>NC_043987.1:28703054-29303054 GCF_902150065.1 Myripristis murdjan | reverse complement strand
AGGCTACAGCGAGAAGCTGCAGCAGAGTGGCAGGTTTCTCCTTAGCAAAGCAAGCTGTAGTGGTGAGGTTGCAATATGTATGGTTATAAATTATGGAAATCAGTATCTTCATATGGTCTGGGCTGAAAAAAAAAAAAAAAAAACCCTGAAAAACTCCAGTGCCTATCTGCTGCTAGTGGGTGACGCAGCCACACGGTACAGCAGTGCACTTGACAGCCAGACCACAACATTGGCACATTCTCAAAGCTGTATGAAACATGTAGTATCAGCCCTCTTCTAGCTCCTGCTCCATGCCAAGTCCTGGCTACTGCCACTGCGCCTCAGCACACAGTACGCCCTCCAAAAGACACTCTTAATTAGCTCAGTGCCAATGAGGGGCCTTTACAAACAAAAACACACACACACACACGCACGCACACACCAACACACGTGCATACACACACGCAGACGTCCCCAGGAGTGTGATGAACTGCACACTGACGTCTCCATGTATGTGATGAATGCAGCTTATGGAGCAGGCAGCACTGAAAACACAGGTCCCCATTGTAATTTCTGCACAAAGGAACGCTGCTAAGGCACACCAGGGGTGGAGTGAAGCAGTGCTGACAAGCAGCACATGCATTATTTAAAAACAAAAGTAAAAAATGCCCATTAAAGTGTCAGTGGTGCTTTCGGCAGTGCTGGCTTGGGCACGGTGTGCGTATTACTGTTATTAATGGGCCAGGCGTGGGGGGCATTGCTATGGTGTGATTGCTCTGCTGCTGTTGCTATCCGTGCGAGCCCCCCCCTCCGCCTTTTTTTTTCTCCATTTCCTCTGCGTGTGTGTGTGTGCGCGTGTGTGTATGTGTGCATAAGAGGAAGAGGAACAGATAAAAAGCATGATACAGACAGAGACGGAGAGACACCGCAAGACCCCGGGTGCACAGTCAATGAGCTCCTACAGCTAATATCATTTCACATTATTGAATGCATATTAAGAGAGAGGGACCTTGTCAGACGAATAGGAGCACCAGTGCTTATATCAAATTCTGATCCGCCGTCACGGCCATGTCTAAAAAATGCCGGGAATGTAGTCAGCATATTGAAAATAAGTGCATACCATTTTTCTTTGCAGTTTAAGATCAAGGGCTATACATTACCGCCACTGACACAGCAGAATGAGGTCATTGTGCATGTTGCAATTACAGCACGGTAAACACTCTGTGAAAGCATGGCTCGGCGCTGGAGACTGGAAAGAGAGATGTAATGCATGTTTTAAACAGAGGAAAAAAAAAAAAAAAAGGAAATAAACCTGGCTTAACTTCAAGGTAACACGTGTAAGATCTGCTGTATTTTTGTCAAAGGAATCACTGGTGGTGCCTCATGTAACCCCTGCGAGCTGCCTTCTATTGGACTATTTCATTATTTTTTCTCCCCGTTTCTTTGATATGTTTGGCACAAGCCTCCTGGAAGGGATTTCATACATCACAAGGAATAAATCCTCCTTAAATTGGACCAAATGATAGTAAAAAAAAAAAAAAAAAAAAGCAGATCACTGGAGCTACCCCTTGTTATGACAAGTATGATTACAACTAATTTCAGAGCAATGTAATAAATTGAAATCAATAGACCTGGTGTATTTTTTTTTTTTTTAAAGTTAGATAATACAGAGCCCAAAGAAAAAAGACAATTCTGCTGTATTCTTCTAGCACTGATCTGTTATGCCACTGCAGACAGCTATGGCATTATTAATGATGACTATGTACTGTGAATAGAGCCCATAATCAAATTTCCTTTATTTGTATGTAAGAAAATGTCATAAAGAAGAGGCAGCTCAATTTTCCCCATCACAAACTCTGATTAACTGTAGAGCCGGCGTTCAAGTTTAAAAAAAAAAAAAAAAAAAAAAAAAGTATTCAGCGCTGTATGTCTGGACCACTGGAGCATTTGTGCGTTTCTTCCCTTTAATAAAAATTAAGCATACCCTAAACTGGTGACATTTTGCTTATTGGCTTATGATGAACTGTTGATATTCCTTTTTTTTGGTTGTTAATCCTGTGTTTTTAGGGCCCTTCTCAGCAGCTGGGTGCTCTCATCTGCAGACTCAACAGCATTGAGCCCAACCTCTGATTAATTATTAATTGTGCGATTAAAATGGTGGAGGGGGTGGGTGTGGGATGGGGTGGGGGGGGGGGGGTAGAAAAAGCTGGGGGTGCAATGCACGATAGGCAGATGCAGGCTGCATCTTCTATATGCCCTGTCTGATTTTTTTTTTTCTTACTAAGAAAAAAAAGGCATTATCTAGACTTTGAATTTTTATTACTTCATCGAGATCTTTTTTTTTTTTTTTATGTGTGTGTGTGTGTGTGTGTGTGTGCTGTTGTTGCTGTTATTTTGCATTTCAGAAGAGGGCATTTAACTGGAGGCATCAAAATGATTTAGTACCCAAATCATCAGGCATGTACCTGCAAAAAATGAGGAAAAAAAAAAAAGAAAAGAAAAAGAAAAGTATTGTTTTATTAAGTGAGTGATGCCATCTCTCCGGTCGAGTCTGGCTCCGGCCGCACGTCAGAGCTCCTCTTTTATCTCTGCGCAGACATACATATAGAACAAGGCTCTGACCGATATAGCATTTATAAAGGTTCACACTGACCCCAATACTTTTCAACGGAATCTTTTTAATTTCACACCGTTTCATGGCACTCGAGCACTCAGTGCCTCTGCCAGAGAACTTCCTCTGAAACATCATCTAAGAACATCACAGGACACAAAAACTCCGCTAAAACTAAGACAATATTATTACTATTTATTACCACTAACTGCATTAAATCTATTATATTAGAAGTGGTCACTATGCTCGTATCTGTTTTTTTACCCGTCTGAAAGCCATGAGGGAGCGGCTTGTTTGACATGTTTTACTTTTTAAAGTACCGATGAATCAGTAAATAAAGCATGGACAGGCTCCCTTGTTTTGTTTTGTTTTGTTTTGCAACATTGAAAAGACCTGTGGGTATATTTTAACTAATATTTTATACGGAGATTGCACTGATTCTCTTTTCTGCGCCGTTTCATTTTCTTTAAAATGCATTTGAGTCTTTTTTTTTTTTTTTTCATTTATGGCATTATGAGTGTCTTCCTCTGATTGTGCTGATTCCATGGGTATGCAGCTGGGAAAAAAAAAAAAAAAAAAAAAAAAAAGCACAGTGCTTTGGTTGAAAAGGCCAACATGGCTTTATATATGTGTAAATTGATGTTTTTGGTCGAGCTCTCACACGTAACACCGAGGGATCATGAGTAATTCTGAATATGTGGGTGTCAGGTGTTGCTACATGGGTGATACAGCGCACACAAAACAATATCAATGAGCCATGTTCTGTATTATGAGACACAGTATGCTGGGGTACAATAAAGTTATTTCATGCTCACAAGGCAAGGCTGAAAATTATTGCAGAACACAGATCGATTTGCGCATAACCTGGTTAATAACTAAGGGAGGGAAAAGAGGGAAAACAGCATCTGAGCAGACTTTTGACAATATAGGTGATGTTATTTGGCTGTGTGTGTGTGTGTGTGTGTGTGTGTGGTGCCCCGGCCGACCGCTCTCCAACCTCGTCCCCCTGACTCTGCCGATGGAGGTGGGTCGCCTTAGCATTAGAGTGTGCAGCTCATTTCTAGCAACGAGGCACAATGCTGCAATGCAATAAGGGAAAACAACACTTTTAATAATTCAGGCCCTGAGACTGGGTGTGGAGGGGAGGTGGTGGTGTGTGTATGTGTGTGTGTGTGTGTGTGTGTGTGTGTGCGTGTCTATATGTGTGTGGGGGGCTGGGGTGGAGGGAAGATGTCTTAAAAGTACCGCAGAATGGCTCATTTAGCTCCTGCCACGCATTATTAAAGTTGTATCGAACCCCCTCCTGGGTCTTTCCCAAAGTTTTTTTTTTTTTTTGGCTTTCCTATCCTCTTTCCCCAAAAGCCTGCGAGGTAACCAATAACAGCTACCAACATTTATAAACGACAAAGTATCCTGCACCTTGGAGGAGGTAAACAATAGTGTAGCTCTTAATCTCTCTTTCTCCCTGTCCTCCCCGCTCGCTAGTCCTCCGGTCCGAAATTTGTCAGAGCTTTATCCTGCTTGAACTGTGCTCCGGAGCGCTCGCTGTCCAGATTATTTTCTGCCTGAGCTAAACCCATGATGCATAAAGAATGTGGGGAATGAACCTTGTATGGAATCAAATTGAGTAATAAAACCGTGTTCACTGTGGCACTGACGGACGTATGGTCCTGTTAAGGATGTGCTCAAAGGGGCCGTGAATTGCCTCGGAGCCTGATGGCTCTTTCCGGGGCGAAGCGAGCTAATGCGAATAAATAAAATGAAGGTGGAGGAAAAAATGAACCCACTAAACTGTGGATGCGCTTATTTTTTTGTTATAATAGGGAAAAGATCCGGGGTGTTGAAATCATCCCTCAGCAGGTCAGCAACTTGTATCACCTCCTGCATTTCTTGGGTCATTTGAAGTCACTGGCAGATGAGAAAAACAACACATTCGCTGCTGTCATGTGAACATTTTTAACGTTTTAAGTTCAACTGAGGGACTGCAAGGATCCCTGTGGGTTGATGAGAACTCGACAACCTTTGGGGCTTATGCAATGCCCCCCAGGATACAGAAAAAAATGCAATGGTGGTCAACCTAAAGAGAAGAATGTTTTTCTTAGCTTGTGAAAAGTTGACATTTCAGATATACTGTATGGGGTTTTCACCCCAGCAGCGATAAATTGCTACTTCATAATTACTGCTTACGTTGCACAATACAATGAAAAAAAAAAGTAAAAGCCTATTAAAATGTCCATTTAGGATATATGCAACATAAAATGCTGCAGAGGTCTTAAATCAAAACACGCTGTGCTGTAACAGAGCAACAGATCCTGGGACAGAATACAGGAGTTTGGGACGGAGAAGAAGGAAGTGAACGACAGAAACCAGAAGGTGGACTGATGTATGGGCCTTTTGCTAAATGCAGGATCTGGTCCGCTCAGTATTTCTATGCAAACACATTTGTTTGATTATGTATTTACTGTACAACTGATCAATACTAGACTGGATGTCTATGGGAAGCTTTTAAGAAGAAGAAGTTTTAAGCTTCTTTGATCTGATTTCACATAAATGGAAGTGATGGTGTTTGTTATTAGCAGCAAGGTCATGACTTTTTTTTCCCATTATTATTATTATTTTTTTTTTTTACTATCCTTGGTTTCAGTGGAGAGTTTTGCGTCCACTGATAGCTAAATGCTTTTCCACTCTAACACAAACAACCCCCAGGGAAAAACACTTAACATCTTTGGGGATTTTTATGTATTTATTTATTTGGCATTAAATTGGTCAATTTCAAAGAAACAAAACTTACTATTTACTGATTTGAAATTTAGTGATTTTCTCTGATCTGAAAAGAAATGTGATTTTCCATTAAGCTTCCCCTTCAGTAGCTTAAGAGTTAAGGAAAAAACTTTTTTTTTTCTTTTTTGTATGCCAATGTTACAAACATTAACATATTCTGAATCTGCTGGTTGTAACGTTTCATTGAGGCCACATCACACTTCTATTGGGTGAAATACTGAAAGACAAGATGCCATTGTTTTATGACAAATCAAATAGAAAATATCTAGATAGTTTGTATCATTTTATACTCATTTCTCTGTAAGTCAACCGGGCATGGTTAGTATCTTTGGAAACCTTGGGATCTCCGCTAGAATTCAAAATAAAGTTGTGTAGGTTTGAGCAAAGTTTAGCTGCACAGCATGCACTTGAAACGATGAACAGGCGATCAGCAGTTATAATCCAAAAGTATTGCTATCGGCCTTCAAAATCCCACATCGGCAAAAACCTGGTAGACACACACTTTGATGAAGGGGCTTGTAAATCAAAGCAACATCAGTGCAGCCAGTGGACCAGGCAGCCAGTCATCCGGCCGGCCTCGGCGTCAGACAACAAGCCAGTCAGTCCGCTCGCCTGCCGCTGAGTGTCAGGCTGTAAGCTCTGCCTGCTCCTGCCATCTAAGCTGACTAAACACAGACCCCATTTTCTTCAAAGCTATGCAAATTAGCCACGTTGCTAAGTGGATTCTTCACTTTTTTGTGTGCGTGTGAAGCCGCGGGGCCTATTTCTATCTACAGGATATATGCACACCTATATACAGCGGAGCATTGGGCTGCATTAGCCCCTCGGGGGACTCCCTTTCTCATAACATGGGGCCTTTTTAATAGATTAGTCAGTGAATTTAAAGTGAAAATAATATGCATTTCTATACCATGAAGATATAAAATAAAATAAGATTAATAATAAAGGCGGCGGGGGCAGGGAGAGGCAGGGTAAAGCGAAGAAAGGCAGACGGGCCAGAACTGTCATGCGGCAGCAACAAACTTTGATCTGTCCAGAGGTGGTTATGCTGTCTTTTGTGCGTCATGACTACAGCCATTCAGCCACGGCCGCTCTCCCTCTCTCTCCGTCTCTCTCTCCTCCCTCACCCCCCACCCCCACCCCCCTCACTCCCCACCCCATCCCTTCATCTGACTCTCTGCCTTTTCATGCGGTGGCTCCTCACTCCCTTTAATCATCCCCCATTAGTGCATAGGCCTGTTCACTTACAGTATAGAAATTAATAAGGCACTGGCACTGGCCACTGTTCACCAGGCACCGGTCCAGGCTGCAGGCAGGGCGTGTGTGAGTGTGTGTGTGTGTGTGTGTGTGTGTATGTATGTATGCATAATATTATTATTCAGAGGACTTATCATTATTATTATTATTCTTATTGTTATTATTATCATTATTGTTAAGTGTAAGGGGGGCAAACTGATGTGATTACTGACACGTCGACTCTATTTGCTCAAGTCATTTTCTTCTCGTTCTTATCGTTTTCTGTGGTAGTTCTCACCATTATCATGCTCATCCTTTCTGTCTTTCTTTATTTCCTGTTTTTTTTTTTTGTTTTTGTTTTTACTAACGCGTAACATACATCTGGTAGCTGCAAACTCGCACAAAAGACGGCAGGTACAGGCGATATGCTTACTTTTCAGCGATCAGTGATTCAAACACCTGTGAATTTACTGTTTTCTTCTGCACGGGTTTTGTTTGTCGGGATAACGTGACCGTCCGAGAGCACTTGGTCATGCCTGCCTGCCTGTTACTCAAAACAAGTCGTCCCATTAAACCTTTTGGAATAATTAAATAACCTGAGCCCGGAGGAAACGGTTTTGTTTGAGAATTAGAAAGTTGTTAGTTGTGATGTGGCCAGGAGCTCGACTTTGTTCTCCTCATTCAGTAAAGCAGATTAATTTAAGATGTGCGCCCATCACTTCGCACTGCTGCTGCAGATCCCGGTTAAAACGAAACGGCAGCAGTGAGACATGAACTACTGGGCCACATACAGTCAAACTAGGCTAATAATAGTATGTGGATTATGTCAGGAATTCTTTGTCAGGCGGAGGAACGGAAAGTACTGAGAGTGAAACTTTTCCTGCTGAGTAATTAGGAACGTAATGGGGTTACATTTTAAAATCAGTAAAAAAAGTAATGAGTAATAAATTACATAAAAATTTTCTGTGTAAGATCCCCCACAGTAATCATCAACATTATAATCATCATGCAGTCGTCGCGATGTGAGGACAGTCTCAAGATTTTGTGGAAGAAAGTTATTTGAGTCTGATGTCTCTCTCTCTCTCTCTCTTCTTTTTTTCTTCTTTGCTCCAAGTATCTCATTTTCTGATCTTTTTTTTTCTGATATGTTCTAGGGACACCAGGCCACCAAAGGGATAGAAACCAAAAGCTGCTTAGATGTCTCAGTCTGGTTTGCACCAAGCACACTGAGAGGGCCTCAGGATCCCATCAGACTATTGATTGTTACCAACACTCCTGTTTTACCACCCTTATAAACAATCCCTCTGTCAAGTACACTATAGGGCAACAAATGATTTTATTTCATAGATTTTTAGATTTGACTGATGAATTATTCATGGATGCACTACTCTTGGCACCAGATGGGAGAGGTGTTGGTGGGGAGGGGTGAAAAGGGAGAGCACTAAAAGACATTTCAAATGCTATCATATACAGGCCTGCATACTTGAATGGTTTCTCTTCCAAGAGATTTTTTCCACTAACCTACATTGGCTCTGCTTTGTCAACATCAGTTCAGGGAGAACTCCCAGGGGACAGCAAATCTCCTGTAATCTGCCAGACCTTTCTTCCATGTCCGGTGCTGTTGTTTTCCTAGATCCTTCTAAGTGTTATTGAGTCTGCAAACTCTGAAAAATTGTTATCAATTTGGATCCGGCCCAGCACCTCTGAAATGCACAGTATGGCTCTTTGTTTTTTGTTGAATTACACAAGCTTTAGTGCCATACACTCTTAGCCCAGATGTTCAGAATAATGTGACAGTAAAACTACACAGAACGATGGTTAAAGGCAGTAAAAATTTCACAGTTTATATTTTGCGATGTTTTCTATTTTGTAAGGTATTTAACGGTGCAGGTCAATTGCGGCTCCCTGATGTGTTTCCGCGCGTGTGTCGGTGAGTGTGTGTGTGTGTGTGTGTGCGCGTGTGTGCTCGGTCTATTTGTGTCCTTGGATGGCGGCTGATGACAAGTGTCTGTTAAAGAGCTCTGGTTCCCACAGGTGGATTGCATTAGTAATCCTGCACTGGGGAAATACTGGGCAGCAGCAGCAGCTCCTACTGGGGAAGGCTGAGTGAGGTCTATAAAATATCAAAGCAGATCGATCAGCCTGACCTCATACCATATCCAGGCTGTGCAGCCGGGGAGGGGAAGCCATGCAGGGTTAAAACCAGTCAAGAGAGCCAAATAAACACTTTGCGATGGCATTTCGCTTATTTTACACAGGATGCATTTGACTCTTTTTTTTTTTTTTTCCTTTTTTTCTTACAGTAAAATACATAATTTGCATACAACAGTACCGGCTGGAGCCGTGCCGAAATTAACTTTAATGTCATTCCCTCTTGCGAGAGAGACAGAGGCTGAATTATGTAGCAGTGGTAGCTCACTTGCTGAAAAATCACCAGAATCACAGGGGATGATGATTGTTGTATCGTGCTCGGCATTTGTGTTGTATCCAGTATCGGACCAAGGCACTCTCAATTGCACCCCGGAGGCCGGAGCTTGCTAACTGAAGAGAAACCAGGTCAACTGATAGGGGAACTGTGTTGTTATCTTTATATGTGCATGCTGCAGATACAGTGGCTGGGCTCTTGTTAGCAGCTCCCAACATTTTACAAAGCAATCAGGGCCCGTTATCGACGCAAGGGTATTGGTGCTAAACTACAGTAATCCCCTCCATGTTTACTAATGAATGGCCATTTAGAGACCCGGCTCGATGCTGCACTGGGCCAGCACCGGGGTAAATTCAGATCCGAGGCAGGGATGTGCAAGTTTGAGGAGCAGACAGTAGCCTCCCCTGACTTGACATCCCCATCATGAGGGCCGCTTGGCTGGGCGGCTTGCTGGCGATGCAGAGTCTGTTTGTTGTGCATCCATCAACCCCTGTGTCCTGCCCAGGAGCCGATCGATAGCCAACACAAAAGCTCATTGATGACAGACAGCTCTTGACAAACATATACCATTTTTTCTGTCTAGTATAGCAATAATCTCCAAGGTCACCGTGAGTCATTTAAGATCGGAGGGGACACAAGGAGCTCATAGAAAGTCTTGGCGGCGCCTGTCCACATGGGAAACAAAAAGAGCTCCGATGCATACGAGCTAACGCTGAATGTTCTTGGCACATTGTTGGGCAGGCTGTGAGCAAGGTGAGGGGGAAGCACACCGACTTGACAACTCGCGAGCAAAAGCCACAAACATCCCATGCAATAAAAGTTATGGGTGGCATAGAAAACAGAAAAAGCACAAAAAAAGAGAATGTTATTAGGTATTCCTGGAGGTATGAAGGGGTTGGAATGAAGAACAGGACAAAGAGATATAGAAAACAGAACGGAGACAGATAAACAACACAAGAGGACATGACAGAAGAGAAAAAACAAAAACAAAAAAACAGGCAAACCAGCAGACAAAAAGGCAAAAAAAAAAAAAAAAAACAGGGAAGGATGACCATAGCATAGAACTAGAACTGGAGGGTGAACGTGAGACAACACATGCAGATGGTCTGTGTCTTTTTGTTGTCAAAGGAGGATGGATTGAAGAGGCCCTTTTTCTCTGTGTTCTTTTAGTTCCCGGAGAAACTGATCGTTGATGCTAAATTTTGTTCCTTTAACTTCCTTTGCCTCGCTCTTTATGAGTTCTTTGTGCCGGCGGTGTCCCAGTTTTGCAATGACGGGTCGGGGGCCTTTTATCGGTGCGGTTACCAAGTCTGTGAATGCGGTGGAAGGTTATGCTGTTTGCAGTATCTGAGGGACTTTTGAGCTGGGAGTGCGTGAGGGTTTTCAGCACACACTTCAATCTAGTCTATTCAGCCGCCTGTGATAATAAACAAAGACGTGTATCCAGTCACATCCGTCCATACACAGAACACACCGTGCTCACAATTACTCCACAATAGACCCAGAAGGAAGATGCGTTATAGCTGACTCCTCAATCAGCAGCAGACCGTCTGCAATT
Organism: Myripristis murdjan; assembly: GCF_902150065.1. Classification (NCBI taxonomy): domain Eukaryota; kingdom Metazoa; phylum Chordata; class Actinopteri; order Holocentriformes; family Holocentridae; genus Myripristis; species Myripristis murdjan. The sequence goes on along the minus strand of NC_043987.1, from coordinate 29,292,464 downwards.
GCAAACCTTTACGGCCCCAACAATGATGACCTTTCATTCTTTCGCGCATTCTTCTCGCAAATAACCAACTCCACCTGTAGCTCAATAACCATGATCGGAGGCGATTTCAACACCGGACTCAGCCGTTCAATAGACAGATCATCGCAGTGAGGCACTTCAAGAATTTCTCAATCACTGACATCTTGCGAAGCTGTTGTGCATTGTCACTGACTGAAACTACCCCCACTCCTCCTCACCCATCCACCCAAGGATATATAACTAACCCTATTGTTCCTATTGTTAGATGTGTAATGGGTATAATCAGTGCAATGACAACAACAACAAAAAAAAAATCTCCATTTTAAGTCATTTGGTCTCAGAGTTAGTTACGAAAAAGCAGGATGAGACAAGTAGGATGAGATAATCCCACTTACTTCCAATGCTTTGCTTGCCTTTTCTGTCTGGCAACAAGTAAAAAAAATATGTTGAAAAAAAAAGCCGATTAAGGCAGATGGGCTCACTGGTATCAAGCAGATGACGCTTCATTCAAGGAAAAAGTTAATTAGGAAACAAGTGACAGATTCTTTCACTTGTTTGAGGAAAATCAAGATCTGAAGACACAATATGAGACAAAACTATTTTCTCGTTTATTCTGACGCTCATTAGCCGCTGCTTCATGATAGCTGGCGCGCCTCGGGTCCGTACTGAAACTGTCAGAACTGCCTTGCCGAGATGGAGGTTTTTGCAGTGCGACAAAACATTTAGGACTCTTTACATGCATTATGTTCGGTGCAACAACATAGCTTTCTCTCGTGCAAACCTTCATTTGTACGACGGCTAGAAAGACACATGGAGGCATTCACGAGCGCACACACTCTCGCACTACAGGTGTGAGTTAGGGCACAGACTTGGACTTGGAGTTATAATAGGAGGGCCAGGCTCCCCCCCCAGGCCATCCTGCCAGCTGGCCGGACTGAGTGTGAGTGATGCCCGAGTGAGGCAGCCCCATTAGGGAAGTGCTAGTGGTGAGTGCAGGATAGCTCAGGTAATTAAAGCCAAACCAAAGCAGGCAGGCAAGGCGGGGGCTCCCAGATTTATGTGGCTGAGTAATGCACACACTGAAGTCAGCTCGCGGTCCAAAGGCACCCCTTACTTACCAACAATCTCATGAGGCATTAGCTTCCTGACCACGCTGATGCAGGCAATCGCTCTCCGTCTTGCACGCTCGCTCTCTCTCCATCTTGTTCCCCATTTAGCCGTCTTGTTTTGGGTTTCATCTCCCGCTCTTCCACTCCGGCCGACGACACACGCAGATGATATTTATTTTTCAGTCATGTTTCTCGTCGTATTACTATTCCGCCGACCGCTTTCAGAGGGAGGCGATACGGGCTGAATGGCACACTCGGTTTACAATTTTCAGGGAGGGATGGCTGTTTGGATATGCCGTCTCTGACACCGGTGACACAATGTGGCAAATTGGCATGTGGGGGCCCAAGAAGCTATTCTTTCGATTTTTGGGGAAGAATCTTTGATCGAATCCAGAAAATTGTGCATTACTGGATAAGGCAACAGAATGCAGACATGACTGGGGAATGCTGCCATGCTGTGACATGATTTTGCAATTGTTTTCAGACCCTGTAAATGTAGCTCTCTGGTTTCCATGCATTTACCGTATAACTGCAAAAAAGGACTTTGTAAGAAAGATGTCAAACGCTATTACTGCCTCACAACTTTAGTTACCCTATGCTTTTTATTTTGTCAAAACAGGCATTATAATGATGTGCAACAATAAGAAAATGTGATCGGTTGGCTTTTAGACTGTCCGTCAGTTTTAGTCTGACAACTATAATCCGAACTGCCTCATATGAAAAAGGGAAATGATACTAACAACATACAGTAGGTCGACAATCATGAGAGCGAGTAATCAGTCAAATGTGATATTGAAAAAGCACACAGAAGAGAGTGCATAATTAGATTTATATAGCTTTATTCAATTATACTTGGTTGGCGGCTGTGTTTATGGGGACCTGACACTATTGTTCTCTTGGCTATGCAATTGTCAAAACAGCCAGCCATGATTTCAATTCAGTAATTTGTCCTTTTACAGTTTTCTTTGTCACTCATCATCTAAGCGTGAGCAAACTAATATTATGAAATATGATTTCACGCCTTTCATGAATGGTGGGAATATCCTGAGTCTTTCAAAAGAGCCCTGACAGCCAAGATGGCCAGAAATGGGCTGCTGCAATGAATGTGCTGGTTTCACTCAACAACCCACCTATTGGTGCAATCACAGATATCTGTCCGCCACTTACCAGCTTTAAACTGCATATTTTTGGTGTCCAACCCTAGAAACTGCATTTTGAAAGCAGTGTAGCGGGGCAAGCAGTGTTTTAAAATGGCTTCACAGATGTGTATCATTTACTGAAGCGCGCAGATAAATGATATGCAATGATTTCAAACATGTCTGAGAGCATGAAACGAAAGACACCGTGGTTTCAACAGCGTTAAAGTCTGATTTACAACACGCTGCAAAAACTTCTGTCTTAACAAGTCATTTAGTCTTACATTTAGTGTTAAAAAGCTTGCTTTCATTTTAACAAGGGAACAAAAATCTGCCTTTGAGATGACATAATCCCACTTGTTTTTAGTTTTACTTGTTGCAAGATTTTTTTTTTTCTTTTTTATGGGAGCTGCATGTTAAAAAAATAAAAAAAATAAGTCAGCCTAGAATCAAGAAAATGACATTTGATTCAAGGAAATTCAGGCTGATTAGCTCTGGAAAAAAAGCATGATTATCTTATCCAACTGTCAGATTTTGACTTGTTTGAAGATACACAAAATGATTTTAGATTTTTGAATATGAGACCAAATGACTTGTTAAACTAGGAGGATTTTTTTTTTTTTTTTTTTTTTTTTTTGCAGTCACACTTACTAAGAGTTTTTTTTTTTCTAAACCTTAAACTATGGCAAAGTCCCAGCATCTAACATCCTTTGCAGCCCGAACTGTCTTGTTCTGGAGCAACAACTGATGATTGACAAGGCGGTATTTAGTTCATGTGATAAAACATTAGATGCACTTCACCAAAACATCACATCAAATGACTTTGAATGCTCCTCTGATGTGTTTTTTTTTTTTTTTTTTTTTAACATTCAAATGCATTTCTTTGCATTTATTACTAATCATTGCTCATGAAAAAAATAGAAAAAAAACTAAAAGCTCAGATTTGTTTTCACTCCAGCTAAAGCATGATGAGTGGCACGCCTTGGCATATCTGATTCAAACCCGTGAATGTGACCCTGAACGCTGCTGAAAATGATAGCTGCCTCTGATACGGAGGTAGGTGCTGCTCGGGAGTGAACACTGTCAAGAAACTGTCAGCACACAATCACAAAGATGGGGTTCTCCCAGGAAACAAACCGCATTCGGTGTTGAGGTTTTTGGTCGATCAAACCTGTCAGCCTATACAGTACATCAGCTGCCTATATGGTTCCTTGTTAGTGGGGTGATGATCTGAATAGCTTTGGACTACCTGCTGCTGTGGATGGTGTTCAGGCAGCAATGTTTTAACAGCATATTTCTGACCATAACTTCAACCGGCTTCACTGACCACACATCGGGGCCTTGCTGGTAGATGGATCAGCTCAAATACTCAAAATGAGAACAGAGATCTAGAGTGAGTCAGTCGTGAGTGTGTGTGTGTGTGTCAGAGAGTGAGCGAGCGAGAGAGAGAGACAGAGAGTGAAAGAGCAAGTTGTAAGGTAGCATACAGTAAATCCAACCTCCTGTCAGCTCACATTTCATCCCCATCTCCACAGATGGAAAGATAGCTGTAGACACACAGACATATCAGATGGACAATGCTTAGATTGTCAAACAGAAAAACAGATCAGCGGGAGAGAATGAAAGACGGGCAGCCGGTCCTCCGGAGAGAGCCAATGAAAAAAGGCAGATGGGCAGACAAGCATAGAGTAAATCATGGAGAAGCTACTCAATGCTAGAGCACTATGGAGAATGGCAGCCTGGGTTGGGGAGAGTTAGCCGCAGTGTGCACCAGCTAGTGTTATCAATGCTGACAGGCAGACAACCCGTTTATAGGGAAAGGAAAAAAAGCATCAAGGAAATCCTGCTCTTGTCTATCCCCAATTGAATTACCGCCGTGATCTGAGTGTGTGTGGGGGGGGTTGGGGAGGGGTGGGGGGTTGGGGATAATATTCTTTGACGAGAAGGGCCGCTCCAAATGTGCACAGAAAATGTATATCCGTACAGTGTGTCCCTCAGGTCTCACATCCCACAACTTTGCCCATCTATTTTTATTTGTTCCCCGTGCTTCTAGTTAAAGCAGTGCTGCAGCCCACAAAATGGAGAGAGGGGAGGGGCGGCGGGGGGGAGAGGAGGGGAGGGGAGGAGGGCGCAATGAGACGTACTGCTGGGAGGGAGCAGGGCGTAGATCGCATGACCCCTGCGATGTTCCTGGAATACTAATGTCACACAAAGTTCCCTGGCAAAGGATATGAAGGAACAAAGTGCATATGGGAGTGTGGTAGAAAAAACACACACGCACACACATGCACATGCATACATACAGATGCACACATACACACACAAACGCACATAGGCACACACGCCACGCTCAGGCATACACATGCATACACACATGCACGCACGCACGCACACACACACACACACACGGAGCCCCCTCCCCAAACACATCAGCTACACGCAGAGAAAACAGCAAAACCTCGGGAAGCCCAAAGGGAAAGATGTCCACCAAATGAGCCCCTTTGGGCTCCCTTCAAGATGACAGGAATTTGGATGAGAGGCCCGGTCCAGTTCCATCCAGTTTAGCCAAACACACTCTGTAATCGCTCTTTAAAAGTGCCTCACCCCAGCCAATGACCACAACTTAGTTGACATGATGCAAACAGCACTCCCACTGCGGCCTCCTCAACACCAAAATCAATGGCGGCGGTAGTGTGCTTTTGTGGGTTTGCAGCCAGTCGTATAGGCAGCTAAAAACACTGAAGAGCGGTGGCATTTTAGCCATCACAGAGAGTGATGCCTCAGCTCAGATTGTTGTATTACTGCAGAGACTTTCCCTCGGTCGTCAGTGAGCAGGAAATAGGAAATGATGCATAAGTATCAAGGATTTACTGTCATATATGGCTGTCATTGCATGGAGGTGCATCAATATGATATACGCCTCCAATCCTCCGTTTCCACTGAATGTCTTTATAACTCTGCATTAAGCCAAATCCCTGGCTGGCACTGGGAGGTGTCACTGGGGGGCTGAAGGTGCGGTATTTCCTCAGTCACACCTGCCTATTATGCTTGCTGCTCAACTCAATGGCAGTCCCCGGCACTGAGAACGTCTTGGCAAAGATCATTTTCTTGACAAAATGCTCAACTCGGGAAGCCATCCTGCAATATTTTCAAAACACCTGTGTGTATTTGGTTGAAAAACTGGCGAGAGCAAAAGGAGCCTACACAATGGCTCTCATTATTATCTATTTCCTCACGCTCAATACCTCAGCTAGTGGCAGCGGGTGACACAGTTTGAAATACGTAATATTAACTAGGCCATGTTAAACGGTCTCCTCCAGCGTATGGGATGTTGCTGAAACGGAGACCAAACCCTCCGGAAAGTGCATTCATGTTGTAAACGAAACGAAAACATGCGACCACTCTTACGAGGTTGCGCGGCGTTCCTATCGCCATTAGCACAAAGCAACTAACCCATTAATCGGGACGGAGCGTTTGGAATGAGCCAATTGAGCACATGCTGCTTAGCTAATCCCACACATTTCTGTACGCCATTGATTTCATTTGACCATTATCGTCCGAGGTTGTGACCAAAATTAGATGCAGCCTGGCTAATTATCTGACAGTCGGCAGCTAATTATCCGGCTGCAGTGAGAGAGACAGAGAGAGAGAGAGAGAGTTAGAGAGAGAGAGGAAAATAACATCTCCCACCACCTCTCATAAGATGGTCATCTGCGCGACTTGCAACAGACACCACACTGAGGACGGAGATCAGGTTGGCTGCCTCCACTTAAGACAGGAGTGGATTCCTACAGAGACGCAGCTAAATGAAGCCGAGTGTGAGCCCGGCCAGACTCCGCAAGCCTCTCACAACGAGCCAGACGAGAGAAAAAAAGTGGGGTGTGATGATGCTTGGTGTTTTGTGTCCGGTGTTTATCTGATGAGAATTATATTCATCATTCACCTGCCAGTCGGAGGACTCTGCAGTCAGAGCCAGCAGACCGTTAAAACACACTGTGTAGCCGCTCAGCCAAACAAACGACGGGAAGATCATGCGAATTAGCGCCGGCGCCTCTCCCAGGGATCAAATGTTATTGGGTCTTTTGTTTGGCAGAGGTTTGTGAGGCGATGCCAGCGTTGACGTGCGGGCGCGAGCGGAGAGGATGGGCGAGCGGGAGAGTTGGCGGACAACTAAGCGAGAGGTCGGAGGTCAAGAAGACGGACCTGCCTCAGATTCGCTAATTACCCAGGAGGCTACACCCAGCCTGCTGCTCGCAGACAGGGACGAGCTCCACTGAACCACAGAACACACACACACACACACACACACACACACACACACACACACACACACACACACACACAAGGGTGTAAGTGACATTTGTCATTACTCTCCTTCCTGTAATTGACTACCTTTGTAGAGAACCTGGACATTTTTATGCATTTTCGAAGCGAGTAATTGTGCTTTTACTTCGGGATGTTTTCACTAAATTATGATGCTTATCTGCATTTTAAATTTCATCAGTCACAGGGTAAAGTTTTGCGGCCTCTCCATAAGCACCACACGAGAAACTGGCCAACCCAAGTCAAACATTTTAACTCATGGACAGCACATTAAAGCTCCACAAGTCAAGGTCTTTATATGCTGTACAAATACACCTCTCTTATCAGCCTCACAAAATGGAATTGCGACACATAAGACAATCCCATCCCTCCACAGCTGAGATGCTGTAGATTCACCTTGTTTGCCCAAATGGAAGTCTGGTGTCTGGTACAGTGATGGATCAAACTTCACACTTCAATACAAATCTGTCCTCTGAAAAGCATCATGTGCCACCCAGAGACAGCTGGACTCACCAATAACAGCTGAGCCTGCTGCTGCTGCTGCAAAAAATCTGATTTCTACTTAAGTCCCTAAGATTTTAACAGTTGTTTCTTGCAGCCATTTGGAGAAGAGGGGCCAATGTGAAAAATTGCATGTTGCAATTTTAAATTTAACTGCTCAAATTGGATGAATAGGAATGGTCCGTGCAAACATCACCATTAACACTTCCCGAAATTGCTGTGCTTCCTCATGCTTTATTTCGTTTACGGACTGTGTTGTTTTTTTTTTATTAAAGAACCTAATTTGGACTCTTAGTCCTCTCATTCGATTTGAACTGCGTGAGAATGATTACATGTAAAAATTCTTTTGTAACACACCCATTTTTTTTTTTCCTCTGGGTACTTTTTTTTTGAAAGAGCCATTTTTCACTTTAACCCAGATAGATTGGGTAGATTTTCTCATCAGTATTTCCACCTCTACAAAAACATTATTTTAGCAAATGAACAGTGGCTCCACTTGAGCGGAATATTTTGGTACCCTTTGCACCCTCACACATGAATACACACACATACACACACACACACACACTCAGCACAGGCACACATTCAACACTGCATATATCCCGGATAAGCACACGTTGCCTCTCCCTGATCCGTGACCCCGGAAGTACTCTGACAGGAAGCGCCCAGCAGGCACCGGGCTGCCGACGGGCTTGTCCGCCTGGCTCTCAGTAAACAATCGGCGTGTTTGTGTGAGCGATGGGCACGTCGTTTGTTTTGCTAATGGGTGTTTTTCTCCTTCACACTCCGCGGGGAGCGCTATCTAATGAGCCGCCCACCCGCGCTTTCCCTCCTGCAGCCCCTGTGCCCTGAGTGTGCGGCTTTAACCCCAGTGCAGAGGAGGATGGATCACAGGGGCTGGGGCTGCACACACACACACTTGGAAAACACAAGCAAACTCATGAGCAGACGCGCACATACACGAGCTCAAGTGAACGGGAGGAAAAGCAGAGAAAGAGGGGGGATTGATCTAAAAATAAACCTTTAGAATACGTTACAAAAGTCTTACAAAAAAAACTGACAGGCATATGCACGCACAAACCCACATGGATTGAACCAATACACAAAAACCTGTGGTAAAACACACGGACATCCGCGTAGCGTCAAGAATGCAGTGCCTCAGCTGTATTAGATGCCTTCTCTAATGCACCAGAAAGGCTGTTAAATATACATGTGATCCCATGAAGCCGGGGCATCAGCCTCTTAGTAACGTATCACACAGGCGATGTCACGCAAGGCTGCAGACAAGGAGGGAGGCACAGTGATCAAAGCTTGAGCCGATATGTGTGCATGTTAATGTACTCCCATTAACATGTCCTGCTTTGTTGGTCGGCTAACACGGGGCAATTTAAGAATATGAAGCCGAATCTGTTTGGGAGATGTTTTTTTTCACTGCAGTGCCACGGACGTAAATCTGCTGGAGGCTGGAGGCCGCCGTTTGACTGATATGGGCTTTGCGATGCTGACATCATGCACCGATATTCAGCATCTTTACCGATATCTTTATCTGACCATGTGCATGTCAAAATGCTTTGAAATTATTTATGATTTCTCAGCTAATCAGTGTTTCCCCCTTGTAATTTTATGTGTATCAAGGTGGAAAAGCCTCTCAAAGCCTGACTACGGAACAATAACGCTCTCCAGTTAATAGAATAGAATAATAGACTAATGGTAACACATATTAATACATATGTATGTATTAGTATGAGTATAATATGAGTATAGTATGAGTATAAGTAATTCAAATGTTTCCTTAATGTTTTATGTTAAGGGTTTTCCACAAATAACTGGCATTGACCGATTGATTTTCATTAAAAGACCAACATCTCAGTTACTGTTTCAACAAATGAGAATGTGACAAATGAAATTTTTCACTTTTTTTTTTTTTTTTTTTTTTTAAATCTGGTGACATTCATTGCTGGTGCACAAAATTTCCTTTCTTCCTTTAAAAATACACATTTAAAAATCATTACTGTGGCCTGTGGAGATGAAATTTTTGTTGTTGTTGCTGTTGCTGTTGTAAAACGCAGACTCTGCTGAAACAAATATATAACACAAAAAAGTAATGAATAATTAGTGATAAAAATATGTAAAAAAAAAAAAAAAAAGTTAAATAAGATTTTTGAAAGACTTTACAATACAAATGTAAACAAAGGTGAAAGAAAAAAAATAAAACACGTAAAAAAAATAAAAACATGCACATTTACCTGTGAACATTTTTAAAAATCACTACAGGTCGGAGAAGCCATTTTTAAAATATTTTTAAAATAAATAAAAGGGAATTTCATTTGGATTTCGGAGAATTAAAAATAAGTAAACATAACAGAACGCCACAGTTGTTTTCAGGGACGACGGTCACTGTAACGCAGTGAATTTTTTATGCATATCGCTGTTTTCCTTCCTTTCGGCGGCACGAGCTCTGCAGGCCAAATCCTGCAATGAAACGGCATTACTGTAAACATGTTCTGTGTATGAAGGCATATGGATCCCACCGTCTCCACCTGAGGCACAGGGTTTGATGTGCACCCCATGCTATATTCAGATTAGTGTGACATCATATAAAATGCATTTAGATTTGCTAACCATCTGGAGGCAGGGTGAAACAGGTGTTCCTCCAGAGTAGAGGCGCTCCCTCAACCCAAATCTCTGCATCGACGAGAAAACACATCAGTAGTCAACGGCACCGAGGAGTTCAGCAACCCCTGAAATCTCACATGTGGAAATAATCCGTCCACGGCGTCGTCTTAAAAACAAACTCCTACTGAAATGAAACGGAGAGAAATGCTTTTTCAGGTCTAAATGGGAGGACGATGTGATCTCATTCAGCCGCAATGTATTTTTTACCTTCATCACTTTCAGAATAAAATAAGAAACAGCATCAGCAGAGTGTGTTTACAATAAATATATTCAATGCAAGTCTGAGCGTACAGATATTTGAGCTGAGTAAAGGCTGTTCATCCCGCTCTGCTCGTCTGCCACGGTGTCTGTGCTCATGTGCTCCATGATGTACACTGCTGAAGCCATTATGGATGAGCTGGTGGAGATAGACGTGGGCAAAGCGCTGTGGGACGGAGGAAGGAACAGCTTTCCTGGGAGTGGTGAAGGTATATGGGCCTTCTGTAAAACAGCGGCACAAAGGAGGGAGGAGCTCTTTTTTTTGACCATATGCTCCTGTTCCGCGCAGGAGCTCCACTGAATGGGATATGAGGTCCGGAGACACCTCCGGTCCAAGCCGAGCAGGTGTGCCGCTGAAGCTTTCAATCACACACACATGCACACACACACACACACACACACACACGCACACACCGCTGTTTACAATCTGCAGAGCCATAAAGCAACAACTCCTCCTCTCACAGCAGCAGCTGTCCAGATTGGCCATCTTGAGCCGGGACGCTGGATATTTACATTGTTGAGCAATTTTCTGTTAGTAAAATCAAAGTTTTACGACTTTTGCCGTACAAGAGAACGGAGTGTCGCCGTGTTGTGGTGTTAACGTCACCGGGCCAAACCAGAACCACCACGGCTTCCCTCTGCAGGTTTCCAATGAATTCCTTCCGCCTGTGTGATACATTGCTAAGCTCTGCTGCAAAGAAAAGGCTGATACTTCTGTATTTGTGATCATCTCCGCAAGCGTGATGCTTTTTTCCTATTTTTGAATCACACACAAAATCAGTTTAGTCAGAATGCTAATGTCCTGTGTTCAGGTAGCTAGCTAGCTGTCAAATACTAAAATTTCATAAACATCCGGTGGAAAAGTTAGATAGAAAATGAACAGAAGTGAGTTAACCTGCTGAACAGAGCAGTGTGTAACTGCTCCTACTGCCACTGCAGTTTCAGTAGCAACTCCTTAACAACTTATTTTTTTAAAGCACATACACCTTCGGATTTTTAGGGTTGCTAAGTTAACAGGTGTAGTTTCTGTTGTGGAACAAAAAGTCAAAATCTTTTCTGCAGAAATCAGAAACACCGTGCAACAAAAAGTGTTGGGAAACGTGCCCAGGGAACTCCCGGCTCAAAAATACTGACTCATTTTCAAGTTTTAGGACGCAAAACTGTAACAGCCTGTATCACCTGAGAAGTCAGGAGCATCACGCACTCACACACACACACACACACACACACACACACACACACACACACACACACACACACACACAGTCATGGAGACTGGAGGGCGCTGTTTATAGCTTAACTAGTAACGTTGCTATGCTGTATATGCCACTAGTGTAGCCTTTTTTTTTTTTTTTTTTTTTTTTTTTTACCATTTGTAAAACAAGCTCTCAATGGAATTTTACCCATACTATATGCAAGTACATTTTAATAATACTACTACTACTACTACTAATAATAATAATAATAATGATAATAATAATAAAAGAAAACAGGATTGTTGTGGATTTTTTTTCTCCTACACCCACTGCCTACTTCTCACTCAAACTATACCTTTCCCCACTTTTTTCCAAACACAAACACAAATAATGGTGCGGTCTCCACAAATACAAATGCATACAGCGGCCTCTGCGCACGTCCCTAGTGTCCACGTTCAGATGCTCCCATTAACGCGTCCAGCTTTGTGATTGGCAAACGTTTTGTGGTGTGTTTCAGAATATGACGCCGGGCCTGGTTTTGTAGTGGATTTCCATTGTAGAGCAACACGAGTGCCCCTCTTAAGAGACTCGAGGCTGATGCTCGATCAATACGGCTTTTTTTCAAGGCCGACTGACTGCTGGAATTCTGTGTCGGTTTTCAACATTGTTACTTTGGGCCGTTTTCGTTGCACACAAAACGTATTCAGTGTTTCTGCCTGAATTTTATTCCTGGAAGTGCGGGGCTGCCTCCGCTGAAACTCCTCACTGAAACCAAAGATAATAAAAGCATCAAAGCATCGTGTTTCATTAGAATCAATACAGAGCAATAGCTTTCTATAGACAATTGCTGCCGTTTTGATCAATTCTACGATAAATAAGTAATTAATTAAATTGGATCATATCAGAGGTGGACGCCGGTGATTGGCTGATATCCAATTTTTAATAAAAGGCCAGTATCGGCCCCATATATCAGTCTGACCCTCGTTAGCGCTGAGTTAAAATTCAGAACTGATTAAGCACTTTCATTAACTCCATCGATTCACTCTCTCCCCTCCTCTTTTGCCGCCACTCAAGTGATATTAAACAGCGGCGCCCCGTCCAGCCAACCGGAAGGAGGCTGCAGAGGATAGTAAAGGTGCTCTGTTTACACTTGTAAATACAGACACATACAGCCGAGTACACAGCACACGCTCTTATTGAAATGCTGCAGCACACAGGCATGCACACGCACACACACACATATACACACACATACCCATTAATGTATCCCTCCCCTTACTTCTACAGAGGCTCCAGTATTAGTGAAACCCCAGTCTGGTGGCAGCCCTATCCATCATCGCGCCAAGCCAGACAGACAACAGAGCACACCCTCACACAGCCCACAGTCCCGCATTTGCATTTGACCACCTTCATTAAATTCAGCAAAGGTAAGACTAATTTAGACTCTCGCGAGCAACTTGATCTATCCATCAAAACTTTTTCCCGAAGATTGTCCTCTAATAGGATTAAAAGTAAAGGTCATGTGAAGTGTATTAGTTTGGTGATTGAGTTAGTTACTTCTGCCCTGTTGTTCTCCAGCGTAGGGTGTCATAATCAGGGCAGGGAACTAATTTCTCTTTGGTTGTCCTTTGCCCCAGAGCGTGTAAAATTCACCAGCTTTTTTTTTTTTTTTTAATGATTTCACCTGCCAGATGAGCATGAAGGATTGCAAATGACAGCTGTGCACCTAAGAAACAGCTTGGTAGAGTAGACACATTTGGTCATAGTGAAAACTGACCAGCGTTTGACTGGTGGCTGGAGATAACTTTGATCATAATCAGGCGGCTATGGTTTTAATCCAACTGCAGAGAAAATTTTTAAGCAAATCGTTCAAAAAGGTAAACAAAAAAAATAAACTGCAAATTAGGTGCGTTTGCATGAGCAGAGTTTGAGCGAATGCATTGAGTTTCCTGCACTTCAGAGCAAACATCCTCAAGAAAAGATGACAAATCTTTCAATAACTGATTCATATTTTGCAGCCTGTCACCGTTCTTTCATGCCTTCCATGAACCAAAACAAAGAAATGCACTTGGCTATATCCTGCAGCATGACAGGGATTTATATACCACAGTGTGTATCACATTTTTTGGAGGTTTGCGGAGCTCGAAAAGTTCAAAGCCACCTTTCAACTGTACAATAAGACTGCCAGGCTTTGTCATTTATTCAACAAATGCATTTCCATCAGTATTTGTCTTCTTTATTACCAACAATGATGTTTGCCTCATGGCCTCATGTCAACAAAATTTGACTTTTCCCATTACGATTTTCAAATTCAGTGTCATAATTTGCACAAAAGCACATGGGCGATAACCCAGCTACTCGTCTATTCTTAGGAATAACACGGGGGAGGGATGGTGTGGAGATCATAACCTTGTGTCTCTGCTCTCAGGTGACCTTATGATCTGCAACCACATCGCACAACACTTGATAACACTAGGTGGTCCACAGTTTCGCTGACCTCTCACACTGACAGCTCGGGGCGATGTAAATACAGTCAGCCAACCACTGGCCCCTAAGCCTCTTGCACATATGAGAGAGTATCTTCCCTCCTCTCTTGGCCTCTGGCCCGAGTGACTTTTGAGTGTTGCTCGGACCGGGCTTTGTACAGCCGGATGTGAAGCACTGTAACAGATGAGATGTCTCCTCTCAGGAAAAAAAAAACAGCTTCAGTCTACTGAGCATGCACACTCTGCAGCAGAATACACAATGCCAGCGTGCTCATGTAATCTCACACACACAGACACACACACACACACACACACACACACACTGTGGCTGTTGTCAAAATCTCTTCAATCCTGTCCTCTTTGTGCATCACCTACTGTGGTGTGTGAATCTTGCCTTGAACAATACGACAAAATTGGATCTCTGGTGAGGCAAATTGACACACTGTAATTATGATTACTATTAACACTGATCATAAAGAATAGGTTTGCGATTTCACCCGCGCTCAAGCTTTCACCACATAACGACACCACCCCGATGTTCCTGCATGCATCTACATTTTATTTCCAATATAAAAACAAAGTACAAACATTGTGTGGGCAATTTTTTTTCCCCTTCCCTATAAACAAGATAAGGAGAAATGAGCATCGGCTATGGTTCTGATGCGGTTATTTTCAAGTATGAGAACGTGAAAAGTTGTGCGCTCGCATTGCGTCAATCAAGCATCCTACTGAGCGCAAAAATAATTTCATTTTCATTCCTCGGGGAAAGAGAAATCCAGTTGCTTGCTGACAGTGAGCAGTGACTCAAGCTGTTCAATAACTGTGTATAGGCTCGGCAAGCTGCATGGCTTTCACAGTGATTTCTGCGGAGTCAAAAAAACACTGGAGGCAGTTGAAAATGCCGATCAGATAAAAAAAAAGGAAACCAATAAGGCACTCTTCTCTTGTGCGCAAAGGTGTAAAAAAAATCCTTTATTTTCCCATGGCTACCCTTTATGTTCCCATACAAATGCCTTCATCAGGGGTATCAGTAAAAATAGTATTCTGCAAGTTTCTTGTTTGTCATTGATTTGGTCGATTTGGTTGTCGCACCACAATTTCTGAAGATCACTGGTCAGTGTAACAGTGAGTGGACATCTTTTTCCTTGATGGACTTTGAGTTTCTGTTGGTGGCAAGTCTTGTCTTTGTCCCACTGCAGCTCATGCTAACTACCCAGTTCAATTTATTTCGATCAAATCACCTACCAAAAACTACCTGCCAAACACCGGGTCTTTAGCACGGCAAATGTAAAAGCATTCATGAAAAAGCTTGAATAGGTTGAATCGCTGTTGTATTATAGCGATCAGAAACTGCAAAATGGGCGTTTATTTAGATGAGACTGTGCTTTTTGATTGAGATGTTGAACAGAGATTCGTTTTTTCTGCAGCGCAAATGTCGCGCCTACTTTTTCTGATGATCCATTTTGGTCGGCAGCAACTGTTTGAGCCCAGACCTTTTTTTTTTTACCATTTACATGAAACATGTCCCAGATTATTAGCATAATATCGTCTGCATAGTTTGATAAATACTTCTGTAGAATTCATTCTCATGCGTTTTGTGGACAGCAAAGAGAAGTCTCCATGTGTGATGCATGTTTCCACAGACTTGGGCTCCTCCCCAATCTAGCTATATGCATGCATCAAGTGCATCCATCTGACATCTATATCTGGAAGAGAGAGAGAAAAAAAACAAAAGGCAAAACGACAATAGACTGCTGGCTGTCTTATCACGTCTCATTGCTTGAAACGGCAACAGCCAGCAACCGAGCTTTCTCCTCTGGGTCCGGTACATATCCATATTCCCACCAGCAGAGAGGAAATCAGTGGAACAGGGAAGCTAACTGAGATAGCTCCTGGGTATTCTTTGCGACTGTATTTTGGGACTGCTGCTATATGTCTTCTGTTGAGCTCAATTAGCAACAAGAAATGGGGACTTTTTTCCAGAGAGAAGTGTCTTCTGGATGACCTACTCTGCATAATGTTAGCACAGAACGGTGGGAGAGAACTTTCACGGGTTTCTGTGCTGCGTTGTAACTTGAACACGGTGCTGCCGATGATATTGAGGACATGCACTACATTAGCAAGTAGCAAGCGGCAATGATGAGTTATAAGTGAGAGCCAATTATCTCAGTGGGGAGCGTATTACCGATGAGCAATTCGGCCTCTGAAAGTTCTGTCAAGGTTAAAAAACAATGCTTCAACCTTTGGCATGCTGAAAGAGTGAGATAGAAAACAAAAGGAGTTCGACAGGGAGACATAGAGAATGCCAAAGAAGGAGAAAAAAATATGAGTATGTGGAAATGAAAAAAAAAAAAGAAATCACAGCGAGAAGAAGAGAGAGATGAGAGAAAGCAAGACAGACAGAGTCAGGGAGTGAGAAGGAGAAAACACAAAAGTGTGGCCCTCCTGGGTTGGATGCTGACACCGGTGAGGGATTACTGAGGGGAGGAGCGTGGCCATATGGCTGCATGGCAAAGTGGAACCCACGGGGAGGCAGCGGGCACATTAGCTTGCATGGGGCCCTCCATCGCTTCCTCTGCACTGCGGTTTGTGGGACGCACAGGAACATTGACAATGACATCAGGCGCTCCCACCTCCGTGATGGCTCCTGGATCCCAGCTGACACCGCTGGCAAAAGGCCAGTAGGAGAAAAATCACCTGCTCCGCCCCGCAAGCACAGAGTTACTTATGCCACTCAATAATGACCCGGGGACTGCTGCAAAAACAACAAGCGCAACGGCCGCGGGAAGGCTGAGACTGAAGGTTTTCACCTGGTGCTCGGCGTTGCTGGCCCCTTTCAAACAACAGAGGAGAGAGTCATAATAGCACCACGTTTCACACCAAAAGCGCCACTGTCGTTAAATCAATAAGTCATTACCTTTAATGGGATAAGCACTTTGAAAACTAATTGAAAACAGCTCCATTTACTCCAGCCAGGCCCTTAATGCAAACAATACTGTTGTTGCAGCGGAAAAAAAAAAAAAGAGAAAAAACGAGAGGGGAAAAAAATGGAGAGGAAAAACATGCGGAGTGGCTGGGGATCCAATATGTGATAATTTGGTCGATTGTTTGACGCTGTAATCCACTCTTTTTCCAAATCTTTACACAAATACGGCGGTTTAAACTCTCACCAAATTCCAAAAAAAAAAAAAAGTCTTCCTTTGAATCTCCAGAATGAAAGGAGCTGCACAATGACGCTGAGCGATAGTTGACTCAAAGCAGCAGGGAAGCCAGTGCTATCAATACACATAAGCCTGTATACATTCAACTTGGGGAGACTATTCAAAGTTGGGGGAGGAGGAGGGGTCTAAAACTTCTTACTTAGCAAGGTAATAAGATTAAGCCTGAGTGGTTCTTAAGTGATTTCTTGTCCAAGATTTCACAAACAGACTAATTTTGCTGTAGCAAATGTGTCAACATTTGACCATTTCACTAGTGCTCCAAACCTCACTTGCACAATAGTGAGTATCAAAAATGTGTTGTGGCAGTTTTGGAGAGTATTGATTTATATTAGAGAAAATGACTGTGCATTCAATTCCAATCAAAAGCCTCTGTGGCAGGCAGCCAGCTCTGTTACTGGGTGAAAGACACTGTATTAAATGTAAAGCAAATTGAATGCGCAAAGCCAACCTTGGCAAGTGTTGCTTAATCAGAAATGGATTCTTATCAACACAGTTACTAAGTGGGGTAAGTCAAAAAGCGATGATACAGATACAATGTTTTGTTTGTATTATCAATCACACATCTACAAAGTGTTTTAAAGCATCTCGCTGTGGGTCTCATCCTCCTTACAATAGCCTCAGCCGGCCGAACCTCTTCCAAAATCAAAGCTATGGAAAAGTACCTGCATATAATATCATACTGTATGTCAACGAAACCTCCATACTCGCTTTTTAAAAAAAGGCAAAGCAATCAGGTCAAAGCGGATCAAGGAGTGATGACTGACGAGACATCATGTTCTCATATTTTGAATTATTCGATTTTATTAGATTTAAGTCTAAAATAGGTAGTTAGGTAAATGAATGCGTCCTGCTGTTTTCTAAGATATGGCATCCGAAAATAAATTCCATGTGATGTTTGCCTGATCTTTGCCCTCCATTGTAATGATAAAAAGTGTGACACTCAGCCAGAGGTGTGGTGAGTGCCACGGCTTGCCATATCCAGTTGACGCCCCGTGAAATTCATTAATTTAAGAGTTCCCTGATGGACGCCCCTCAGCGATGCGTACAGCGTGTCATTCCATCCCGATAACTAGGTTAGCCATTAGGCTGTCGGACCAAGACACGATCGTGCTCACAGGCCGAGCTGGAGGATTAGTTAACAGGTGGGAGACTAGTGGCCCCGATAGTTACTCGTGAAATCGCCCTCCCCGCCACCACCACCACCCCCCCTCAACCCTCCCCCGCTGCACCCCTCCCGCTGCAACCTCAACCTCCACCTCTGAGCGTAAACGTGCGTGCACTCATAAGCACGCGCGCACAAACACACACACATTCCATTTTTTTTTTCTTGGAAGACTGACATGCCCACATAAATGGGTGAATAAAGGAACGCGGGGGCACCATCTGGTTGATCCCAGTGCTAATGGAGCAGCTCAATTATGCTTTGACTTTCAGTGGACTGACCGGGACGGCGGACTAATGTCGGGGTATGTTGTTTACTCTTAACTCCAGCCGTCGAGTGGACATGCTGGACAGTGTGAAGGTAAAAAAAACAAAAAAAACAACCAAAACAGGCAGCACCCATCTCTTGTGGTCAAGTGAAAGGGTGCCAACCCAATGGAACTGGTGGCCTTCCATCTACATGGCACTTCCCGTTCTCCTGGGGTTGCTAAGGAGCTAAAACCACACAAAATGGACGGAAGGTGGGGTGGCTAGCGGTGGTGGGTGTGGGGGGGCTCGACACTTGTTGTTGTTCTATCCTTGAACGAGGTGCTCAAGCTAAATTGGCTGCGCAAATGGCTAATGTGTATAATGGAATTGAGAGTTGCCCTGCATAAGGGCGTCTGCTAAGCAAATAAATAATTTAATGCAAATCCCAGCATCGTGCCTCCTGCCAATTAAGCTAACCCGTTTTAGCTGTAAGTGATTTTATTACATTAGCATGCCGTAGCTCTGACTGCATTAGGGAGGGTTTAATCAGTCTGTAATCAAATTAGAGCACAAGACAGAAGGAGGAAGTGCCGCACTTCCACAAAGCACCTTGCTTGCGCACCTGCAGGTCTCATCTGAGAAATCTATATTTAAAATGCTTTTTATATATGTAGCATGTGCCACCGTGCGATAGATATGAATATACCCTACCGTGTTTGAGAATAAAAGCCGCAACCTAATAAGCGTGCACATCCTGAGAAGCAAACAATTGCTTTAGCCAACCTGCCACTGAAAAATGGGCTGCTATGGTTACTTGCAGAAAACAGACCAGGTTGGGTGTATAAGACCGATTTCTCATTGATGCCGCGCCATGAGCGAAGAGGAATTGATGGAAGTTTCTTTGGCTCCCACATTTATGTTTCCTTTGTTTTTCCAAGTCTATGTGTATGACTAACTACATGTCATCTTGTCCCTGTGGATACACACTGTCAGATTTAATACAGTATCACCAACAGGCAAACTGCATTACCAGCCCGATTAACATAATATATTCATACAATCATCTAGGTTGCCTCATCGTCTTGACCAAAGAGAAGAATTCCATGATGATCTATGGCCATTCCACACACACACACACACACACACACACACACACACAGAGACACGTGCGATTCTGGAAAATTCATGGCGAGGTACAGTGCCTGTG
Source organism: Myripristis murdjan (assembly GCF_902150065.1). Taxonomy (NCBI): domain Eukaryota; kingdom Metazoa; phylum Chordata; class Actinopteri; order Holocentriformes; family Holocentridae; genus Myripristis; species Myripristis murdjan. The sequence continues at coordinate 29,272,923 of NC_043987.1, read as the reverse complement.
CTTAAGCTGTCAAGGAGCAGCCTCGCAAAGCCTGACAAATCTGCTTCCATGAGAGTGAGCGCTCAGAAGGCGCTGCCAAAAGTGATACCCTCATTGCCTTGTTTTCCAGCTTTTGTTTTTTCTTCTGCTTATTGGAAGTTCGGCGTTGGGGGAAGAGAGGTTGGAAGGAGGGGGGGGGGACATAAGAAATGTGTTTGCCCTGAAGGCAAAGTGCGGAGATGGGTCTTTAAAGATTCGCCGGGCTGACAGATGGTAGTGATGGCTGACAGACACTGTCTCATTCACATGAAGAAGATCTGATGGAGATGGGTTCACTCGTGATCACCTTCCTCTCCAGCATTCTCTCACTGAACAACACACACACACAAAAAAAAAAAATGAACAGTTTATTTCCAGCCAGTGAAATGCGCACCCACATACATCGAACATACAAGCATACAAATCCACCCATGTGTGTTTCGATGCGCGGGGTTTCCCATGTAAATGCACACAGTGGTTATGACAGTGGAGGGGGGGTTAAGTGGCCTTTTTTTCCCATGCTTTGGTTGATCCTTTCCACAACAGGAGGGGGCTCTCTCATCTTGATGTGCTTATCATCTCGTGCCAGTTGTGTGTGAAAAGTTCATCCTTTTGGCCTAATTAACTGATGCCTCCTCTGTCAGCCTACAACAGCTCGGGCGCTAATGAGGATCTTTACAGGTAGGACAATAGAGAGCTTTCTTAACCCTGACATATAATATGACATTTCCTTTTTCCGACAGACCCTCCGACGTTGAAAATGAAAGAGGCAATAAGTCTATTAGGGAACGAAAGGAAACATTTGAAAAACTCAAAAGACCCAAATGGCTACGTAAACAGGCCTGTTCCAGCTGAAATAAATGATCTTCTAGTGGCAATGTGAAATTTATATGAAGGTTGCACTGCAAAAACTCAAAATCTTACCAAGATTATTTGTCTTATTTCAAGTCAAAAATGTCTTATTTCTAGTCAAAATATCTCATTACACTTAAAATAAGACATGATCACCTCAGAAGTAACTTGTTTTTAGACAATTGTCTCTTGTTTCAAGTGAAAATTTGCTTGAAACAAGTGAAAATTTGCTTGTTTCATTGGCAAAATTTGCCAGTGGAAAAAGTGAAAATTCACTTGAAATAAGTGAAAATTATCTAGAAACAAGAAACAAATTTTGCCAATGAAACAAGCAAATTTTCACTTGAAACAAGAGACAATTGTCTAAAAACAAGTTACTTCTGAGGTGATCATGTCTTATTTTAAGTGTAATGAGATATTTTGACTAGGAATAAGACATTTTTGACTTGAAATAAGACAAATAATCTTGGTAAGATTTTGAGTTTTTGCAGTGTGCTTGAACATGTTAAGTGTCAAGTCTTTCCTGAAGCAAAAAAAAAGGAAAAAAAAGAAAAAGACCATCGAGTCATCCAGTCAGAAAATCAGTGTTAGGTCATACCGTATACGCAGATGGACAGAAAAGTACCATGAGGTCACACATGCAGATATATTACTTGTTGTCGGCCCGGGCTCCACCGCAGACCTACCTAATGAATTATGGTGTTGCAGTTTGAGAAGTCATTGAGAGAAAGGCAGGGCAGGAGAAGAGGATGAGGAGGGAAAGTGAGGGGAGGGGGAAAAAAAAAAAAAAAAAAAAAAAAAGGAAAATCAATCGGAAGCGTCTCAATTAATCTGGCGAGTGGCGGATTGATTGCAGCCCTAAACTGGGTAAACAGGATTGTCTATTTAAGGGCCATGATCCCTTAATCATCACTTTAGCTCAAATAGACCAGGATCGCCACATCTGCTGGCCTGGCCCCGCTGCAGATGCCAGGGCCTCGCCTCGCAACCCCAACCTGCCCCCCCCCACCACCGCCGCACACACACCCCGCTCGCTCCCCGCCTCCCCTTCACCTCTGATGGACGGACAGGGCGCATGTGGCCTGGAGCGCTCTCGCCCCAAATTGCCGACATGGGACCGCTCCGAATGGTCAAACCTGAGCCCCCGACCGGCGCGCAAGCTGGGGCCCTGGGTTTTGCGAGGGGGCCTGGCTGAAATGGCCGCTGCTGGGATGGAATACAAAACGCGGCATTACGGCTCGCTCAGTTCACCATGAGGGCCATATTATAAGGCTGCGGGAAGGCGGTGGGTGGATGGGCGGATGGGTGGGGAATGTGTGTGTGTGTATGTACGCAAAGCCCAGGCTCTCGCCGCATAGCATGAATTACAATGGGGAATGTTTTTTACGGCGAGATGCAGAAGTCTAGAGGACCTGAGGGTGTGGAGATGCGGCTCTGAGAAGGCGGCCGGGGCCAGATGAATGGTATACCTCACTCTCAGCGTAGTCATCACCATACGGGAATATCTCTCCCTCTTTCACTGTATCTCCTCCTCCACCTCCTCCTCCTGCTCTCTCTCTCTTATTGTCTGGAGTGCCAGAGTTGCCCGGGCTCCATTCTCTAGAGCCTGATTGAAGAGGCTCTCCTCTCCTCCTCACCGGTTTGATTTACTTAGGCTATCTGTGGGAATTGGGCTGGAAGCTTCCTTATTAAGAGGAGACTGTCTGAAGGGTTCCACTGACTGATTGGGCAATTGAAAGCAGGGCACGTGAGCGGAGATACAACAGCTATCGCTATTTCCCAAAACACACACACACACAAATGCAAACACCCGTATACACACGCCTACACACACCCCAGTGGTTTATGTATGAGGCCTAGCAGGCACATGTCTGTCACAATTCTTGGTAGCCAGCTCCAGTCCAGTAAACCGGACGGATCCATCTCTATAAAAGGCCCTTAAATCGTTCCCCGGTGGTGACTAGCTTGCATTCAAGCGATGCTCCCACATGTACTGTACACGCTCTGACATGCTTGTGAGGGGAAAAAAAAAAAAAACATCACGCACACAGGCAGATCACGTCAGCGAAGGATACAAAGCTAAAAAGCTGTCTCAACTAGATGCTGCTGCTTACCGTAATGACGGCTCATCATTTACATTTTGCATGTACGTACGGTATGCACATACATTACACACGCTCCCCCCCTCCTGAGCACGCTCACATGGAGAGCGACGGAGGCTCAAAGAGGAGGAACGGCGCTGGAGGGAGGTGGAGGAGAGAGATTCCGGTTTTTCTGTAGTCACTCAGCCCTGCGGTCACACAGACTAGCCAGCGTGAATACAAAATGCAGCAAATTCCACCATGCTCACTTCATCTGAGAGACAAAAATAAAGCCAGAGAACAAGAAATCTGGTTATGGGGGGGGGGGGGGGGGGGGGGGGGGGGAGGGAGTGGGAGCAAACGCATTCATCAAATTATCCCTGCCCATTGACGGCTGTCTGTGCCCAGAGGCCCATCCTCTCCCATATGCGCTGAATACATTTGCGCCGAAGACACCTCTTTAAACAAAACTTCCTTCTTCCTTCCTGCTTTTGCGCCGACAACCGACGAACGCGCGATTCACAAGACCTGCTCCGTGACCTCAATTTGCTTCAGTCTCTGTATCTGTAATAGCCCATCTGTTTCTTCCCACTCATAAGCAAACCGCCGTCGTCGCAATCTAATATCATAGCAGTTATTTTAGACACGAAGGATAGATATGGATTGCGGCGGTAACTGTGATTGTATTTTCAATGATTCTAAGGAAGCAACGGAGCTATAAATAAAAATTCAAAGTATTTCAGAGTTTATACTCTCGGCGGCTAATGAAATCAAGGAGAGATATTGTGAGCCGCACGCAAGGAAATGGCATTCATGGACAGCGCTCGAGCATTCCCGACTTCTGATGTCGCTGCGATTCCACGCTGGGAGACAAACGCGAATACTGACGTGTCATCCGTCTGCAAAGTGACAGATCAGGGCTCATGTGTATTCATATTCAGCCATATATGCCTCATAAAGATTAGCCTTCATCTTAATCAATTCTGTAAATTATTTCATCATTCATGGAAAATCACATCAATATGAGCAATTTTTTTTTTTTTTTTTTTTTTTTTTTTTACTGCAGGGACCGCGGTTGTTATTGTGCATACAGAATGTGAGCGTGTGTGTCCCGAATATTTATATTTTTTGTTGATGAATAAAGTTGTCTGTTTATCCTAATGAAAAGGACTGTAATGATCAAGCGAAATTACCCTTTATGACAGTTATGGTTCCCTCTTATGGCCGTGTGAATTATGAATGAGTGCCATTGATTGCTTGGCCTAAAGAAGGTGAACTGGGTAATTCCATAAGTGCCATAGTGTAGATTGGTCTGTTACCTCGCTCGGGCTCTCGTTCTCTCTCCCCTTCCTCGCTCCATCTCATCCTCCATTTGTGCCTTTCCTCGGTGTGACCAGGGCAGGGTCCTTCCTGTAATTCCATTACTGCTGCTACTATGGCATCCCATCATCCCACAGGAGAACTTAGGGGCCACTTAGACACTTGTGCACGTTTAGCTGTGTTAGAGTAATGCTGCCAACCGGGCAACAAACACTATCTATCACCATCTAACAAACACCCTCTCCGGCCGGCGTGAGGCTGGCTCACTCTGCTAGGACAGCACAGAATGGAATAAACCACCGGATTAGAATAGCACACCATGGATTAGAGTAGAATAGAATAAAAGCGAACAGAATAATGTGACATAATGTAACACATAACAACTTAACATTATATGACATGCCCTGACATGACGATACAACGCAATGACGCATAACATGATGTCACATAACGTCAAATATTAATGCCACGTACCCAAGTGACATGTGACATATAACTGTGGCACATAATATATAGGTAGGCCTATGCAATGGTTCGATAAACCCGCGGTTTGGTTTGTACTGCAGTTTTTGGGTCACAGGCTTGGTTTCGTCAGACAACAAAAACACAATTTCTAATGTTCTTTGTACAGTTGTCCCTCGCTATAACGCGGTTCACCTTTCGCGGCCTCGCAGTTTCGCGGATTTTTTTTTAGTGCAATTTTGCATCGTTTTTTTTTTTTTTTTTTTTTTTTTTTTTTTTTTTTTTTTACAGCACATTGTGTTCTGCGTCCTGATTGGCTAAGGGACTGTAGACCATTGTCAATCAATCTCCTCCGTGCCGTGTCTCCTGTACAGTACAGAATGCGTTCATTCTATAACACTGGACTTATTTTTCTACGAAGTTTTGAACTTTGAGAGTTTAAACAAGAGAGAAAAGTGAGGAAATGTTAATGCCTGTCTGAGAAAAGTGTATAAAGTGTGTAGTGAGGGGTTTTACAGCCTTAAAACATCTATAATAATTGTAAAAAATAACTGACTACTGACTACTTCGCGGATTTCGCCTATTGCGGGTTATTTTTAGAACGTAACTCCCGCGATAAACGAGGGACCACTGTATTTTGTCTTATTCGAGAGAAAAATAACATTTCTTTCATTCAGTGCTTTCGGATAACAATCGCTCGACAAACGTCTTACAAACTTTCGACTGCATGGTTCTTATGTAGTGGATGTGTCGGTAACACTGCACTTTTCATCTCCAGGTTAAAAATACAACAAACACTCACGGTCAGGTGACTCTCAGTCGGCCTGGAGGCCCAACCGTCACTGGTGAGAACTTTGCAGGGTCTATTGTGTATTAAATTTTTTTTTTTTTTTACAGTTTGGTTTCACACCCCTAACGACGGCACATTACATGTCACACAATGACACGTTACAACTTAACACATACGGATATGTAACAGGACATGACACCTAACACAAGCACGTCAACACATTATACTGTGACACATAATTTAACAAAGACATCGTGTGGCTCCTGCGTCCTGTAACGTATATAATCTATTCTGTACATTTTTACACTGCGCCGCTTCAGTGTGCACTTATTCATGCGTTCACTTTCACTTAGAAATTCAGTTGTCACGACCAGAATCAGCCGTGATGATGATGATGTAGAGCATTACAACTTAACCTGACGCCGCACGACGGCGCCTAACACAATGACACGTGAAATAATTGAAAAAGAACGTAAGACAACATAATAGATAACAGAGGAATGCGTTCCAGAACAGAACATAACCAAACAGAACGCGGCCGAGGAGAGCGGAGCAGAACTGAACCGAACAGAGGAGAACAGCAGCGGAGAGAACAGAGCACAGAGGAGGGCAGGGAGTAATGGTTTATTTTAGTGCTGTGATGGCTCAGTGGATTAGAGTGTGACCACGGCGGACCCTCTGATGGGCTGAGGAAGTGCTCCCGCCCCCCCCTCACCACCACCACCACCAACACTGCGCTCACTGCTGTACTCAACAGATTAGCAGCCTTTGTTACACGCTTCTTGTTCGCGAGTGGTGTTTTTCTGGGGAGAGGGCGTCTGAGAGGCTGGCGTGTGAACAGCAGGAAAATAAAAAAAAATAAAATAAAAATCAACAAAGCTCAGTGGATACAGAATTCATCAACGGCCCAGGTCAGAGCTGGTGGCGTTTCACCCTCCACCTTCCACACTGGGGCCTCGGACCGAGCCATGCCATGCCATGCCAGGCAGGTGATCCACCTCACTCATCTTCACCTACGCTGGGGAGGGCAGAACGCGACGAAGGGGGGGGTCGTACAATAAACCCGCCCACCCCTGATCACCCACCTCTCTCCCCTCCCTTCCATCCCTCCATCTCCCAGCCACAGTGCATAAATCTCACCTTCCTGACAGTTGCAATCAACAAGGGCCGTAGTGAACCATGCGTAATGGGCGGTTAAGACAGGGGCGTAGGGGAGCGGCAGAATTTACAGCAACAATTATAGCCCCCATACAGCGAGATTCCTGGGGGCGGAGAACTGCTGAAGAGAGGGGGGAGCGGAGAGGAGAGGAGGGGAGGGAGGGGAGCTGGAAGGCTGGAGTGAGACGCAGGTACGTCCCTACAGAGCCCGACCGCTCACAGCGCCACAGCCTCATCGCAACACATTTGGATCTGAAACACAGCGGTGCCATGAAATCCCCAGCGATGCTAGACAGCAACTGCCTTGCAGCAAAGCCAGAGAGGGATCCAGCAGAAAGGGCCGGTGCAATGCTAAAAAAAAAAAAAAAAAAATGTGTAAGAGATAAATGATGACAAGTGTGAGGAGAATACATGGATAATCCTATTCAGCAGTGCTAATACTAGCCGTCTCTCTCTCTCTGTATCTCTGGTTAGGTTCATATTGAGAGTCCAATGCTGTAAGCGGCGGTTCCCTCCCATGCTCACTGCGCTGCGGAGAAGTGACACAAGAAAAATCTACCAATATTTGAATTGAGTGCAAATCTGCCCGTATATTTGCCTGACCTACTCTACTAATCCATGTATCCATGGCCCTGACTGCATCTGTCTGGAACAAATGGCACTATACACCATTGGACATGACCTGAGGGAATGTTTGTGTGTGTGTGTGTGTGTGTGTGTGAGGTGGTGTGTGTGCATGCGACTGTGCATGTATGTGTGTGGGGGGTGTGCGCGTGTGTGTTGGCTCACCATGGACGCTTTTAACGATCAGTCATTTTAATCAACACATGTGACCTTTTAAAACCCATTATGACAAACAGATCAGCCATGAAAGCCAGTGACCCGGTGTGTGGCCCCGGGACGTCAGGCCACTGCCTTCCCAATGTGACCCCCACCTCCCTCTCACCCACAAACACACACACACACACAGGCGCACACACACACACCCTGATATGCCTGATAACAGCCTGGAACGCCTAGAGAAGGCCAAGACCACCCAGAATTATAACACAGTGCAACGATAACACTGTGATCTATTAAAAAAAAAAAAAAGTGATGATTTGGCAAAAAAAAATATGATTTTGTTGTTTGGACAGAGCCTGTTTACTTTACAAAACAAAACAAAACAAAAAAAAATAATAATAATAATGCTTGCAAACTGGAGCTCCTTTAATAATATTATCTTTATTGTGAGTGAGGTAAAGTGAAATTAAATACATTCTAATTAGTGATTCAATGTGCAAATTCATTTACTTTCAATGAGTGGAGAAAGTAACAATATCAGTGTTCAATTTCAAATCAAATTTCGCCACGCTACACATTGAGTTACTGAAGAGGCGGGAGGCGGGAGGAGGGAGGATAAACACTCGGTCATTATTTCTAAACAAGGACCAAGAGTCATTAGGATTCACAGAGGGAGAAAAAAAAAAGTTTAAATAAACTTTAGGGGAGAAAAGAGAAATTGTAATTAGACATGAAAAAATATTCCCAATAATCAAATCACATTTTGTACTCGGGGCTTTGAAATTAAATTAACTTAGTTCATATACTGGTATATCTCTCAGCCACTTTCTTCACTCTAAAATGTGTTGCCGGAACACCAGTCCCTAGAGACTAGATAGGAATCTAATTAACTAAGATCAATATTACTCTGAAATTTCTCTCTGTCTCTCCAGCTCTCTAGCTTCTAGTGTCTCCTTTGCCTCTCTGTCTGAGGCGCAGATGAATTTCATTTCTGTGAATGTGCTCTGTCTGCGGAGGTCAACAGACAAACCGGGCCCTCCCTCTGGCCCCCTGGGCAACACACACGGCCCTGTTCATTTCCCTCCGCAGTGTGCCCACATTAAATCCAAACTGCAGCGACAGAACTCACACCATCCAGTCAATAAACAGATAAAATTAAACAGATGTTCGGGTAAAAAAAAAAAAAAAAAAAAAAAAAAGAAAAAAGAAAAAAAAAGTTATTTTCTCGCTCTCTGCTGAAGCAAATCATTCTCCCACGCAAACATAGGCAAATGCCACCAAGCCTTTCAACCTGATGCGCTTGTTTGGAGTGCGGAGGCAACACTGTCACCAATCATGTCCTGGGGGAGGAACACTTTGTGTTTTTTCTTTCAAATTTTACCCACTCTCTTCCCAAACAAGTGCACTTCTTTTCTCTCATTCAACTGATCGGATCCCAACTGAGAGAGGGAACGGGGGGTGTGGGGGTCGCGCCTCTGCAACAAATGGATAAAAGGACGTGTGCATGGTAAAGAGTGATGAAGGGATCCGGCAGGGCAGCCTTACACAGCATGTGCCGGAAAGCCAGATTTGCTGATTCAGGTGAAAGAAGTGAAATTTGGTGCAGGGAGAATAAGATCCCACAGCCATATGCTGTATATAGATCAGTAGTTGGCCTTTTCCGCTCATGACGGTTCAGATTAATTATGATCATCACGTCTTGAGTCCGGGCCTCATAAATCACACTGACTTTAAAATAATGTAGTAAAATAATATTCCGTATATGGCGTCACTGGCAACTCAACCACATTATCACCCATCTTCAGAGACTGAGGAAAATTAGATAAAATGTGAGACCCCTTATAAAATCTTTTCTCTACACTGGAGCATAAATAATTACATTTCTAGTAAATGACTGGCGGCGGAGGGCCACTCACGGCCTTGTGGAAACATAAAGTTCAAAACCAGTGTAAAACAGGGACCCGAGGAGCGGTGAGCTTCCCCGATGCTGCCGCATGTGGACGAGCGAACATAAATCCACTCTAAGGAAATCTACAAGGCTGTCTATCAGCAAGATAAGTTTGAGCTGCCTGTACCCCAACTGGACACAAATCCTCTCAGTCATAAATCTGAGAAGGGAGAGAGGGACAGCCCCTCAATCAAGAGTCAACTCCCGTCACCACGTCCCCCAAGTGAACACTGTGAGTTCGTGTATGTGTGTGAGAGTGCCGCTGCAATGCGCCCCCCCAAACCCTCGCCCCACCTCGCCCTGCATTACCTCTCAATCACAGAAGGTTGATCCACTGTGATCCACTTAGCTGAGGAATCTGTGTGCAGCTCTAAGGCTGCGTTTACACCACACGTGTTGATGCTCAATTCTGAATTGTAGCTTAAGTCATTTTTTCTTTCTTTCTTTTTTTTTTTTTTTTGATTATAATTAAGGTTTATTCTAGGATGCAATATGTGCATATGTTAGATACCACACAGGAACTGAAAGCTATGTTGAAAAGATGTATCTGGGCAGAGTAACAAGAACGACTGACATCACATCTGCTTCAGTATCTGCTCTATCTGAAGCTCTATCTGCTCTACTTGCTGCCATTTCCATGTGAAGTGAATGATCTGAGGCCGTGTTAAGGCTGCCAGTCCAAAACTGAGTTTTGACATGTTCAGACAGAAATCAGATGGATTTTATTACGTCTGAACAAAAAAAAAAAAAAAAAAAAAAAAAAAAAAAAAGCATGGCAAATCAGATTACCGTATTTCACCAATTAATCGCCCGGGCATTTAAGACGCAAAATCAACTTGGACCCCAGGCGTTTAAAAGAACCAGGCGGCTATTCGCTGCAGGCCTTTATTTATTTTTGCACAGACCTGCACCAGGCCATTATTGTGATGACAGTTACTGTCCAATATATGTTTTAGTACAAAAGTACTAACAATATGGTACAAGATGGTACACCTTTTTTTCTAACGTTAGCTAGTTCTCTTATTTTGACAGAAAACGGAAGTGCCGCACTGTTATTGTGCGACTAACTGTTTACTTCTGCAATAATAAGGTGAATAGCCTTATTTTGGGATTACCTCAATATAATGCAAATGATCGCCCCGGCGGTTATTTGGGTGGGCGTTTAATACACAAAATGGGTGCAGACCCCAGGCGTTTAAAAGAACCAGGCGGCTACTTGCGGCCGGGCAATTAATTGGTGAAATACGGTAAACATTTGTTTGTGGTTTGCAACACAATTCAAAAGCATGTCAGTCGCATTACTGCATACATAAAGTCCTCCGTTGTTGATGTATGCTGCAATGAAAGACGATGTGTGTCCCTTTTGCAGTTTTTTGTTTTGCTTTTGCATTTAAAAAAAAAAAAAAAAAAAAAAGAGCACACCATCACAAATGGTGTGGTCAGTCAGGCCTAAAGACTGGATTTGATCATCTGTAGTATGAACAAAGCCTCAACATTTACTTAATGTCATGACAATATTCAAGTTCACATACAAGTTGCATGTAGGTTCAATATCTCAGAATCTGAACCTGGACCTGCAGTCCATTTGCATGTGGTTCAGACTGGAACCACATGCAAGCAGTGAGTTCACACTGATAAGAAAACACCGGATCTGTGTTGCATGTGAGGGGAAAAAAAATAAAAAATCATAACTGGGACACTTTTAGCTGCAGTGTGAGCGTAGCCTAAAACAGTGGTTTCGGCATCTACTTCAAATCCTTCAATTTGCTTTCAAGATGACATTATATTCACAGTGTAAGAGACAGGAAATGTTTGCAGCCTCCTTCATTCCAGACACAGATGCTGCCTGGGGAAAACACAGTGCAAGCAGTGTTTGTTTGTATTTGCTCATGTACTATACACAGGTCTAACACAACATTGCATAATGCCTTCCTCGTAAATAAGTCCATTTGAAATGTGATATACTGCACTGTACACGTGTCCCGGCCAGTATAGAATTACAATGATTTGGTGTGATCGAGGTGAGTTATTTTAGATCAAGATCTGTCCGCTAGAAGATGGCGCAGTGGCTCCCAACTTATTATTTTTTTTCTTTGTTATGATTGTCTTTTTAAGATGAAAAAGATAAACAGCAAAAGGATGACAGTGTTCACTAACTTTTCATTGATTTAATGCTCCCTGCATAACACTGCATTATTTACAAAAGCACGGCTCGTAACAGTGATTTATTTGTGCCACTTTCAACAGCACACAAACTCATGCATTTGTTATGTACAGCTAAAAATGAGAGGTTTTTCTTTGTCCTGGACTGTTGCACCGGAGGGATTGTAAAAAATTTAGTAGTCATCGTTTTAGTCCTGATGAGATTCCAACACTTTATTCGATGAAAAAAAAATCAGGGATGAAAACAGAAGCGGTGTGGATTCCTGCCTACCATCCCCAGAGCTCCTCGTTTTTTTCCCCACTTGGACAATAGTTTGGAATCAGAGCTGCAGTCGCCACTAGAAAAAAACAAAACAAAACAAAACCAAAAAAACATCTGGCTTAACATACACACCCACATGTTCTCCCTCTGTGTAATTCTCTTAAGCATCTCAAACAACAGATGACAACACAACAAGTAACAGCCCATCAAGAGCCCGTGGCCTTGCTGGGTTTGTTTCAGGCCATTGTTTTGAGAAAGGAAGTGGACCCCCAGCCTCCACCAACCCCGACCCCCTCCCCACCTCCTTACCAACTCTCCTCTTCACGGGGAGTCTGAGCAGTTCTGTGCGTTCAGCACATTTCAGCACAGTGGATATTTGAAATGTCAGGACATTTACTCTGCTTATGTGTGGTAGATCTGAACTTCCATACCGCTAGGCACATTCTGAGCCGGCCACATGTATTATTCATCCTGGGATGTATACAGGGGCCAGTGCACTTGACTTTGTCAACGTTCTGTAAACACATGCACTAAATTATTGAGGTGTCTAAAGGAGGGCCTGTTGCTCGGACCGGTGGGCCCTGTGCCATGACAGCTCGGATGGGCAGTAACGAGGAGCTGCGTAAGCACCCCCGGACACCCATTAAAAATGTACGAGTTGCCATCTCCCTCTGGCCAGACGGAGTATCATCCCGCCACCCACTGCTGGAGCTATTCTCCCCCCCAAACACGATCCACCTGCCAATTCTGTCCTGTCACCTGTCTGGGCCACATCACTGTCACCTCCATCAGCAGGGAATGAAACAAGCCTATTGTCACTCCTTCACCATTGGCTGTTACAGCCTGATGCTGCCAGGTCATTACGCTGACACTGATGTTCACAGCAAAAGACCCCATATAACCAACAATCATTTTAACTGAGGCCACACAAAGAAACAAAGATTATATCCACAAGTAAAGACTCTTGGCCTTCTGTTTCTCACCTAGATCTTGTTCCAGACAAGTGTTTGTTGAATAGATCTTCAATATGATTTTTTCTAATGGTACACAATCCAATAGATAGTAATTTCCTCATGGTCTAATTGGTCCCAGGGGGAGTTTTGTCTTCATCTATTATGAAGAGACCCACAGGACCTTAGCTTTATTGGATTTATGACAGCAGAGAGAAAAGATACTAAAGGTATAATTTATTAACAGTTTTTATTTTTAATTGAGCTGTGTAGCCTCCTCCTCCTTGAGGTTTCTATCCCTACTGAGAGGCAGGGAGCCATTCCGATGGAGATCTCAACTAACAGAAGCTAATGCTACTGATCTTTAAAATGGTGGAGAGAGGATCAATTTGACTGATGGATTGGAGACTCTTGTTACATCAATGATGTTCCCTATCTGCAAAACTTCAAATAAAGCTTGTACATTATGAGTGCATATCCACTATATTCCCACCATGAACCTCAGCCTAGTTTTAACCTCCATAAATAAAACGATGTTACTATCAGAGACTCCATCCCCAGCCTCTCCCAGTGACAATATTAGCATCACTTCCCTACCTCATCTCCCCGAGGACCTTCCTGCCTCAGCCTCTCATTGGCCCCTGGTTTGCATGCCTGAGGAGCAAAAGCCAAAGCAATTAGAAAAGCATCTCCTCCCCGTCCGCCGACTCCTAAAGAGCAAGGTTGTGCTGGAGCACCACCACGGGTCCCCGAGGTGAGCCATTTAAAGCTGAAACACCATAAGCTCCGACACAATTAGGGCCCTGCCATTAAGGCAATCTGTTTTGTAAAAGGATGACTATCATAATATATCTGTTTTTAAGCTGCACTTGAGTAGTTTTCCACATCCATCTTGGCACACATTAGAATTTCAAAAGCATCTGTGAATCAGGCCTGGAGACTGGCTGAGATGATTGCAGTGGTTTTCTATAGTCTCCTGTGGCGCTCTCCCTGACCCCAAGTCTGTAATCTATATTTTCAGAATAATACAGAGAACCAGAGATGTTCAAGGGCATAACCCTCTAATCTACTCTACTTGCCATGTACTTGGAATGTCCACAACCTCTCTGAGGTTGGAGAAATAAACGCTGCCCATTATAACTGGCTTTACTTTACTTAAACACTTCGAGAGACATCAGGGACATAATCTAAATGTGGTCAAATTTTAAACAGACTACACAATGGGCAAACAAAATTGCGACATCAGTGCTAATATGTCCACCGGTTACATCATGCAATTAATCATTCTGCGAAAGAAGAAAAAAAAAAAAAAAAAAAAAAGGTTTCCCCACCCACACTTGTGCACACACTCAAACACACACACATACACGTGACAGATACAAACACAAGCCGAGAGACAGACAAACACAGAGCATATGCTCCTTCTACAATGATCAGTGACCTCCCAGGCTTGCAACACAGTGCTAAATGAGCAACTTTCCTCTGCGGAGTAGTCAATAACCACACAGCCACAACGATCGTGTCAGCGTCCAGCCTGGCCAACATCCCCCGTAATTAATTAGTTCATGTCTCCTCCGCTCAGAGAGAGGAAGACAGCACAAGGCATATGTACTCATCCATTACATGTGCTATCCAGGGGTCAGTGGCCCTGGCAGGGCCAGTCGGAGAGAGTGCCTGCAGTCTTCAACTATGGCCCATTTCAGAAAATTGCTTTTTAGGTTAAAAACCATGCCTCTAAGGCTGCTGTGTCAGTCAGACGCAATTTGGTTAATATCAATCAGTATTAGAAGACAGTGGATCTATACGCAGGAGGACAACTTGTCCAGTGGCAACATTGGCCAGAGTGGAGTCTCTGCTTTCAGGATGGCTGAAATGGGACACCGAGCCAATCCCTCCAGCCTGATGGAAGAGGCCGCTGCTTTTCCATCTCTGTCTCCATCTTTCACTCCTTTCTCAACTCTAATCTGTCCTGGCTATCCTCACATCGCCATCCTGTTATACCAATACCAAAACCATCCCCACCACCCAGACCCTGTATGAAACTCTCATATAACAAGCCCTATCTCTGGGTGGGGAGAGAATCAATCTCTGCTCGCTCTACGGAATCCCTGACCGTCAGATACGAAGAGGAGGAAGGGGGTGAGGGGTGTGTGTGAGGGGGGGGGTGCGGGGTGGTGCGATACATCAGTCTTCCCTTCAGTCACATGCTGCCTTTTTGACTTTGCGCTGAGTCAGGACAAACACATCAAGACAAAAGCCAAACCCCACCTCCACATCCCCCCACCCGATCCCCAAGTATTCAGTGTTATCGATTCCCATCCTAACCCCCCTGTGGGGCCAAACAAGGTAGAAGTGCACAGCACATCTGTATCAATCTGTGTATTTCTATAAGTCTGCACTTTGAGCATCTGCGTTGTCTGTCTGGGGTAGCGTTTTAATCAAGGCCCGCACATCAGATTAATGGAGAAATTTGATAAACGTCTCCTGTTCGCAGCTGAATCTTGCCTACTCAGGACTTCGGCTCCGAGCAATGGGAAATGAAGAATTAGAGCGGAGATGAGAGAAGTGAGATGTTTGAGGTCATCTCTTTAAAAAATGACTTTTAATCAGAATTAAAACCGTCTGCAATATCCCTGTGATGATTTCATTACCGGGGAATCAAGATGTCATCCATTTTGAGGACAGGACGTCAGAACTTTTGGGTTTGGACCATGGGTGGCTTTGTGATTTTGGAGCAGCTGCAAACGGAAGTAGTCACAGTTATCATAGACAAGACAGGTCTCATAAAATATTCATGTTTTAAATTTTCTTTCTGCAAAGTGAGCCTCCACTCATTTAATCTTTAATGAGCATTAAATATCTCCAACAAAAACCAACTGACATCCCTTTAACTAATATAGTTAAAGATACGCGCATTATTTGAGTTCAAGAATCATAAATACCATGAGTCAGTCAGACAAAAGCTTGTGTGAATGCATGAATGTGTGCCAAACAAGCATAAAGCCTAAGTTTGACCTCCGCCATCATGAGTCAAATGTGAGTGAAATACAGCGGAAAGGACGTTTAGTGCAAAATAAAAAGGGCAAGCAATGTAGGCACGTAACGTACCTTTGTGTATACAAAGCATACCTCCATTTTTCATTATGGTGAAATGGCTGTTCAGAACCCAGGGAAGAAGGCAAAGCTTCATAACAAACATAGATTGGTTGTTTTCTTGCTCTCTTCTGACATTGTCACAGTGCTGGGATAATATTGATGGCAAAATTATTCTATTTATTAAGTAATCTTTGCAAGGCAGGATTTCAATCGTATACCGCTTCTATAGGCTACCAAAGTGGCACTTTGCGGGCACACTGAACCGTGTCACCGCTAAGCGAGGCTGACACATTGGGAGATGAAAGTCTTGTCATTCATTTGCCAGTGACAACCTGTGTATGCTAATGTCCAAGCATCTTTAGCTCAAGTGGGAGGATGGTTCTGTTAGCGCCGGCACAGTCAGGCCTGAAGGGAACTCTACAGGGACATACAGTGCAGCCGAGCCATTTGTTAACAATGGAAGGAATTGATATGGCATACGAGGCACACGGCTAACGCATGTGGTAATACCAAACTTCATCTCTGCTGGGGGGTTTCGCAAATTTACAAGTGTAATCGCGCTCACTAGATCACAAGTGAAATGAAAGAACCGGGTGTGTGGTAAAAATTAAAGCTCATTTCATGTAAACCTCTTCTCTTCCTGTCAGAGAGAGGACCCCATTATTTGAAACTTCCTGTTCTGTGCTGCCAAACCTGACCGGTAATCTCATTATGTAAAATGCAGCGTACAGGCGAATGTAAGTACTGCATATAGCACCTTTAAAATGTGCTGCATGCATGCCGTCTTGCAGGAGTCTCTGTTTCTTGCCATTCATTTGGAAGCAAAATGTGATTACGCTACTTTATATCATCTTAAAACGGATGAAACGATAATAAAATCTCCATATATTGTTTGCAGCACCGGAAGCCATGGAGTTATGCCTGTACGCTTGTTACCCTGACTCTCGTGTATCAAGCAATTACGATACACTGCAGAGTTTAAAAGATCAAGATGTACACATTTTTTGAAAGAAAACAA
Source organism: Myripristis murdjan (assembly GCF_902150065.1). Taxonomy (NCBI): domain Eukaryota; kingdom Metazoa; phylum Chordata; class Actinopteri; order Holocentriformes; family Holocentridae; genus Myripristis; species Myripristis murdjan. The sequence goes on along the minus strand of NC_043987.1, from coordinate 29,256,022 downwards.
TCTTCCAAAAGTCATAATCAATTTATATCAAATGAAAAAATGTCCACTGTACCGCATGACATCATTTTAATATTCAAACTTCAACTTTTACGCTCCGGTTAACTTTTTGCCACAGGTCAAAGCTTCTCGCCGAGCACCATCCGACAGAGTCAGCCCAAATAACAACCATGCCAAACTAATTCCATCCATTTAAATATTCTATAAAATAAGAGAAGATCATATGCAAATTAAAATACCACAACCATTCGTTTATCTCCAGCTCTTACATTGTTACTGTCTTCATGGCCCGCCAGTGATAAGTAGTCCACAATACAGCCGACTCAAGCCAAGGTCTAGTTCCTGTCACCTAGCAACCACTAAATTTTTCAAATGCCACGCATCAATGGAATACGCCTTTGAGCAGTATTGACATACAGTTAGCTTTTCAAGTATTCACAGGGGCTATTTAGAGGGCAATAATTGCATAGTATGGATCTCTGTTTGTTCAATGAATTCTTTGAGTGGATTGATGCATTAGATAGGTGCATGGTATAATTACTGATTAATGCAAAATCCTTTTATTGTATTTTTTTTTTTTTTTTTTCCAGTGAGCACTGAACCATCCCCTCATTTAGAGAGCTGAAAATTTGGTTTCATTTAATGGTTTATTTGTTTAGATGCCGACTATTTTTCATTCTGTTTCAGCACGAGATTACATATAGCTCATCAGAAACCCCATTCTCCAGACCTCTGATTTCCAGAGCAACTAGCCTACTCAATGAGCACAATGAGAAAAAAAAAAAATGTCGAGGATATATCATATTGATTGTGCACATCTGTTAAGTCGGTGATACATGGGAGTGATTTTGAGCCAATGCAGATGGGCAATTTTGCTGTAAATTGTGGCCATCAGTGTTTTTTGTTTTTTTTTCTCTTCTCTGTATTCCAATTTATTCCTAACCAAATATGTAATCCATGTTTATTTTGATTCCCATTCCTATCTGAAACCAGATCATGGCCCTCGGTTCTTCTGTTTTAAACCATTTAACCTGCAACTTAGACTGAGGCGACATCAGATCTCAGAATGTATTGTATGCATGCACGTCTTGTTTTTTAACTGAAGCTCAGCACTGTAATTTAGTCGCTCCTCTAATTGCAACAGATCTCCGATTGCCAGTTCGGATTGGCCTAGTTAATAAATTCAGTCCATTTGATCCTGTGAACCTGCTGTTGTTTTGGCTCTAAGCTACAGTGTGTGTTGATGTGGTGATCAGATGTATCAAGGCAGACACCTGACATGCTGGTATTACTTTCACAGCAGCTGTCACTGCTGTCTAGGAGTGATTGACTTACACCAGATCTGCTATCAGATTAATATTTCATCTCTCACTTAATAGAAAAACAGATGTTCTGCAGCCATGTACACTGGGAAATAAGCTGGTGGTAATATATGCATTACTTACAGCCAGCTAACTAAATTTAGAATGAAATATGCATCTGACAGATGCCCCACAATCAAGTTCCAAAAGCCTATAATGGGATATCGACAGATTTCATTTATGCAGGGCAGACTGACCTCATTGGGGGAACTAATAAAACTTTTGGTACATTCAACCGGAAAGATGCCCTGGCTGTATTTCAGTCTTAGGCAGCTCTCTGGGTGCCCTTTAAAGCATTGACCTCTTCGAAGAGTGAGGGCTCCAATGTGATTAATACTGCTAGGCATTTATTGGCACGCAAGGCACTTTTACCAATAGGTCACCTGCTTGACCCCGGCGCAAGCATGGGGATCGAAACCAAGTGGACAGGAAACTATATGGCTTAGGGTGGTAACAACAGGCAAAATGCAAAAAAAAAAAAAAAAAATGCTTCTCAAACTCATAACCACCCCACTCATATGAAGCTATTCATTTGGGGACTCACATGCACACACACAAACACACACATACGCACACACACCTACATACACACACACACAAACATGCACAGAGCCTTACTCTCTATCACGTTCACCAAGACCCACCCACACAACACACACAGCCCGGGGCATAAAAGGTTTCTGCGGCCAGAACACAAACAAACTCATTTGTAACCTGCCATGACACACTCCAACACACACACACACACGCACACGCGAACACACACACACACACACACACACACACACACACACACACTAGAAAAGCCAAGTAACATTATCCCTGTGAGCAGCTAGATGGATCAGACTGTTTATCAGAGGCTCTCCACCGGCACACTGTAAGAGGGATCATATTGTCAGCAATCGATCCCATGGCAATCAATATAGATACCTCTTCAGATATCTATTGATGCAATTTAACAGGGACATTAGTTCGAGCTCAAGTAAATGTCAAGAGTTCTGCTAAACAGTGTTTCTAGGTCACATTTTGACTGAAAGGTGTCTAAATAATGCCGGGCGGTTAGATAAAGGTAACGCAAGTGTGCTAAACGCTCGAAGCCGTGTTACAAAAAAAGGAACACCAACAGTTTTGAAACAGTTTTATTCTGTATCAGGTCAACGAGCTTCTTAAAATAGGATGCAATCTGTCTTGCTAAAAGCAGGGTAGATGGAACATCAGAAGAAGAATAACAAGCAACCAAAAAAACACAGTGGTGCTCACAACAATATATGCACACTGGTTTATCAGCAGTAAATAGCCAGTGCCATGTTCCCATGCTCCTTAATCATACTGATGCATGTACACACAGAGACAGTAATATACCACGCACATACCTACACACATGCGCACACACACACACACACACACACCCTCTTCTATATCTTTCACAGAGGCACACACACCGTATGCTCGCACACACACACACTCACACACACACACTCATTCGCACATATTTTCCGAGACCAAAGGAAGAGCTGACTGCAACATTTTTCTCCACTTCAAAAAAGTAGCCAGTGTCAAAATGATAAATGAGGGATCATGAGGGAGAGCGTGCATACTTACATTAGACTGCACAAGAGCTTCAAGAGCTGCAACACCATGGACAAATGCTGGTTTCCGAGGCACGGTTCGAGCACCGCTTCAAGGCGGTTGTGCAATTCACGGGGAGCCGACGTGCAAATTACGTGGCACGACGGTGATTAGCGATGTGAAATTACGATCAACATAACAATAACATTTTCAACACAACGGTGTGCGAGGTGTGTGACCTGACATTACAAGCGGCTAGATGGGGGAAATGTTGTGTTCCTAGTACAGGTGTTAGCTGGTGAAAGGTTGATTGCTAATTTCCCGGAGGTGAATGCACCTCACAGATGTGTGTGGAGAACATCTGATAGGCCTTCAGACTGCTGATGCAGGGCGGCGTGGAATATTTTCAAACATCATTTATAACATCATCTCAGCATCAGTTATAAAATGGCGGCAGGGAGATTGATGGGTGGTGAGGGCTGGTTAATATGCGTGATTGGAATGATATAAGCCGCACTGTTTGTTGTTAGGAGAGGACCGGTGCACATACTGAAAAGACGAGCTCCCGGGTTTTACAAGATCAACATTAATTCCAATAAAACGGCTATTGACACGCAGGCATTTGTGTCTGTCTGATATTTCTCTTAAATGATTACAAATGACTATGTGCATATAGAAAGGAATCAGCATTTGTTTTTTGTATGTTTTTCACGGGCACCCCGTTATGACCTTCCATAAAAACGTGCGCCCGATAAACATCTCTCCAATTCCATTTTGTCTGTATTTGATCGCCATGCAATCCCTTTTTCTTTTCTTTTTTTTGGCTCTTTTTCTTGCAACTTTCATGTGCACACTTTGGTCCACAAACAGCAGGCTGAGAATTGTGAAAGGCATCACAAGGTGCAGCCAGTTTGTTTACAACGATAGCCGCACTACAGATAACAAAGGGAAAGGAAAAGCCCTTGCTAAGTTACTGCACATGCACTACCCAGCATGCCCTCGGATCAATTACAATGTAATTACAATAGCAGACAGAAATACAACCTGGGCCGATGCTCTGTCTGCACTGATAACTGATAGATAAGCACCTGAGGGATGGCTGAGAGAAGCACCTGGCCAGAAACACATCTCATTGCTGTCAATAAATTACTCTGTTGGGACCGTTCTTTCCTGGGTAGGGCTACACGATCAGCGGGCACCAGCCACATCCTAACTTTCTTTGTAGTCCATCCAGCCGTCCGCAGGGAAAGACAAGTGGTAAAAAGCAGCGGTTTCAGATACTGCGGTACAGAAAGGTCTGCCTTTCCGCCATCCAACCGGCGAGCCTTCTCATTCTCTCGGAGCACTTGACATTCTGCAGGCCCTTCAGACCTGCGGTAACCCTATTAGTCGGTGCAATTTCAAAACTCTGATCAAGCCTTAGCTTATCAAGAGCCACTGAGAGCAAGAACTAAAATGTGTGACATTGATGCAGATGTGCCAGTGATCCGTGGTCAGAGGGAAGAGTGGGAAAGCGAATTTTCTCTGCACAGTGTACAAAGACAAAGAGATCAGCGATAAGACAGAGAAGTGCACCCATATCGACTGCTGTCAGTTAGGAGCATGTTAAGGAGTGTATTAAGGATTAGAGGGGATTAGTCATATCAGATCACTAGAGGGTTATCAGTGGTCACAGCTCCGCTAGGGAGGAGTTCCCGGCCGCTCCAAAACGAGCAACCCACCGTCCTCAAAGAAGTCTAAATATTAACCCGTACAGTTACTCGATTTATGAGTTTGGAGAAACAATTAAGCTTGTGATTTTTATTAGGGCCTTGATTGAGTGCCTCCTCCCCGGTCTTTCGACACTCCCGAAATTTACCCCCTCCAGAGAACGGGCGCCCACTCCAAAAATTACCATGATTTAAGATGCAAAACCAACACACATTAAAACAGCTCAGAGCTTATTCCATGCGCGCTTCCACACAAAACCAATTTAGTTTCCATTGATCGCTTTTCAAGCAATTAGATTTCCATTGATGGAAAAAGTAGAGGCTGCTTGTATGAGACGGGGAGGGTCAGTAGTTGGGTGCTGTGATTTGCACGTTTATTCAAGGCATTTGACCACCTCCTCTAACCCCTGACGGATCTCTGGCTCCCTCCCTCCTTCCCCTCTACCCCTTTCACGTCCCCTCCTTCCGGACAACAAATAATTCACCCAGCATGAAAAAATGCCTGGCGTCAGATTATATATCCGTCTTTATTTCCGATATTGCCTCTTTGTTTCTGCAAACTTGGCTGATTTTCTAAATTGTGGAGTATTGACTGTTTCAGAGCCTGACCAAGCGAGTCTGATGTAACACATTGGAGGTAATGATATCCCAGCGACGGGAGAGGCAATGGCTGGGGCAGCACTGGACGATGGCCAGGCCCTGTAACCATTAGTCTCCTCAGGAGCTGGAGTCTGTTCTGTTCCGGCATGGCAGGCTCACCATCAGCACAAATGGTAACCCAACTCAACCAGGGTAACCACCAGAACCCCTCCCTGGTGCCTACCAGAGAGAGATGCCATCAGGAATCATTTCCATCCAAACAGCCAAGGTCATTCCTCCTCTTTCCGGAAAATTCTGCCACATGTTTAATCCTCAACTGTCACAGAGAACAGAGCTAAGGGTTTTCAAACTGAACCCTTGTGTCAAATAACGATTCAATATTCAAAATACATTGTAAAGGTGAAGGGGTGAAAGTAGATTCAAGATATAAAAAAGGAACACTGAATGCCATTAATGTGAAAGCAGGGAGTAATTCCCAGCGTGCTCCCAGAGGAAATCCACCTTTCGCCAAAGCCGGGGGATTTTGACAAATGCCTTTCTCAACACCAGCAAAGGAGACAAATGTTACATTTAAACAGAAATACTTAATTTCCGCTTTTGGTGACTTGCAGCAGATACCATTAATCAACGGAGGCCTACCACGCTCAGTGAGCCTGCTAAGAACCAGATGATCGCCCTCTTCCACTCAATCCATCAACTATGATTGGAGAAAGAAAAGGTTCAAAAATTTTGAGTTGCACCCACGCAGGAAGAGTAATTACCCTTGTGCCAGTCGCTGAGGTGTTCCCATGACACCTCGACCCTCTGTTTATCATGCACCAGATTACTCATGGGGTGTCAACACTCCATGACAGAGCTAGCATCTCCACCTATGTTCCTCTCACTCACTGCGCCAGAGCAAGACAAATATGACGTACGAGTGTCCTCAACTTCTAATGAGCCAACTTCTCCCAGGATTAGAAGAAAAAATAATAATAATAATGCCCTTCATGTATCAAGAGATACTGGGAGAATGTGAAAAAATACCTAAAAAATACCTTTGAGTAATGTTGTCCATGCTCTGTGACTTCATATCACATGATTGTCATGTTTTGGGAATATTATTCACTGCCTATATTACAACAATGATGTCCTTCGAAGTACCATTTTAAATATTAGCATATCAATGCCAAATTAATAGATAAATCAAGGTGCATTCACTCTAAACAAATAAAAGCATAACAGCCTCTCTCTCATGCCTGTGCTGGTGTTAGTGGCAGTATTTATCAAAATTATGATCATATTTTTGTCATTTCCTGATGAGAGGCTCTTTCTTTTTGCTTTGCTAAAAAAGACTAAACACATTCAAAGCGATTCTCCCACTGGCTGATGTGAGAACTGAAAGCTTTATCTATTTGTGCTGAAATAATACCACCATTTCCCACCATATTCCTCTTTTGTGCTGTAAAACTTTCCAGTGTGTATGATAACTTTTTTTGTATTCATTGTTATTATGCTAATATCTTCAAATTAATGCAGCGACAATTTAATGATGGTAAAAACGCTGCCTGTAGCACCTTTGAGGAAATTTACACAAAGGGAATGATTGCCTATCAAAGCATTGTGAAAATGTTTCAGGAAACCTTAAAAAGTGAACAAAGTAAGTGTTGCATTTAAACCATGTTCTGACATGAAGGGGTGTTTGAAGGAGACAGACATGCAGAGGCAATAACAGTAAAGCAAACAGGCTGCTGTCTTTGCACCACTGGTTCTTGCCTCCCTAGTGATACATGCCAGAGATAACAGCTTAATTTCAACCTCAGCACTTTTACTGCACTGTCCGAGGCATTCACTGCATCAATGTATCAATGTACCGCCATGCTAGTCACTCTCCACTGCGACAACTCACAATTTTTCTATGATGGAGGCTTTCAGAAAGGTGCCACAGTTTAACTCATACCCAGGCCGCCCTCCTCTGATGGCTTCGGTCTTTGGAGACTATGCCGGCTGTTTGTTTCTCAGAGAACAGGTCACAGGGGCAGACTTTTGATTGAATCCCCCACAGTGTGACGAGCGAGGGGGGCGGAATTTTTTCCTGCCTGATTTTGCTGTGGAGGCTCTTCCCTCTGCAAAACATTTCCTCCTTCACTTTCAAAGGCAGTTATTGGAGCTGCTTCAACAGTTCAAAAATAATTTGAAAAAAAAAAACCATAAAATTAAATAAAACAGGGACAAGGACATGGAGATAATCCACTGAAGTGACACAGGTGATTGTGCCCGATAAATCATGCCCCATGAATAAAAAAATGTTTGAGTGTTTTTTCACATTTAAAGATCAGGCTGACAAATTTCTGTAGTGTGTACTTCAATGAGGTGTTTCAATTCAGAAAAAAAAGGCAGCTATTGGCTTTCTTTGAGTGCTAAAATCTACAATTTTGGGATGTAACCTGCAAAGTATTTTATTTTCTAAGTCAGTTTTTCTTGGCCCTCTTGTAGAGGATTAGCCTCTTTTTTTGAATTACTGAACACTAAAAATACTTTTCTTTCAATTACCAAGCCGGCACAACAGCATGCTTTGGAGTGTAGTAATTTGTTGCACCCCACAGATTTATAATGAGAGGGTGTGTAAAGAGATTGCGCTGACGTGATTCTGTTGACTTGATGTGTCGAAGAACACATTTTTGAATACAAGTGCATCTCTTACACATATGTGGTTTCTAATTGCTCTTCTGCCAAACTGTAGCGTATCAAGCTTTCAACACTTGGACCAGTTTCAAACTATTCTCACTGATGGGTGATAACAGAACGTGCTAAAATAAATTACATTAACTGGAAGTCGGTTCAAATTCATTATCATGCTCCCAGTGTAGCGTGAGACTTTGCGCCATGCTGGCTGGGATTTCCTTGGAAAGCCCAGTTCCACGGAGCAGTGACCCTGCGTGGCACTGACAGTGTGGCGAGCATGCTGGACTATTATTAACACTGACGTAGAGGAGGCAGGACCGCGGCTGCCCGGGGTGCGGAGGCCACCAAGGGACATGGGCACCAGCGGAGATCCACCTTGTCCGGGCATCATGGTGAGAAGGCGGCCACATCACACACCGCCTCCATCTGTGGGGGGTCAGCGAGGGCACCGCTTAAAAGGGCAAACATGCACTGAATAAAGAACATGGTACATCGCACAGCGCTCTGTCCTCCATTTTAAAAAAAAGTCCTTAGGATTCTGCTTAAGACTGCCTGTATTGTTGAGCTGCCATGTCATGGGGCTTTATTTCAAACTCAAGAATGGCTTCTCTCAGGATACACATAACTGGAAACAACGTGCTGTGTTCTGCACTCGCTGTGCTCGCCGTGCGCTATCATGACAGCACTTCTTCTCTTAGCTCATGCATCTTACACATGAGTAATGATCTTGCAACTTAAAAATAACACCGCTATCCTACACTTTTACACGGAGGAGGGCTGTGGCGGCTCTATGCAGGCATGTCTCCTGTTATCCGGGGGGAAGGCAGAATGAAATGTGCTTTTTATCATGTGTCATGAACACTGCTCATGCCTTCCCTCCCCCACTCGCTCATATCCATGTTGAACCCCCGTCAAAAAATATTGGCAAATGTTGTAATTACGTGCCAAGTATCTGCGCCTTACATGGCTCGAGGCTTCAATCAGTCCCGGGCCTGATATTCCAGCTTTATCATATTTTAGTTTTATTTGAGGATGGTGGCAGCGCCATGCCTCCAGTCAGCCATAATTGAAACGAGGGGAGGAAGATGTAGAGGCTGTGTGCCCCACTCCTTGTAATCAAGCCCTTAGTCCTGTGTGCTTTGCCATTTTTCAAAGTGAAATATCCTCGCAATCTGTATAGTAATACGTTGCGAGGCCTCCTCATGCCTTGGCCCATGGGTAATTAGGCATGAGAAAGTGTACTTTTTACCTGAGGAAAAGCCGTGCATTAAGGATGTTGAGGCCACAAAGTAAGCCTTGGATGCTGCGAATCCATAGGAAGCATTCAATCAAATTCATGATCACACATGTAAAAATATAAGGGCCTTTTGTCACTAATTTATTCTCCTTTTTGCACAAAGCGTGATATTAGTATTCAACAAGCAACACTATCCATTTTCCACATTCACTATGTGGGTTGTGTGTGAGAGTCATGCGTCGGGAGGGAAATAGTGAAAAAGTGAAGCAAGGGGGACTGATGGAGAAGTTGATGTATGATCCCTCGTGGCTGGGCTTATTTGAAGCGTGGAGCTGGGCAGGTGATTCGGAGGCGCCGGCTCTTTAAACAGCGTAATGAGCCAGAGAGGACGCTGCCTGGTGCCCCCCCCCCTACCCGGCCCAACCCTCCCACATACACACCCATCTTCTTTCCTTTTTTCCTGCCTCTCACCTCCAGTTGGCCGGTGGGGATTTCACAGGGGGTCGGTGCTCACCCGGGCCATGCAGCCGGGGAGCCTCTGTTGTTGCAGAGTGCTCTGCCTTACAATGCTGCGCAGAGGGCAACACACCCACACTCACACACACACCCGTAACTACAGAAAAGACTCCAACAGGTAAACACGCAGCGGGGCGCCCTGGCCATGACAGCAAGTGGATGACCTCCCTCGGAAAAAGTGACACATGGCAACAAGGAGCACAGGGGGGATCAGTGTGTGTGAAAAGTGTGTGGGCGGATGTGTGAGTCAGTGTGTGTGTGTACTTGCACACATGTGAGCATCCAATTATACATGCAAAGAAATGTGTGGGAATGTGTGGGAATACGACTACATATGTATAACGTGCATTAAGTGTGTGCGGCGGAAAGTTAGTGCAAATATGTGTACACATAAAAAAGTATGATGGCATAAAACTGGTCCTCATGCACAATTTAGCGCGTGTCTGTTTGAGGACATATTTTATGTGATGCTGCAAGCGCTATGGCCCCCGTAGCATAAGGCAGAAACACAGATGAGGGGGCACACAGAGGAGAAAGACGGGCTGCAAGCCTTCTATGCAGCGTTTCATTGCTGCTGATAATATATAAATGCATGCACACATGGATGCCGCTCGTAAATGAATAAACACATACATCAATTTCAAAATCCAACACATTTGAATTTCAAATGCAGCGGTGCATTTTTTTTTTCCTTTTTTTTTTTACGATATGTCTCATTTCTCTTGTGGAGATATAAAAGGAGAGGGCTGAGAGGAAAAATTAGAGGGGTGGGAGAGAACAAATGCTGTATGGAATTTGAGATTATGTATTTGGTTTGTGTGTTTTCCCCCTATTTAAATCAAACGCGTGGGGGCCGCGTAGCCCTGGGCTTGTTGCTGGTGACAGCTTCAGTGTTTCTAGACTTCACTCCTCCCCTTTTCAACGACAGTCTTGAATTGAGAAGCAGGGCGAGGGGGGTGGAGGGGTGTGGGGTCTAGCAGAGGGTGAATTAAATAGTCTCTCTCTCTCTCTCTCTCTCTCTCTCTCTTTCTTTCTCTCTCTCTCTCGCTCTCTCTCTCTCTTGCACTTTCTCCTTTTTTCCAAGTGGCGTTTAAAATCAATTCATTCAGTGGACTGCTGACACAGCCCGGCCCGGAGAGCCCAGGATTTATGGCTCCCTCTAATGGGCATGCTCTGAACCAAAGCCCTGCCGTCAGCACAATCCTGCCAGCCACCCGTCCGCCCCGCTCCCTCACTCCATCTAGCTTTTAAAGACGCAGGCACCCCCCTCCTCTTTCTCCTGCTGCTGCTCCTCCTCCTCCCTTCCCCCCCACTGTCCCCACGGTGGAGGTGCAGGTGGAGGTAGAGGAGTCGAAACGTCCCCGGTAACGTGCCGGGGCTCCCCAGCGGCTGCAAAAAATTATAAAAAATCCGGGGGTACTTACCATAACACAAGAGAGTGTTTTTGAGCAGAGAAAGGGAACGGCTGCAGAGCAAAGAGGAAGAGGAGGGGGGGGGGGGGCAAAGATGTAATACGGTCATTTCCATTTTGAAATACAACCTTTGACAGACTGGTGCAGTTACTGGCAAACGTCTGGTGAGAGATGTCTTCTTTTTGCGCCGGTACAATGGCAGAATTCAGGGGAATCACTTTGTTTGCTGTTTACTTGCCACTGTCAATAGGAGGCTTTTTCTGCTGATCTCCTCCCAGCCGTTCTAACAAGTGGTGATTCCTAGTGTAGTATATAATCTCTCTCTATCCATTACCTTGTCTGACTAGTGGAGCTTCCTGGGGTCGTCGGAGTGTATATATATATATTCATATATTCATAACCAAGTCTAGTGTCACAGGATCAGAAACAATTTATGGCTCGAGTAGAAAAAAAAAAAAAAAAAGTGATTGAAAACACTAGCCTATGAGCCAAGCCGCTGTGAGATACTGTATATAAAAAGGATCATGGCCTGAATTGCGATGACAACATGAAGTCATTCCCTTCTCACTTTGGCCATCACAACGCTTGATTTGCGTGTGTTGGCATGTCTGCGTGTATGCATGTGTGTGTGTGTGTGTGGGAGGGTGGGTGTGTGCGCACTCCTGTGTTGTACATTCTGTATGTCTGTGACAGTTTGTGTACACTGTGAATACAGGGTACACCGCTATTGACCCTTGAATATCCTCGGGGAACCCAGTAATTCACAGGCAAATAAAGGCCTTTACTTCAGTCCAAACGCCTCCGACGTACATCTCTCTGCATATTCTAGCTCCGCTCTATAGGCTGTCGAGGATTTATGGGCCCTGAATTAGCCTCCCATTACAGCCGGTCTCCAGCTCCCCTAAAGTTAACCATAACTGACCATTTGGCATGGCTTCATTATAAAGCCATGCATGTAAAATCAAGCCATGGTCTCCAGCCGTCACATTCAATTTCAAAATACATTGCACCCTAGAATCCCCATCTTTCTCTCTTACTTAAGTTCAACCCTCTCCTTGTTTCATAAAATATGATCTGATTAAAATAGATTACACACCTTGTTAGCAGAGCGTTTCATATTTGATACGGCAGTGCTTTGAGACAAGCAACCTCCTCCATGATTCAAAGCGATTGTGGCCTTGTTCTTTGGCCGATTTGTTTAATAAGCTCGGCTACATCAGTGGGCCTTTTAAGTGAACAGACTCCCCTGCAGCAAAGGCAAAGATCAATACCCACACCTGTAAAAAAAAAAAAAAAAAAAAATCACGGCCAAGGATTTTCTCCCTTCTATGGTGGAATGAGAGCTAAGATAATCAGCACCGCTGCAACAATCCTGTGAGAGGAAATCCAAAGCAGAAAACAGGCTTATTTGTAAAGGAGTCCTACAGGTCAGAGGGAGCAGGGTGAAATATTCAGCACCGGTTAGCCCACCACAGCTTAAATAGGCCTCACTAAGCTTCCCATTGTCTAGATCGTGTGAGGCTATGCAAATGAGATATTATAAATACAAAGAAAAAAGGCAGAGTCTTTGAGGGTAAATGAACTCATTATAATCCTCATCTCATCTGCTGACTGATGGAAGACATCTTGTGTAATCGCTGATAAGGGGAGAACCTTTTACTGTACTGAGGGAGCTCAGATGTGGGAGTAATACTGCGTCATATAACCTCAAAATGTCTGAAAATAATGCTCCCCCCATTTACCGGGAACAAAGTCCACGCAAGAGGGTGAAAATGTAATATCGTGCTTGAGGAATGTAATTATCATTTAGTGAGTCCATGAGTTGAGTTTGACAGGGTCTGAACTGCATGAAAAACTCATTTTCATTTCTCTTATTATATCATGATTATATAAACATTCTCAACCAGTGGCCACAGCGGCAGCAAATTATTGCAAATTAGCCCCATATTGTCAGTTTTAGCAGAGGCAAATGAACAAGCACTAGAACTCCTCTGTTTATTCCATAAATCAGCCAAATGTTGCACCTGTTGAGAATGAAAATAGATGAGGCTATTTGATTGAACTCTTATATCAAAACATTCAAAAAGCTGTTTTTTTGGACGGGGGGTTGTTTATCCTGCTCTTTTCTTCTGAACGCTGACTTCATTCTCACCTCCTACACCCTCTGCAAGTGGAGTTGGCTTGCAATCGGGGGTGACGGGGGAGACATAACACCCACCAGCTATACGTGGGGGCACGGGAGGTCCATCATTACTAAACCACAGTGGTGATCACGGCAATAATATAGAACTATAACCAAGCAATTAGACTAATGGAAAACGTCCCTCTTTCTCCCTGTATGCTGCAGCGAGACACACTGCGCGCACCGTGGGCCCCCCCTCTGGAGATGAGGCTGGAGTTGTGAAGTGGAGAGGAAGTAATGGCAGAGGCCCATTGATCCTCACTGCCACCTGCTATATGGCTCCTCGGAGGACAGGCAGGGAGACAGAGGGCTCCATCTGGGGAGAGATCACAGCAGCTCCTGGGCTCTCAGGCATATGGGTAAGAGCCTCTCTCTAGTCTTCCGCTACTTGACCACCTCACATTAGTGCAATATGGCTGAATAGGGGAGAGTAAGGACTGCATACATAGCCTTTATTACAGTAAGGGCACGTTCACGCCGAGCCGGGCGCGTTCGGAGCGGTTTATTTGAACTCTGGAGCGCTTTCTTCTTTAGTTTGGTTTGTTTTGGTCAGGTGAGAACAATTGGATTTGAGCTCAAGTGGCACCAATTAACCGCACCGGGGGCGCCTGAGAGTTCATCTGAGTTCTTCTCCGAATGCATCGTGAGTGCGGTTTGTTAGGAGTGAGAACGTCGACTACGCCGACTGCAGCAAGCAACATCAAAACACAGAGTGTTACAGGTATAAGCAGACAGAGGTAACCTGATGTTACTGTATGTACTGCTATGACCAGAGAAGGTGAGTTAAAGACAAAAGCCAGGCAAGTCCACCATGCATAGTTAAAGCACAGGTTTGTCATTTTTCAACCCAGGCCACACATAGCACGACCTCACCGCTGGCTTCAGAGAGGAGAGACTTAACATTCTGCTCCACGTTCTTGCTTATGGGGTGTGAAACGTTCCAGCGCCTACCTAAGACCTCTAAGATGTGACCAAACCTATGAACGCACGCCAACAATTTGCATACACTGACAACAGAGACACAGACGTTACGCACACCGCATAGGTGTCATGCTGGCAGTGGTTGTTTCCTACAGATGTTGTGTTTGCATGAATTGAGATGGCAGGTGTGTGGAACGTATGATACAAGTACAGCTGAGAATGTGGAGCTATTACATTCACCACATACATACAACGACACCTTATAGCTGCAAAAGATATCCAGGCGTGCGGATTGCTACACGTTGTAAGTGGAGTGCAACACTAACACACCAGCAAACATTAGCTCAGTGGGTTAGTCAGCTGCCTCTGAATCAAAAGGTCACCAGTTCAAAACTTATCCGTGCCTTTTTCCAATTGCTAGTCTATTTCCCCGGTGGGGGTCAGCGAGGTTTTACCCTATCTTATTTTATCTTAGGCGATTACATTTTGTTTTGCTTTCCACTTGGTGACCTAAATGCACATTGGCTTGGCTTGTGGCTTGTGTATGAGCATTAAGACTTGGTGAGCTGCACTGGCAAAGTACATAAGTGCTTTCACCCTCCTGGAAGAATAAATGAAAAGAAAGTGAGTTGGCTTGGTCCTCAGTCGCTTTCTTTGTCTGGTGTTACTGCCAACTAAAGAAAAAAAAAAAAAAAAAAAAAAAACGCAGATAAAATAAGATAGGGTAAAATCCTATTGACCCCCACCAGGGAAATTCGCTAGCAATTGGAAAATGGCACAAGGTTTGAACCAGCAACCTCTCTCAGGGGCAGCTGACTAACCTGCTGAGATAATGCGTGTAAACAACGCACCGCTTACAACAATGTCAGTATCAAGTGCACTCATTTACAATGTGCACCTATACACATGGCTGGGTATCTATAAAACTGTAAGGTGTAGTGTGTTGATGAGGTGTTTGCCACAGCTCATCAAAGAGCATTTTTGCCGTTGCAGGTACACAAATACACATATGCATGCATACGTGTACTTTAGCTGTAGCAGGTACGTAGTGAAGGTACTCTGCATTAGTTCACTGGCATATTGGACATCCTATACTTGCTAGCCTTTACACAGTCCCACTCTTTTTCTGCCTCAAAAAAAAAAAAAAAAAAAATTATACATGTTATTTTTGAAAATGGGAAACTCACAGCTCAGTCAAATGTCTGGAAACTTTCAAAAAGTACATTGCTAATATTTTTTGAGGCCACAAGTGAGTGTCTTGTTGAACTGTGTTGAGGGCTGGCAAGAAGATGCAGCAGTGTTCACTAAATGTAGCGGTGAGTTTGTGCTATCAACATTTTAATACGGTCTGGGTTGAAAAATATCAAACCTATTTTTTTCTAAATTACAGGAACCCGAATAAAATTTGCTCTTGAACCTGGATGCCAGGAAAAAACAAATCTCTGCCTGATAAACCAGCTACTTCCGAGTCAACATGACTTTTGTTTACACGCCCTGCTTGGCCTGTACATGGCTTGAACCTAAATGAGCATAAATGCAAAAAAGCAGCAAAGTCATTTGTTCTACAACGGGTCAGAGCAAAGAAAGCCAAGTGCGGTGTAGTCGTACCCCAAGACACATGCAGGAGGACAAAACACAAGATGCACAATATGGAGAGGGGTTGGAGGGGGTTAGGGGACTGACCTGCCCAGCTGGGGGTCTCCATGTACAGGTAAAGCCGGTCGGGCTGAGGCTGGGTCACTCCACTCGCTGTTGCCACAGGTGCTGACGAACCCTGCAGGGGATAAAACACAGCTTCAGTTAAAACACACCATCCGAAGTGGCAAGAGCCAAACACAATCTCATGATGTCAGCAGCAAAGGATAATTTAATAATCTGTCAAAACATAACAAAATCTCCCTCGGAACTGAATAATCAAAAATGCCACAAAATCTACTTTTTTCCCTGATAATGGAAGACATTAGCCGATTAACCAGCAATTATTACGTTATAAGCGGTGAAACTTTTGCCATCCTGTTAGTAAATCACAGTATTTACCAGTTTATCACATTAACATGTTTATTACATTTCCATCCCATTTAGAGAGATAATTTATTACATTAAACAAGTTATTAAGTTATCTGAGTTATATTATCTGATGGAGAATGAGAATGTGAGTGGGTGAGTGAGTGAGTGAATAAGCAAGCAAGCTAATGGGTGTGTGTGTGTGTGTGTGTGTGTGTGTGTATGGGTGTACATGTCTGTATTTGTATGTGCTTGCATGTGTTAAAAGCTGCATAAATGTTAGAGTGTGTTACAATCTGCATACAAATCTGTGAATGTAAACCAACATATATGTTTGTATGCGAGTGTTACACGCTACAGTAGATATGTATGGGGCATGTTTGTGTGAGACTGTTGCAACCTGCATATACAATATGTTTATGCCTTGGCGTGTGAGTATTCTCATACTGCAAGTGGTTTTCTGCTGACTTGTGTATCTTCACAGGCCTCAGGTTGGCTGTTGCCCAGAAGCCCAGCCGGTGAACCACGGAGAAAGCGCATTGATTTCATCCCCACAGAAATCCCTTCTCCCAGAACCCGCCTCTCTACCCCGCCCCACTCCTGATTAAGCATTTGCAGGGAGCCATGCCAACACAATTTGTCATTTATCAAAAGTAATTAAAAGCAATTTCTTTTCTCTTGTTGATTGGGAATTGACTAATTGTTGAGACTGTGAAAACGGGGGAATAAATAAAACAGGGAAGGATGAATTTTACATAAACTCGGAGGAAAACATAAATGCTGTAAAACGAGGGCCAGACATCTGGCTCTGTGATTTCTCTCTACATGATTATGACTCCAAAACCGAAACAGTTGTTTAGTGCATTCTGATATACAGCCCATAGGCAGTAAATAATATATTAGAAACAGCATACTCACTTGCTGACTTAAAAGGGTGTTTTCACTTCTTATTGCGTGAAAACAAGAGTGGGTAGAAAATACAAATACTGTTGGTTACTTGTTAACAAAAAATGAAAAGAGAGAGAAAAAAAAAAATCCAACTTGTGCCAAAAGAGATATTTGAGCTGGTAAATGCCAACATCTTAGTCAGAGAGAAAAGCAAGTGGAAGGCAGGTGCTGTACAGTAAGAGAGGCAGAGAAAAGTGTTGAACACCAAAAAGCCATCCAACAGCAGAGGTTATAGTACGTCTATCCAATGAAACCAAGCAATACCATTTCAACATTATCGGTAACAACCTCTGAATGCACCATTACCTTCTATAAGGGCAGAATGAAATGTCAGAATTGATTTGAGATGGGAGGGTTGAGATATAAGCGGGCAGCTAAGATGGCCATTTTGTTTCAGAGGCCCTTTATTTGGTGTCCCTGGATCATTAGCACACAGCGAAAACGAGCTGGAAGAACATGAAGGAGGTGTGGGCAACCATCACACCTGTCTCTGGCGACAGAATGCAAAATGAAAACAGAGAAAAGCAAAAAAAAAAAAGCAAAAAATGTATGTGTGTGTGTGTGTGTATATATATATATATATATATATATATATATATGTGTGTGTGTGTGTGTGTGTGTGTGTGTGTATATATATATATATATATATATATATATGTATATATATATATGAACACACAAAAAAACAAAAATCAAAGAAAAGAAGAAAAGAAGAGCCATGCAGAATGCCAGAGGAGTCGTTTAAATTTCCCACCGCTTTGTAAATAACTTTAGCTGCACAAATACCTGGCTTTGCTCTGAGCAGATCAAATTTCCAGCCAACATTTTTTTCACTGCCAACAAATGGAGCCGTTGCTTCAATGAGACGATTTGAATATCCCTTTGAAGACTGCAGATGGACAAGCAATACTATCATTGCCTGGGAACACAGAAATAATTGGGCAACGGTGGGAGAAGTCTTACATTCACGGCTCTGCTGAGACAGAGCCTTGCTTGGAATATCTAATTGAACCTCTCACTCTCCTGCCTTTTGTTTACATTCCCATTCATCATGAAAAACTCAATTACTTATGTTCCCTAACATGTATGGTTATTAATGTTCTAATTATGCTTCTCCCTCTAATCTTTTGCCTTGCAATTTGGGTGATATATGTCTGTACAACACAGCGAGTCCCCTGGAAGTGAAAGCTGAATTAGGAATCTATGTGCAATAACACACCTTCTCCTGGGAGCCATCTGAAGGAGAGAGAGAGCTTGTCATAGTTTGTCTATACATGGGGATTTATGGGAGCTCACTGAGCATGTGTATTAATATCTATACTGTCTTTTGTATGTATTTCACACAGAGGGCTGACTAATCGGCTGGTGGAAAAAAAACAAAAAACTAACACATAATAAAAAAAAAAAATGCTACTTAACAGATGCAGCTGCTTGCTCCTGGGAAGTTGACAAGAGCAGCCCCACCAAAAAAAGCAAAACTACCCCTCACCACTTCCTCCTATTCTTCTTATGAAAGGCTATAGGTATGACAGCTTTAGAGGTGTGAAATAATGTCGGTGAGAGCCTTGAGGAGCCCCTGCAGAGAGGCTGAGAGGGTCCTGTACTGCCTCAAGCCATGAGTGTTCTTCAAGGCTTTTTCCTCAGAGCACTTTTACAAGAGCACAAATTAGGTGTAAGGAATGCTTGCGCGCAAAAAAAAAAAAAAAAAAAAAAAAGGCAGAAACTTGGATGACAGTGAAGAAACGGAGGGCGTCGTAAAGTGCGGAAAATAAGCTCTCACTTTCAAACGTTTACGGCGGCTCAAATATCTGATGATACCTCTCATAGCTTTTAATCTTTAATGTGAAAAATTAATCATCCCATTCATTATTTTAATAGCTGTCATTTTTCTCTCCCCAAAGTGATGATTTATAACCATTAAGCCCCGCGTAGGCTTGTGTGAGAGGGATTTATAGTAATGTTTGCACCAGGTAGCCTCCAACCATATTTCATTACTCTGACAAGCCATTAAAATGCCCTGGTGATTAAACAACAGCTCTGAGGTCAGTGTGTATGGCTGTTTCCTTACCCAGGCAGGAGCGCAGTGGCACAGCCATACAGGCAGGGACTCGTAGCCTAACAAAGCCCTCCTGGCTCCCTCCAGACTAGCAATAGTAGTTATAGATCTCTATCTGTGCTGCAGCGCAAGCCGGACAGGGCCATGCTAGAGTGGATTAGAATAATAAATATGTACGGAAAGGCACAGGGAAATAAAGTCGAGAACGTGGAGTTGTAATGCCTTTTTCCTCGCAGATTCCACACACCATGAAAACTATATGTTTAAAGGAGAAAAAAACAAAACAAAAACACCAATCCACACTAGCAGTGAGCGAGCAATTACCTGACGCCACTGTCATGGGAAGTGTAAGACAGCATCGCAGTGTGGAAGTGGGAGTTCATTTATTTTGTGCTATTTTCCTATATTGTTTTCCTGATGAAAATCAGTGAGCATCCGACTATGGTGTGTAAAGATACTTTCTTGAATTTAAAATATTGGCAAACTCCATCCATGCCTCTTTTTGTTCAGGTTTTTGTGCTGGAGAGGCTTATTACATTAGAGAGGAACTTGTGTATCAGCCACTGGGTTTAAGAAAAAACTTTAACATCTTTATACTACTAACCCTGCATGGATGTGATATGACTGACTCTAAAGCCTTGCATATTGTACACATTGTCTTTTTACTGGTGAGACTTTCCAATGTACAATTTTTTTTTTTTTTTAATAATAGTCTGCTGTCCGCTGACTTACAGAGTGACTCAACACCAGCAGAAAACTTCAGCTGCACTGCGCTCTAGGGGTTTTAAATTTCAAGCAAGTTGCACTTCTGGCCACACCCAATGAGTGATGTAGCCGCCACTGAAAGGTGCTAAAAATACCCGCTGCCACATCACCGGCTGGGTGTGGCCAGAAGTGCAACACGCCTGAAAGTTTCAACCCCTAGAGGGCAGTGCAGCAGACGTTTTTTAAAGCTACCCTTTAAAAAACACTGAGGGCTGTTTTACCTCGCTTTACGTTTTTACAGTGGTGAAATATCAGATTTTAAACCCTCGCTCCATCATTTTTTTTACAGTGTTGTGCATGTAGCTGTTGACTTGCAGTGGAAAAACACAAACGGTACGTCAGGATTTTTTTTTTTTTGTCCACGACTCAAGAGAACAGGGCCACAGTAGGAAAAAAAAAAATGAGCGAGCTAGACAGTGAATGAGGTAAGAAGCGAGCCAGTAGTATGAAAAGGCAGAGAGAGGAGGGGAGGAGCGTGGTCAAGTGAGGTAGACAGTGAATTAGAGAGAGAGATCACCGCATATTATCCCTGGCAGAGAGAAAGAGAGAGAGAGAGAGAGAGAGACAGACAAAGAGAGGGAAAAAAAGTGAGTTGCAGTAAGGGAGCGCTGCATGGCGGTAAATGTACACAAAAAATTAAGCCTTAAGTTTAGTGATAAATTATAGACTCACATACTCAATGATACCCGAACATTTTAAGCTGTATCAGAGGCATTTCTGATATTGATATTGGTATCAGAACAATTCTACTTGGCAGGGAGTGACGACAACCCAAAGCAGCGCTGTCTGTGACACTGAAGCTGCAAGTGTGGACATCTTCACCCGCCCACCAATCTGGGATGTTCACTGCATTACAGGGGTTATTTTGTGATGACATGTTGCCATTTACTTCGTATATCCGTTCCAGCCTTCCACGTTTACCCTCTACATCGCCTAGTTATTTCCTGATTTTCCCAGAATGACTTTGAACAGCACCTTGGTTGTCAATTTGTTGCTTTCAGCCGGCGGTGGTCATATGGGCATATAAATTGAACTAACCAGGCAACTATCAGGTGAACATCAGGGTGTCTGTGATCACGGCGGCGCTTCTTCTTCAAAGCACAACATGTCTTATGGCTGCACTGCATTCAGATGTACTGAGGCTACTGTCAGAGGAGAAACTTGTGTCTCTGCCTTGTCTATAATGGATTTCTCCCCGTGTGATTGTTGAATATTGAAGCACAATGGCAGCTCTAGAAGGAACCCTTTGTTTTTGTTTTTTTTATTCTGAAGAATCCTCCTTATTCACCTCGGCGCCATGTTTGGTTTACTGACATCATGAGGGGGATCAGACGTGGAACTACCAAAGACTTGAAATGTGTTGAACGGTCGTGGTTTTCATGATATGAAATGAATGACGGCGAATCGCTGCTGTGCTGATCGACTTTTATTCATTCTAAAGCAATAAAACCACAGTAAGAAAACATAGCTCAGCTATGGGAAATGTTTTATTGTAGCTACTGAGATCCTTTCCAGCTGTGATTGAAATAGTATTTTTATAGCAGAGTTTTAACTTTGGAGTCTGTGGCACTTCCACATCTAATCCCCCTCATGATGTCAGTTAACCAAAAATGGCGGTAAGGTGAAAATGGCAAATTCACACCAAAACCTGATATTTACAGTTGATATTTTAGATTGATGTAAATGTTTCTATCATCAAACGTCACTGTAGCTGCCCATACAAATATTTCAACATGACACTGTGTCATGTACATTTCTCCAGGTCCACATGAATCAGAAAAATACATCACCAAACAAGAGAAAGAGCCCAGAATAGCAATGCACAACAGCAATCACTCTTTTTTATGACACTGTAAACATTTAAAGGTGGATTTTTCATTTTGTTTCACTTTTGTGTGGTAAAACAGGCAGACGTCACTTGAGAAGCTGCTCGGAAAATCAGCAGCCTACAAAACAAAATGGATTCCGCTTCGATCCCAGTGGTAGGGGAGGCTGAATGAACAGCAGCTTGGGGAGCTGGGGGAGGATTTACCTCCCCTGCATGTATGTACACGTCTAATATCCTGAGTCCAGTGGTCAGGATTGATCACCGATGCCATGTCTGACAATGACTGACAGTGCCTGTAATTGCTATGTTTGCTTTGGGAGTAGAGCAGGTGAACATGGTGGGGCCGTATGGTTCAAACATGCAGGCTCTTCTCAATGCATTACTGAGCTAAAACACCCAGGAGTCCAACCCTGGACATTACATCATATAGTGCACGGTGCACAGGGGCCAAGGCAACACACACTGCCTTAATGTTGTCAGGAGGTATGATTTAAGGATGGGTCATAATATGTTTGTAACATCACTGAGTGCTAGGAAAGAATTGACAACACCCAAGGTACCGTGTGTAGGTCGATAGGTAAAACTGATATTCACAGCTCAGAGTGATGATGAGTGAAATCACTTTCAAGGATCGCCTCAGCTGAAAATTAGGTAAAAACATGACAACCATGTCATGTTTTTACTTTTTTTTTCCCACTAATTATGCTTGGCACCTCTGCGTATGAATATAACAGCATCCTTGTTAGGGCCTGTTGGACTCATTCTTTTTTGTCAGCACAGTCTAGCAGTTACTATATGAAGCTTGTCCAAAAAAAAAAATATCACATTCTGACATGTAAATGTCTATTATTTTTATGTCCCTGATGAGAAGCACAAAAATGCTGCTAATTTGTAATAGTTAACAGAGTTTCACGCATAAAAATATTTATTACCACAGCAAATACAGCACTGCCACACAATAGATAACACAGTTTCTGCAGACTACTGTCATTGCCGGCAACCAGAAAAAATGATATTTAGTATCCAGATGTACTGCTGGATACAAGAGGGAAAAAGGTAGTTGTAATTCAGAATTTTTTTTCTGCAACTTAGCAAGTTTTTCATCTATCAGCAAGGCACATTAAATCCCAGCTGGTCAGATGCGAGACTCCTGATGCTCAGCTTTAGACATGAAACAAACCACTGCTGAAATGAAAGCAGTTCAGAGGGCTGCGGAAATTCCACTTCTACAAGAAGTTATTAAAAATACATGCTCAAATGAATCATGGTGGTGACGACAAGTTTTACCAAATTCTTCTTGAACTTCCAATGTACCCGGCTATGACTTCAAAGAGAAAATTAAATATTAAGGCTATTATCTAAGCTGCTCCCAATATTATCCAAGCTTAGGTTATTTATATAGTACAGTTATAATTATGTTATGTAACCCCATTTCATTTTTGGACCAGAGCAGTGATGAAGAGGTAACTGGCTTGTAGTTTCGCAACCTAAAGCCAGTAACATAATCCATATATTTGCTGCAATAAACCCAACAAGATTATGTCGATTTATTACAGTATTCCTAGATTTTACTGGATATTGTAAATGACTGGTGTACTTATAATTTATGACTTAAGTGAAGTGGGCTGTTTTCAATATTCTAAGTGTAGGAGTAGTTCAGTGGCTGGCAGGGGCGAGTGCACAGTCAACATAATGATTTCTCTCACCTCAAACTAAAACACTGAATCCTGTAGCTTTGATTTTGAAGGATCATTGCAATCCGGCGCCACCTTAAACCTAACCTGGATCGCCACTGTTTACCCAACTGTAAAACGGTAAATACTCTGGCTGACATTTGAGCGAGGTTAGTGTGCTCAGAGAGCAAAGTGGAAGTGGAGGCTCAGATGAATTTGTCTGACAAATGCTCCTGGAGTATGTGTTGTCGACTGCGCTTCGGCGAGGCCCTGGACTGGGATTTGAGTCTGACTGAAGCCAAGCAAAGCATGCCAGATCACTAATTGCACAATTTAAAACCAAAGTCCCTGGCAGCTTGTCGTTTGAAATGCAGAGAAGAGCCATTGCTTAATCAGTGAGCTCAACATAGATCTGCGAGGCTCTCCACCAAGGAACCCCAGACGTACATGGCGGACGCTCAGTGTCAAGAGCCAAAGCAAAGACAAAGTGATTGGCTGGCTGCTGTCGCTGCTGTAATTGCAACCTTTTATGAAGCTACAAATGCATGTGATTGGATGACTGAGTCCACATGCGTCAAATGATGGCACACTGATTTCAGCGATCCCTCATTTAGATTGGTAATGTATGAGCGCACGTCGCCACCAACTGTTGATCACAGTTGGTAGTGATGAACTTCACAGCGGCTTTCGTACCATTTCCTGTGTCTGTCTGCGGGCTTGCATGACTGACGAATGCTGCTGCTGATGATGTGGCTGTTATTCAGCGCAACAGCGATGCAGTTTATGCTTAAAATTGTAGCTGCACTCCAAAAAAAAAAAGACCCTCATAATCAGACTGATGCACTGTAGCAGTAACTGTGAGGAAAATCACGCTCTTTCTTTTCTTGGCTATAATGAGCATTCAGGCCAATACGATTTATGAAAACAATTTTAATTTTATAAGTAGAGCTCCTGCCTGATGCTTAAAATTACAAAATATTCCATGGTGTTACACAAGTCCCAGTGTTTCCATAACCACAGCGTGTTCCTCTCTCTTGGCTTATCTGTGCTGTTTTTTTCTACACGGGTAAATGATCTGGTTTACTCTACAGCTGTACTTGAAAACCAACATGTAATGCAATCAATGTGTGAAACCAGTCGGAAAATACATTCTGTTATATCCCTGCAAAGTGACCCCCTACTAAAATTCCCTGCTATTCTCTGACTTACCCTGTGAATTTGGCAAATTTCTCGACCACTCCTGTCTGGAATGCACGTCTCAAAAGTCGAATGCTACTGCAGGAAAGCATGACCGGTGATGACGGTGGATATTTCTTAATCAAATATGGAGGAAAAGCCTCTCATCCTCTCCTCAACAGGTCTGTGAACTCACATGAACTTAAGAAAAGAGCTGAGATAAGAAATACATCCTTGAGTCTTCGAAATATATAATAAAGCCTATGTTTTACTGTTACTGCGACATAAATCTACAAGGCATTAAATTCTCCATTTCCTATTATAGCTATGTTACAAGTTCAAGCAGTTCTCCACTGGCTATTGGGAGGAGCTGTAAACATTATTACTATAGAGGCCGGGTAGTCTTTTGGTGAGAACATTAGTGAAGTGAGAGAGGCGACTTACTCATAGCCCCAGCGACATGAAGCTGAAGTTGAGTTCTGTATTTTCTTTTTCTTTTCCTTTTTTTTCAGAGAGACAATGATTCAGAGAAAATGGGGTGGGGCTGAATACACACACACACACACACACACACACACACACAAACTAAGGAAGGAAAAAAGAAGAAGAAGAAAAAAAAAAAATCTGCCCTGAAGTCAATTCCACACTCAAGCAACATCCGTCTCTGATCCGGGAGCGTTCTTGCAGCGGCGGCACAACAAGAGTGATGCGGCACTGAGGGCCATGAATTAAAAAGTCAATATGTAAAACCATAGAGGGATGCCATTTTGAAAAAGCGTTCCATCAATGGAAATCATATTAACATGATAAAGGGCAGATTGGGAGGCGAGGGGCATTGATTCAGATGCCGCTCTGTGGCCCGCCATGTCCACCTCGAACATGTTAATGAATCGTACCGCAGAAACAGAAGCGGGGCGGGTTTGGAGGAGGCGGCGGGGGTGTCGGAGAGGTGGGTGGCAGTGGGGGTGGGGTGAAATGAGGGGACAGAGGTGGGTTCAAAGCAACAGGAGGGGGAGGCAGAGGCAGGAGCGTGGGTACAGTTTGGCAGAACCCCTGGTGAGCTGAACCTCTGGGTGTCGGCTCAGTAGTCTCTGTACCAGTTCGGGATTGTTTTCTCTCTCTCTCTCTTGCTCTCTCTCCTTTTTAATGCTGAAGTTTTTAGGGAGGATAGGTGGTTGACTTGCTGAGATTTTTTGTGGGTCGGGAGTGGATCCAATTAGAATGGAGCCTGGGAGAGAGATGAAGTACTGTAACGCCACCCAGACCCGGAGAGAGAGCGAGTAGAGAGAGAGCAGAGGATCCACCCCCTGTTGACCATGACTACAGACACATAGCCTGGGGGATGGAGCATCCAAGGCCTCACATATACACAGATGCACACACACACACACACACACACACACACAAAGAGAGAGAGAGAGACAGAGAGAGAGAGACAGAGAGAGAGAGTGACATGAAAGCAACAAGGCAGCGCTGCCAGGCCAAACAGATGAATTACTTATCAAAGACACGCATAGCAGACAGGCTATGAGGCTGCAACACACAGACAGCTGGGGCATTATCAATTCACCTTCAATTAGCTGTCCTTGGCACCGCATGCCAACGGGAGCTGGAGTACCAGCACATTCACAACACATAAACTCATTCAATAAACCTGCGCTGAGGATCAGGTGGATTCTTTTGAGGAATTCAATTAAAACTGTCGACACGTCAAAAAAAAAAAAAAAAAAAAAAAAAAAGAGAGTAAAAAAAAAACAAAAAACGGCACAATTTCTATTGCAGGATGAAAGCAAAAGGATTACTTTCAATGCCATAGGAGGCAAGGGAGGAAAAGTGGGAGGGAGAGAGAAAGAAAAAAAAAGAAGAGAGAGAGAGAGAGCGCTTCTTCCTGGGAGTCTGATGGCACAGCACCTTTGTTAAATATGAACTAATTAAGTGGAAAAATGAAAGTGTTTCATCTTCATTAGTATCAGACAATAGGACTATGAAACATAATTGAGAGTAGTTCCACTTTAATAGAATGAACAGAAGTCATTTGGTATTGAAATGTGCAGGGTGATTTAGCCAAAAGAAAGTGTATTATTAGATTTAATAGAATACCTACACATGATCAATGCTCAGGGTACAGGTGGTAGTTTGTCTCTGGTTCTTCAAATGATTGGGCCAACGGAATAATGGCCAGCCGGATTCACGTTGCTCCCGCATTGATTACAGAGAGCAGTCCATTTTTCATGAAGTGGAGCTCCACACACCATTTATTAAGCCTTTACACATGTGACATAACAGCTGTCTGACACATGCGGCAACATGGTCGGCGGAGTGAGGACGCGGTGGTGAGACCCGGGATGAAGAGCGAGGATGATGATGGCGGTGATGAATAACGCGGAATTGTTATGTGTTGACATGAACAGCGAGAAGGCGCCGCGGCACGCATGCTAGCGTCCGGATATTCACACTTCATAGGAACTTTAAAGAGTTTAACTCGCCGTGCAGCGCGGCTCCCGAGGAAAGGCGTGGTGCGCAAAAACAACATGGTCATTTTTTTTTTAAAAAACATGAGCGCATCACAGGGCCAGGCCATATTGAGACGGCTGTCTTGCGAAACAGTGGGTCTTTATCACTTCAAAGGCTGACATCCCTACGGCGTCTCGGGGAAGCCGTGACTGGCGCTCGCACAGCCCTCTTTCTGCTGCATTTGTCCAATCTTAGAAAGCCCAGAGTCAGGAAACACAAGGTCTTTTCAAAGTTAGTCAACAGGCCTTTGAAGCCCAGCCAACGGAGTCAGCAACCCAGCGACAAGGTGCCGAGCCATTATCATTCAATAGACAGCCGGGATTTTGCATATTTAACAGGAAATTTCACTTTGCTTTTTTGACACGGGGCATTATGCATCCTCTGTACATAAAATCCATCAGCACCTTGCCAATTTTGTTTGTGCTTTTCCCATTTCACTGGGGAAATGTGTTTCTCTTGCAATGCATACTACATTCAAAACATGCGCTGGAATTAAATTATATGTCTGTTTGGACAAACAAATTGGACCACAGGTTCAAGGTAAACCATTTTACTTGTTTATTTATTTATTTGTGTTTGCTTGTTTGTTTTACTCTTGATATAACCTCGTACGTAAAAAGCCTTAAAATGTGATATTTGTTATCTCTGCTTATTTTGGGGCCAGTCAGGGTAAAAATACTATGCTGAGATCATTTGCCTCACAAATAAGAAGGCAAAATAAGATTGCATTTTAGACAATTAGAGTAGTAACTATAAATTCCAGTTCAGTTCAAAGCCAGGTTTTGGTGTCAGTCCCTGAGAATCAAAGGGCAAAAGCTTCTTTCTAAAAGCAAAAATTTTAATTAACACAAACAACCATACAGGGAGAAATTCACTGAGAAAGAAGCTACCAATTTCTCCAGTCCAACACTTTCTAGTGGGCATGTGTTTGGAGAAAAGGGTATGGCCACTATCACAGACGCACTACCGTGTTTATGATATAGTTTTTTATCTCTAACTACCTTCAAACTCCCACCTTTGATCAAAAGTGAAAAGTTCACACCCCTTCTCAACCAGAATATTGAAAGTCATTCAGAGAAAAAAGCAAATTACAAGACTCCATCACAAAAGAAAATACAAAATCAAATATGCATCTAACATTTAACTGACGTAACCATAATTATAAATTACAACACTTCACAAAATCAGTGGAATGCAACGGACATCGCAGTTGGGTGATACATAGCAGTGTAAAAGCATCTGAGCGGGGAGTTTCCCTCTAAAACTAACTCATTATTTTAAACTCTACAGAATAACCCCGACAGCACAGGAGCCAGTCCACATAAACATACTGTTGGCATTTATTATTTGGACTGTTGGGTACCAGCCTGCTCCTCTTGTGTCTTCACAAGCTTTGGTGTTCCTCGGTGGTACGGCGGTTACAGTAATAGCTGTATTTTTGCCCACTGGGGGTTGCTGTGATGACCCAACTCCAGTGCGTCCATTCCTAATGAGCGGCAGCCAGTGCCCGTCTTCTCTGCGGGGCCGTCAGCTGTCTGTGCCCTGCTTGGCTAAGGGAGGGAAGGCACCCAGCAGCCCCTCATCCCCACGCCCTGCCCCCCGAGAGGGCAGCTTCACAGGACGGGGTCCCATGGCGAGCTGCTAATGATCCATATGATGGCCCGGGCCAGCCATTGTTTGGGCTACATTACCCAGAGTGGGACAAACAATCGTTCGCAGTGTCACTTGATAATGGCCCAAAAAGCAAATCTCACAGACCTTCATTCTTCACAAGGGTAATTAATTCGCCGCTGTGCTGGGGCGCTTTGGCTCTTCCAGTATCTCTTGCACTGCCCCCACTATACTCTTCCAAAGATTTCCAATTGTTTTGCAGACAATGGTTTCAGAAGGCAGTAAAAGGCCATTGATCTGAGGGGCTATTTGCAAATACCCGTCTCCATACAGCGAAATGCATCTTACTGTGTTGCGTTAAGCAATTCCACATTTTAATGGGCAGACTATTGATGGTTGATGCCAAAAGAGTATAGTATTGATGTGCTCAAACACATCCACAATGAGGTCTAGAGGGTATAGCACCAGCTCAGCACAATAAATAAAGAAAGGGTCATCAAACTGAGAAGGAGGAATTGCATAATGTTGCAGAGCGCTCATAAAAAAGTTACTGTAATTTGTGTCATGATTGACTTTTATGATCAATGCTAGATCCAAAAGCATGCGGCACCCCTGTTTCCAATAAGCAAGTCAAATCCATACATCTTGGGCTGCACTACATAGTAATTACAATCGCCGATTAGCTACATGTGCATTATTGGATGTAATCAGGTGCTGATTAAATTTAGAACATTACTTACAACAACTCCAAGGAGAGTGATAATAGCTGGGCCAAAGATTGGACTTACTGTATGTCTATATTCATTATTTAAAATGTAGAAGGCACATAACAAATGCATTTGCTCTTTTTTATTTTTATTTATTTATTTATTTTTTGTATTACCAATAAATCCCACGCACCAAGAGAAATGAATGATCTTTCGACAAAATAGAGACAGGACTAGACAAGACAAATGTCTGTGCTTACATCAAATGTTCCCAGATACGAAACAATCCAACCACACCAATAAAGCAATCAATGCTAACCTAATCTCTCCAGCCTCAGCGGCACTTGCTTGCCATTTCTTAGCCCCAAAATGAAGAGGAAAACGGAGCCTGAAAGGCATAAATAAATAAACCTCAAACCACTTGTATTTTATTGCTGCCACTAAGGATGGGGAGCACAAACACCCATCGCACATCTACAGTACATAAAGCTCATCTCAGATAGAGGCGCGGCTTTATTCAAGCGCAGAGGCGAATTACAAACACAGTCACTTTAAAATTTGGTTAAAGGAGAGAGAGAGAGTGAGACACGGGGAGAGGGGGGAAAAAAAAGGTGAGGGAGTGGAGGATGAGTGGATGAGTCATCTCTGCCGGTCTGGATGCCCACTCCTTGTGCTGGGGCCGACGGGACAGGCTGGGTGGGGTGGTGGTGGTGGGGGGGTGCGTGGTGGAGGGGGATGGGGGCGGCAGAGCAGAGCTGGTCTAGTCAAAAGGTGCTTTTGGGGGGATAAGCCGGGTGCCCTGTCTCAAATGGGGACACACCAGTGGGTAAAGCCTGCCTTAAAGAGAGCGGCGCCTATTCCCCCCACTGTGACTCTTCATACCTCCATCCAAGCAGAACTAAGGGTGCTGCTCACCAAGATACAAAAGGGACAAAATCACTCTTTCACACTTCCACACTCCCATCTCTGCATACCCTGGATGTATGCATGAGCATGGAGTACAGCACAGAAACAGAGATAGGACAGACAGACACACACACACACACCAAACACACACACTTCCAAGCACAAGACTGCTCCCTTCTGGTCACACTGTGCGGCTGCACTGCCTCCGCAACACTCGTCACTTTGAGAGCAAGTGTGGCTGGATATTGTCCAGATGTAGTTATAATTTCACTAATGCTCACTCAAATGTCAATGAGGTCCAGTGACGAAGGAGTCTTAATCCCTCATATGAATTTGGCGCCCAAAGGCAGAGGAGAAGCAATGTGTGTGTGTGTGTGAGTGGCAGATATGAGAGAGGTGCATGAGGGGGCATATATTACACATAACTTGTACCTGGCCTTAATGGGAGTGTTCGGTGAATTCACCTGATATTTAAATCAGCAGGTTGAAGGGGAGGAAAAACGTGAATGAGGAGCATGTCGTTATGCCGCTGAGCTGCCCTGACTCCCTCATCCCCCGGTAGAAACATGGCGAGCTTCTCCAATTAAAGCGGAGATGAGCTCCCGCTGAGCATCAGGCTGCAAGTTTTAATGTAAAAACACGCCCTTCTTATTGGATCAAATCACAAAGTGGGGCTGCGACAGAAAAAGGCATCCCATCTCCCCTAATTGAGACGCCGCTGTTTCACTTTGGTTGCCTAAATTAAATTCTCGGTGTCGGATGCAGTCGCTTCTCCAGCCACAGGAAGTGACGCATGAGAAAGGAACGGCGCTCGACGAAAAGGTACACGGCCAAACTTGCCGGGGGTCGATTTAGGAGAGGGCCGCTTCGACTCATCTGGCAAAAGAAAATGTGAAGTGAACTTGTAACTTGATGTTTGAGTATGCATGGTTCTCATTACTGGCTGTCTCACTGATGAAGTATACACTAATTCCACATTTTTTTGTCAGTTGAACCAAAATAGTCCTCAATTAAAGCATTTAAAGGTGAAATACTGATTCTTAAGAAAGCCAGACTCACCGTTGTTAGATCTTTGGTATTGAGGATCACAAATGTTCATAAGATGTTTACGCTCAGTTACCTCTCACGGCAATTTGGATGAGTACAAATTCACCTGAAGTGGATTTTTAAGAGTGAATTTATACAATTACTGTGAATGGATCCAAAATGTTTGCCTTGCACGTAAAATCTGGACTGGTCACTTTGGTAAAAATGGTGTCCAGTTCGTGGATTATTTTTGATTTTAGAAAGAAATGCATATTTCAACTGACATTCAGTGACTTTCTCTGTCTCTGCCCTTCTACCTCTCTGTGTTTCTCTTGATTATACTCACAAGTACTCATGTGTCTGTGTGCAAAGACACACACATGCACACACGCTCGCAGACACACACACGCGCGCACGTGCACGCGCACTTGTCACGAACGCCTTGCATGCGCGCAGGGACCATTCTTTCCTTTCCCTCTAGCAGTGGCCCTCATCAGAAGGGACAGCTCCTGCAGTTTCGGCACCAATAATTACTTGACTTCATGTCATAATCAAATCCCTTTAATAATGGGAACAATTCAGCGATTGCCTGGCGTAATCAAATTAGCCCAAGTCTTTTTGGATTTTCAATTATCTCCAGTCGGCGGAGCACTTTATCCGGGGCGCTGGCTCTGGCTCTGACTTGGAGCTCTGTGCTGCAACAGGGCTGACAGCCGCAGCCTCACAATTACAATGAGGCCAGGCTAATGTGATGACAAGCTCGCCTGCCTCCGTTACTTAGCCTTTCATTTGTGCCGGGTCTCCTCGGCGTCTCCACTCTTATCATCACAGCCCTGTACCTGCACTGCACCGAGCAGCCCCAAAACACTTCTGCCACCTCCACCTCTATATACGGCCTCTTCACTATGGAGTACAACCAGGACTAAAGCTGTGTGTACTTTTTATTTATTTATCCAGGGGAAGGTTTGCTGAGCTCTTTCTCAGCACCACATGCCTTCACATTCACGCTGCAGCACGCATTCAGAAGTCAGGCCTGCCCAGAACAGCCACAGTCTTTCACAGCTGGCAAGTGAACAGCACCATGGACGCAACTGGAAATACAGCACTAAAGAGCCCAAGTGCCATCATCAAATATTTCAGCTTTCAAAATGTCCCTTCATGAATTTTCCAACATCGAGGCATGCGAGATAACGGCAGACATAACTGCATTTTACGCCCTTTGACTGATGGCCTGTCGGCGTTCTCCCCCCAAATCCGCGAATTTTTCTTGCATTTGTTGCCTTGCTCAAGGGTTCTTCCACTGCAGTTGTCGAGGCGGGAGGAGTGTTACTCATTCACGCACATTCCCTGCCCAGATATTCTGCCGCCAGAAATGTGTATATACTGTGTGATCACTTCCACTGGTAATTTCTTTGTGGAAATAACTCAGAGTTGAAATTATTACAAACACATTATCTAATCTTGTAAGAGGAAAAGGGAATAAGTGCAGTAATCTCATTTTTGTATGCCGCTAATGCGACTTACTCTAAATGTCCCTCCTCTCTCCTAAGTCATTGACTTGTGTGGAAACAGTTTCATTGAAGTTATTATTCACCACTGTTGAGGATTTTTTTCCCCCCCTCCATCTGAATATTATTCCATAATCAACACAACATGTTGCTGCTCGTCTGTGTTTACATCACTGATTTGCATTCAAATCATATTTCCTCCTTTGCAGCCTTCTCTTCCCAGCATGTTGAAGTGCAGATGCTCCAGAGGTAGCTAGGAAAAGGTTGTGTGCCAAATATACTGTAGGAATAAATAAACACTTTATCAGTGCACGGAAGAGAGGAAACTTATGTAATGGGGAGGAGCGGGACAAAAAAAGGAGGGAAAAAGACTCCATTGTCCTCTTTCGAGCGAGCAGTGTGAGAAGTGATAATTAACCGGTAATTAATTTGGCGGTCTTTATCTCAGAGCAATGTGTGCTCTTCTAAAGATTAGGAGAGCTGTTTAATAAGCAGCATAGAGTATGATTCTGCCTATTTCCGCCTGCAACAAATAAGCCTCTGTTTGTTTATTCCAGACAGGCAGCTGAGTGTTGCTGATACATTGACTGGAAGCCGTTCACAGTGCGTTCTCCTTCTGCTGTTTGTGGGGGTCCTGAAGTCTTGGCTGCACGCAGGACGCTGCACCTGAGATAGAACCGCTGATGATTACATATCTATCTGCAAAGAAATCCACCGTTTCAACCGGCCTTTTTTTTTCAGGGCGTTAAATAAAACTCGGTAAGAATGTGATTTCTACACACTGGGTAAAATTATTTTCTGAAGTAAAACTGATATTATTGCATCACCACTGTGTATCTTTACATCACCTGTCCACCAGTGTGAGCGTTGCTTCGAATAAAAGCTGGCATTTTTTTTTGTTAAAGCTTATTTTTTCACATGCATTTATAATTTGGCATGGAAAACCTGCACAAAAGTGTGTGTAATGCTCAATGGAAAAATAAATAAATAAATAAATAAATAAATAAATAGCGTACATTTTTTTTGCCTTATATGTAAATAACTAAATCAAATGCATAAAAAAGCAATACATTCTCTCACATACAAAGGTATGCACTGCATTTGTTTTAATCCATGCCAAGCAAATCCAGAGCACTGCTGCCATCTACTGGCCTATATGCACAATATACCGGCATGGTGTAGAGACAGTCAGTCTGTCAGGCCAACACTCACACAACGGGCATGGGACTGCCTGGACAATTTACATGATCCGCCTCCATAACGGTATTAACCAACATTTCAACCCTGGATTGATAGCAGGCCTTATTATATATGCTGAAATGTTTCACAAAGCAGCCCTTATTTCAATGCATTATTCATTGGAGGATATAGCCGATCAATATTATTTGTCTCTTGGAGAGTTTATGGCTCCTCAGACTAATCCTGTTGCCTTGAACATGCACTGCTAATTGGATGCTCAGGAAAAAGAAAAAGTATGGCGAATGTTTCAGCACAGGCTGTAACACTGCAATCCAGCCTTTGTCCACCAGATGTCTCTATGTAGACAGAAATGCTGTGGCCACACTCCATTCCTCTGTCCTCAGCCGACCCCAGGCAAAGCTGCAGCAATGCACCCCCCTCCCCAAAATCCACCCACCCCCTGCTAGCCTATACCCATCTGCCCCATCGCTCTCAATGGAGAAAAGCTCAAAGTCAACGTGTCACCTCTTGAAAACCCTGCCAAGCACACGAATTCACCCACAACCTGCAGCTTGTCAGCACGTGGAACCAGAAGTTACTTCTTTGCTGGGAAGAATTTTCCGGTTGAAACCCATAGCAAACTGTCTCCTGGTTTATATATAGCCTAGCGCTGAGTGCAGGCAGATGCCGAGGCAGACTCAGTGAGAAGCCATGTCCAAAATGTCACACAAACCCACACAACTTCCTATGTCCTTCACCGGATGACCTAAATCAATTGTCAGCCCACACAACAGGGTGAGTGCCCCCTACTGGAGCTTGACCTTAACACTGCCTCCTGTTCAAAAGGCCTCGGCACAAAAAAAAAAAAAAAAAAGATTAAATTAGACTGCTCACAAACACAGCCGGCCAGTGAATAATGAATAGGAGATGAACACATTCTAAACAATAGAGGCCCCGGTGGCCATTCTGCAGCTGTTCTGATGGCTCCCAGCATGCAGTTCACTCCTGGGCAGTCCGTGTCTTTATACCCTCTAATACAGTAACACACACAGGCCGCACCTGCTGCCCCCCTTGCTGCCCTGGGCCCTCTGACGGCAAACGCCACACAGCCAATAAAAGAAATATGAGCAGGATGTAGCAGGAGGGCACACACACACACATTGCACACACATGCACACATGCACACACACTCCCTCTCTCACTTCCCCTCTCTCTTTGAGAAATGAGGATATACAGGCACACAAATTCCAACTCTATTTGTCTCTACCACCCTCCCATCCTTTCCCTCTGCACTCTCTCTTCATCTCCCCACGGCAGAACTGACTAAAAGTAATTATACATGTTTAATAACTTCAAGGACTATAAAAACCGCTGTCGGGGGGCGAGGAGGTCCAGTTTAACGATGGTGATAAAAATGAGGGTAAGAGGGAGGGTGGGGAGGGGTGGCGACAGTAGGAGAATAGGCTTGCGAGAGGAATCGAGGCCTCGGAAAAACATCCAGGGAATTACGCTGCATGAAAGTAGTTCATGCCCGTCTCGGATTTCAACGGCGTGTGTAAACTCTATTGGCATTAGACGAGCTGAACGGCTCCCAGTCAGAGGCCGGGGTCTACAGTGCACGCCGAATCCTCCACGTCTTCCTCTACCAGTAAAGCCTGGAATATGCAGTGTCCATATTCCTCAGGAGTATGGTCTTTAAAAGTCAAACAGACAATGGCGATGAGGGAAAACCTGTTTCAGAGGCACTGAAGTGAAGCAAATCTCTTGTAGCTTGCATCCTGCAGGAGTCAGACACTCGTGGGCCGGGCGCGCATTAGTTTGAATTCTGGGAGAGTGGGATTGAGGAGACAAAGCTACGCTGTCTGCTGTGTGAGAACACAGGGAGGCGAAGGAGAGATTGGGCTTTTGCTATAGACACCGAGTGATCCCGGGGTTAGTTCTGAATTTCTCTGCCTGCCTCTGACTGACTGCGGTTCTGCCTATTTGGTGTGCAGCACGGCATGAAAATCCCCCGAATAACCCCGGTTTGCTCATTCCCACAGCAGCCTCAACGGTGAGAAGCCTCACCGTGTTTTAGGCAAAGGAAACACGTACCGAAACACGCAGCTCATCTACTTTTCTGACCTTGGCTGAGTCGTCTCCCTGTTTCATTTCTTGCTTTCGTTTTGTTTTCGCTGTAACCTCCTGATCGCTGAATTATTGGAGAAAGCACGGACTTTTCTCAACCCACTCTAACCGCATTGCCTAATTCCTTTTTTGATAATTGTGAGAGGAACAGAAGGTCCACTAGGTTCATTCCGCCTGTACTCTACCTTGCCCCGGGGTTGAGCATCTTGCGGTTATGTATTCTTCGCTAAATTCCTGACCTTGTCCAGGTAAATATGGCTGGGTTCAGCCGCCGAGACGCCTGGCGGTCTGCTTGGCCTGGGCTGTGTGGAGGCGCCCGCTGCCCCACTGAGGGCGTGGGCGAGGAGTGTGAGGGACGCTGGGAGGAGGAGCAGAGGACATTCCTTGGCCTCAGGTGAAACCAGGCGCAGTGCCGCAGTGCTGGACACACACTGAGAGCAGGAATATACAAACACACTGAGCCGCAAGCTGCACCCGCTGGCACATACACACTCACAGAGTCAGGACAAACACACACGGGCATGCGCACGCACGCACGCACACCCACACACAAACAAAGACCTGCTCAGACGTGCACACACATAAATCATATTCATAAAGAGGCTGTATGCAAACAAACAAAATATGACTTGAGCAAAGCACTCAAGCCTGAAATAAAAATAACAGACCCAGGTGTTACCGCACGACTATGTATTTTCTGTATTTATAACACAAATACAACAGCAACACACTGTTGGGTATTGCAGCACACTGCCATACTCCCGCTGCTACTTCCGGTAATGACAGCCAAGGCCCCACAGCCCCCAGCTCTAGAGAAAGAGTGGAGCCAGGGATCAGTCCTGCCTGCCTGCCTGCCAACACACAACACCACCCCACCACCCTCCAGGACCATACTGCCCCGCAAATAAACCCACTCAGCACCAGCAGCAAAGCACAAAAGGATGTGGGAAGACTGTGGCACTTGTCCCAAAAAGGAGTGGACACACACTATTATTACAACACAGCAAAAAAAAAAAAGAACAAAAAAGTTTTTAAGAGGTAAAAAAAAAATGTGATCATGTGTGGTCGAGTCATGCATCAACAGAAGTGACTGATGGATTCTTGGAGACTGATACCAATAATATCTCTGGATTGAAGCTGCTGAGAGACAATAATTTGGAGAAAATATCCAATACCTGTAAAGATGCACTAAGCATCTTTCTGATGGTTGATTAAAGTGACCACCATTTAGAATCAAGTGGCTCAAAAATTATATAATTTGACGGGTTAGTCTACGTGCTTATCATCATCGACCGACCGGTCTCGCTGATTATGTGTTTATTCCATGTCTCACTTGAATCAACCCGTGGCAATTTGGCAGTGCACCTTTAAATTGGACAATAAATAAATAAATAAATAAATAAAAAGAAAAAAGTACTTAGCCAGTACTTAGTGTTGGAAAAGACTCTGAGTCTTTAAATCCAGGATAATATTAACATTACTACTGAAGTAATAACGCCTATATCATACACTTTTGTGAAATTTGTTCAAAACCTCATATTAGTGTCAGGTTAGTGTGTTCCCATAGAGAATTTGTGGACTACTGACTCAACTATACAATTAATATGTAATCAATCAACCTGCACGTATCTATTACAGCACTGGTAGACGACACTGAGTGGATTATATATGGGTCAATATTGGCTTGGCCAGGCGTGGTTTATGGATATGTCCAAAGGCTCTCTCACACAAACACACACACACACACACACACACAAACACACACATACACACGCACATGCACACACCCATGCCCGCAGAGTGACAGAGGAGAGGGATCTGTCAGGGAGACGTTGCCTTGGCCTGGGAAGATGGCTTCCCCTCCAGAGCCACAGGAGACAGGAGACTCAGCGCTGGCTGGCTCCGGGTTCGCTCCATTTGGCAACCAGAGGCTTCGCTGGACTCGCTGTGTTCACAAACGAGCGTGCAAGGAAAAGGTGATGATGTGTGCATGGCAGGGAAAGCCGGTGCAGTCATTACGAGATCCATCATGACTTATTATCACCGTAAGTGATCGCACCCAACACATACAAACACATACAAACACACACACACACACACACACACACAGATCTACTGACACCACACATTAGATCACAGTTTCTTACAAAGACCGACAGAGATGAGAGGTGTGTTGTGCGCTGTTGTCAACCTCCTCTGGGGCTGGGCAATATGATGATGTTCTATCCATACTGTGATATGAGATTAGACATTGCCTTGGCTTTTCAGTCTCATAATATTGTGATATGGCGTAAGTGTTGTGTTTTTTTTTTCCCGGTTTTAAAAACTGCATTACAGTAAAGGAATGCAATTTTCTAATCTTATTAGTTCTAGCTGTTCTACTGTTTACCTCCACCTGCTTTATAATCATATCCACAGCAATAATGACTGTCAAAAATCTCTTGTGTGTAAAAATATTATGAAGGCAACAATAGGCATTCCTGCAATATAATCACAATATCAATATCAAGGTATTCAGTCAAAGGTATTGTGTTGGTTGATTGTGTCCACATCACTCAGCCCTCCCCTCCCCACACAACACCCTCACCTCAGGAAACCCACACGCCTGCTCATTTGATGTCAATGACCTCCTCGACTTCGCCGCCTGGTTTCACGGGGCTTTCAGGAAGTCTCGCTTTGACAGGCCGGCCGCCACGCTGTGCCTCGTGAAAGACAATTCCAATCAGGGCTTCATTCAGATAGCGCCATTCAGAAAATAGGAACAATGGCATAATTGAAGTCTATCATGTACTGCCATGTAAAACAACCTTTGGGCTAATTGTTCCCAATTAGGTGGGTGACACAAAAGGAGGCTGACAAGCACACAGGTGCCTGTCTGGCTGCTGGGTGCGAAACACCACTGCTATATTCCAGCTACAGTAGCTCCGCTAGGTTCACACAGCTCTGAATGTGTCTCTGCACATCAAACCACAGTGCAAAAAGACAAAAAAAAAAAGGTGATGTGATTCATAATGAAACAAAAAGAGAAGGGAAGAGTAAGAGAGACGGCAAAGACTTTATGCTTGATTCTCTTTCTCTCATTTTTTTTCTCGCCAAAACGAGTTGATAGAGCATGGTGAATTATTCAATGTGTTAGCTCTTGCTGGAGTTCAGCTGTAAAAGCAGCAGCGCACTGTACATTTGCTTTAGGGCTCAGTAGAGCTTCATCTGTAGGTGGAGATTGAGACAAAAAAAAAAAAAAAAGAAAAAAGTGTTGAACAAGTGTAGAAGCATCTCAAGACAAACATTTGGTACATTCAGTTTGCTCACATGACCTGACATTTTATTAAATATCAGGTATCGGCTGTTCTTGTTGTCCACTGCCAGCATGACGGAGCTTCCTCCCTCTCCACAGCCACATAAAACCAGGCTGTAAAACCTGCAATGAGATGCTATTTTCGAAGCACATTTTATTTATTCATATAATCGGTTCAGTTATGTTTTTAGATTAATCATTCAGCTAATAGCCTAATGGAATCACAGACTTCCCCTGTTGTTCACCGGTGAACACGAGTGGTGTGTCACCCTGTTGTAGGGAGCTCACTGACAGGGATTTTATTTGTATGGGTTTCAGTTTCAGAGACTGTAAGTGCCTCATGATGTTGCCGATGCTTTTTCAGAGACTTTTACACCCTGACAAAAAAAAAAAAAAAAAAAATACAGCACTGACAACAACATTTAATACTTGCCATTTTTATTTTTTGGCACTGAAGTAGTCAGAAATTGTCAGATGTTAAGCACTGGCACATCGGCATCGGTGCCGGCCTTCAAAAATATCAGTCACACTCTAGTTCCTACCCAGAGCAGAACGCCATCTACAGCGTCTCCTGATTTGAATATTGACTCGACATGATGAGACCTACCTCTTGAATCTGCTCACTAGATACGGACCGGTGCCATTCATCACAAAAGTGAAGATATAAAACCGAGCCTGACACCTAAATGATTCTGCAGAATCCTCCATATTTCACGGGCAGCCTGCCGATATGAGTGTTGACATTTAAATGAACATTCTCATCTATGGGAAGGTCTAATTTGATCAATGCAAAAAGCTGATCCCCCCCGTCGCCGGCATCGCCATTCACACACGCAGACGCAGACGCACACACACTCTCTCTCTCTCACACACACACACACACACACACACACACACTTACAGCGATGTGCATCTCTCTGTACATCTGTCACCTTCATGAAAGGAGACCTCCCGGTGACCTGGCTCCCGTCAAGACAAGCCACTGCTCACCGATTCTCCGCAGGCCGCCTGCATCTGAGCCTCATCCGCTACCAACACGACTTTCATCC
This sequence comes from Myripristis murdjan, assembly GCF_902150065.1. Lineage (NCBI taxonomy): Eukaryota > Metazoa > Chordata > Actinopteri > Holocentriformes > Holocentridae > Myripristis > Myripristis murdjan. Next base: position 29,215,482 of record NC_043987.1, on the reverse strand, counting down.
AGCATGGCTGCAGGCGGCAGGGAGCACACTGTACCGGGGCTTCAGAGGGACATGTGACAGCAGACAGTGGTATGTACATGAAGAATTACACAGAGAAACAAACAGCCTTTCTGTTTCCTTTCTTATAGTGCCATGACACGGCTATAAAAAAAAACAGATTTCTCTTTCTATTATAAATGAGCAAAAAATGATCCTAAATATTAGATGTAACTGGAGAATCACCTCACCTAGCCTCACCTCATACAGTATATAACCAGTAACCTTTGAGACGTCTGAGTGGCTGACACACAAGTACACACACACACACGCGCGCGCGCTCAGACACACGCATCAATCGACGACATATCAACACAGTGTGGCCTCCTGCCTGCTTATGAGAATGTGTCACCTCTTGTGCCTCACGGAGAAGATAGCAGGAGGCCGATTTGAGTGTTTAACTCCGGGCCCACTGAATGGCTGTAGGTCACCGCTGTATCATCTCCCCTCCGCAGACACACAGGGGTCGCCAGGTGGCTTTTATTTGACTTTTATGTGGAGAAATATTAGATTTTTCCTGGGCAGGCTAAATCCTTCCCCTGGGCTCCTCGATAGCCTTGCAAAACCATATACAGGAGGCAGGTCAATAAGAGCTCTGATGCCAAATCTCCTTAAACTCGCTCTTTATTCATGAATATACGCGGAAACAATCTTTTCGGGGGTATTAGGGAGGCTTCCCTAATCCAGGTTGGTTAAAGTTTTTTTTCCTCAGAAATGTAAACATGTTCAATGCCGCATGTTAAGCCAATAAGCAGGGGTGAGTGAGATGCAAGTGTGATGCTGGGCTACCTCTGCACGCCTCATTTCAAGGCGATATATTTTTAAACATTAAAATATCATGGTCAAATTAATTATGGTGCCTTGGTATAGTTAGTGTAAAAATAGGAAACCATGGTTTAGCCTCTATCTTTGTGTTTCTCAAAATCAAGACTACATTTCCTATATGTTTTCTATCTCAATGAAGGCGTTGATAATACATATTTTGGAAGTGATCCCACTCCCTCTTCACTCTGTTGTTGCCAGAAACGTAAAGATTTTGCTCTGTTTGCACTGGAAGATATAGCGGTCTCCTCCTGCTTTGTGCCATAAATCAATCCTTCCGGTTTTCCTGCCAAATCCAACACTCGGGCAGACGACGTGGACGCTGGCAGGGCCCGCCAATCTCCTCAGCAAATGTTTAATTTGTTTATAGCAATTTTACTAACATCTCAAAATTAATGAATTCATGATTTATTCATGTCAAAATGCTGCATGTATCACCTTTCAATAAATGTCTTCTGAGGTAGGCAACGCATTCGACATGTTTATTAGGCCTCAAGGACACACACACAATGTGCTTGGGCGAGACATTTTGAATGTAAACAAAATCAAGCGTGTTTACAAGAGAGGACTACACTGGGTAAGTTTACGTGACAGACACACAAACACGCAAAACTATTCTTCACACAGAGCCCACGAATCTCCGAAAGTAGACACAGAGGTGGTCAGGTTGACACTGTCATCAGTAACCTGTATTGTCTGGGTAAAATCCAGCCAGTGTACTGTATGGAGACGGGGAGGAATAGCAGGGGAAAGTAATGCAGGTTTACAGTGATGATTCGCAACATTTTCATATAAATAAAGGTCTGCTTTGCCTCCTTCTGTCAAAAATCCTCTGGTGCACAGGAGGGGAGACGTGTGGAATAAACAGAAGAGCTATCACGAGCAGCGACAGCTTCCACGGCTAGACAGTTAAAGGAGAGAGTGCCACCCTGGGCAGGACGGTCACATGGGGCACAGGTCCCACGGTCCCAGTCGCTCATTAACTAGCTATTTTGTGATTAAAAATGTAGAATGCATAGCATACAGATGATGTATTTATAATATTATGGTGCCTAGACGCAGTCAGTCATCTCTTCAAAATTTGGGGCATTCAATCAGTGTCTACATGTATTGTTATATAACGGAGATCTTGACACCTAACAGGAAAAATAAAGGCAGATATTAAAGATCTGCCTCATCGCAGATGTAAATATATAAATTACTCGGATGAAGTTGGGCTACCAGCTGTTCCACAGTTCTTCTAAACTCTCCATGCCGTACTATTTTGTGTTCAGCACCAAGCGGCAACAATGATTCCATTTACAATGGAGTGGGAAGATTTGTAGGAATGTGTATGAAAAATATATATAGTGGCCAATTAGGAGGAATTTTAGCTGAGAAAAGTCAAAGAAGGTCTGCTCTGTTACAAATTTATATATATATATATATATTTTTTTTTGTTAGTTACTGACAAATGCACCGAGCCTGTCTAGTTCTTTTTCTGTATATATATCTGTCTTTTCATTGGGAGGGAGTGTGGTGCAGGGGGGCCCACATGAAGGTTTGCGCACCAGGGCCCCGTGGTCCTGTACGCTCCGGCCCAGGTGCCATCTTGAAACTGAAACGTCAGTGAAAAAAAAAACCACCACAACACACAGCAATTTAATTCCACACACACACACATTCGGATATAATACAATCCGCAGGATCAAATCTCAGAAATCACAATGAAAACTGCAGGTGTGGCCTCCGAATAGCAGCACAAATCAAACCAGAATTCCTCAGTACAAATGGTCTGTCCAACAGAGAGCAACCCATCCCCTCTCAGACACACACACACACACACACACACACACACACACACACACACACACACTACGCGCACAGCATACAGAAAATCTTATCAGCACTATGGAACATTAACAGAACAATTACGCCTGGGCACGTGCGCTGCATATCTCCCATGATGTAAATACGCAGTATGGCAGAGGTGTGGGTGGGTGTGGTTACTTGTGCATGTGTGTGTGTGCCTGTGTGGGAGGGGTGAGAGTACGCGAGTGAGTCCGCTTGGCTCGCCCGGCGGCGTGACCTATAAAGAGCGACTCGGGCTGCACACGTACAAACACGCGCATACACACACGCACAGCGCCGGTGTGAGAAAAACCTCGCGAAGGCCAGCGATTGTGTACGATGACCTGGAGTAGCGGGTTGCAGAGTGGTCCCGGTTGGTCGTTCTGTCGTTCACCACCGCCCACACACTCTCTCCTCTCACACTCTCTCTCGTTTTCTGCCTCATAGGCAGCCAGAGCCGTGCATCTTTCCCTGTGTTTTACACTCATAATAAAATGCTCCATCCCTCTCCTACACACTCCTCCTCCCCCTCCACACGTTCCCCTAATGAGATAAATTAGCGCCTTGCAACAGATGCATGGAATATACACTAATGGCCACCATCTGTCACTCATCTCTGGGAGACGGAGTGAGAATGCAGCGCTAAATCCGATCACAAGCCCCAGGCAGAGGCCCCCACCACGGCGTGAAGGAGGAAGAAATGGAGAGAAAGAGAGAGAGAGCTAGAGAGACCTAGGCGAAGAGTGCGGTTCCAGGCAGGACGGGGGCTTAAGTGCCATGATTCAGACTGGACTGAGGTAAGTGGTGGAGAGGCGTTGGAGCACGCTGGAGCTACGCCAGGTCAGACCTGGGTGTATAAGAATGCAAAGCAAAAAAAAAAAAAAAAAAAAAATCAAAAAGGCTTATTCAACTACCTGCGGTCACCGGGAAGAAAAAAGTCTGTTAACATTTTTATATTTTCTTGTTTAGCTCCTTATTTCTAATGGCAGGAACTTCTTAACGGGGTTTCTCTTGGAGAGTTTGAAAATACACAGGAGGTTGGCTGGAGTTCTGTAGTTGTGCAGGTCAAATCTTGAGCACTGGTAGCCAGTGTTTAGAAAAAAAAAAATGTTTTGTCTTGCAACAGTACTGTGGATCATTCTATCTTTACAATAATATTATTCATTCACATTAGGATATTGTAACATCAAATCCAAATATCTCTTAACCAGTTAATTACCAGAGCATCCTGTAGCTTTGAATGGCTTAAAGAGAGCAAAAAAAAAAAAAAAAAAAAAGTCCTCTTTGAAATGCAGCCAAAGTGCAGTAATACTTCAAGCATAACATAAACTGAGCCGAGTGAAATGCATACATAAATCTGTATGTAGGCTAGTAGTTAATAATATTTTCCTTGTGCATTTAAAATGGCTATTTGTGAGCGATTTTAACAGTTGCCCCAGGGACATTAGATAAAGATGAACTGCACATGGAAATAAACAAAACTGACTCCTACTTGAAGGGCAGAGCACTTAATTTATTTTTATACTTCCTTTTCCTTTTATTTTTTTCCCTTTAATTTTGTCATTGATCAAGTAGATTCATTTATTGCGATATGTAAATCAAGACACAGCCGTTTTCCCAAAGTGTAGTGTAGAGGTCTCTCTGCTTTAAAATCCATTTCATTTTAATAGCGAGGGACGCATGGATTTGAAAATGTAGCGGTAAACTGTTTTCACGCCGTTTCGTTAACAACGGTGACGATAAAGGCTTCTCAGATCACGCGAAATCAAGGTTGGAATCTGTATGCGATGACACACAAACCTTCCTTCGTGCAAACAACCGCAGCGAGTGTGCGACGTGCTGGGAAATGCACAGCCTTGCACTTGGGTTCAATGTCAGGACAGGTAGAAGGGAAATTGTGTGTAAGAGAACACTTAAGTACCTCTACAGAGGGCTTAAGTAACAGTCTGAATTGCGGCATTTATGCATAAGGTACCTCAAAAACCACACGGTGAAAGCCTCAACATCAAATCGAACTCAAAAAGCCATCACAGATATTCTAATACAGCTTCCCTTTGACAGCCGGTAATTCCCAGAGTAGCGTTCACAGTCAGCACGCCGGGCCGCAGCGCAGGAGACAGCCATCCTGATGACCGGCTATGGCTGTACCTGCATTAAAAGTCAGTGTTTCATATCTAATGTTGCCGTGACACTGCCGCAGTGCAAATAGTCCCAAATCCATTTATAAAACATAATCTGACAATAACACATTCCGGCTTCCATCCCCGGCCGCGCTGTGCATTAGCATGCGGCTTATGATGAAAGTGAAGGAAAACAATGAGGAATAAAAAAGTGTGATGAAAAGGCAGATGATCTACGTATCTCTGTAAACAAGAGAAATGAATTACCCCGGGAGCTGCCCTGTACAGCATCCATGAAAACAAATGGACTGTAGCCGGCTACAATTAATCACTATTTGCATGGAGATGGCCATAATTCTTTTTTAACTGGTTTAAGTAATGACAACAAGTGGAAATTAATTACTAGTTGTTCCAGGGGAAGAGCCGGGGAGATGAGAGTGAGGAGAAAAAAAAAAAAAGTTTCTAAGAGACTCTAAAAGATTGATATCCCAATATAACAGTAATTCTACACCCCACAAAATGAAAGGCTGTTATGAGGAAAATAAAACTAACATATTCTTGTGGATAGATACAGTGGGAGTATAATCTCAAGAAAAGTTAGTTTATTCAATTTATGATTAGATATTCATGTATTTAAAATAAGTGAAAATTATGAGGGCAAAAAAAGACAATTCCTTGGAAATAGCCGCCTTTAAAACCGAGGCTGTGTGTGCCGAATAGAACCGCAGATCCCTATAAACATCCCAATCAACCAATCATGCAGCATCAACATTTCCACTGAAGGCATGGCATAAAAAGTAACTGGCCTCATAAAAGAAGTGTCAAATATGGCCAACCTCTCATAAAAGCACTGATGAAATTCTCAGATAAGACTATAAATGGCATCTGTGGAGAAAAATAAAATACTGCACTTTATAGAGCAGAGCGGGAGTGCTTTATGACGTTTTTATAGTCTGATATGTAGACCCCTTTGACACACATTTGACCACCAGCAGCAGAAATATAAGCACACTGCAGGACTGCGTCACAAAAATGTGTTTGCCCCGTTTGCGCGTTCTTAGATTCAACGGACAAAAAATCCAAACCTCGCCGATCCAAAATGAGGAAGTCATCGTATGTACGTGCACATTCGCATGTTTTAAGACAAAACTACCCATCACCGAGACCTGAATGATAACTGTGCTATCGTGCGAGGTAATATAATAATTTGAGCCTGCAGAGAAGCATACAGCGCCAAATGTGTTTTATTGAGCAGATTCTCCTGAGCTTAATAAAGCATAAGCGTCTCTCTCTCTCTCTCTCCCTCTCTCCCTCTCTCTCTCTCTCTCTCTCATTCTGTCTTGTTCTCATTTACATGGCCTGGGCCAGCAGAGCTCCAACAATCCATTAGCTCCGTGAGGATGGTGAGGATGTCCATGCAAATAAGTGTGAAATTGCACTGTAATCAGTCATGTAAATCACACTGGTTCTCCATTTAGGCATCATCATTTTCTTTGTACTTGTTTAGAAAATGATGTGTGAGGGCAATGGATGGGGGTTTAGGGGGAGAAGAACAGACAAAAAAAAAAAAAAAAAAAAAAAGAGCAAAAAAAAACAATAAAAGAAGTGCAAGAGGATGTAAAAAAAAAAAAAAATCATTAGTCAAAAAAAGCTTTGATTCCTTATTCAGAACTGAACTCCCTTTTCCTGTTGGATTTCAGGTTTAAAAATTCATACCGTGATCAAAATTGTTCGGCAATGTGAGACTTCCAGCGCAAAGGCTTTCCGCCTCTCCTTTGATGAAGAGAAAGGAGGGGACGACGCGAACGAGCTTGATGAGACAGAGGGCTTAACAAGTAGGTCTGTGCGAGCTGGGAGCCCGGCTGACTGTGTTGGAGGCTCTTTGTTCACAACAAAGTAGCTGCAGCAAAAGGCAGAAAGTCCTCAGTTAAAAAAAGGGCAATGTTTTCATGACATTTTTCCACAGACTCATAACAATGTGGAAATGGAAGCTGCTGCACTGCGCAGCACCGAACATTACTGAATTAAAAAACTTTCTGGACTGAAATAAAGGTTTGAATAATTTCTCTCTCCTTTGGTTGAAATAAATAAATAAATAAATGAGGATCGGATCCCACAAGAAACCTATGCATGCTCCACTCTATCACCTTTCCAACTTTCCTATTGTCTCGAAGAATAAAAATATTAAGCGCAGGAGGGCGTGCTGCCCACTCGCTGATTATGAAAAGGCGAATAAATAAATAGACGCATGAATCAGCATAAAGTAACACCTTAAAAAGTGTCTTCCAAGCTGGAAGGGTTTTACAAACAAGGTTTCATTTGGACCGAGAATCCCTATCAAAACTGTCAGGCCGTCAAGCTGTTTTATGGAGCAGTGCGGAGCCTGAACCGCCGAGACAAAACAAATGAGATTGATTTCCCGTAATGCGGAGTGGCCCCGGCTGCTGGGACAGGTGCCGTTAGAGCCGCCGATGCAGCGTGGCGTCGGCTCGGCTCGTCCTGCAGACCCGGATTTGAATAGGCTGATGTGAGTGAATGGGTTACACAGAAAACATCCGCCCATGCCACCGACGGCAGTTTCCCGTGGAGCGCGGTGCTGTAAAATGCAGGAGCGCAGCACAATGCTCCTTTGTGTTTGTGTATGTGTTTGTCTATGCATTTGCGAGCATATGCACGTCAACAAGCGAGAGAGAAAAGAAAGCAAAGGACGGGAGGAGGAGGAAGACGAGGGATCAGGAGTCTGGCTCAAGCGCAATCTGTGGAGGAGTCGCTCATTGAACTGACAGCCGCCAGTGAATCCTGGTGGAGAGAGGGTTGAGCCACTGTGGTCAAACGCACACACACACACACACACACACACACACACACACACACACACACACACACACACATGCGTACACACACGCAGGGAGAGAGGGACTCCATCACCACCAGGAAGCTCAAACAGACAGATGGGCTAATTCGTGACTGACTGTGTGTTATGAAACATTATCTCAGTGTCAGTGAAATCAAAATAACATTTTGGGTGTAAACGTGGAGCGTGTAACTGCCAACAGAACACCACATGGCCATGATAGATGCATATGGACCGTGATGCATCGCCACAGAGAAATGTTTTGTTGCTAAACTACTGCAAATGCTGTTTATTGAGTCATTCGGGGTGAATTGCATGCAGCCGTATATGTTTGCCAATTGCATCCCACCTGCCAGAGCCAAATTAAGCCATCGAATCAATTTCAAGAGTCTGGAGGAAAATGAAGGCCATTATAGGCATTGAATTTTATTTGCTCTCTATTCAAAGTTAAAGGCTATTGACAGACAGCTTTGTTTTGTTCTCTCTCAACCACTCTGTGCTTAGAGTGGGGATAGGTGGCTGTGGCTGCATTTTAATGGTCTGCCCCTTTAACGGCTGGCTATAGAGCCACTTTATAATCCCTCTCGCCAGGGACTTGTGTATGTGGGGAGTGTATTGGAGCTAACTGAACCCAGCTCGCTGCTCTCCGCGGATGTTTTGTTGTCAAATAACCGCAGAGCGATGGGGTCCCACCCTGCTGTGAGCCGCCGCAAAGATTAGACAGATCTTCACACTGGACGATTGGTAAAATTTATCACTGTCACCGCGTGCCAATCCAAGGTGGCCCTCTTTATCCCCCCCCCCCCTCCCCACACTCCTCCTCCCGCCCCCGCACTGTTCATGGTGGTTTCTCATTTGGAACCTGCAAACCAGTTGTCATGTGTATTTTCCACCCCGATAGTGATAGCTTTAAGCAGTGCCTCAAAAATTGCCCCCGCTTCATGCTCCGTGCACAAATGCTCATTGGGTTCTCTGTCTGCCGTGCATGGGAAATTTTTGGAGAGGGAGGGCGTCGGGCTGCGAGCGTCACGTTTCATAAGTGATATTCCACACGACTAAGAAGACAAAGCACATGTGACGGCTCGACGGATTGTAGCCGTGGACAAGTTGATGTTTCATTTTTTTTTTTTATTATCATTATTATTATTTTGTTTTTTTGTTTGATTCATTTTACAAACCCCAAATCCTGAAGGCATTTACAACAAAATGCTGACGCTAAAGCAACAGAATAATCACCATAGACTTAAACGAACTTCACGCACCTGTCATTCACAAACGGATTTGCTTTGCTAAAAGAAGGGGGTATTACGTGTAATCAAAATACATCAAGTTTAGACGATTAAGAATACAAAAGAACATCCAATTTCCAATTTCCATGCATTACCTCTGAGTCTTTATACATATGGATCTTTGTGTGATGTTCTGGCTTTGAATAAGCATGCCACTGCAAGTATGTAAGTGTACCATCAGGATGTGTACTGCAGCTGTTGATCGCATTTATCTGAAACCTTTTTGGTCACTCGAGCTGCATGGTCTCAGTTCATCTGCAGAAATATTCTCAGGCGTATCTGTTGCCATGATGAGCTGATGAGCTGATATATTTTAAAGACTATTTGTCCACAGTCATGCTCACGCTCCATAGCAGAGTAACTGCGCGTTGTATCTCAAGTGCGTGAAGTGTGCCTATTTGCAAATATGTCCACAAATAAATGTGTTTGTGCTTGCGTGCATGCTTGCATGAGTGCTGGCCCAATTGCTGTTATTGTATGTTATTACTGTTTGCCGGCGTTCAAGCACCTTAGAGGGCTTTGCGGCATTCCTCTACACTCGCGGCCTCTTTCACCTATCCTGTGCTTAAATGCGTAAATAAAATAAACAAATTAACGAATCAAATGAGCACATCTTTGTGAAACGGCGGTGGTGATACATGCAAGGTTTACCGGGGCCATAGCTTTGAAGGGAATTTAAAAGGTATGTGGTGAGCGTGAATTGAAAAATGCATGTGTGTATCTGTATCAATGTAGTTTGTGTGCAGATGGTATATAACTAGTCACTGGTGAGGCATAAAGCGGGGAAGGAGAGGGATTATTTTTTTTTTTTTCCTTTGCTAAGTTGAGAGGCCGCGTTTCTCAGCCAGCAGATTTTGATCCCTTTCGAGGCGCCGACTGAATTAGCATGCAGAAGAGAGGACTGAAAGCTGCCCCAGCCCTTAACTCAATCTCTCTCTCACTCCCGCTCTGCCTCCTTCCTCCTCAGGTAAAAGTAATGGATTGTAGCTGGCTCTGGCCTCCGTCCTGTCGCGTCACGCCTGCTAGCCAACCAGCCAGCCGGCCGGGCGGGGAGGGCAGCGCTGTAGGCTCTGTTATTTAGCGTCCATTCCTCCACAGTCACACTCGCTAACTCTGAGGCCAGCTGTCCAAGCACACCAGGCCTCCAGGATGGCAGCGCTGCCTTAACTGAGAGGTGACACCCCCCTCCACGTTCTTTAACAGATTGGTACCTCAGGCCAGCATGTCTGAATACCAATGAACAAAAAACTTCCTTACTACAGCGAGGGAGAGGTGGGTTAAGATAAAACCTTTTCAAAAGGCACAAAAATGACAACAGCCGCATCAACAACAAAGGTACTGTCACTGCTGTGTTCTGCCTTAGATTTGCCTAAGGGTTCTGCAGGAAAGAGAACGATGAGGTCCACGGCTGGCGGTGGTATTGTTCATGATGTTGACGACAGTAATCAATTGGTTTATTTGTCTCTCATGTGGCGCATGGCTGAGAGTCTGCATCAACACCTTGCATTGGCAAGTGACTGAATTGTTGTGCCCGTCAGCCTGTTTTTTATGTAACGTTGCTTTAAATAATTAAAAGTCTGCTGCACAACCAATTGCCCAATGGGACAAATAAACAGTAGAGCCACTTAAAACAGCGCTTTCAGGAAATACATGCAGATACACGTGAAACGAGCAAAGGTTAGAGACAAAAACCACCGGCATGGTTTTTATACAAGTTTTCGACATAAAGGAACAACTGGGGTGAAGCAAAGCTGCGCTAGGCAAGACTTTTATGTCAAAACAGACCTGTTTTAGAATAAATCATTAAGTAGGGCTGCAACAGAGGAGGAGCGTGCCAAATGATCCTGCAGATTCATTCTATTTGCACAAATTAAATCAGCTTGGTCACTGGTAGGCAACCTTTTCTGCCCAAAAAACTTCAGAATAAAGTACAGACTGTCTCCTAAGCAGCAGTGAGTGGGAAAGCTGGACTCAGCAACATTGGCTCTTACATCAGTTCCTTGGTATTATTTGATATAAAGCGCCGGCCAGGTTAGTAAACACAAGTGTGCATGATTTCTATTCAAGTTCCAATTTTTTTTAAATGGCTACCACTCGCTGCTACTTGGAACCTGCGACGTGCAAAGTTATCTAGTGCAGCTTTAATTAAAAATGTTTCTGAACATCAGCATGCGGTGTGAGACGCGAGCAGAAATATGAGTTTGGAGGCTTGTTAACAAAGCCAATGAATCAAAAAAATAGTCTTTGCTGCTCGCGGAGATGGGGAGGGCTGCGTGTAGCCGCACAGTCGCGGAGGGGGGATTAAAAGGACAAGCCAGGAGGCATACGTGCCGTGACCTCCTCCATCTGGAACAGAGCGCCGCAGCCAAAACTTTTCCATCAACCAAAATCTGTCACACCGCCATTCCTCCATTGTTTCTTTCTTTTAAATTGCCTGATACGCAGGCAGCAATGACAGTCATCTTGGAATGTCATCTGAGCGAACAATTAACAGAGCAGCAAAAATGTGAGGTCAGATATAATTAACATATGCGCTGCTCAGCTATAATTGCTCAAGTCTAAAGCAAGTAATTAAATCATTCAAAGTGAGCCATGTAGACAATGACGGCCTGAGTTTTTCCTATCTCCAAGAGAGGGGCGTGGAAAAGCTGGTACGCTTTGCTCCTCTCTGTCACACCACCCCTGGGACCGATACTACACACTCCACACACACACACACACACACGCACACACAAACACACAACCTCACAGACAAAATGAAGCGCAATAACAATAGACGCTCCGCTTGTAATAGTCTGGCAGAAATAGCTGCCGTTGAGGGGATGCTGCTTGCACTCCGAGGAGAAGCAGCATTTCCTCCCACGAGCCTGGAGAGAGCCTTCATGTCCTCCTTTCTTCTCTGGAATCAGAGAAGATCAGACACAAGCTTAAGGTGCTCCTAATTGATGGAGCAGAGATCCTCTCATTATGATACATGCATTGGGCCGGCCTGCCTGACAGAGGGAGGTGGAAGGGAGCAGCATTAAGCAAGTGGCAGGAGCATTATCAGTCTATATTTCACAAGTGTCAGCAGGGACTTGTCCCCGTTTCGTCCTCTGGGTGTCATTTATTAAACGAGGGAATGAAAGGGATGTTTAAAGTAAAAATACAGCCCCATGCCTGCTTGGACAAGGGATTATCCATCGTTATGGAAAGTGGAAACTGCATTTGTGCCTCGGATACAAACCGTCCCCTCCTCCCAGCAGACACTTACGGGCTACCAGTCCATCACAGGGCGAACACAGATGAAGAATACAATACTCCCATTCACATGCATGAGTTTCCACCTAACTTGCATGAAGTCTTTGGACCGGGAGGAGACACACAAACACTGGGGGAGTGTGCAGGCTCCTCACAGGCAGAAGGCAGGCTCGGAGTATTCATTTCCGTCAAATGGAGAAAGGAACTTTTGACACCGTGTTCTCGTTGGACCCCGGGTGAGGTCAGAAACAGTATATCATCTTTCCTTGAGCAGCATAACTCTTTTACAAGGCTCCTTGTTACAGCGTGTCTTCTTTTTAATAATGAACCAATATGCTTTCAACCTGTTGACCCAGGTACTGAGGCCTATCTGAACAAATTCAAAACACTTTGCGTGTGCTCTGTTCTTGACATTTAAAACCATAAGAAATGAAAATGGATCCCAATTAGAGCAGCACGAAAGCATAAGGCCCTCGTGGTTCTCTTCGTAACAAGTTGGTTTAAACATTCCCCCCATAAAATGCCTTGAAAATTGACCTTCTCATGTCTGCCAACAGCGATAAAAGCAGCCTTGAGTGGCCTCAGATCAAGCTATTTTGACAGTCATTTGCAAGGGTGAAAATGTGAAAGTAAAAATATGGCACATTTCCCAAGGAAATGGGAACATATTCATATACAGTGGCAGCAGTAGTGTCTCTCACTTAAAGACAGTTCTTAGTCCAAATGTTCCACAGGCTTTCAGTAAAGAAGCATGATGTTAACCTTCAGGTATTAAATCGGAGCAGCGGAAGCCGCTGAGCGCCACTTTAGGACAGGCGATCATTATTGTAGCAATCAAAAGCGGTTTGACATTGTGCATTAAATCAAATCTAAAACTATGTCAAATAAAGTGTATCTCACAGTGTTACTGATATGAAGTAACAGAAATAGCTCAGCGCGAACGGAGGTTAAAAAAAAAAAAAACATCAAATAAAATAATATATTCAGTCTATCTTGTGCCTGTAACCTTGAGGACAACTAGGCAGGGCTGTCGGTTGGATCACCTGTTGAAGACCATCCATTTCAACGGGGGAACAAAGGTCAACATCCTTGCTGGAGCTTTGATTGGCAGGCGGGGAGCCTCGATACCCACAGCACCGGCCCAGCGGAGCAGCAAACGGTGGCGTGTGGCTTGGCTGGGCCACATTTCTGACTCAGTGCTGACTAACTGAGTGTGTCTGCTGACAGTGTGTCTGACTGATAGGATCACCCCAGGAGGCTCTTCCAGGGCCTTTACAAAGTGTCTCTGATAGGCCAGGCCCATAGCTTTGCTGTGAGGGCCCGCCGACAAATTAAATTTAAGCCCCGCTAATGCATAGCGTAATCATACAGTGAGGTGATGATAAATTTTTCAGGGGGGTTACCATGGGTGCAGAGCAAGAGCTCGGTGTAGAATCCGAGATGGCAGAGAGGCAGCGGCAACAGAGGGAAAAATAGCCGCCTGTAACCTCAGCGCCGTGCTGAAATCTTCCGCTCGGAAGCCAAGGACTCGTATGAAAGAACAACAATAACATGCCATTATGAGATGTAACATTTTGCGGCGACCTGCGTTTCCAGGGGGAAATTTGAAAGAAAAGCAATTTCACATTAAACTATCTGACACAAAGCAGGTCTGTAGAGTGGGGGTGGGGGGTAGCAGCGGTGGGTGAGGAAGGGGAGGCAGATAGCGAGGAAGGCGGGGGTGAGGGGGGAGTCTTTGCAGGAGCGCGTAGTCTTCTAACAGCCACTGGCCAACTGGAGCGAGACACACATCCCCCTCCGCCGAGTTAAAAGGGATGGAGTGGATGAAATTTCAAAGCCTCCCCTGCAGACACACACTCTGCTTTGCACACATCAGCACTGAGATGTTCAAATATTCGACTCCACCGTTCCAGCCTGGTTTCCTACCCTGTGCTGTGGTATCAGACATGGTTCTGCTGTGATTAATGAGACAACCAAACCCGCAGAAAAGGGCTCTCTGTGTGCATGTGTAAGCATGTGTGCATTTACATACTCTATGTTTGGGCATCCGTGTGTCCACATTTATGCATACCTCTCTCGTTTTCTTCCGCGGTGCCTTCGCAGATTCACTGAAGCCAAAACGGCACTCAATTAAAAAAAATGTGTCTCGGACTCCTATATTTCCCATGATGACTTGCTGCAGGCAAGACAAAAAAACCGAAAGCCACTAAGAGATAAGAGGGGAAGCATTTAAATGTGGCGGACATTCACCTATTAAGCTCCATTCCCCTATTATGACCAACAATGCAGTGCTGATTAACTGGCACACTGACATCATTATAAGACACATTCCAGAGGCGCAACACAAAGCATAACTGTGCTGCCCTTGTGCAGACAATAACACCGAGCGCTCAGAGCTACGGTTCAGCTCTGACTCCTCCGCTTTTATTTCCCTGACTTCACAGCCTTGATTTGACCACTCGGCTCCTTCGCTTGCATGTGCGCTATACAGAGCGCCCGCACAGCCAATATGGTAACTATAACAGTTTGTATAGCAAATGAGACCGGACCAGATTGAATGCAAATGAGGCAGTCTTACATAGTATTATTTAAAGAAGCAGTGGTGGAAGTGACTAATTACATCTGTTCACTTTACTGTAACTAAGAGGCTCTTTTGTGTACTTTTTGCGTGTTTATTTATGTCAATTTGGTCAATTTTACTTTAAGTTAGCCCCGTTTTTGCTGGTATTGTAGTGTATTGTAAGTAGCTACGTTTTGAATGACATTCATTCCAGAGAACACATTTTATAAGCTCTCTATAAACAACAGAAACTAGGCCATTAGCTATTTGTGAACAGTTCCACAGGGAACAGTTTGGTTTTGCTCTGTTGGTGCATTTTTTCTTGTAATTTCCAGATTTTTAAATAACAGAATCTAGTTTGAACTTTGTACTCTTGTCCTTTTTAGAATTGCATGGAACAGACAATATTTGCCAAAGTTATAGTTTAACAAGAATAACTCCGCAATTTACTCCGCAATTTTTAATACTATGAGTACATTTAAAACAAGCTTCTTTTCACTTTTACCTCAGTTGCTTTTTACAGTAGTGTTTAAGTTAAATATCAGCACATGAACAATGCTTCTACTCTGAAATGCCATGTGGTGCCGTGGCTGAGGCCTGGGTTCGGGTTCGGACTTCGCTGCATGTCGTCCCCTCTCTCTGCTCTGTCTTTCCCGTCTCCATCCACTGTGACTGACTAATAACCTAATAAAGCAGAACTGCCCCCAAAAACTAATCTTTAAAAAAAAAAAAAAAAAAAGCGTTTTTGGAACCTAGGCCCTATTTACAGTTTATCTTGCACCATCCTCTGACGTAGAGACCATCATTTCACCGGTTGCTTCAGTACTGAGCCTGATATCGATGTGCTGCAGGGTCCCGCTCGGCTACAACAGCTGTCAATGGGGCAATCATGAACGGCTTTGAAAAACTAAGATAACGTGGCTTTTCCGAAACAGGAAGACCAGGGTGTACTCTTACCAATCTCGGAATTTTCACCTGAAAAAGGTATTGCAAACCGAACATTTTGTCAGTAGTTATGGGCTTAGACAGTAACATTATTTTTCGCACAGAGACTAGCTACTGCTTGGATTGTGAAATAAAGCAGTTCTGTTCCAAATAGAGCAGTTCTGTTGGTTTTTAGAATCGGTTTGTTACGAGAACATTCTGGGAGAATACACAGGGGTTCCTGTTATCTTAGTTTTTCAATGCTCCATCACTGACCACTGTGGTCAATGGTTTTCAGCCCCAGTATTGAAGCAACCAGTGAAATAATGTTCTCTATGTCTGAGGATGATGCAAGATAATCCGCAAACAGGGCCCAGGTTCCTAAATAGCAAATGTGTCCTCTAAGTAACAGCTTCTAGTACTCTTTCTACCACTGAAAAGTATTAATATCTATCTATTATTTTTTTAATTACCTTTTCTTGGCATTTCCGCTTTTTATTTGACAGTCACAGCAGAGAGAGACAGGAAAGGCAGGGGAGAGAGGGGAGGTGGGGGTGACATGCAGCAAATGGCCTGAGGTTGGACATGAACCCAGGACCCAACCCCAACAAGTGGCACATGCTTATCCAGTGAGCTACATGATTTTTTCTTTGAGCCATGATTTTTTTTTTTTTTTTTCCCCTCAGCGATTTCATTTTGCTGAAATGTTTTGGTGTCACTGCTGTGGCGTTTTTGCACTAAACTGTGTGTCCAGCACTGTGACATCTTCTTCCCTGGATCCTCCGTTGATGGAGTTTGAGTTTCTGCAGGTGATACTCTTTTCTTTGTCTGCTCAGCCGTGGTGGCTATCGCTGCTCTTGCTTGCGACCCAGTTCTTCGTGTATTTATTCCAAACAAACTGGAAACATGAAACGCATCACTTCCTGTGCACCCGTGGACTGAGCAGAAACTGGAAAAGCTTCTGTGAACAGGATATTGGTTGAATCACTACTGTGTTATATCAAATGACAGTATAAAGTAGAAAAGTGGATATTGTAGTCGTATGATAATTCCTCAGGTAAATACTTTAGAGGAATAACAAAATGTTAAAGCTCAAGATGGACATGGGGAAACACACACACACACGTCTGATATGCTGACACCTCTTGAAATCTCCTTTTCTTTCTTCCTGTGTGGAGATCTCTAACATCTAGGCTCAGAGGGAGTCAGGTTCACCTATTGACTGGTCTACCACCTCCCCCACCTCCATCCCCCACCCCAGTCTGTGTCCTCTATTGGTGTGTGGACTCTGACACACCTACAGAATCACTGTCACCATCACTGAGTAATTACAGCGATTAATGTATAAATGGAGCTTGTCTTTGGCTTCCAACACTCTATCAAGATGCGCGTGGTAATGGATGAAACTCCGTTCTTAATAGAGAATCCATAGTGTCTAAACCTAGACAAACATATACTCTTTTCATCAAGGCTGCCTTTACCCACAATCCCCTGAGGGGAGATCGTTTACCAGCCTAGAAACAGAGAGAAGCGGTCAGGTTCTTTGCCCTTGTCGTTGCGCCTGCACTGACCTCTAAAAAATGGACAACAAAGATCATATCACGAAACCAATACTAGCGCCGACGGCCTTTGCACAAATTGATTTAGCCACCCAGAACTCACTCCCATCTCAATGAGGTGGCAGGATGCTCACAGCATATATCACTGTCACACAAGCACCCTCTAGTGAAATGTGATTTTTATCTTTATGAGCTTTTTTTGTGTTGTTGAGCATGTAGCGGGTTGGTGTCTAGCTTGCGATAAGTGATGAGAAATAAAGGGCTGGTGCATTACGCTAATACAGGTGCTCCCAGCGCATATGGGTGCTATCACACGGGGAGTGACATTGTTGTGGCCCTGTGCATTTGGACGGTGCGGGTGAGCCGGCATGAGGCCTATAGTATATAGCTCATAGATCACTAATGTGTGGGTGCGAGTTGTCACCAGCCTGCGCCTGGCTGGGAAACGCAACATAGTTTATGGCACACAACCGCTAGACGAAAGCGAGACTTGTGGCCCAGGCAACAATGAGGAAAAGCACACTAAAAATAGATGATAAGCTTTTTGCACTCACCCTAGAAACAATGGTTATTTTGGATGTTCATGTGTATAACCTGAAGTACAGAGGATAAACACGGCAGCATAAAATATCTGACTGGGCCTGTAGTACAAGATCCAGATAAATACAGCTGAGAATCCCACGCTAACCTGAAACGCACCCTCAGTGAAGACTGGAATGACACGATAAATGCTGCACTTTAAAGTGTGTTAAACACACTGAGATAGTCTGGGCTTTCTCCCTTTCCGACTGACAACCTCTGTTACACAGTTAATTACAGCCAAGTGCAACACAGCGCTATGTCAATTATCATGTGCTTTAGCTCTCTCCCAGTGGATATTTTTACCACCTGGGTTTCACTCCTGAAGTTTCTACCCTCTTTTATTGCTATTCTGCCCAGGTCTTGAGGCTGAATTACATTCGGCAGACAGAGCTGTAAAAACAGAAGGGATTTAAGGATTCAGATTGGTGGAGGGTAACCTAATCTTCTGTAATTGGGGGAATGGTTCTCATTTATATCAGCCTACTTTAGAAAGCAAGCTCATCGGCAGGCTGCTGATCATCCCAGGCGTTCGCTCTGACGATTCATTTTCATAAGGAGGTCGGCGCAGCTATGAACGCACATATTAAACCTAATCATCATTAATCAGAGTGATACTCTTAGTTAGCTGGTCATGGAAATCAACACAAGCGACGCGCACGCCGCATAAACATCCCTCATGTGTGCTGTGACGATTCTGCCCGAGCCGCTGTGGAGTGCTGTGAAATAACACATTCTGGGCTGCGTCGCCTCAAAATGGAACTAAAATGGTAATCCTCTGCCAGGCAAAGCGTTCTCGCCTCGCCAGATGCTTAGTTCTGAAATTTGCCTAATTGCCATCCTCAGATCGATCCCTTTCACTCTGCCAACTGAATCTGCCAAAGTATGTTTGCTACCGTTTTGTTGGCCCAATATGCTTCTTTCTTTTTTTTTTTTTTTTCCTCCTCCTTTTCTTCTCAAAGACGCTTGTTCCTGCTCGACGGCGTGTTTCGAGGCTCCCCGCCGCGGCCTGAGAGGTTTTGTTGTGGTGACATATCTACATCGTCGGCTGCGTGTCCACCCCTGCTGACCTGCGTGCCCATTAGCCCTGGCATCGTACTGAGGGCACAGGGCCTATCCATCTCAGCCCCCACACACGCACACACACACACACACACACACACACACACACACACAGCACAGCACACCCACTCTTCATCTGGCTCAGACACATGCCGTGGGTGGACTAAATGCGCCCCTTTGATCAAAGGACAGCGTGTGGGAATGGACACTGGCTTACTGACCTCTACACATCACACACACACACACACACACACACACACACACCATATTTAGTGTACACTTTATATGTAATACGCTATGTGCTCATTATTGTGTTTATATATGATGAAGGCTATTGCGATCCACACTTCAGTGTTCTGTCCAAACGAATACACACTACAAACACACTCACACATACACACACACACACACACAATATATGTCCCGCTCTCTTTCTCGATAAATCACTCTCCCTCCGTCACAGTTATTCATCCACACGCACATGTGTATGAATATTCTGTGCAAATCTGCATATGTACACTACGCTATGTGTGCAGCCCTGGACATTAAGTGCATTATAATGAATGGCACACGCTCGGGCTCATCAGCATGGTCGTGTAGACATGCATGCGTACACACACATGCATATTAATCCCACTGTTTAAACACCATGGCTTATATATATATATATCACATCCTCAGGAGAACTGCGTGTTAAGTATTTGAAACTCTTCGTTCCGAAATGATGAAGTGGAAGCCGTGTCAGAACAAAAAATAAATAAATAAATAAGCAGAGCAGCGACAGAGAAGAGAGGTGTGTGTGTGTGTGTGTGTGTGTGTGTGAATATGGAAAGTGACGGATGAATCAGAAGTTTAGTCAACAGAGAGCGCGTTCGTTCCAGCTGCCCGGCTGTGTGATGAGCCACTCTATGCTTGTCAACAACATCCCCTATCATTCTCGCACAACTATCTACTCACAAAACCAAGACCCGCCCCCTTCATCCCTTCGGCAATTCCACCATCCTCCGAGAGAAACACCTCCGAAAGCAGAGCGGGCTCCTCGCAGCAGCAGCAGCGAGCTCTTTCCCCCCGTTTTTTTTTTTTTTTTTCTTTTTTCCTCCCCTTCTCTCCTCCTTCCCTCTCTCTCTTTCCCCCTCTCTCTCTCTCTACCGCTGCCTCTCTCCCCTCTTTCTTCCTTTTTGTCTGCACTTCTTTTCTCCCTTCCCGCGCTGCCGCTGCGTTTGGCACGGCGGTCGAAAACATAAAAGCAGCAAAGAATGAGGAAAAAAAAAAAAAAAAGAAAAAAAAGACAAACAGGCGTTGGGGAGGCTGGAACTGCCAAATTAGCATGAGAATACTCACAGTGTTGTTGGTGGATGAGCGCAGGGATGGGAGCGCGGCGCCGGTCCCCTCCGTCAGATACAACCTGCACGCACAAGATTGAAGAGGAAAAAAAAAGAAAACTAGGCTGTGAGAGCGGCAAAGAGAGAGGGGAGAGGAGGAGGAGGAGGAGGAGGAGAAGGAGGAGGAGAAGAAGAAGGAGGGAGGAGGGAGCACATCCAATGCACGCACCCAACAAGAGCCCAGATAAAGAAATAAAGGATTCCTCGAGGAAGGTGTGTGTGTTTGTGTGTGTGTGTGTGTGTGTGTGTGTGTTGAGGGGCAGTTGGCGGGGTGGTTTGAGGTGGAGGTGGTGGTGGGGGGGGTGGCGGATGGTTGTAAAGAGGCGGGCTGTCTTTAGGAAATATGAAATGCACACACAAACACAAACACGCACACACACACGCGGGCGCGCAGACACACACACTCACATGCGGGGTTGCACTCCGGTGCGCAATCACATCTGACAGGTCTGATCTGCGGTCCGCCTACCTCCTTATCGCCACCTCACTCTTCCACAGCACTATGGGCTATAGTCTCTCTCCCTCTCTCTCTCTCTCTCTCTCTCTCTGTTGCTCACACTGATGCCACAGATTCAGACGCTACAGGGGAGCGATCGCCCTCGTGGACGCACGTTACCAAGGGGCGGGGGATGTGGGGGGCTACCCTTTGGATCACCCACCTACCCGCCAACCCATCTCCACCCCCCCGGCACCCCCCCTCACTCTTCCACCTCCACCTCGATTGTACGGAGAAAGAGAATGCTTCAATTGAATGAAAGCAATCCCAGTGGCATTGAGGCAATTATAGAGGCTGCTGGCACTGTTTTCTGCCTTTTTCTTTCTCCCCTCCACTCGCGCTCTCTCCCTCTCTCTCTCTGTCCTCTCACGGGCTGGTGGAGGGTCTGTTTTCCCTCTCTTTTGGTCTCTCCGTGCTCCAGACATATGCCACTATTAATGTAGCTTCTGTCACTTCAGCTGTTTGGTCAGATCGCTCCTGTTTCCGCTTCCCGCCCCCCGTGCTCTGTGCCGGCCCGTCCGCCCGCCTCCCTTCCTACCTGCCTACCTGCCTGCGTGGCCGCGACGCCTTTTTCTCCCAAATCGGAGCCTCCTTTTGCGCCACCTTGCGCCGCGATCCGACGGTGCCATTCTGCTCCGGCAGCCGCCGAGAGGTGAAAGGCGTTAATCCCCCTGGCCTTATCGGGTCGTGCATGGCAAGCGCAGCACAGCAAAGGATTCGGGAGCAAACTTTAATAATTGCCTTTTGTGTCTGTGTTTGTTTTTGATGCATGCCGCTCTTTGGGTGTGTATTTGCCATATTCTTGTGATGTTTTTTGTTTCCTTTTTTTTTTTCTTTTGAGAATTTTACTGTAAATAATTCACCGCCCCTCCCCAAAAAAAAAGAGAGAGAGGGAGAGCTGGAAGTAAAATACCTCAGCTTCAAATCAGGTAGCCCTCCCTCCTTCCCTTCCTCCCCACCTTCACCCCCGCACACTGCATCCCTCCAGCCCCTACTGCACTTTATCTCCCCTCAATTAACATCTTCTGAGCGAGCCTCTATTATCTTAACCACACAGAGCAGAGGGGTCCTCCGAGGAGACACCGTGGAGGACGGCTGAGCTGTGGACAGAGGGCTCCCAGCCCTGCTGCTGCTTCAATTCACAGGCCTAATTAAAGCCAGAGTCAGACATGACAAACTGCGAGCGGAGGTGCTACAGAAACAAACATCGACAGAAGCCACGGCTGTGCGGGAGCATGTAGCCCGGAGGATTCTCTTTGTGAGGATTATCTGCCAGAGAACAGGCATGTTCAAGTGAACGTCATGACAACATCATCTAAATCTCTTTTGACTGTTTGCTCGGTTTGATCGTGTTTATCTTCTACCTTCCATATAGGCATTGCCACGGTGTCATAGCATCCACTATAAATCACTCTCCATATAAAGGAGGAGAGAAAAAGAGAGAGAGAGAGAGAGCGAGACAGAGAGAGACAATGCCATCTCAGTAAAACTCAAGGATTCCTATAAAATATATATGCTATACAGTTGGCTGACGTCATGCTTATATATGGCTAATTTCCCTTTTGTATAATGCCCCGAGTGCCCTGTTTCATCTGTTTGGTTGCCCTCACCAACTTCAATTTCACCCTATGAAGCCATCAAACCACCCATTAAGCCATCATGCTGCCCTCTTTGTCCTTGCTCCTCTGTCTGACAACAACAGGGAGAGCCAGCATCCCGTCCCCCAGCACCCCGACCGGCAGAGGTAGCGTGGCGATTTGGCCGGCACCTACCGCTGACTTTGGCTCGGACCGGACTATTAAGAGTATTCTATTACTGTTGGGTTAACCTGTCACGCTTGGCTGTGGCTCGCTTTATTGTCTGGCCGCTCTGAAAGGGCAGGGGATAAAACTCCATCAGCGGGACAAACGACCCCACATGCCGCCATTCATCAGACGCCCAGGGCTTCCCCTCGTGGACGCCGGCCACTGCCACCACTGCCGCAGGGGAAGCCTTCACTCCCGCTACTGCCGGCGCTCCCCAGGGCCAGTCCTCACAGCCGAGGACGGACAGCGTGTTGTCTTTGGACACAAAAGGTTTCCCTCCTTAATCACGACTTAGGGAATAGCAGCTCCATCAGGGCTGGAGGAGCTAATGTATTGACTAAGATCAGGTAGTGTGGCGGCGGGAGACACAGAGGCGGTGCAGGGGAGTGATTAAGAAAGCAGACTACTGATCACTGGATGACAGGGGTCAATCCCCTGTTGGGCAATTGGGTAGTGGCCTTGGGCTAGGTACTTAGCCCCAACACACCAGCTAGACACTCAAACTGTGCGAGTGGATAAAATGTCAAATTCAACTTCACCCTTTACAAAGGTTCAAAGCAAGGAGATGACAGCGAACGTTTTGGTTATTAAAAATTCATATCGTAATGAAACAGCCGTGTTCCATCTTCACACATCCCCCTCCAGCAAACATAGCTCTCCTTTTTTCATGGGATCCATCAAGGGAGGGCCACAATTAAGTGACTCTAATTTGATTAGGAGATAATGTGAGTCCCACTTAATGGAAAGGACAGACTTCACAATACAGGCAGATTAGTTTGGTGGATGCCTGCTTATTAATTAAGACAGCCCTCCATGCCCGTATTAAGTCAAATGCACAGATGTGGTTTTAATGGGTCAGGGTATGCAGAAGTAAGACAAATGGAAATCCAGTATGTACAGAAAATGAAGCTGGCAAAGAATAGCTTGATAAAGGCGTCCCACTGAAATAAATTTCATATAATCGTTTAACGGAAATAACCAATGTGTGTACACTTGTGTTATTTACCCATTCATGCCATAACGGGCGGCTGGCCTGTTGTTAAAACACAACACGGTACTTCTCCTCTAGAATTTCACTGTGCATCGTGTTGTATCTCAGTTTGCACGCCGTGTGTCATCGCACACCATAGCAACAGCAACAGTCATTACGCTTGTTCAAATTACCTCTCTTGCTGTCATTCAGTGTTTTGTCTCTGATGCTACATACAGATGAAGCCAGGATGGAGGATAGGGGAATGACAGATGCAGAATAAATGCACCATAAAGGACATCTGCAATACTCACCACTGTGCAACACAAAATATGCTATGCATACTGTAGGGCAGTGTAACGGTTGCGTGTGACACAACATAATCTGTTCCTATGGGTTTATTATCATATAAAATTCTGCCTAGTGCATAATGTAAAGCTTGAAACATGTATAGACATCAGCTTATGGCTTCCCTATTGTAAATAACTCTAGGCACAAAGTCAATGTCCTCTGCTTTGTCATGGGATATTTCTTTTCTGAAGTCCAACAGCTTTTCTTAGTAGCTTATGTACTGTATGCTCCAGTGGTCACCCTCTGACGCTGGCGTCTGCACACTGACAATCAGCCAGAAGGATCCCCAGTATGACACTTTCTAAGCCCCCGTAGGAGAAGGAAAAAAAACACACACAGAAAGCATGAGAGATTACAGCATTTGCGGCAGTCCTTGAGTCTGGGGTCAGTGTTTGGGAGTGTGTGGCGGTTGCGGTGCTCTGTCATTCCGGGCACGCCACACACTCCCAAGCGCTCCATTTACGGTGGCCGAGTCCCTGCTGCGTGGAGCGGGAAGGGTATAATCTCCCAGCGGTATTCTGGGTGGTGAATCTGCTGGATTTGTCTGTGCATACCAATGGCAACCTCTCCTCCGTCTGAGGGGTTTGTGTTATGATGTATGAAAAAAATAGAAAATGTGATAAATATTAAAAAAAAAATGCAAGCCAGGCTGTGATGCATCAGGGGGGTTTGTGTTGGGAGCGGGAACCCCCTGTAGCGAGACACACACACCGCCTTTATCAACACCACTAGTGCCAGTGTTACCACCTTTGCCATTGCTACTCCTACCACCTGCCTCTGCGTAGTCACACTGGGATGAATTCAATCAAGCAGCTATGTAAAACAGCGAGCTTTATGCAGTGTCTGTGTTTATGCATGCCGCCGCCTGCAGACACGTGGCTTATTCCGGGGGCTGAGAGCAATACCTGTGATTGTCTCAGTACACAACAACATGATGGAATTTCATTTGACAAGAGGAATGTTTCTGCAAACTGAGAGGTTAAAGCAGACGTAGGTTAAACTGCAGCGAGACTATTGTCTTTGGATTACATGAAAAAAAAAAAAAAAAAAAACTCCCCGAGAGAATATACACACCTCTAAACACCCTTTTTGCAAAACCTTGGCACGTGTGTGTATGTGCATGCACTTCGATGTGTGTGTGTGTGTGCATAGGTATGAAAAGATATGCAGTCTGTATGCAGGCAGAGCTGCTTGGGTGCTGATATACGTGCATCCTATGATGTAGCCTCAGAGTGGGGAAGCTTAATGAAGTCACGCGAGGGGCAAGCGTCTGTGGAGCGAGGTGTCAGGTGACTTCCCTGCCAGCTATATGCGTCTCTCATTGGTATGTGCGCTGCGGAAAGGCCTTGGCTCTCCGCTGATTATGATGTCTGCTGAGAGCCAGGCCAGCCCAGGGTGAGAGCCAAACCGACAAGGCAGAGATGGAGGGAAGATTCAGGGAGCCTCTGTTCTCTCACCAGGGGATCCCCCACATCATTTAGCGCCTCATGCAGATCGCTGCTAGTGGCAACACAGCCCTCTGGGCCCGGGGAATTAATGTACCAAGCAATGGCAGAAGTGATTTATTAAAATAACACACCCTGATGAGAGAGAGGAGCCAGGGTTGCTCTTCCTCAGCTCGTCCCCATATGCTTGCCGAGAGCAAAAACGGAATCGTATAGGCCCTATGGACACGGAGGAAGGGGACGGAGGAGAGGCTGAGCGGAAAAGTGGATGGCCACTGCACAAATTGTGCAGCAGTCCTCGCTGTCATTGCTTATTTATTTACCCTCTTTCCATTCGAGTCAGGCCTTGTATTAAATTGATCCCTCCTGCCGCGTTTTGCCTTGTTGAACAAGCGCAAAGCCCCGTTAAGTGTGTGTGAAAGGCCGGTGATTGTGTTTGTGGCGCCCCGGGTGCGGCGTGGCCGTCCGCTCCCCCCTATCTCCCCCGGACAGACGGGATTAGAGGCTGGGAGAGGGGCTGAATGACCCTCTGGGGGGACAACAGACAGGCAGGCAGTGAGCGGCTAGGTTTGGGGCTTGTGCCACGCACACACATACACAAATACACATCCACAGCATCGCATAAGCACAAGCACAGACCATGCATGCTCATGCACACGCTAATACACACATTCTCTCTCTCTGTCTCTTGCTGTCTCTCTCTCTCTCTCTCTCACACACACACACCCTCAGTGTTTAAGGTTGAGCTTAGCCTGCCCCCAGGACGAGGCAGATGCACGGCCATCCAGAGGCTCAGCCACGTGCAGAGGTACACATGTGCTTATCCATGAACACAGACAGGCTCACACATTAGCGACTGTATGCACCATGAATCTCCTCACTAACGCAAAAAGGGACTATATGAAAACATCTGCTATATTTCTAGCATGGTCAAGCACTCCAATTAATTGCTCAGATTTGAGTTCTAATATTTCATTTGATAAGTCAGACCCATCAAAGCTTTCCCTGCATACCTCAACCCGGAATGGCAGAACGGTGGCAGAAGGATCCTGAAGAGCGGACCACTTCACTGCCTGTTTATCTGACTAAATGAAAAGACTTACTGTGGTTCCCTGCTAGTGGTATTCATATTGATGCACACTCAGACAGGGAGCTCTGTACAGAAGGTCTCACTGTGTGTATTTACATACATTTATATTTAAGACATTTAGCTGACAGTCAACTGACTCACTGTAAGTGCAAGAGTCAAGTAAGCTCAAATTACTGAGTTGCCAGCATTACAAGCAGTCAATAATAAGGGGTGAGAGGTCAGAACAACAGTGAATACATTATAGAAGTAAAAACAAATATTGCCTTATCTCTTGAATTTTCATGTGATGGAGATGTAATACAGACCTGTAAAGGCTAGTGTAAACGTTATGTCCAAATAAGGAAATCATGCCATTTCCAGTCTCACATTTTTACATTAATAGAGGTGGATTTTGTTCAGTTTTGAAGCTTTTATTTGAAAAAAAAACAAATAAATAAAAATCTAGTGTTTGCTTAGCATTAACAATTATCACCACGTTATCAACAGACATGTTCACAGCCCTGTCACTTACTGACCTTGATCGGGCTTTTCCAACCGTGAAATACTGTAGATCCATAAAGGCTCTGTTCATTTCTGATATCACTTATTTTCTCAGAATGATCAGAGAACTTTTGAAGGGAGGAATATCATCAGAGTGGAGACGAGATGTGTTGGACAAGCTGCGGCGTGACTGACAAAGAGTGTGGTCCTGTAGCCCGGGGATGCGACATCCACATCATGATAGTTAGCACAACATGTTTTATAAATTGATTAATACACTAACATGTGTAAAAAAAAAAAAAAAAAAAAAAACATATTTTACTTCAAACTATGTTAATCAATATATTAAAAATGCAGAGGGATCGGCTTTGAGCATCCAAAAGCCCTATTCATTTTTATGGAACAGTTCCAATGGGCCACAAAATGAGATGAAGACATTAAGAAACTAGAGCTAAGGTTTTTTTTTTTTTTTTTTTTTTTGTATGGGGGGGGGGGACTGGTAAAATCAGCTAGAAATAGAGCAGGAAGGCAGGGGAGATTGGGACTTTAAGTGTTCCTCCTTGAAGAGATGGATACCCAGGGAAACCACTGTACTGTAGCATCTCAGATCATTGAGAAGTGGAAGCTCAGCCTCCCATTCCCCTTTTCCCAGCCTGCTCCATCTGATCCACCAAGCCCCCGGGGGAATGTTACTGTATGGCTCCCCAGTCAAAGCAATGGAGCAGTACTCATTCACAACCAGCACATCAAGGAGCACACTTGGAATCCATTCAGATAAGATGATTATGATGCTGGGCGCCTTCCATGGCAGGGCAGATAAGTGGAGGGGCTCCATTCGACATTTACATCTCATACACCTCATCAAACACCCGGCGTTTGTAGCCATGTGTTACATTTGAATAAAGCAAAGTTGGAATTTTAAAGCGGCCTGAAAAATCATCAAACCTCTCGTTGAGTGAGGCCCTTGTCTCTCCTAGCAAATAACTCTTGGTTACCTAAGTCAAACTGAAAGTGGCAGGGCTCAAATCAAATCAAGTCAAATCAAATTGTGCTCGGGTGAAAAAGTGAGGAATGGAGACGGGAGGAAAAAGAGCTCGAAAACACTCACATTTTCTCAGGGAAAGTTTCCCTACCCTTTAATATCGCAGAACAGCAGTTTACTAAATAATGCAGCTGAATTTCCACAAAGCAGGCTTTAAAGCAGCCACTGCGTCATTAAAGACAGAGTAAAGTGGATAGGAAGGTAGAGGATACCTCGGTGCAGAAAATACAAAGATCAAAGTGAGAGCTTTTGCAGACTATTTTATATATGTAGCGCTCAATACTGCGACCTTTCACTGTATAGTCGTGTCATTGGATGTCTGAGTGATACGAAAATACACAAAATGCAGTAGAAAAACATCAGCATTGATCTTAAGACCTGAATAGTGAGACCAACAAAGGGAATTTTAAACATACTGTATGCGGTAGAGACGCACTGAGAGCACATAACGGATGCCATTCGGTGGCATGCCATCGCATCACACAAGTGCAATATCTCCGTGATGAGCGGAGCCCGATGCAGACAGAGACAGATGGACGCAAAGGCAGACGAGGTAGGCAGACGGGCGGACTGATGGATATACACAGGGTGAGGGTGGGAGGCAAGTTTGACTCTTAGCAGGTTCTTCTGCCTTGAGCTTGAACTTTGGCGGCAAAGATGAAATAAAATAACAATGGGTTACCATAGTGATAACGGTGGAGCACATAACTAAGTAGCATGAGGGATGGGGAGCATCTCGGGGGGCCCTCCAGCTTTTATCTGTCAACCACAATCCTCCATCATCAAAGCTCTTCTCCACTTTCAGCACCAAGACTGAAAGACACCGGCGGATCATTAGTCTCCAGTGAAGAAGACAGTCATTTATCCATGTGGTTTTTTTTCTCTCTCTCTTCCACAAAGTAGAGTGAAAGAGGCCATGTGTGTGAGAGAGAGAGTGGGTAAGAAAGAGAGAGAGAGCAAGAGAGAGAGAGAGCAATCTTTTTTCAGCAAGTCAATTTCTTTGGGCGCTAACCCAGCTCCCTTTGGGGTACCTGTGCAGGTATCAAGCCTGCGGTCTGACGGGCTCCTCTCTCTGTGAAGCGGCAGCCCTTTGCAGCACATCAATACACTGAACTTTTCCTGCCGAGTACCTGAGCTCTCCTGCATGACCCGCTCCTCCTTTATCTATTCTGTTTAAAGATACCGGTTGGGGGAGAAGGAGCTTGATTACCTCCTGGGACATCTCCGCTCCTCTTTAAGTTTGCCAAGAGAGAAAGTCTTCAGAAGTTTGTTGACAGATCTCTGCTGCGGCGGGAGGGAACGATGGACATGGTAACCTTGGCTCGGCAAAGGACAAACGGGAGTTTTGAAAAGATCAAGCGGCGGGGAGTTTGTTTATGAGGGAGACGTACATGAACAGGACAGCACAGGGAAAATAGTGTGCATGGGGAATATATAGCACGAAATTCACGCCTTTCTAGGATTCCTCTCGAAGTTATAGCTGTGTGATCTAGCAATAGCAGCGTCCCTCAAATCTCTTTTATTTAAACGCAAACACAACTAAAAGCCAACAAGTGAAAGGAGAGAAAATATCCTTGACGTGTTGAGCAACACGAGTTCAGTCAAACGTTACAACCTGGGAGGCTTTTTTTTTTTCTTTTGCTGCATTGGCAAAGTCAGACACAGCATGTTCCTATATTATATTGCACAATAGGAGCACTCAAACAGGGGTGCGCGCTATAATGCAATGCATACTGCGAGTGTGTGTGCGTGAACCTCTTCTCGACATTTTTCAAGAGCAAAGAAGAAAAATGTGTACAAGCGAGTGTTATACAGGCGAACAATTCAGCATTCAGGCATTGAGGAGGTTGCAGAGTGTTTGGACAAGATGATGAATATACCATACATCTAGTCAAGCCCGTATAATGGATCCATGTGTCAGGGTGTGACTTCGAGGTGTTTCCTGAGGAGCAATGTGTGTCTCCTGGCCTTTATGAAAGCCGGTCGGTCGTGTAAGTGTGTGTGTGTGTGTGAGTGTGTGTGTGTGTGTGTGTGTGACTGGCTGCTTAGCTGCTGGGCCTCACAGGTACGCAGGCCATCGATCACACGACATGGCCATTATACATAGGCAGGGGCGGAGGTGGATAATGCTCCCACCGCTGCCACCGCCGGGGCCTCGACCGCTCGCGGGTCAAGCGTTTGGCTGGCCAACGGTAATCAAGCCGACAGCAGGCTGCCTGTCTGTGTGACAGATAACGTCACTAACACCCACCCATACACACACACACACACACACACACACACACACACACACACGCATAAAGTCTGTTGGCGTGCCCCTGTCTCTGATGCAGAAAAGAAGCATAACCGAGCAAACACTTGATGGACAGTGATGTGCAGTAGGTGGTCAAGTTCAGCAGCAACCCATACAAGCACAACATCTTAACATTTTATAATGTCACTGTGAAACTTCATATTAAACCTGCATTAAACCAGATTTTTGTGTAAAAAAAAAATAAAAATAAAAAGGCTCTGAGAGCAAAATACAAAACTGCCATACCACATGATTTCTGGGTCAAAATTCAAATTGTTACCTCTCGGTGGTATTTGCGGCCGCTACCATGAAAAAATTGCCAAGTGCAGTCCTGAAACAGCTACGGGAACTGTTTTGAACTGATATCAGAAAGACCTTAGCATCCCAATTTCACAAAACCATGCTGGTAGCGGTTTTACGGACAACTACTGACACCCTGTAAACTTCAATTTAAGAACTATATTTAAACAGGTTTTCAGCGCGAGTGCAGGCCATTATACCGTATCAGCACATTTTCAAAGTCTAAATGTTTGCTGGGTGAGTTTCCAATGTGGCAGGTGGAAGAACAAGGGAAAGCAAGAGGGTGAGGAAAAAAAAAAAAAAAGGATAGGGAGACAAAAAGAGAGGGGAGAGGATATGGTGAGGAAGCAGAGCGTAGTAGAGCCGGCCGCTGGGACTGTGAGGAATGAGCTGGCTGTGCTATAGGAGGCCTTAATGAGCATTCTCTCTAAACCCTGGAGAGACTCTCTCCAGCTCTCGCCCAATCTCTCTCTTTTCACACAGGCAACTAGGCGCAGACACACAAAAGTACAGTAGTCACATGACGCAATATGCACAGATTCATAAAGAGATTAAAGAGGATGACACAGGCATTCTTACACAGACAGGCACAGACACATATTTGCACATACCCACACACACATGCATGGATGTTCACGATTACATGCATGTACGTGAATACACACACGCGCACACACAGAGAAGACACGCATACATGCACTCACTGCTGAGTCTGAGTTTGGCCAGTTTATAATTCATTGTCACCTCTGCAGGGCACGTAGCCCACTAAATCCTCTCTTGTAATGAAACAACATTAACAGGGTACATGACACAGTTCTTTCTGCTCCTGCAGACAACGCTACTATCTTGCTCTATTTCAGTTCCATTGCATGAAATTGGTACAGTGAAGTCAGCGTGGGTCCTAATAAACCAATAAACACCTCTGAACCGAAGGGAGAAGTGCGGGAGCACTGCTCAGATAATGGCCACTTTATGCATTAGCAAAACACCTGTGGTAATAATGGCTCGGTACTGTAGTCCCTTTTTTTCTACCTCAGCAGACTAATGTGCCCTTGATTCTCTCTCACTTATCACTCCTCCCAGCTGTAGTTATGGATGGAGGGGCACGACAGAGCCACCCTTGTAAGCGTCTGTGAGTAAAAGCCTCAGGTTTTATCCCCACCCCTAAAAAAAGCCCCTTTATTTTCCCCCAGGAAATGGCTGAATGACAAGGTATCCAGAGATCCTGAATTATGGTGTGACGCGTGCGGGCCTGAAAAATGGAAAAATGATGAATAACGGGACAAAAAACTCAGTGGGAACAAGTTGCCGAGGCGACAGGGACAGCCGTAAATCTGAGCTCAGGACAGGGTAGGAGATGAGCCGTCTGTGTGCAGAAGTAAGCACAGCAAGTACACCAGAGGGTTGCAAGTGTACATATACCTATGTGTGCACTGGAGTATGTGTAAGTGTACGTGCATGCATGTTTTTGTTCTTCACCCTACATTTATTTGTGTGCATAGCTACAGTTGCTGCAGAGGATGAGGAGGAGGCCACCTTTATTTAGCAAAGTGATTGGACCTTTCTGTTACCTCTCCATTCCCTCCCTGAGTGGCTCCCAGGCTGCTGCCCCTGAGCTGGCTGGGCCTTGGAAGCCATCCAGAGGCTCTGTATGGCTCACTCTCATTAACTATTAACCAGCAACTCAGGCCTTAAATCATCCAGGTGGTCCCCAGCCTACTGACCCTGCTGTGGATGGTGGAGGCAGCAGCATAGCAGTGTTTCATCAGAGCTGGGCCACTGGACGCCCTGCTGATTTAATGGCCTACAATTACACTGCTTCTGACACAATATATGGCAAACATTTATAGATTTCCCTCCCACGAACTCCACAGCCAGCAGCCCTGATGCTTTTTTTTTTTTTTTTTTTTTTTGCAGCCAAGCTGCTTGACAGCTAGACCATTCTTATGACTAAATTACATGTTGTGAATTCAGCTCCATGCTGACCTAGAGGCCGATGCATATGGTAAATGCTGTGTTGCCTTAGGCTAACACACCATGTATACCTGTACCTACACATTTACAGTAGACCACCTCTACACTCACAACACAGCTCTTTCTATTTATTTATTTATTTATTTTGCAACCCTGCTGCAGAATGAGGACTGAGAGAGATTGTTGTTTGCTAGTTGTTTTAAAGAACCAACATAATGAGGAACTAGCCGTCACAGCAGAACCATATGGCTGGCCTGCTATTTATGTATATCTGGTCTGATTAAGTCAGGTCTGGAGGCCCAAGAGGACAGCAGTTAGTTGATGGTGACTGGAATGGGCTACTAGGACGCCACCGAGCCCAATCAAGCGCAACAAAAAAATTAGACAGCAGTCCCCTGAGAGCGCTGCCTTGTTTCTGTTCCTTCGTTAAGGAAGACATGGTAATGTGTATCTTACAATAAGTGGCTCTCAACTAAGATAGCTTACCGAGCGCCGTGTCTTAATCAATCATGCTGTCGATTCCTATTGATTCTGTCCGGGCTTGTTATGACATTCAAGACCCGCCTCACCTCCAAATGTGTCCTTGCGCTGGTGTTGTCAGTGATCCACGGATGCAAGGAAGTCAGATAATCGCCCCCCCGACACGCCGCCACCACCGCTTCCCACCCCCCACCACCCTTCCTCCTCCAAGGTAACACCAACACTGGTCATGTGGTGCCACCAGCCTTGGTTTGAAGGTCATCTCAATGCAGCGGGCTGCTCCCCAGGGGTGAGCTAGCAGACTGGCGTTTTAGTTACACATACATTTTTCGGGGAAATGATCTCATTGGTTAATTTAAACCTCAATGGGCGGAGCCAAATAACCACAGTTTTTAATGGCTATGTAATGTTAGACTGAGCCCAAGTGAAAAAGACAAGGGGCAAAGCAGAAGTTAACTAATATGAAGCCATGTGTTCTTGCTACCAAAACATGACATGTAATCATGAATGAAGAAGTCGCTGTCATTTAACCCCTTTTTTTTCCGATAAATATCCCTTAAAGTAGCTTAAAACATATTTTCCATATTACATAACAATGTCACATACGTATCTGTATCTGCTGGCTGCACCACTTCACTGAAGCTACATCTCACTCATATTGAGTGAAATATTCAAACCCAAGATGCCACTGTTTTATGGCTGCACTATTACATCAAATAGAAAATATCCAGATGCCTTGGGTATCATTATAGAAACATTTCCCTGTAATTCAGCAGGAAATGTTTGGTATCTTTGGAAACCTTGGGATCTCCTCTAGAATTTGAAATAAAGTTCTACGACTATGAAATGTAATGCAGAACCCTGATGGGACCAGCAGGGTTGACGAGGATCTTAAATGTGTGTGTGTGTGTGTGTGTGTGTGTGCGTGTGCTTTTTTCATGACCAGAGTTTGCCTAACTTGTTCTCTGAAAAACTGAGATCCTTTGGCATTGTACTTCAGCTCATATAGTGACATTATTTCTGCCTCCAGAGCGGCTCTGCCTCCGAGAAATGTTTGTGAAACTAAGACTCCAATTTGCGGGAAGATACTATAGGGTTTTCACGGCTCTGACACTGACGCGCACAACGGAAAAGTCTTGGTGAGACTTAATGATTCAGTCTAGGACACAGTGGGAGGGAACCTGCCAGGTAAAACTGGCCTGTAGGAGTCGGCCTCTGGGCACGTAGGAGGCCTTTGTGCCTGAATCCACCACACCACCGCACAGAGTGACAAGAAGAGAAGAAGAGATGAGATACCGGGCCTGTCCTCCTACTCTTTACTTTCTGAGACGAGTGTATGTGTGTGTCTGTGTGTGTGTGCGTGCGTGTGTGCTTACACTCTCCATGAGGTCGTGGATGTGTGTACTGTAAACAGAGTGCTCCTGTGCGAGTACAGTATGTGTATGTTGTATAATATTACTTTGAGGTTTGTTTATTCTCTCGTTTTTCTAGCTGTGCTGTCCTCCCTCTCCGGACTGTGTCTGGTGGGCAGTGTGGATGTTTTGGGATTAGTGTGGTGCGGAGGCGACTGTGGTGTTCTCCATGGCTCAAGCTCGGCCTTTGGACCATGTGTAGTGTGGGCCAGCTGACAGGCATGGGACCGATGCACTTCACAGCTCCAATTGCACCCCCAACCCCCACAACACACACACACACACACACACACACACACACACACACACACAAAAACACACACTGGCACAAGTGGGCCCAACTTGGCCCTTTTATTTTGCACTGTGGGTGGCAGGAGGTAGAAGATAGGAATCCAAAAAGGAATAGAAAAAGGTCCGACCTGTCGGCTGTTTCCTGCATCGCAGTGTTTTTCCACACTGACGTTTACTTTCGGGAGAGATGCCTGCATCTCAAATGCTGCGACACGTCGTGGTTCGCGAGCGAGCCCAGTTGGGGTTTCATGATAGCACTGATGATACTGTATGCATAAGGGCTCAGGCTGTTTTTTAAGGGCTGACGACGCTTGCTGATATTTCTGGAGTGAAACTGACAGCGCCTGATATTTTCTCATATCAACAGTTTCACATGACCATTTTCATATATATAAAAAAAAAAAAAACTACAATTTCAGCATTTTCCCCAGAGTGTTGGTGTATCTCCATATCAAAGTTCTGCATTCATTCTCTCCTTGTCTTGTTTTTGTCTTTTCTACATGTTATTTTGTACACTCTAATAACACTATAATGCATGATATTCCCACATTTTTGTCTTTTTTAAGTATTTTACTTGAAAATGTCTATACTTACAGCCTGAATTTTGCCATAGAATGTGTTTTTTATGTTTATATACTTTTCTTTGCAGCTTCTTTATTATCATTTGGAGCTATAATGATCCAATTTTTTCATAGGATCATAAAAGTATCATCATTTTCTTTTTTCATCTTTTTCTTTGCTTATTTTACTCTTGACAGGTTGCAATAGCCTCTGAAACAGTATTTAGAGTATGGGACACTAAAACCACCACGGAAACCCACGACAACAACATAGTAATAACTGGGAAAACACTGACATGGAATTTAAAGGGGTTATCTATATAACCCCTAATTATATGTTCATGCATTTCATGCATAATTGAGGGTAAGAAAGGTTAAGATGTAATAAAGATGAAATGGTGTTTGTTGTTTGCTGCTTTCATAGTTCTGACAAAACCAAATCAAACCGACATCACTTATTGTAAACACAAAGTTACCACTTTATACTTTTGACTGTCCCTTTCAAATGTTAGCTCATAATTTTTCCCAGTTTCCCCTTGGGGATCAATAAAGTATTTCTGATTCTGATTCTAAAGTGCGCTATACAACTGTAAAAACAAAAAGGCTTGTATAAAACAGAAAGCCTATGGCCAGATAGCCCCAAGATAAAACAATTCTGATCAATGAATACAAATTATCCCACTAAATAACAATAAGCAATAGCCAAAGTTTTCTGAGAATAAAACCATGAGAACATTTTATAAGGTTAATTATTTAATCAGGCTTAACTTCAGTTATATCCCTCCTGTGTTGAGAGGCTCTGTCTTAAACTTTATAGCCTGTTCTGATTATTCCCTGAGCTGTGATTGGTGGTCAGTTCGGTGCATCTCAATTCACAGAGTGACGGCAGAGACCGCTCGCTGCCAAGAAGTGAGGACAGCAGCGCTCCTGCTCTCACTCCATCTGTCATGTCTGGAGGTGCTGGACTGGATAGAGACGAGCACATCAATACTGAGGTATTGATACTTCTGATTGTTAAGGTTAGTCTAGTCCAAGTCCAGTGTAACAGCACCACTAATTATGAGCTAAATGCCAAACAGTTAGATTAACACCTCTATTACTGTGGACAAAAAAAAACAAAAAAACTGAGCACTATAGGCATCATAAAAGTGACAGAACAGCTGTATTGGATTATAACTCAGTACCACTAGCCGAAAATAAAATCAGTGGTATCACCCACCCTGCAACAGCCGCAGCTTCATATTGCAAATCTGCATAAACAGAACTAGAGCATATTACTGTCTGTAATTACTGGTTATAATTCTACCACTACAATAATATAATAGTGACATTTTCCCATTCATCAGCAGATAATACAGCTGCCTCTAGTATATCGTGCACCTAATAATAACACAAGCTTGAGTGGGTTCCAATCAAATTTTACATCAGAATCGATTCACATTAACGCCTGCCAACAGACAAGCAGTGTGTTGATTAATGCATTAAATATGTAATTACGCTGCATCGTAGCCATAGCAGGTAACGGTGGCCAGCAAATATCTGATTTTAAGGCCACTATCAGCCTGATATCCGTCTAACCCGATTTCTACCCTGTAAAGCTCTTCTAACTGTACAGCCACTGCCACTCCAACTGATGGGAAAACAAGAAAAGCACAAAAAACACATATTAGATAATGACTGGTATCTACCTCTCAAACATACACACACACACTCACACACATACACAGACATCAACTTTCTCTGTAACCCGGCGTGGGCTAATAAAGTGTGTTGCAGCAGTGCAACCATGACAACACACATACACACACACACACACACACACACACACACCAACAGACAGACAGCCTTCCCTTCCTTTCCCCTGCCTCTGACAGCAGACAGCTGGCCAGAAATGACAGTTTTAAAGGCTGAATATTAAAGGGGAGGAATTTCACTTTAATCTGATTACCCATCGGCTGGAATCACCACATGGGAAACTTCAACAACTGGGGAGTGTGAAAAAAGAGCTAAAAATACATCTAGTGCATATATTTTGACAAATGCGATGATAAATGGAAGTTAACTGGCGGATGGGGGAGAAAAGTATAGGAGTGTCGGTGTCTGCCTGATGCTGTCTTTTTAGATGGAAAACTGTTTTTAAGATGGTATTAATACTATCCATCACTTACATGTCATCATGACTCATGCATGTGCCATTAATCAGATAAGCTGAAAGATAACTTTCGTGCTATCATATAGCTTTCTTAATAATGTTTACTGATGGTGTTCCCAACAGCAAAATATATATTACTACACTGCCTTATCAAAGGTGACAGAGATGGATGGTAGTTTAACAAGTACAGATGCTGTTCATTCCCAATGGGAACGTTCATTCCCATTTGTGCTTTTCCAAATAATAATAATAATAATAATAATAATAATGCTGATTATACTGCACATGCTCAGAGAATAAATATCAGTTTAGCTGGTAACTTACTTAATATAAATCTGGGAATCTTTTATACTAGTCTTAAGGCTCATCATATCGTTTTACCTACGGAAACATATACTTCCAATTCAAATTACGCAGTCATCACTGCAAATACTTTCATGAATATTTTTATGTTAAACAATAAATCCACTAGAGGGCACCTCTGAGGCAAATGTTTCTGACAACAACAAACATGGCGATGGCAGAGGAGGTCGTAATGATGTACCTGCTGCAAATCTCCCTCGCTCTGTGCTTCTCTAATATTATCAATTCTTAAAATTTCTCTTCATGTCTTGTTTGTAGGCTGGCCTTGCTTGAACTAGTGGCTGCTGCCCCAACGACTTCCAATGTTAACACTCCGTTTGCTGTATCTGCTGTATCTGAGGTGAACGCAGAGCGTGCAGACAGAAGGCTCTGTCTGTTTACATGTTTAACGTCGAGTATAAATGAGCCTTCTTTAGCTGGTTGTTAAAGCACTCAAATCATTGCGCTGGTATCTCGCTTGGCAGAATTTAATATGAGGAGATCACTGCATGTCTCCAGTTAGATGTTGCCTTCCACTCTGTGAGGTAAGAGATATGTTTCCGTGCACGGTAATGGAAAAAGTGAAAATAGTCCCATTACATATGATAAGTAGCTGCCTGATAAAGGCACCTCAGGAAAAACAGCAACACTTGTGCTATTTGCAGTGATATATGACTTTAGTCAAGGCAGCAGCATGTCTCTGAGCTGTATATAATGGATTTTTGAAAACAATGGGAGCTTATGTCTTCCGGGAGGTGGAGCAAACCAGCGGTAAAACAGACAGTAGTTGCCTCTGATTATGTCAAATACCTTGATGGATGTAGACTTTTCATGGGCACTGATGGTGAGAAGAAAAGCATGCAACTACAAAGGTGATACTTTAACTACTTAACTGGCTTGCTTGTTTAAAATTTAAACATTAGACATGTTACATAATTTAGAGAAAAGTGTTGGTTATTCAACAATGCAGCATGCAGTGGGCTTTCTGAGGGATCATGAAAAATATTTAGTTCTGCAGTACAACATAATTTCACAACAGCTCACGCAAAATACTGAACGTTCTCATCTCCTGGCGATGGATGCTGAGGACAGCTGATTGCATTTCTAAACTTACTGCTTGGCACTACAGTAAACCCCAGTCAAATGTTGACAATACTACAGCTTTTACTTTGTTTTATTAATCAAATACTGCTTATAGAAGAACAGAGCTGACTGCGACTGTTTGTATGTGTGTTATTTGGAGTCTAACACGTTGCTGCTTGAAGCTCGGGGGCTTTTTGGCTTGTTGGTGGCACTGCGGTGGACCAATCAGTTTTCATTTGGTGGATATTGGATATCAATAAACATATCACTCCCCAAAGGCTCATCAAATTTGACCCAGCCAAGATAATTGTGAGTGTGACGCTTAGGGTTTGGTGGTGGCGCTGCGATGGACCGATCAGGTTTATATCCAAAATGTCAAACCCTCGTGTCAAAATCCATCAATAATCGAAAACAGGAAGCAAAGGCTCGGAAACTGTGCAAGATGGGCCCAGCCACTCCGTAATCCCTTCCCCGATCTTTGTTTACAAGTGACAAAAAGCGTCTAGAGACTGCAAGTATAACTACATAGCAAAAGTCGAGTATGAGAAAGCCCTGTAATTGTGGTGGAGGCCTATTGACAAGTTAAGTTTGCATACAGTACCACAGCCTGCGTGTTACAAAGGCAGCTGTTTGTAGCAACAGCTGAGTGGGCAGGTGGTATTTTAGGCAGAAAACATTTTGAAACAGTTGACTGGTCGGAGTGAGGATGTCACAGACTGGCAAGATATCAGCCTGTTCCACAACTCATTAGTCAAGCTACAGAGACCAGCCAAACAGCTGTGGAACATTTTCATTCCAGGCTCAAATCAGTGGCTTGGACCTGAGCTGCTACATCCAATGACCTCCCGTCCGTTTCCACTGTCAAACAGAAACGAATAATAAATAAAATCAAATTAAAAAAAGAATGTTTAACATGCGCGGCTTTTCAATCTATGACTCTTCGCTCCCTCGTTTCCACGGTGAGCCCACCCCCGTCCCCCACCTGGAAACCTCCCCTGTGTATTTCAGCCACCCTCCTCCCTGACTCCAGCGGCCACTTACAGTACCCAAGGCCACACTGTTGATATTGCTTACCCAAGTCTCAACAAGCTAATTAAGGAGGCTGTTTTTAAAGTGCTCTTGCGTTTTGTTTATTTGTGTATCACCAGAGCCCCACAAATTACACAGACCAAAGGCTTGTCTGAACTTTTAATCTAATCACGCCCACCGCGAGCCCCCGTTTCCTGGTGTCAGTTCGCCTTAATGAGGCCTTGTCTGAGCTGCAGCCATTAGTGGAGCTCAGTAGTGGAACAGTAGCACGGCGAGACAAGCTTGGTGCACTGCCGCCACAGAGCCTAATCCCCGGTTGCTCCCTGCAGACCTGCAGCCATGAGGCAAGTGGTAAAGCCCCCCGCTGCGTGGAACACAGATGACATTTGAAAACATATCTGGGTGGCAAATTATGAGATGAACGCATGAAAAGAAACACTTAAAAGACATAAAGAATGAATGCCAGGTGCAGGATGAATGCACCAGATTACTGCACATTTTTTCCGGGCTAAATGCTAAATATGAGTGGGTTTTGAGTGCATAAACAGTATTTACGCTATAATAGGCGTATTAATGTAGGAGTAGTTATTATCACCGGTAGCATGTTTAATGCCACTTAGATTTTATACCAACTAACAGTATATCAACTAGTTTGCTTGGACAGTTGCACCAGCATGTCCATTAGTACAACAATCATGTGCAGAAGGTCCCTACACTCTTCATTCTCCATGTAACTTTCATTAATTCAAATTCTGAGAGAATTTAGTGCACTTCCCCATTTCCAATTTGAAGTGCTTTGAATTCTGCTCAGCGCGCCCGTTTCTGTGTCATCAGCCCACTCAGAGCCTGAATAATTCATAACAATATTTATTAGCACTCTGAGGTACAATTAGATGAATTGGGATTAAGAATCGGTTTGTCGGTGGAAGAGAAAGTGGAACAGCTCTGCCGATGGATTTGGGCAGGCATAGCTCTAAAACATTATCAAAATAAAGCCAAGCGGATTAATTCCATTCCTCTACTATTTTTTTTTTTTTTTTTAAAGAAAGTACTTAATATTCCATCTACAAGAGTAAATTAGATCACTAGTTAATACAAGGCATGGGTAGGGGCCTCACAGTTTTACTTAATTTCAAGTCTTTGGGTAGCAATACCATTTTATCACAGCGCTTAGTATTGATGTATTTTCTTGTTTGATAAGCTGCTCCTTTATTTGTCCACCGTTTGGCCTCAGCAAAGAGTTCAGCACCTCTGAGCATATAATTACTGCA
This sequence comes from Myripristis murdjan, assembly GCF_902150065.1. Lineage (NCBI taxonomy): Eukaryota > Metazoa > Chordata > Actinopteri > Holocentriformes > Holocentridae > Myripristis > Myripristis murdjan. Next base: position 29,174,359 of record NC_043987.1, on the reverse strand, counting down.
CTGTTATTAGGAGCAGCTTCTGATTATGCGAGAAAAATAATGAAAGAGATGACTGAAAATCACCTTACCTCTACCTAAAAAAAAAAACATACCTTGATTCATACATTAGGATCTAGGAGAATTTGATACCTAACATTTCTGGTATAGTAATGTAGTCAGAGTGGGCTGAGAAAAACTGTGTGGTTTAGATCAACAAAACGTGTGTGTGTGTGCGTGCACGTGGTGGAGGAAGGGGTCAAGTCGGCAACACATGTTTATTTAATCGATATTAAGACTACAAAAAAATCAATTCAAAATCAGGATGTACAGAATCTCAATTTTTGCATGTATTGATTTTCCCTCCCACTTCAGTGTAATTCTAGGAGCAGCTGTGAGGCAATAAAGAAGTCCACGCTGCGAGCACCTGAGTCAAACCTTTCTCAGCTGACATTAGAGTCCACATCATCAGCCGTGAGTAATTCCCAACTGGAACAAATTCTAAAAATACAGTGTTGTGGGCAAAGGAGGGAATTAAGAATTTAAGAATTATAGCTTAAACTCTAAACTCATTATCTTGGGGCACACAATTGGAAAATGAAGCCGTGACAAAGTTAATCTTGCTGTAAGGGAGAGAGGATTGGAGGTTTCTATGAAAAATGTTGACCTTAACGCATGACCCATCTATTCAGCTCAATTGTTTTCTTTTCTTTTTTTCTATCTTTTTTTTCCTCCCTCATCCCCAATTAAGGGAACTTCCGTCTGCCCGTCTGTAACGGATGAAGCCGGCAGTTCTTGAACCCTGCGTTAATTAAACGTAAGTGCACCTCTCACTATAACTTGTGGTGGTTCACAGTCCCTCCTTTTCCAGATAATACTCCTCTGAGTCATCATGTCTTGCTCACCCATCATCCCAAACACAGACTAATCTCCAACTTAAAAAAGAAACAGGGAAAAAAAAGAACTGGTTTAAGGACGTACCTGGAAGCTGTTATGCAACACTCAAACCTCAAAGGAGGTGAGGCAGGCCCCATTTATTTGATGTGTGTACATGCACACGCAGCACGTGTATGTGTGTGCGTGTGTGTGTGTGCAGGCAACAAGCCGACTGTGCTGTCAATTAAAACTCCTCACCCACACCTCGGGAGTTCAGCTCATTAAGATTCGTATTTAGGATTCAGACTTTTATCTGTTACTTGAGAAATTTCAAGAATTAACCCGTGTGTGTGTGTGTGCGCGCATGCATCTATGTGTGTGTGCATACAAAATGTGGTGGGTGTATCAGCAACATAACTGCGGGTAAACTGACAACCACAGCGATGCATACAAGCATGCACTGTGGTGTGCAGTATATGTGTCGACTGAGTCTGAGTGTGTGCTCGCCCATAGGTGGACACAGGCTGTGTGTGTTTGTGAGTTCAAATTAATTTCAAGGCTGACTTTTTTTTTTTTTTTTTTTTTTTTTTTTTTTAGGGCTAGTAAACTGAAAATGATTACCGGGCAACATCATTTTTGCCAGCCAGAATAATGAATATATGCTTTTTGTAGGAATACGTCACCTTTAAATACATTTAATTTCATTGTAATGCATTGTCAAGTGCAACAGAATTCAGTTTTACAACCAATCATTTCCAAATGTATACTTGAACACACACACACACACACACATTATGAGTTAGAATGATTGACATTTTGGCAGTAATCCTCAGCTTTATGTTAAGCTAATTAATGATCAATGCCGTTTGCATTTGCTTTTTAAATGCTACTACTTTGTGTAAAACGGTATAGCCAGTCACAAACATGTTTGATCAGATCTAAGACAATAAAATGGAGGAGATGGCACATTACCTTCAGTAAGGGCAAATGGCCCTTACTGATCTACTGGCAAACGACATCATTTTCCGGCATTCAATGTTTGCCACACCTAAAGCTGCAGTCTTCTCTTCTGTGGCTGTTGTTCTGTGGCTGTTGTTAATCGAAGTGTCTCTAAGTTTCCAAGGTCCTGTAGTCCATCAGTGTTGTTTTTTTTGTTTTTTTTCATGAAATATTTCAGACAACATTTCAGATGTTACTTGCGCAAAATATACTATTATGCATTTTCTAAATTTGCAAGAGGACATAGTGAAACAACATCTCCAGGTGAGCGTATAATGTGGTCACGGCGCGTGTGGGGACAGAGGTTGGAGTTGGACGGGAGTCAGATAAGTTGAAGGTGGGAACTTCAAGAAGATAAATGCTGGCAGCAATGGTGTTTTACCTTGGGCAGTCATCTGCACGTACTGATCGTTCACATACACCTGCAGTACACAGGAGAGAAACTTGTACATAAGCGTCCTTGGCACCAGATCAACACTGACTCAGAATTCATCAAATGGAAAGCACTAAAACCTCTATTATCCAGTAACAAAGAGCTGACTTCAATCTTGCAAAACTATTATGCGAACTTTTAAGGTCATTATCACGCTACTTAGCGTCAGCAAGCCATCAAAGTTAGCTGTAACTCCTTAAACTGTGTTTTTGCCTTAAATTTCCCCTTAAATAGCCTCAAAGTTAGGAAAAAAACATATTTTTTCCATATTGTACAACAATGTCACATACATAATCTGTATCTGCCGGCTGCAATGCTTCACTGAAGCTACATCATATTTATGATGGAAATATTCAAACCCAACTGGCAAGTGTTTTCTGGCTGCATCGTTACATCAAATAGAAAATACCTAGATGTCTTGTGCATCGTTTTATACACCTGCACACGTTCCTTGTAATTCAGTGGGACATAAGTGGTGTCTTTGGAAACCCTGGGATCTCCACTAGAATTTAAAACAGAGCTCTGTGGGTTTGAACAAAGCTCAGCTGTGCAGAATGCATTTGTGACAAACCTATCGATGGGACAGACAGGGTTGAAGAGGTTAAGTAAAAACAATCAATTTACATAATGTGGCATAATTTGTTTGTGATTCCTCTTTTACAGCACACAAACACAAACTGTACACTGCAGATTTCATTTCGCAGCTCGACGTGCACACAAACACATATTGTCCATTGTGGATTTAATTTCCAGCCTCGTGTATGTATGTGAACCTACCACAAAAGCGCATCCTACTCTGTTCAATCTCGCCTTTATCAGGTGGAAAACCCAGAAGCCTGGGGTTTTTGCAGGCCATGGAAGTACAAGCCTCTTTGTTATCAATGGAACAGTGGTGGGTAAACACAAGATAAAGAGGCTGAGTGAGACACTGCCATGTCTGTTTTCCCATCTTGTCACTTAGAATGGCTCAAGCCATTAAGGCAGTTACCACGACATGCTGACAACATGTTCAGATGCCACCTGGACCCAGATGTGCCTCAGCAGTGGGTAAATGGAGAGAATGATGGAGAGGAAGTTTAGGGGCCATGTCTGCGCCAGCATATGCCCCAAACTGTATGTCCTATTACTCTTCCTCTGATACTAGCTGCCTGACTCCTAGTGAAAGACAGGGACAATAAGCCATTGTTATTCTTTATCAGGAAGAGCCAGAAACCATGAGAAAAAAAAAAAAGGAACATGAAGTCCTTGACAACTCTATGTTATGTTTCTCTATGTTGTCTTTGTCAGATATGTGTGGCACATTGAAAAAGGCGAAGGTATTGTCAAGGGCTGCCCTTTCTTGTGCCTGAATAGCAGAGTACATATTTTCATACACTGTCTATGGTTCAGTGAAAATGATCACTTGGGAGGGAGGTTTTGTTTGACCAGACAATCGCATGGTCTGTGTGGAACAGACGGGGGAGATTGGGATCATAAAGAACAGACCAATGATGAGCATGGAGACAACAAAAGCCCCCCCAACACTGGGATCTCATCTGTGGCCCGGCGAAAAACAAAGGAGGATGAGCCCGGTCACTGCATCCAACTGAATCATCTGGAAAACTCTGCTGTATGTCACTCAGTCTAGTTGATGCATATCACACCAGCTTTCTCTCTCTCTCTCTCTCTGTCTCTCTCTCTCTCACACACACTCACACACACACACACACACACACACACACACACACACTCACTCTCTGGGTATTAAGCAGAAGGGTATCAAGCAATTACAGACCAAGGTCTCCACTCAGTGGGGGATTCTCTCATCCCATAAAGTTTTACTACAAAGACTGACGGTGACCTTCACAGGGTCAGAGAACCAGGCAAGAGGCATCCAGTGCCTATTTAAATAATATTGACTCTTTATGGAGCCGTCACAAAAGATTTACTGGAATAACATGATCTACATATTACTGTTGATAGAGCGGAGGTATGGCAATGCTACTCTATTAAGACAATAAAATGCTTCCCGTTTGCCTCTTTACTGGTGCAGGCATGGTAAAAGTCCCCTGTTCAAGTAATTATCTTGCAGCTATCCAGCGTTACTATGGTAGATGATTTATTTTTTCAATGTTTTACAGAATAACCAAAGAGTTCTGTTTCTTTAATTAGTAACAAAACTCCAGTGCAAGCCGGTCCTTGTGTATCCTGACAACCAATAAAAGAAAACCTCCTGTTCCTTTTTTTTTTTCCTGGAGAATGGAGCAAATGTGCAGCAAGTATACAGCAAAAAAAGGGCTTTTACACAATATTTTTATATGTAGTGCTTAAAGAACTTAGTTGTGATTAACTTTGTATCAAGCAAGCGATAATGCAAACACACCCTCAATTTAAAACAAGGAGGATAGAACATCAAACAAACAAACAAAAAAAAAAAAAAAAAAATACTGTGCAGGCTGAGGTATGAGCTTCTCTATATCTCCGCCTCAGTTTTCTTAATGTCATTGGGAGAGACACAGCCCCTTGTGACTGTCGTGATGCCATTGCACTTAAAAAAGGTTTAGAGCACAAATCAATCACCGAAGTCTGACAAATGAAAAGTATCACAAACTTGGACTTTTAATCTGCCAAACAATCTGGGCTAGGTCACCTCTCTGATTTGGGGAAGATTTTCTCTCTTTTTCAATCTACCCCACAGGTTATCTTCATCTTCCCCCCAACACAGGGCCAGTGGGGGCTTGTTTCCCAGCGCAAGGCCACCCGGGGGAAATGTAATTCCCTTCCTCTGGTCGGTCAGGAGAGTGAGGACACGGAGGAGGTGGAGGAGGAGAGACGCTGCCTGGCTCCCTGATTAGGAGCAGAGGCTATGACTGGCTTGTTGCCGGCGTGGTTTCACACACCAGTGTGCATGTTTAAGGTGATCAGAGAGGCTACTGCCGCGCTCACGCCGCGCTACATAAAGCAAAACAAATGACCAGCTGTGAATTGAGGGGGAGGCGGAGGGGCGGGGGGTTAGCTTCAAACGCTACTACCTACCGGCGCGCCTCAGCCACCCTCCTCTGCGCCTGCCTGCTGGGCAGTCACTAGGTGGGGTGGAGTGGGCAGGTAAGGGAGACGGGGCCCTGCTCTGTCCATTACTTAGAAGAGTCCTGGTGTTTCCAATCCCCACTCACACTAGGGTTTTTGAGTGATCACACAGCAAACACCGCGATCACATACTGAACTGATTATAGCGCGCCATGAGGGGCTCTGCCGGAGGGTGCACTCTGCTCCCGCAACCTTTAACCACGCAGCCCCATGCCATTAGCAGGAGAACCTCTGCTTCCACCTCTAGGCTCCTGTGCTACCTGCAGTATTGGCAGCACCACATTCCCACTGCTTATCTCCTCTCCTTTCATACTTAACAAATGATTCCTGACTCCCTCTCCTCCAAACCTCTATTTTTTGCATGCCCTATGCGGTATTTACTGTGTGTGTTTGTGTTTTTTTTTTTAACATCTGTCCTCATAGTAGTCTTTCCTGTAAGTAAGTGTGTGTCTCTGGACGACGATTCCTAGGCGAGCATCCCACCGATTAATCCGGCAGATTTCTCTTTAATATCCAATGCTGCCAATACATTTTAATGTGGCCTGAGATCTGGGGAAGAGACCTGTCCTTAAAACTCCCTCTCCCTCTGGGCTTAAAGGAATGGCTGTCCTCTCTCCCCGTAATTGAAAAAGATGGATCTCACCGAGTGTTTCACCAACGCAGCAGGGAGGAATTGGATTGGGAAATGTGTTCCGTATCATATTGCTATGTATGTGTGCGCCAGAGGCTCACACACAGTTGGTGAGAGCAACGTGTTCCACTGCCCATATTGAAAGGCAGGAAAACAGAGAAGGGAGACATTTGCAATTTTATTGCTACTTTAATGGGTTTCTCTATCATTCAGGAATTGCACTTTCTAATGCATAGGGCCCATAAATACAAGGTTCAATGGACAGCCGCTCTGCTCTAGTCATTATTCATACATTCAAACAAATTAGAAGAGAAGGTTGAATAAAATATGCTGTCCATTTCCGACGTGAGACCATGAGAACTTGATCATGCGTACCATCTAATCGGTGGCTCACTACAAAATGTAATATCCTTAAACTTAACATTATCTTGCACCTTGCTCAGCTACACGTGTATCTACAAACACCACTGATTTATAATATCAGCCAAATAGTTCTGAGTGATTACTAACTGTCATAGGTGGAAATTGGAACCGCCGCTACTCCATCATTCATGCAACTGAATAACATAAAATGTCTTATCGTGGCACAAGTACTACATCATCAGGCAGTTATATGTCAATACAGTTTGGTTAATACAAAACTAATGTCATTTTGCATTTTCAAGAAAAAAAAATGTGTTCAGTTCGGGCCTCTTTGGAGCAGAAAATGTGATTCCTGCAGTAGTTATGGCTCGCAGAGGGAAAAAATAAAATGAAAATGCCTTTTTGTTATTGCTGTTACTTCTGACAAGTGGTTCCAGGTAGATGAATATTGCTCCTGCATTGTTTGATGTACCTTTCTGAATTACACAATTTGTCAGTATTCATTTCAGTGATAATCACAGCAATAGTTGCCAACAAACACAAGATGCACACTTAAAAAAGCACTCTGGTTATTTCAGGTTCACCAGGATTTTGCAAGTGTAGATGTGGCAAAGGCAGATGTTTTATGGGATCTGATTATTACACAGTGAGCACAATAAAATTAGATTTTTTCGAGATTGATGAGAAAGGCACTCTAGATGGGCTTGTGTCTTCCACAGTGTTGCTGCAGTCTTTGCATAATGACAGGCAGCGATAGACTCCCGACTCATCTAAGCCAGGAGCAAGAGCAGCTCTATAATGATTTCCTCTGGCTTCACTTGGTTCATTCTCCACCAGCACCACCACCACCACTGCTGCCGCTGCCTTGGGGGAGAATAACTTACTTTCTGGCATGTAAGCAAATGCAAATTTCTGTCCAGGTCTTTAGCTAGCATCTAAAAGCAGAAGCAGACAATTAGTCGCTCATGGCATGCCAAAAGCTGATGCCCAGTTTAGAGTGTGACAGACAAGATATGAGAGGATGTGTGACCTGAGACTGGCCAACAGAAACCACCACAACACCCAGCCCCCCCCCCCCCCCCCCCCCTATCTCACTCCTGCCTTTCAAGTCTAAACTGTTTTCATAAACCAGAGCTCTGTGGCCAGCCAACTGGAAGGAAGAGCAATGTCGGAGGGGGAAAAAAAAAATCAAGACGTGGTGATAAAAGAGAAAAAAGATCAAGTGTGGATAAAAGAGATCAGCTTATCCCTCTGACTAAAATCGAGTGACAGCCAAAGACAGAGGATATGAGAAGGGAAGGGTTGAAAGACAAAACAAAATGATTGTTCTGAGGGAAAAAAAAAAAAAAAAAAAAAAAAACAATAGAGGAAATGGAGCATTATAAGATGGATGGCAATTTGAACTATTCCAAATGGATGGCCTAAATCAAAACACTTCAGCTGCAACCGCTGCACAAAACCTTATTATGAAATTAGGTTACTTTGGAAAATGCTCTAGCTTGCACGTTAGACACAGCATGACCAAAATAAAATCCGGCAGAGTGGCACTTTTATCTTTTTGATCATCTGCTATGAATTTTACACTGAGCAGAGTATTTATGACATCCATTATGCAGTCGGTCAATTGGAAATGCATTACGCTCTGCTTATTGTTTGGTACTGATTTCACATTATGGCTAGAATGATGCACCGTCAATGCAATGAGAAACTAGCAAGGATAACCAGCAAGGCTCTGTATTGCTCACAGAGAAACAACAACCACAGCAGCAATAATCAGAAAGGCTGTTAGTGATACAACATAATGCTGCTTCTTTCCAATGAAAAACCCAAGTACACTACTACAGCACCAGCTATCGTTAGACAGTAAAAGTGTCACTGGGCGGGTTGGAAATTGAGTGCATCTAATCAGGGCAAAGGAAAGGAGTCCCTTCCTCCAGCCTCCCAGAGGAGGCAGCTGTGCCCAGGCCCTCCACCACTTGTTCATTAATTACTGTGAATTAATGCTTTTCTGCCACCGAGAATAAATAAAAAGATTGTGGTAAGGCCTCGCTAATCAAGAGTGGCTTTTATTAAATACTGCGAAAATGTCAGCTGGTTGCGGCTCAATTGGAAGGGAACAATCTGATCCGCCTCCACTCCAATCAAACATCATGTCTGTTGGCCGGGGCTAAATTGCCAGCACCTGTTTCACTGGGGCTCAAGATGTATTGTCTATGTCCGTGGAGGTGGGGGAGGTGGTGCGGGTGGGGAGGAGGGGGTGGGCATTTTTTTGTAGCCAGGGCCAAGCTTCAGTGGAGCTCTGTGCTAGCTCAGCCTCTGAGGAATCCACATCAAATAAGACTATTGACTGCCAACACTTTTAATGCTTCACTAGAGGAGCTCTTTGTTTGGTCTGCGTCGTCTCTCTTGGCCTAATCGGCGACTAGCCGGCGACTTTTTTGGTCAACCTGAGACTGAAAATGGTTACACCAGAAAACAGTCAGAACAGTCAGTGAAAGATCAGTTTTGGTATTTGCAATTTTTGTGCTGCTTAAGGAAAAGAATGAAAGACTAACATTAGAGGTGCCACATTTAGCATTTAAATCATCATCATCATTGCTGAATTAAATATGTACCTTGGTATAATGTGACTGTAAACAAATGATAAGTTTGAGATGAAATAGTAGACTTTACCTTAGTGGTTTTCCCTAAAGGTTAATGTGGTTGTTCCCTATATGTGTTCTTGTGCATTATTGCATCCTCCTGTGTTTGACATAACATCTAACAGTTTCAAGTGCAGCTCCAAAAAGAACGCAAGGATGGAGAAGGGAAACATCCCACAAGTTTACTTGCTGCGCGAGGATGCATTGGATAGAGACATGACTGATGAGAACACATGAGAAGTCCAAATTCAGAGTGCGAGAACAGCATCGTGTCCAAACAGTGCAACAGTCTATCGTACAGAGCTGCTCAAAACAGATGGAAAAATGAACAGCTGTGCATCTTAATTGGTCACACACTTAACGTCAAGTGCACCGTCTATCTCAAAGTGTAAAGATGCTTTCCTACATGTTCTTGAGAAGTTTGTTCTCTTAAAGACAATTTGAGAAGATTGATAGGGGCTGCCAGTCTTCTCAGCGATGGAATTATATGTTTATGGTAATTCCACTAATGCCTCTGCATTAACACGGTGATGATTTATTGATGTTAAAACTCTACAAGTTGCACCTTTAATGCTATTTTAATGTGCATCATTGAGCTTTTATAGCAGCAGGGACTAATATAAAAATAAAGAGGCATAACACGGTGTGTGCGCGTGCGTGCCTGCATGCATGAGCCATATGCGCATGCATACGGTGCATGTATCTAAGAAGTAGAAGCAGTCACTTTAGGCCAGTCACACAGGCAGGCAGGGACATGATAGGAAGGCCAGAGGACAAGGTAATCTTGGACCTCAGTCTGTTCCACACGAAATGGATAAAATGTTGAATATGCATGATCTCATTGACAAACTCATCCGAGCCAGTAGGACTCGTGGAAGTTGCCAAGATACCACTTTTGCTTTGCCAAGAATTGGCAGATATTTTATTTTTCCTTATTTCAGTCAAGCGAATATTAAACATCCACTTCTTGCTATAAAAACCCTATTTTAAACCAAAAACTCACTAATGGCAAAAAGGATAACTTCCATTCCAGTAGTAATAAATCAATACAGACGAAACAACTGCATTCACTCTATGACACCAGAAGTTCATGTATTATATTGCCAGTAGTTTACTTTTTGCTTTGCTTTCGGGGGCTGATGCTGAATGTTTTTTGGGAGTTATTCATTATTACAAATATGTGCCGCGATGCTTGTTTGCTGACAGATAGTTCTCAGATTTACAGCAGGCTGACTCCATTTTTGAACTTTTATGGGGTGTAATGTAAAGGTACTCGTAAGACAGGGACAAAAATCACTTTGAAGTAGCCTTGGTTACTTCGACAGTTTGCTTGGCTGGTAGTAAATTGCTTAAAGCTCACCGCAAACAAAGCATTATGCAAAATGCATGCAATTAATCATTGAGAGGGCGGTTCATATTTTTTATGATTATTAATGGCCTTTGCCATGCTGTGGGGTCATCTCACCCCTCTGAAATATTTACATCATAAACAGCATGAATTATGGGGGTTGCAGGAAGGGCGCTGCTTTAAAATACAGTTTCCTTTATTTTCATCAGCTGGGGCGGTCAGAGAACTAGCCATCCACAGAGCTCTATATGGAAATGAGATGCTCCCTCTATCCACGTGATGTCTGAAGGACGTTGTTAGGATTCAAATCTCCTGTTGGTCAATCACTGCAGTAGGATAAGTGAAGAAACTTGCTTCCAGCTCATTAGCCACAGTACGAGATCAATATGATAATGCTGACACATAGAAAAGAGGGATTGAGATGTAATTCTAATAAGAGTTGTGTGTTTTTGAAGCGCTGGGAATAATAAATACCGTGGGATGGATGGTTTCCCTTCCTTTCAATGGTCCCCTGTTACCTTTAATAGCTTGCTTACAGAAAAAAAGTAAGTGTGAAAGATAATAAATGACTTTTCCATACGAGCATGGCATTTTCTATACCAAGTTCACTTTTTGGATCTGCTTTACTTTAGAGCTGCCCTGCCTTAGTTTGAAGGACTGCAACGACCAGCATGTGCAACATCAGCATTAAAGGTGCACCAAATTTCCCAAATATTACAGAACAGAAACGAAAGAACAGACAGACAGAAATCAAGAGAAAACACACCACGACAGCTTTGTTGTTGTGTTTTGAAATATTATCGGAAAGATGTACAGGTCCCAGTTACAAAACAATGCACCTGTCATGCCCGGGGGATAACATGTGAATATGTTTTGGGTTTTTTGACTTTCTTTCACATGTAAGAGAGATGCCCGTACCGCCATCAGAGGAACTCTGACTGCAAAATTGAGTTGTTTTGCTGTGTGGGCTGGTTTGTGCACTGTGGTTATGTGGTTAAAGTTTTATTTGTCTTTCATATGCACACAATGGAAATTCTGACTGGTCTGCTTGTTTTCATACATTTGGACATGCAAGTGCAGGGTTTGTCCATGCATGGCATTCATAGTTCACTAGCAGTGTTTTAGCGTGCTAACACAAGTTAGCAAATGGGGCATTGTGGTGCACAAAAGCAGAAGTCCCAGCAAGAGCAAAATCAATGAATGTGTAAATAAAAATTAATCACGATTTATGTGTATTTATAACAGCTATCAACATTTTTTTTAACATTCATTTTGGCACTGTATTTACACACGCTTTCAGTGTTAGTGCATCATATCAGCATCTGTTCAGCATCAAAGTGTTTGCCAGGAGATTTTGTAGTCCAATCGTGTTGAATTGTGATCTGCAAATCAATACAGTCACAACAATGGCAACGAAATAATTAGCTTACTTAACACCCTGGGTAGATGTGGATGATCAGTTAGACTTGGGTATAATATTCACCAACCTATGACCACAAAGGGTAAAAATGGCACAGTAATGGAGTCATTTCTTCCCACAATAGAATGTACGCATGTTCTGCATGTCAGTACGCTGTTCACCACTTAAAGGTTTTGCCCATCTGTGTCTAAAAGTGAATGCAATTTAATTTGCCTGGATGTGTTTCTATACAATATGAATGGAATGAATTAAACCTATTCCCTCAATTCCTCTTTTGTTCCATTCTATTCCTTTTGAAGGTCTGTAAATGCTGCCGCTGCTGCCTGCGTAGCCACAGCCAGTTTTGAGAGAAGGGAAGTTGTCCTTGGAGCAGATCATCAGGAAAGAGAGAGTGAGTGAGAGAGAGAGAGAGAGAGAGAGAGAGAGAGAGAGAGAGAGAGAGTGAGGATGCCTCCACCTCCTGTTGTTTGTCCGGGATGCCAAGCTCATGCACAGCATGCCAGGCCCCATGCGGGCACCCAGGCCGGCCGGAAAAGACAGAGCTCTTGGATGACTTGGGTCCGGTCAGAGCCAACGTGTTGCTCTTGCCAGGCAGAGCAACTGTGGCCAGCGTCTGCTAGTGCATCTCTCCCCTTTACCCATCGGCACACAGCAGACCTCAGGGGAAAGGATGCGACCATCAGGGGAGCGCTAGTCCATCCAGGCTGTGCTGGAGGACAGGCCCCATGTGGCAGTGAGTGGGAGGTTGTGGCTTAAATAGAGCTACCAGTCCCAGTGTCTTGATTTACTGAGTTTTATCAGTTTTTAACATTGATGTCTAATTTAAGCCCCTGCGAGAAACTCTGAAACCTTTAGCTCTATTTGTGAAGGAAGGACAGAGCTCTCTTCCTATTATGTGCAGTAAAGCAATCTGTCCTTGTGCCAAAAAGCAATACAGCAGCTTTCCCAACCGTTTTGACCTTGTAACACAAAATGTAAAATGCAGTTTAGTGCCAGTAGAGGCTGTCAGTCTCCTTAGCGATGGGCATATTTGTTTTGGTAATTACACCAAGAAATTAATATGGTCATGATGGATTGATGTTAAAGTGTTACACACTGAACAACATGGCCCCATTTGTACTGAGGTTTCCTTCACTCTCTCTACAAATATGTAATTAATAGTGGAAAACAAAGTCTGCCATGGGACTGGGAGGAAAATGAACAAGTCACGGACTCATGCAGAGTTCACTTCCACGAAGCATGGATTTCCCAAACACTGCCACTAGAGGGCACTAAGCTATTGATGCAGCAGACTGTGTAAGTCTACTTGACTGCTATGCGGCAGCCACACTAGAAACTTTGTTGCTCCTCCTCTTCAGCCCTCCGTGCTCCTCTGGTCATGTATCAAACCTGCATAAGCATCACCCCTCCTCCTCAGTCCTCACACCTGTTTAGGTCAGGTATCAACCTTGCATTAATACCACCTCTCCCTCTCACCCCTCAGCCTTGCATCGGCCATCTATCAGCCTTGCTTTATACGCGATTCAATCGCCCGTCATTGCATTTCTCTCAGGCGGGCATCACTCAAACAGGCTGTCAGTCATGATGTTCGGTTAAAGGTGCACTACGCAAAACTGCAGAGGGTCGATTTAAGGGAGGACACTTTAGACTCAATCGACAGGAAATGGTGAATAAGCATGCCATAGGATGATTGAGTCTACATGGTTCTCACTGTCCGCCCGACTCGCCAGTAAGTGCTGTGTTGATTCTGTTTTTTTTCTCCTTTGAGTCTAACCGATGTTCAACTAAATCGACCCTCGGCAGTTCTGCATAGTGCACCTTGAATATTTTGTCGAGAGAGCTGGAAGAGGACGAGCCGCTCACACCCGACACACAGCTGATGAAGCTATCCATAAAGAGGAGACTGGGAGACGGCAAGCCAGCCTTATCTGTGAAGCATACGGCAGCTCACCGCCTACCAGTGGCTCCGGCCTCTGTGCTTTCACCGAAGGTTTGGGCAGTCAAGGCTGAACCTCGTCCTCCTTGTGAAAGATACTTCAAGCCCATATCAACACCTCAGTCCTCCCTGTCTCCTAAGCCGTCAACATCCTCAGGAGTCAAGACTTATAAGTATTCCTTGCTTGGCACTGCCCAGGACGGAGAGAGGGTTAAGGTGAGGATCCTGGCAATCGAAAATCCAGGTCGTAACCCCAAATATGTCGTCCTCTGACAAAAATATATCACCATGGATGAATGGCCAAAGACGGATGAAGGAGGGATTCCATTAGATCCAACAACTACCAGTTTTAGGGAGGAGATTTCTCTCCAATGACCGGAAAAGGCGACATGCAAGAAGAAGAGAAACAAGATTAAGAGTTAATCTCTCCTTGAAAATCTGATCAAATGCATAATATAACTGGCTAATGCACCATATGCTTTGCTAAAGACATAAAATCAAATAGAAGAAATAACATAACCAGAGTTTAATAAGTAACCAGCAAAAATGAAGGGCTTTTATGAGTGAAAGTTTGAAGCAAGAGGCTTTAGTATGATGAACTGTGTTATTGCACAGTCTGGTGAGGTGAAAGGTCAGACAGAATAAGTGTTAAAAGCCGTATCTTTACAAATACCCAATAAACTAAATGGAATTTAGATCGGAACGAGTAATGATTTAAACAAGGTTATTAGTTAAATGATTTATGATATGTTAAGGATGAATACTGAACTGTATTAACCACTGAATAGTACTTTCATATCTAAAGGATAAATTAGAGTTGGGTAAAGGTTTAAAACAGAATATTTAAGAGGATTATAAGAACAAGGTGTCAGACCAGTTGAGACATGTCTGCAAGGAGGTGTTAGCTGGAACATGGTCGTGTAATTACATGACCACAAAGAAGCAGATGTTAGGTGGGGATAGGTGACAAGCTGGTTAAAACTGGCCAAAAAGAGGAAATCAGGCAGAGGTGGAGGCCAAAGCTTTCCAGCACCAGACTGTTTGATGTGACCACGCAGTAATTTGGTATCACGTATTTGGCTATGAACTGAAACAATGGCACTATGAATGGTTAAAATTTTCTGTATGGTGTAAAGAGAAGAGAGAGGAGACATAAATAGGGAACATTTTTCCGATTTAGCAGAGGAGCTTTGGTCTGGAGAACACTTTGTGTGCTTTGTGCCAATTGATTCTACGACGGAAGACTTCAATTCAGACACTTGGGTCATTTTGACTCTGGTATTCTGCTTTTCTTCACTCTTCCCAGACTAACTAAATTTTTTAGACTGCCCTGAGAAGAATAGATAAGGGGAGAATATTTGGCTAAAAACACCTTTCTCTTCTCCAAAGTTTTATTGTTGTAATTCAAGTAGTTTTTTTTTTTTTTTTTTTTTTTTTAATTCATTACAGCTTGAAAAACTTTTAATAAAGATTTAAAACCTTGGATTATTAAAGTAAAAAAAAAAAAAAAAAAAATCATAACTGTGGCTGAACCGGGTCCACTGGTTCTCTATTTGGTTGTTTCTAGACTTTAAAAGCAACATTCCTTTGGCATTAAAAGTATCTTTAGAGCTTTTTTAATGTGTTTAATGCTTTTAATACTTTAAACTGTGGTATGCAGGGAATGCTACAGGATAGGAAGCTGTTAGCCACTGGACGAATACCTTACATATCACTCTTGGGATATAATTGCAACAGGCAGGCATAGCAGGCAGGTGTAGCCATCCCACCTTAGAGTGAGGCTGATGTGATGAGCCTCTACTGGTTTGCCACATAACAAAGGGCCTATTGTTTTTAGCAAATTTACTTTGGTAGAATAATAAACCAAATATATGGTAAATATTGTACAGTTTGTGAGAAAAAAATTTGTTTTAAGATGTTAACATTAATATGATCCATGATCCGAGGGAAAATAGACAATACTTGCAAAAACCAACAGGCTTATTCACTGAAACTCACGACCGACAGCTTATCTGACTGATGCTCATGTGAGAGAAACGCAATGATGGATGATTGAGACGTGCGTAGTGCATTAATAGTTGACCAATGCAAGGCTGAGGGGTGAGTGAGAGAGGTGATGCTGGACTCGTGCGGGGTTGATATCTGACCAGAGGAGCAACAAGGGCAGAGGAGAGGGAGCGATGAATCCCTAATACGCCTGTTTGTGCTGATACAGTCGAATGGTTCTTGCAATCAAGAATCAAGCAACTCCAACAACTCGAAATTAAGGAAAACTTGAAGTGCCGTATGAAAAAAAAAATAAAAAAATTGAAATGCTATGTAAATGTGACTGCGAGAACTGCTTCTGTGGGTTATTGCAATTTGGAACGACGAGCGGATTATTATTCATCTCATGGAGTCCAGCGGCTCATTTTGTTCTTCCATCTTGAAAGATGGGTTTGCAGCTTGCAGAGGTGGAGGTTCGACCCTTTAGACTTTTTGTAATTTTTCAAAAGATCTAGTTGAACCGAGGCACGGGCGATAACTCAAGCCCTTTAAAGAAGCACATTTACATGCATAAATAACACCATTAAATATCCATTTCAAGACACAGGATTTGGGGCTTTTGTCTGTGGCACCCTGGAGGGGTTATTTTATATTACAAACTTAGCTGTATTTTTTTCCAGTTCTTGCACAAACACCTGCACCACGCTATCAAATGAAGGTACTCAGTTATTATTGAGTTGAACATCTGCATCTGAGATTTAAATGTGATGTGGAAGTCTAAAGTTTGCTGAGTTGTAATACACAAGTGTAACCTGTCAAGTCGGAAAACAAGATCAAGGTCTTACTGTACACCTGCTCCTTACAAACGAGAGTACATTTACCCCCAGAAGTATGTGCAAATTAAGCTCCAGGGGCAAACTAGAAGATCCTTATTTGGACATAAAATTAAGAGAAAAGGATACGAATAGCTTGGGAATCGTGCTGTTATAATTCTGTATGACTACACTTGAAATTTAGCATGCTGTTTTCTCAGGATGACTTTGAAAATACACATTAGATTTGTATTTCTGGTATGTGATCGGGTCGAGGGGAGAGGAATGAGAAATGCCGCAAGAAATCTTGGGAAACGTGCGAGACGGACGTGAAAACGAGCTGCTTATTTTGCTGCTGTTCTGTTGTGAATTAGTGGGATTTGTTGAGGAATCCTGATGAGCCGGGTTAACAGTTCTTGTCGGCAATCGCTCTATCTGCAGCTGCTTCTTGCCACTGATCACTTGAGCAGGAGTTACACATTATCTCAGCTGTGACCTGCATGCATCTCAATGACTGATTGAGAAAACCAGAGGGCTGCACAGCAACAGGCTAACGCAGCACAGCACTATTTCTGTGATGCATAGCCGACATCGAGTGTTTCACCTATTTCCGTCTGTGGCTCTTTTTTTTCCCCCCGCGTGCCTCTACACACGCTGCCAGTCAGATAAGACCTTTGTCACTAACACTGTGACACTGTATCTGAAGCAGATCATGTTGCCACGCCACTTTTGAATGATAATAATACTGAAGCATCGTGTTTCACATTGATTCATTTTAAAAGGCAGTCAGTATTATTTTTTTATTGATTGCCCTTTCTTTATAAACAACAGTGATCTATAGGCCTAGTAATATGAGGATTAAATTACATGGGCTGAAAATAAGTCGGATCAATAAAAAAAAAGTAATTTAGTCCAATTCGGTCCAATTTGTTTGAGGAATCATAGGCTGTCTCTGTGTTGGAGTTACCCAGGTAGGTGAAATGTCACCGGGGTACTGATACACTGCTCTAGACTATTTCTACATTTTACATCATTTTCTTTTATTTTATTAATGCAATATAACACAGAAAGTTTGTAGAATTTAACTAGTTGACAGAAAACTACTGATACCGCAGTGATGTTGTATCATTTAACAGACAGTTGCAGCTGTTGATGAAACCCTCACATCATCATGTTCCTAGTGTGGGAGGACAGAAATTACCATAACGGAAGAGCAAAAACAGATTTTCTGCCACGTTTCAACACATACTAACCAGGTGTGTATGAATGCTGCAAGTATGAGGCGGTCCCCCCTCCCCCATCAGTGGAGCCAAACCAAATGCTGTGGCTCTCATTTGGGGCATTTGTTTGCCTGTGTGAAAAATAATGGCGGCTGGAGCAGGTGGAATATTGCTTCAGCGGCTAACCCATATGGATCAAAGTGCTGCTTGCCAAGTCCAAACTCCACTTTTACAAGCACATCTGGAGCCGAATCTCCATATTAATTGCCAGTTAATGTGTTTACACACAACAAGAATTAATCCCTGAGAGAAGTTGGTTGACCTGGGTCATACGGTCAGCAGGAGGGCTGTACTCTCAGGCTGAAAGACAGTGGGGGAGGTATCAAGCCAAATGTGTGCACTGAAGCAAATAAGCAAATAAGGTTGTGATCACATAAGGTACTTTTTTTTTTGTTTTTTGTTTTTTTTGTTTTTCAAATTCGCTTCTGCCTTTTTTTCTGCTGTTTTCAATGGATACAGCAGGGATGTGCATCCTCCAATACACAACTGTGTTTTGTGTTTTTGGGTGCATGTGCACTCCGGCATGCTCCCCTGCGTGCTTTAAGTTGAGCATGTCTCAACTGTATCCCCAACACACATGATAACATCACCTTCTGGTTAACTGAGCCATCAAAACAGAACAAATGTGCACTCAGTGGCCACTTTATTAGCTCAATCTGTTCAATCTAATACAGTTCAATGCAATGCCATACCATGCCATTCTACCTTTTTAAGCAAGTTCACAATGTTCAGTTTTTGTCAGCATTGTCAAGAGTGTGTAAATTTAATTTTATGTTTATCATTAAGGTTGTAGTTTCCAGAGGTCTTATACTGGAGTGCATTATATTTAGAGGTGTTTCTAATTTATTGTCCTCCCTATTTATATACATGATGGGGGACAGAATAGTGGAAACAGCTCTCAGTAAAAAGCAGTCCAGTACGGCAGCAGCACTAACTATGAGCTCAATGCCAAACACAGAAGTGAATGAACACCTCTATTATTGTGACAAAAAGCAAACTTGAGCATTATAGGCATCATAAAAGTAAGCCTTATGGCAGAACAGTAGGATTGGATTGTATTAGATTGTACAGGTGTATTTAATAAAGCAGCCACTGAGTGTGTATCACACAATGAGATCAAGGGCGAGCTCTGACTAACACAGTAATTTAGTGGAAAGTGTAATTTATTTTCCAGCAGCAGAAGAGATGCACTTGTGACAACTATGGAAAAGAGTTTACCTCCTTTGTAACTTCTGTTTAGTTGACTAACAAAAATTAAATGTTTTGCACGCTTATGTGCAATTTCAATCATGGTAAGCTCAGTGCAACATTTGGACATCTTTCTGTTTTTACCAATGCTGCTTCTGCAATTTGCATTTGGGCATGAGAAAATAAAGCTAACTATCTGATCACGGCCTTCGGCACAATTGCCTGGCCAATCCCCAAGTCCATGCATAAGCACTGCCAACTACAGTATATTAAATACTCCCTCTTTGGCAAAAATTGAAGAAAGAATTATAATAAAATTTGTGTGGTTGCTTTCCAATGTCTTCTCCTTCTATGAAAGACCTTTTCAGGTCAGCGCTCACCCCACAGAGCCAAATTCAAGCTGATATTAAGAGCGGAGTCTGGCAGCACCTGAGCCTTCATCCCTCCCTCCTCATCCTGAAGATAGCCTCCTCTCTCTCAGGGTTCAGATTAGAGGGACCTCCTAATGAGAGATTTACTGTATGGAGATAATTACGAGGAAAGGCGACATCTCGCTTAGGCCTAATGAGGAAGATAAGAGCTCTTCAGTGGTTTTTCAAGCAGCGCCCTCCTCCTCCCAGCCTGTCACGGTATGGGCCTTCTAGTGGTCACAGACAATCAGCTACAAAAACAGTCGCACATAGGGTAAGCCTACGTGTGACAAGTGCGGACACTTCACACATGCACAGACGCACAAGCAGGAACACACACTAGCCGGTCCAGAGCAAAACAGAAAAGGATAGATGCCAGTAGGCAACAACAAAGCACAGTGTTCCCTGATATCTCTCCCATTTCATAAACCACCTGGCCGATTAAGGGGAAAATGAGTGAACAAAATCAGAAATGCGTGCTCTTGTTTATTGCTTTAGAGAGTTAGCTGGCGAGGAGGCAGCCATCGTGTGATGATGAGAGTAGCCCCTCTGGAGACGGGTGTTCACACACTGGCAGAGGAGCTAATACAGACTTTCATTAGGATGCACACTTCAACACACTGTCATAGTATTTACAGTCTCACACTGGGGAAACAAATAAACTGCGTGATTAACAAGTTTTCCTGATGCCTGGTGCTTCGCTGTGCGCACATTGGAGTGCCACCTCGCCGACTTAATGATTCTTAATGGTTTCTTAATGACTTCTTAATGACTTCATCAGGAAGATCCTGCAACAGCACATTCTGACAAGCGGGGGCCTCCCCTTGAGACCTAGGATCACACCACAGTGATACCCCACCTATCCCCCCATTTAGTTTTCTGCTCAAATAACACACACTTTAAATCTGCTTATCTGAGACAGCATCTTAGACTTGGATGACACAAGCTTTTGATCCATAGTTAAATATAGGGATGTGTGATGTAATGGGATGTGAAGGCATGTGAACTGATGTGTGGAAATGCACTAAAAGGCAAATAGGGATGTCCACCTAGGTTGTGGGCAATTCCAGTCACATCAAACTAATCTCAGAACATTGGAGTGACATCTAGTGTTGTGTAACCAGAATTAAACTACAGTGTGTCAGGATATCTAGGAAACACATTTGGTAACATCCACTGCAAAGCTATGACTGTGACGCAAGATTGCGGAACGGTAGGAGTACAAAACAGGGCCTTGAAGAGCATAGTAATTGTAGAATTTTATTTCATCGGGACAAGCCAAGAGACGGCACTTAAACACCAGCAAGAGAATGAGCCGATGTGTTGTTGAGCCGGGAACAAACTGCAGTAAGCGGCAAAAACTCCTCCAAGCATTTAATGATATAGAATTTTCTGGGTCACCTCAATGTCACTGGGCAACAAATACTTTGGAGTGTGAAGTACATGGCATGGCCCATCACAGACTGACATGTCACTTTCAGCCAGTGAATACCAGTTAAGCTGACAAATTTTCGTGGTATCTCCAGGAGCTAAAAACCCGGGACCCTTTTCATCTAAGTCATGTTCAACAATCTTAAAAGAGCGGCTTGCCTTTGCCTGGGCAAATTCATAATTATTTTGTCATAGCTCATACCCGCTAACTGTTACGACAACAACCTTCATTTTTCAGTGTCACCGGAAAACAGTTAAATATTCAGGGGACATGTACAAAAATTAGCTTGGATTTCTTAAAACATCATATATTTGAAAAATAATGTGTCACCCTAATTTTGGTGAAACAGGACTGGGTAAATGGGAGAGAAAATCAATTTATTTAAACCATGAGGGTCATACAGTGGGCGTTCAATCACACACACATTTAACAATTGGTTAACAAATTGTATTGGCAGAGAAGCGCGACTGCTCTGCAAATTACACCTTTCCTGATGGATGTCCTCTTTGCGGGCTGTGAAAGCAAGCGGAGGGGCCATGGAGAGATGACGAGGCAACAGCCAGCCAAACATTCAAAGATGATGCATAGCCAGCCATGTGTCACCGCTTGGCAAAGACAGGTGGGGGCAGCGCACCTCCCAGATTCATGTGTCCAAAACACAGAGAAACACGTGCTCGAGGTAATCCGTGGCGTTCAGGAGTACAGGTGATTGAAGTCGCGTTCGCGTTAACGAGCTAATGCATCACGTTCAACGTTGTTTTACAAGCCAAGCTGAGAGGGCCAGTCAGCTGATGCATGTTGCGTAGACAGTAATCTGAGAAACCCAGAAGCGAAGAGTCACGAAACAATCAGTGGAACGGTACAGGTAATGTATAGTGGCAAAGGCGAGGACTTAAGTTCCTCTTCTGTTGTTGCACTGAATCGTCATAAACATCACATCACGGTGGAGCTGCATGAGGACGACTATAATGCGTCTGTGGCTGTTGTGAAACTTTGCTTGAGAACTTTGGTATCTGGACAGGCTTATTGGATTTGTTTGCCCGCAGGATTTAACAAAAGTTTAATATCAAGCTCGGTCATGTTGAGCTCAGCCGTAGCTCAAACTGACCACACCAGAGGAGCGGAGGACTCTATTGTGATGGTCACTAGCCGCCCCACTTTCCAGCGAGTGAAATATCTGAATACCAAAGGACTTTCAGCTGCCCACACTGGTCACAACGACAAGGCAGATCAGCAGATCGCCAGTGGAGATTTTGACGGTAATCTGTGCGTCTCCAGAGCTGTTTGTGTGCAGCTCACGTCGGAGAGCTGCCCTACAGACACCGCTGCGCTCGAGAGGGTTAGTGGGCACAGCCGTCGATCGGGTCCACATCGTCGAATGCTAAGAAACAATAAGCGGCTTATATGATAATTTGTACTGTAATGTCAAGCCATACATCCGACCACTGGAGAGCTCTTCCAATGTATGCATCCTGTTTGCAAGCAGCACGCCACACACACTGGGGTTTAAAATCCCCGCCCCCTCAGTTATGATTCGTAGTTTTCAGTGTAAATGGTTTACAATGTCAGTGCACTTCCCTGCACAGAATCAGAGTCAGATATACTGCTACCAGACTTCAGATATTATTAATGGTCTACCATGGCAAGTGTCTATGTCAAAAATGAATAACTAAATAGATAAATCAACAAAATAAACATAACCATGAGAAATTTAAAAAGTCCTATGGTATGATTAGCGGGCTTGCAATGTGCTGTGTGACTCCACAGTGTGTTGGTCTCATGCGACGTGACCTTCCTCTTGAGACCTGCAAAATACATCCTGTATCAATTAGACCACTGGGGAGTCTGTCTGGCTGTGGAGAGCACAGGGAGGAGGCCTATGACGTGTCCACACTGTGACAATCGACCACAACTTCTGGAGCATCGACACAATGGCGAGCGAGTCAGAGAGAGAGAGAGAGAGAAGGAGAGAGAGACAGACAGAGACAGATAGAGAGAGATGGGAGCGGTGGGAGATTTACTGCTGGTGGGATTTACTCCTTGTTCCAATTTGCAGGGGGATTATTCATTTTCATCATTCCTTTATTTATATATTCCATTTCCCAATTCATTTCTAATGCACCTGGAGGAAAACAAAATATCAAGCCAAATGCATAAATACTGTCAGAGTGAATAGATAATGACAGCAGGTCAACTTGTGAGTGAGTCACGTCTCCGCTCCTGGAAGAAAGTGATTACTGCAACACAGCAATGACAATCACGACCAAGATAATCCCATTTCTCACATGGAGCTCAAATTGTATTATGTCACATTGTATTTCGCATATGCTATCAAAAACTGGATTTAGATATGCAAACTATCTCAAAAAAAAGTGAAATTCGAAAGAAGGGAGGGGGGAAAAATGCTGCCACGGGGTTGGCATCCAGGCGTGTCATTTTGTCAAGCTGTCTGGTTTCTGAGAGAGCTTGATGGTTTCTGTGGCAGGGGAGGAAAAAGTGTCGCAAAGGCGTGCTCTTCACCAAGATGAACAGATGGCAGAGCCTAAGTGCGGAGATTTGTTTTATATCTCCATCCCATGTTGTGGTGCAGTAGATGTGGGCTTCCGTTTTTTTTTTTTTTTTTTTTTTTTTTTTTCTTCCTTCAGATGTTATTTCACAGGATGACGGATACACGCAATGCTTAAGCTAATGAGGAGTGGGTGTTTCTTTGTCTTTCTTTTTTATTTCTTCGTATCTCTCCCACTAACACATCCTCTTCCTTTCCATTCTCCCACAAACCCACGCTTGGAGCGGAAACCTATATGCCACACAATTATGCAACACAATTGGGAGTACTTGCAGACCTAGTTGAAGCCTGGGTGGCTTCCCTATAAACACAGTTGACTGTAGAGTTCCCTCGAGCTGCCGAGCTGCAGTGAAGACAGTCAACAGAACATAATGCTCAAGGAGATGGAAATCATAGCAGGTCAGTGCACCATTTCTTCCTGAGCAAAGTGAGCACATGAAGCAGTGCGGGTCAGTGGCAGTTTTTAACTCTAACAGGAACCTTAGCGCACCCTTTTGTGTCATTCACAGCTCTACATACACAGGACTGCACAGAGAGACCTACAGTATGGAGACAGGGGGCCAGTGGCTATATTTACTCGCATGATGAATTCCGGCAGATTAATAAAGAACAGCCAAAGTAAGTCTGCACCTCTACTACAAGAAATCCAGCTAAGATTTCTGGAGTACCCCTGTTTAAAATGCATTGTTGTGATGGAAAACAGGAGCATAATCTGGGCTAAGCACCGGGAATGACCCCAAAACGCAGGGGTTTATGGGTATAATGAGATGGATGTTGACACCTGCCAGTAGTATCTCATGCTTAGCCTAGCCTAACATAACAAAATGAAGTGAGGGCCAGCTGCAGACCGGGCTGGTGCACATATTCAGCATTTCCACATGTGCTCTTAACAGGTATGGACACACACACAAAAAAAAGATAAAACACAACACATCACGCTAAGGTAAACTGACAGTAAATCCACCGATGCGCTTTGTTGGCAATTTTTTGGGACCTGGCAGGATGACAGGCCATGTGACTTGTTGCTCTTATAAGCCCTGGTCTGCTTGCCTATTTATTGCTCCACTAAGGAAAATCAGATTTGCAGCTATAGTTAACCAAGAGGTCCACAATATTACTAAATACAGGATTTAGTCAGAAGGGCTCCTCACCGGTACCACTGTGCAATAAGACTAAGAAAATACATTGAACCAGTGTTTAAGAATATTCCTTACTCACTGTATTTTGAATGGAAATAAGGACAGAGCCGCTTTATATTTTTTTGGTTTTTTGTTTCTTGTGCAAGACTTGCAGTCAGGCCCTTCTGGTCATTGGCTCGTTAAATCACTTTTCACCGCAGCAGAAGACGCAGCAACTGATAAAACTAAACTGACAAAGAAACTGATGTACTTCTGCATTCTAAAATAAGGTGAATAATCACAGATATCCATGCAGATTCAGTGGAATTGGGAGTTTAGAAGGCCAGTGACAACAGGAGCAAATCTGAAGTCTTACATCTCTTCATCCTTGCACCAGGCTCCATACAACGACAAACGTCAATGACAACAACCAAATTCCCAGGAACTTGTGTATGGTAGATGTCAGAGAGCTGGATCTGACTTACTCCAAAAAGTTCACTTGCCACTCTGACAAGGCGATTGCGTCTACTCGACAAATTGAGGCTGCCATACCATGCCACCGTGCGGAAAGTTAGGACAGACTCGATAAAACTCAGTGAAAGAAAGTGTCTTCTTTTTCCTTCAAAAGAAAAAGGGGCTTTTGCACTTATTTTATCTCTATTAGTAATGATGCCAACATATTAGTAGTTTTTGTCTCGTTCATTGTCATAACCTTTAATGACAGTCAACAATTCCCACAGTCAATAATCATATCCTTAGTTTTGGTGACATTTCAGTGAAGGAATGACTGGCTGGTCCTGCCCGTGAAGAAAGTTAACAATAATAGAATCATCAGCAATTTAATGATGTGCCTGTTTTCATGGCTACTCCAAAAGTCATTAGTCATAGAGTGCATAATGCAGAGAGGGGAACAAACAACCTTACGGAGAACCAGGGGAACAGCACAGCCATTTAGAATAAGCACCACTGACCCTCACACACTGTGATCTATTAAGTATTAGTAAAAAAAAAAAAAAAAAGTCGACTACCCAGCCAATAGTGTTGAGATAAAGTTTTAAAAGAGAGTCTCTTTGCAATGAATAAACGAAGTTAACTTTTCCACTTTGTTTTGCACCAAAGAAAACAAGCTGTGGGTTTTGTTGCACTGGTAGTAAGAGAAAGCTGAAGCCTTCCAAACAAGCGGGCGAAGGAGCCAACTAAATTCCCAATACCCACCAGCCTGAGAGACCGGCCCTTGCACCTGTGACCAGGTAAACTTTCCACATAGTCGTTAATGGACACGGCGGCTGTTGTTTACTGAAGACTCCCCATAGAGGAGACTAGCTGACCCATGTCTGCAGCCAGTGAGTGGTACAAATGGCAAACATCTCTTGGAGTCATTATTTATGCAGGAATGCCCTTGGGAGTCTTTGCACTTGTTTACACAGTCACGGCACAGTCCATTCATGACGGCTCCGAGTAAATGAGCCGCTCGCTACCAATTTGTCCTGGACGACGAGGCTTTGGGGCTCCGCTACCCACTGTTACCCTGTGGTGTGTGTGTATGTGACTGGGTGATTGTGTGTGTGTGTGTGTCTAGTGGGGTGTGGGCATGGGAAAGAGGGGAACACTACCCCCTCTGTACTGTTGGGAACCGACCTGGAACTAGGGACACGAAAGTCCCATGGGTAATAGAAAGTACTGTGTCACATTTGGGAATGAATGAGAGAATGTTTTTAAAAGTAGATTCACCTTTGAAATATGCTGGGTTTTTTGCCCTCTGACTACTTTGACTGTAGTCAGAGTTAGCGAACGCCACCTTCCCCACCTCAAAGTCAGAAACGAGGGAGAACAGGTCCGTACAGGTTGAACTGGAAAAGATGGAAAAGGTGACTGACTGCAGGCACCCAAAGTGAATGTCACAGGAGCGTGTTATGCTCTCTGTTTTGAAAATTACACCACTAACATAATATCTGTTTTCCCTGGATGTAAAAAAAAAAAAAACACGAGCAAAAATGGCAGCGTAGGTCAGCAGTCTGTGTCTATTTTATTGTCAAGAAAGCAGTTCCATGCCATGCTAGACACTGGTGTGATGCGACAAAGTACGATCTTGGGTCCTCGGGTGTTCAACTTTGGGAGGAAGTTGTTTGAGTCTCATGAAAAGCAAATTGGACCGTCCAAGACCTTAAGGATAACTAATCGCTCAAAAAAGTGAAGGTGACAGCTCAAGTGAAAAACTCGAAAACGTAAAATTTGGCTTGGCAAACATGGATTTTTAGTTTACTAAGTTGTTTTTTTTTTTAAGAGACTTCATGAATAATAATGTAAATGTAAATTCCCAAGCTGAATGGTGCAGGAGTTCTCATTTTTAATTTAAGACCAATTTAGAAGCCGGTATAAAGAAACAAATCACAAATTGTGTTCAATTTACATTTTCTGTATTAATCTAAGAATGGACATGCAGAGCTATGAAATCTGTCGTTTCATAGTGGAAAAAACTCATCTCTATTTTGCCATCTGCCTGCTGCATGCGAGAAAAGTTTCCTCCATGACCCTGAATAAGAGTAAGTGAGTGTGGAAAATGAAGGAATGAATGAATGATGACTGTTTTCAACACATTTTAATAAAAAAAAATTTCTGGCCTAAATTTGGATAATTTATGAATTTATCAGACTTTTTAATGTCTTCTGAGAACCCTGTGGAGAAGGCCAATGAGCCATCAAGCGGTGGAGGCAAATATAATTATAAACACTATTTCCATTGTGATTCTGAAAATCTTACAATCTAGGTTTACACAGAGTGTGGAAAGAGGGACAACACCGCACGTCTTTGAAAGCCGATGCATTTTACTTGTACTATTTAAAGCTGCCATGAACTGGACTTTCTAGTGTTAAAACAGTGGAGTAGAAAGAAGGCACACGTGCGGTTTCCCCTTCCATCTGAACCCGCATGCACTCAACAAGTCGCTGTAAATGATGCAGAGAACTGACAGAGGATAATTCAATTCGGCAGCAAAGCGTCTGAAGCAAAACGACTCCCCCTATAGTTCTCAGGTTTTCGCCAAGTGAGTCGGTGAAAAGGGAAGGAACATGGCTGACGGAGAGGCAGCGCGAGAGAGAAAAGGGAGAGGAGAGATGGGCTAATTTAACATGCTTCCTCCTAAACCACTCCAAACCTCCAGAGTTTAATTGCTGGGAGGCAACATTATCCCCAGCAACACTGTGTCTGTCTCTTGGCTGGGATTCGGCTGGTACCTGCTGTATCCACTCCCCACACAATACAGCGCCCACTGAGCCATATAATCCTCTCAGGCCCTCCTCTTCAGGAGAACCGCATTCAATCCCGTTGTGACACAGGAAAATCTCCTCTTCTCCATTTTTGTCAGGGTACGTGCCTCAAATAAGCACAATCAGTAGGCGCTGTTATGTGTGTACAATGCTACTGGGAACCATCGGAAAAGGGAAAACAGCAAAGAGGAGTTAAATAAAAAGACGTTTGATTTGCTGCTGTGAAATTTGGGGCTACTTTCCATTCCGCCACGGAGCTCCCTGGAGCGGCCATATTCCTGCGTATGTTTAAACGTGAATCAGTCACATGGCCTGCTGGGTTCTTGCTGAATCATCCCGCACTCCATCAGCAAGCACTAGGTTGCTTTTGAACTATCTGCCTTCTAGGATAAAACAAAAACTAATGGCACTTTCCCCCCCCCCCCCCCCCTAACTCATCTTTCAAGTTGCCCTTGAAAGGAAAAACCGCGACAATAGCTTTGACATAAGTCTGACAAGCTTCAAGATATTTTCCTTCGGCGCAAACACACACTGCATTTTCATTCCAATAAGTTTGATTCTAATGTCGTTGAGCCAGTTGAACGCAGTGCACGCCGCCGAGAGTAAAATGTTCTGTGCACAACAACAGTTGAGAGCACAGGCTCATTACACAAAATGGCAAAAGAAGAAAATTGATGTTTCTTTGTAGTCCAATGGTTTGTAACTAAGGTCAATATGGCATTTAGAGAACCTGCTGAGACATCTTTTAATTGCAAGATAAGCTAAAACACAAAATTAATGAGAAAGAGGAGAGGTGGTGTACTGGAAAAGATCACTGCATTTTATTTATTTAACTTTAAAGCCCTCCAAGAATTACTCCTGCAAATGAGTTTGCCTTCTGTATTTCTTCACACTTACTTTTCTACTTGTAAAAAAAAAAAAAAAACAACTCAGTGTTCTTTTGCAAAAACAAAAATGCAGTGGCACGTTCGGTCTTTGAGGCTGACAGCATGAACTTTGGTAATATGTGCTCATCCTTATTGCAACGGCATGGACATTTACGTCGTCATAACTTAGTAATCCATGAGTTATGCAGGTGAGAGTGAATGGTGCTGTTCGTACCTGTTTTTAGAGGTCGGAGGTCCGGAGTTTCTGGCTGTGGAGGGATCGCTTTGTGCTGCACAGAGTGAAATCCAGTCTCAGAGCCTCGCTACTCCAACCATGAACTGTGAATCAAAGACAAGACAACGTGCTGGGAAGAGCGCTGGATGGAAAAAAAAACTCACCAGTGTCATTAATTTTCCTAGTAAGGAATAACAAACATCTGATATTTAATTTTTCACTGAATATGTTGTTTCTTTTATTATCACTGCTATCATATAAGCTTGGCATGATGTTATCAAAAAAATATATATTCCTAAGGTATAATTTTATTTTTGCCAGAATTAATTATTGTCCTTTCACTTGACATGGGCACACATTTAGCTGGTTGGAAATACATGGTATTCCTATTTTGGTAAGGACAACAAGAATACTCTATCAGTGCTATTTATGCTTTAAAATCACAACCAGTGAGTTATTCCAATTTGTGAGGATAAGACAGAATGCATTAGGACAGGCTGTAATGTAAAAATAATGTAACAGGTAATGTAATATTAGTTTTAATCGGAGCAAAGGAAACCCAACATGATAAATTACATTTTTGATTACTGAGCCCTACACTGGCTGTGAAATATTTACATTGTAGTGAATTTAATAACTTTTTTTCTTAAAAAAAAAAAAAAAAAAAAAAAAAAAAAAGGCATGCACTGGGCGACAAGCAGAGTGTAGCAACTTTCCCATTTGCCAGTTCCCACACTTATATTGTAATTTAACACTGAAGGTGTCATAAATTGCTTGGCTCGTGATTTTTTTTTTTTTTTTTTTTGGAAAGACATGATAAAAATCACAGAGAAACTCTATCACGTCCTTGACGGACTGGTGGCGGTGGAATCTAAGTAGCTGCATTGAGTTGCACAGTTCATAACAATCGCACTTTAATGCCACCACTCGCATTCTGTAAAATATTTCACATCTAATATTACTGTAAGAAATAGGATGGCAAGGTGGAAAGTTAGCTCATAATCCATAACTGATGGCTTAGGTTAGCCATGCTGGTGTAAATCCCTATAAAAATTGCATCCAGGGGCTTGGCATCAGCGAAGAACACAACAAATCAAAAATGTGAGGCTCCCATTCATTTGCAATCAAGCCATGAAGGTCATTTTCTGAAACTTTGCAATCATTAGTATGGTGGCCAGCTCCTCAGCTCCCAGTTGCTGCTGTGTTTTTTGGGGATTTGCTGCACGGTGGCCAGAGTGTTAATACTGAATGAGAGCTATTTTAAAAATAAACACATTTGCCAACGGACAGAAAGATGCACGTAACATTAGATTACATAAATTGTCAGTAATGAGGCACAAGGGACAGCGTCTGTGATCCACAGAGGTCGAAGATAACATTCAGCTTCACTATTGAATAAAAATGCATCCTGAATGCAATTTAACAGCCTTAACATGAGCGGGTACACACAAAGAGACAAGCTTTGGTTCCAAAGGGCGCCATGCTCGTTCTGGAGGTCACACATATAACAATGATACACAAACACTGCTGACAAGGGGAAAATATGAGGACTTTTGAAGCACTGTAAAATGTATGAAGAAACGGATGTAAGGGTCATTTTACAGAGCAGCGCCATTAACATTGCTGCCCTTGTCTGAACTGGAGATCAGATCAGTCACACACACACACACACACACACACACGCACACGCGCACACACACACAAGCACACATGCAAACACATATGCACACACGCACACTCACACTCACACACACAAGCATTTTTTCTCCTCTTTTCATTCCTTCTCTTTTTGCCCTCAGAGAAGGAGAGGTCGACATTTTAACTGCAGCTGCGAGGAGATGGCTTCCTTTCACCTTGACGGGCATATAATGAACATTTCTCATTTTGAGCTTAGCTTCACTTACAGAGTCAGTCAGCTATTTTCTCTTTGAACCTTTTTTTTTCTTTCTGACATTTCCCTCTGTGGTTTTGCCAGGATGATCTTCACAGTAAATTTGTGCCCCTTTTAAAGAAATAGGCTGCATTTCTGTTGATTTTTCAAAGCGCTCATTTCCATAAAGGTCCTCGTTTAATACGGATAGGCCTACTGTGTCACATGTAACACAAATAATACATGGAGCATACCTGTTTCAATCAAACCTGGCTATCCGTAAAATCCACAGCATTATTTAGTGATTGTTATGTGTTTTCCTTTTGAAATAAATGTCACTCTTTGAAGAGACATCAAAATATGTAATGGATATAAACCAAACTGTAGCAAGGTGCTTTAGGAGAGATGAACATTGGCAGAAAGTTAGTAGATGTTATCACACTACACACACACATTTATCTTGCTGCACTTAGGAGGACCTAGCACATTAATTCCCTGATCCAAACCTAAAATCCTCCTCCAGTCCCAGGTACATCACCGACTCTGCTGCTCCATGCAAACATTTTTCTTTACATTTCACTGAACGACAGCCGGCCACCAGCACTAACGCAAAAGTAAGAGGATGACAACTTGTAGCAGCCCTAAATGTAAGAAATATTATAGTTGCAATATGACAAATTGCAGAGGGTCAAAATGAGCAACAAAAACGACAAAAAAAAGTGTATTAAGCACTATAAAGACCATGTAGACTCAACCATTAGATTTCATGTTTATCCCACATTTTTATCTGAATTTCCTCACTCTAATCGACCTTTGGCAAGTTTACTCTGCGCACTTTGAAATTAAATGCTAACTGTTGGTTTTGTGCAACAGATACACAAAATATGATATGAATATAATGTACTGTTTTGAAATACCAGGAATAGAATAGAAATACTTTATTGTCTACCTTTTGCGTGCAGAAGGCAGAAATTTGACTTGCATACGTTAAAAACACATTTACATAAACATACTAAGTACATCACAAGACACATTAAAAAAAAAAAAAGTTACATAAATCATGATAGAGCAACATTAAATAGCACCAAGAGCTTGATGGTAAGAACACTTGTAAGTATATAGTGCATTGTGCTGAGGTAGGATTTAAATAAGATGTTCCATACTGGGGTAGCAGGCTGGCTTCAAATAAATATAATACTGTATATATATATAAAGTGCATTGTGCTGAGGTGCGATTTACATAGAATGTTGTATATTAAAGGTGGTTATTCTTACTGATTGAGATGTTTTATGGCAACTGGAACAAATGATTATTGAATTGTTGTCCTTGTTTCAAAAGGAAGTGAGGATTGTTGGCAACTAGTGACTGTGTACTAAACATCGCTGCTCAGCAAATGAATACATGGAAAAAGCCCCAAACATAATCCTACCTGCATCGGCTATATGGACTTAATGATATTTCATATTTAAATATTATGAATCTACAAGCTACATAATAAAACTCCAGTTGAATAACAACTTTTCTTTGTAGAAAGCTGGTGGCCTCCCACTGCATCACTCAACACCGTGTTAGCATGGAGTCAGCGATGTACTTGGGTCACACTGACGATCCTGGTGTCTACGCTCTCATTACGTAATGGTTAAGCTGCTAATCTTACAAAAATGTGATGAATTCCTTTAACCTTAAAAGCTACCCGGTGTAGTTTTCATTGTAAGCACACTCGGCTTTGTTTACATTCAAAAATCTCTCACCAAAACACACCGTGCGTGTCCTTGAGGTCTGAAAAACATGCTGAGTGCACTTCCTACCTCAAAAGACATTTGTCAGACCTTATTTAGGAAGATTTTGAGAGTTGTATTGTTTACATCAGTGTGTGTACTATATTGCCTGTGGTTTTCCTAGTGTGCACTATAGCACCATTAGTGGTCACACACTAAATCTGCTAAATTTGGGTATCTTTAATCATTATCCGACCCTAAACCTCGACTAATTCTAAACTTAATCGTAAAACCAAATTCTCATCTGAAGCTAAGCCCTGGCACAAGTAAGATCACCAAAAATGCAGAAGAAATATGTCCTTGCTCATTTGGTCTAAACCTCAAAATGTTTGTCACAAGGACAGCAAAACAAGTACACCCACACGCACATACGCATGCATACACACACACACACGCACACACACACACTCGTGCCCACATTTGCCCACACAGGGGGGGCTGGCAGGGTGCGTTCCAAGACAGCTGGTGAAAACCGGGTGTGCTCTGGCTGCTAGAAGGAGCAGATTCAGGTGACATCTGTGCCTCCTGTTGCAGTGCAATAGTAGAAACACTAAAAGTGAATTACAACATTAATGATAGTGCTCTGCAAGCTGTCGTTCCACATTACGCATCCATTATTCCTTGCATGGCTACTCAGAGGCATCGTGAAGGAATAGGACCAGCCCCCACCCTCCGCAGGCCCCCGCTCCCACCCCACCCACCCACAACCTCCCTCCCCCCCAAAAAAGCCACCTCTCCCAGAAAAGAAGCAGTTGTCGAAAACCCCAATGGTTCATACTTTAGCGACGCCTTCCAACACGACACCATGTCACCACCACATGGCACGGCGCAGACTGCTGGGTCGCTCTCTCTCTCTCTCTCTCCCTCTCTCTCTTTCTGTTTCCATCTCTCACTTCATCTTTCAAGCACCCCCCCACACACCCTCAACCCCCCCGCTCCACCACCGCCACCATTTCGACAACATTTGTTTGATCTTGCCGCCCTCTACAGCTGAATGAAATCAATCTTGGAGAGATGTCATGTGTGAGCAGAGATGATTGGCCGCAAGAATAACATGTATTTGAGAACATGGAGCCTATGCCCTCTGTCTTACAGACTGCTAGGACACACACACATGCACACAGGCATGCGCGCGCACACACACAGACACACACGCGCGGGCGCACACACACCCAGACTATGGATGGCACAAGCCTGATAGGCATCACATAGACATCTCCGTGCTGTCACCCATCCCCAGACTTTCAATAACTTCAAATCCCCCGAAAACTTGGAGAATAAAGGCACAGTCGATCACTCATAGCTCCCTTCACTCTCCACTTCTCTACAGGGAAATAACAGCCGAAGGAGAAAAACAAAGTCAGGATCCCATCCTCTCCCACAGAAAAGCACTAGCATCCCCGGAGGACACGGGAAGAACACTTCTTTCATCATTCTGGTTAAGACACAATAAAAAAAAGATTCATTTAAAAAGCCGTGACATAAATACCAAGCAGCTATAAACTGACTATAAGGGAGGATCAATGGTAATCTACAAAGTCTAGGGTGGTTTTATTAGGAATAAAAGGCTTGATGATTAAAAAAAAAAAAAAAAAAGAGGGTGGAGGGGTGGGTGGTGGCAGCATCAGCAGCACAACGATACGGGATTTACGCCAGCCTACACATTTCTATAGGAGACTGTGTAATTTGGAATTCTGCCATGCAGGATCAAATAGCATTCAACAGTGAGCAGGCACTCCCTTCACAACGTCTCCGGAGAACATAAACAGATCCTCGGCACATCCAGCCGCAGCTTTGTGCCGCTGACTGTGATTTCTTCATTCAGGAGAGTGCCACAAAATGTGTCGTACTTGAAGTGTTTTACAATTACTAGCCGATTTTATCAGCCGCATTAGCATATTAAAAGGAAGACTACTTGAAGACACAGATAATGACTGAGTGTTGAAAATAATTTCCCCACTCATTATCAACGGCAGGCACCGAGATCTGGGAAAGAAAACGACTATAAATAATGATAAACCTTTATTGTGTAAATAATCGCAATTACGTAGGAATAAGATCAGACTGTCTTGGTGAAAAGACAGCTAATTAAAAACTATCTGGTGAAGACGGCATAGAGCTGTGCATCCATCCATAGGAGCAAATTATTGTTCACGTTCTCCTCTCAAAAGGGATAACGCAGGGTAACACTCGAAGAAAGCCAACTCACTGTTCCCTTTTAATTTAAATGTGGAGCGGCTGGTTTGATTCAATCTTTCATTCAGTAAGCCTCGCCTTGCCACCGCACCACATTAGTGTTGAACTGGGCTGTGCTGAACACAATCCCCATCATAGCGCATATTTTACTGCACTCTAGTCGAGAACATTAGCTCAAATTGTGGTTTTGACTTTTGCAAAAAAAAAAAAAAAAAAAAAAAGTCGCTACATCCTCTGCGGTTTGTAACAAGTCTAAAAAACTGTTTGGTGCACTCCAACTGTTGGAGGGTATTGTGCAGAAAGTGACTTTTAAAAAACAGAAACCTCAGCACCTGGCCAAGTAACCACTAAGTCACTGGTATTGATCACCGACCCTATCAACCCCTCAAAGATGTATTATGGTCATTTTGTGCCACAGGGAAGAGAAATCCTTACAGCATTGCCCATTTAAGGTATTTTGAAGTATCCTGAAATTATTTTGATGGACATCGGCGAATTCTCTCACACCACTGGGTGTCTTTACAACCCCCCCGCAAAACACGCACACAGCCCTCCACCCCCCCATTCTGCTATCACTGTTAATCAATATGAGGTTTTCTTGCCCTTTCTCTCCTCCACCGTGCACATATCTCCCCGTCTGACCAAACTGGCGAATTTGTGCTCTTAATCAGCTTGCCTGCCTTGTTTCTTCACTGGAGGCAGGCGACACGCTTCCCTTCCCCCTTAATTCCCCTGCTCTCAACAGACAGGCACACTGATTAACATGCACGCCCAGGTAGGAGCTCCCTCCAACACAGCCCCGCTGCCCACCAGGTCCACACACCATTATCCCCGCTACTCAATAGCACCCGTCTCAATGCACATCTGTCGAGCTGCCGCATCCCCGCACCTTAATTAGCTTTACAACTTTCTCCCACTTCTGGATGGAAAATAAGGGATAAATTTGTGGCCGGCAGAAACACACACACAGAGAGAGAGAGAGAGAGAGGGAGAGAGAGAGAGATTGGGGGGGCGGGAGAGTGGGAGACAGAGAGGGAGGAGGACATATGCTGAATGCTGAGATGGAATGTGAAGTGAAGTGGAGTGTGTGTGTTTATGTGTGTGTGTTGTATTGCGGGGGGCTGGGGTGTAAGATTCACATTAATTCCTCTCAGGCCCAGACCCCAGCATCACCAGGAAGCCCCTGTCCTCCTCGCCTCCTTGCTATAGTCTCTCCACCCGGAGGATACAGCCCTGCCGACATGCGTATGTGCCTTATCTTATCAGTCTCCCTCTCACATCGATCCCCTTTTGCGCTTTTGAGTTCCTCTTCACAGAGGGCTTCAAAGCTGCTCTGACTCCTTTTTGATTCTCATCCCTCTCCTCCATCACCGGCAACACCATCAGCTGCAGTGATGGCGATGGTGGCTTTCCTCTTGGGGTGGGGGAACTGTATGTGTGTGTGTGTGTGTGTGTGTGTGTGTGTGTGTGTGTGCGTGCAGAGGGGCATGCGATGACATCGGGTCTGTGTGTGCTGCGGCTAATGCTAATCTGCTACACTGTCTGTTACTTCACCATGCCACATTTGTCTGCAGCTCGGAAAAAAAAAAAAAAAAAAAAAAAAAAAACAACCAAAGAAGTAGCGAGAGAGAAAGAAAAGGCATCCAATTAATATGAAATTGTCCCCAGAAGTCAATGAGGTTTTAGTTCCACTTGAGTGTGTCTAAATGCGCAGAGTACGGCTAATTATAATCCCGTGGAGTATTTATACTATTTACGCTTTGCCCCTGTCATTACTACAAGCTGTAATCCTCCGACCCATGTTGTCTGCATGTGTTGATGAGCCTTATGCCTGTTGCCAAAAATACTTAAGCTTGTTTCCCATTCCTGAAGGCCCCGGCAACTATTTCATGCACAGACAATATGAAATTAACCGGCGTTACTATGGCAATGAGCATCGAACAATATCATAATCAGTGCTGCCATCAGGAATGTAGTTTCAATCCAGAGGGGGCAAAGGTTGTTGTGGAAAGCAGAACAATGTGCTATTTTAGTCAAACTGCTATTCTACATATATGGCAGCTTCATTAGGACTACCCACTGTGTGTATAACCTTCTGCAGGCCTCCTACCAACTGCCTCCAGTATTAGAAATACTCCTCTCCTACGTGTTAAGATTTTTCACCCTCTATCCTTCCTTCCATCCAGCAATTATGCCCCCCACCATCAAAAGCTATCAAAACAGTAATTTCACTTTTTCACAGACAGGCTTTCACATTTCCTTCAGTGAAAGGCCTGAATCATCCCCTTATCTCCATGGCTATTACACAGTGTGCATGAGAGTGAAAACAATGGGCTTGGTGTGATGAGATCATGGCACTTCATTTCTCGGAGGCCGCTCTGGTAGAAACGAAGACAATCCACCGGCGGCACGGAGGATGAGAATGGTAAGGGCCCGAGGATTTCTCGGTCACTGAGCTCAGGGCTGTAAGGCAGGTCACTCCCAGTGATGAGAGAAGTGAGTGGTAAAGGGTGGGGAGGGGGGGGCGGGGAGGTGGGGGAGGGGGGCGGGGGTCCTGCAGCTGAGGGAATCGGCGGAGGCTTTCAAGGCCCCCGAACCGAGGTCAGTGACTGGAACTGTACGACTCGGCTGCGTATCAAACTCGGACCTGTGCCTTCATTCCTGCCGGAGAATGGAAACCCTTAGAGGCGTGCGCCGTGCCGCCGTCTGAGCGCCGTGTCACATGTGCGGCGGTGATGCACTGGTCAGCTCTGGAACGACCTGAACCCACCCTCGGCTTTTATTTGCCTGCGCTGCTGCCGGCTAATGGATGGCCAACGCGCTATTTCAAACCCACCGTTGTTTAAAGGACCATACCTGTGATTCTGTATGTTTGGTGTGATATCGACAAAATGTATGTCACGTCTGCTCGTCTTTTCCCAAAGCAAGCAGTCATATTTTACGACTGCAATATTATTTTCCCCACCTTTTATCCAGCCATTGCTTTCCATTCATTGCACTATAACATGAAAATCAACATTCAGACTTCAGACTTTCTTCCAGTACCGTGACAAAGTCGTCCACATTAGTTTTCCTAAAAGCAGCAGCACTCCTGTGTTTTGATAACTTGATTAATTTATAGTCGTTTTCTTTGATAACTCCCTCCGCCACGGAAAATAGTCCACAGGGAAACATTTGCTTTACATAGCCAATTATCAGTTCTGTGGTTTATGAATGGCAACGACTTTGTTGGGCGCAGAAGCAGATTTTTCAATGAAAAATTCAGATTTGAAAATTGAAGGATTTTTATTCTATGTTGTGAAATCTTTAGTGGTTTAATAGTAAAATGGTTTGTTGCAATGTAAGATGTGGGTAAATTGGAATAATTTGGCCACACATTCAAAATCAATGATATGGTCCTTTAAAAGCATTGAAAACTTTTATTTTACTTGCATCATGATCTGAGCCGGTAGGTTTGGTTTTTAATAGGTTTAAAAAAAAAGGCAGAATCATATTTACTTATTTGCTTTGAAACACAGAATGGACTATAGCTCAACTCTGGGAATACTCAGATCTGATTTGACAGACTATGGAATGAGGAGACAAACCTTACAATGCAAATGTGAAATGAGAACTGTCAAAGCATGAAGTAATTAAAATATTTATGGAAATCGCTGGAACTGTTTTACTTTGGTGCTCTACGCAAAATAAAACAGTAAACAGTGAAACAGTGCATAATGGAATCCCCATTACATTACCCCATTACAAGTCCTATAAATGCAATGAAACAAGTACTGCCGAGTCTTTTGATCATCTTTAAAGTAGCAAATTAAAGTGTGGGGTTAGACATTTTAATTAAAACTAAAAAATATATATTTCATTCCTCATTAACCCACCCATGACATGTCAGCAGTTTACTAACAAGATCTTATTTTATTTTTTATTATCATTATTAGTATTATTAGTATTATTATTTTGTGACCTGGGGGTGTGGGTGCCACACCATGGACCAAAAACTTTGAATCAGCCCGTGCATCAGCAGCGTGTGGCAGGCCTGTTGGTGTCTTGCAGACAGACATAGTGTGGCTAAGACAGCAAGGGAGGGAGTGTTCGGCTGAAGAGGCTATGGCAGAGTGAAGTGACAGGCCGGGGGGGGAGGGAGGGGGTGGGCGTGGGGGTGGTGGAGAGGCAGGAAAAGACAGCACACTAGTGAATAAAACAGCAGGTCTGGGATGCGAAGTGTCTTCGCTCTCTTCTCTCCTCGCTTTGTTCTCTTTTTTTTTTCCCTTTTAACTCCAGCTATCTCATTTTTTCTCCTTTTTCTCTCAATCAGTCAGTGTTTATCTCAGCCCCTTTGTAATTCTCTGCGTTGCTGCGTAAACCTCACACATGCATATGAGACACACTCCGATTCACTGACATGTCTCCCGTCCTCCATTTCACTCTACTGCACCCATTCTGTGTCTTTACCTCTGCGTTTGTCTGTCGCGAGTGGGCACACACATACTACACACACACACACACACAAAAACACACACACGTAAAAACACACATACATATACACTCTTCCTCTCTATCTCTCGCTCCATCTCTCTTCCTCTTTTTCTCATTGGATGGGGGGAATTGGGTGGGGTGGAATGATCGTGTTAGGGGGTTCACAGAAGACTGACTGTTTATTATTGTCTTCGGCCCACTTAACTCTGACAGTAACAGAATGAGATGGGGAGAGAAGCGAGTGCCATTAATCACGGTGTCGGGAGGGCCTGAGCCGAGAGGAGACGCATCCATATCCTGTCGCATGTGCCTAGGAGAGGAACAGAAAGTGATTTTCAGGCCAGCCGGCCTCATAGCGCCACTGTACAGCCTCCAAGTTCAGGCTGCTGGCGGATGAAGAGTGCAGAGGGAAGAAGTGGGCGGCTTTTCACACTCAATCTTCTTCAAATGTTCTGACACATTGCACCTACAGCCACCCCCTGTTACCAGCAAACCCAAACAAGGACCAGTGCTATTTAAATACCCAACCCTCTCCTGCAGGAAGACTAGCACTGATTCCACTGAAAAAAAATCATTAATAGGTGCTTTTATTGCAACATATCATCATACCATGGTGCTAGAGGAGGATTAATTGGATTACACTGGGATGTAGCCACGCTGTACTGATATTTTTTTAAGTATCCATGTCAGAAGCAAACCCACAGCACTGGCTCCAGAGCTAGGGGCAGCATTAGCATATGGAAGTCTTCACCAAAAAGTACTGCTCGGCTCAGGCGCCAGCAGCAGACTCAGTCTGTCAGGCGTCAATCTGTGTGAGTCGGCCCACCGTGCAGGGACACCGCGAAGCCTCCACGCCCACGCCATCCGGCTGATTGACAGCTGCGTCTCTGAAGTCTCCCCTCCGTAGCGACACCAGCCGCACACCTTCCTCTGCTATCAGTGACACCCAGATGTGCTACAGCAGCTGTCTCCCAGATTATTCCTCCACGTCTCCCAGCCACCATCTACATAGACAGCCGTCTAAATATTTAATCACGCCAGAAGGCGCTGCCGCATCACACACTTTAGTCAGGAAAATACAGTATCTCTAACTGCAAGGATAGCCTGTGTGAGGAGGACGAGAGATGAAAGGGAGGAAGAGGGAGGAGGAGAGACGGAGGTGAAAAGGCTTTGGGTCATGACTGGGCCTTGCTTAGTTGAGTTACAGGTAAAAACCTACAATGACAGTATATGCCACTATTTTTGGACAAATGACAGCGGTGCAGGAATAGATGACAGGCTGCGTTTTGAATATACCCCGAAGACAACCTCACCTGACATCAAATGTCTAACAAGCCAGACAAGACCATTCTGATTTCCTGCAATACCTTCAGGGAGAGAAACAGGCCCCTTGAATTTGACATTGCTAACCATGATGCAAAAATTACATTGTATGTGTGTGTATGTCTGTCTTTCTGTCTGTGTCTACTCTTTCAGCTACAATATTTCTGTGTATGCGTGTGCATGTGTGTGTTCATCTGAGTATGTCATCACTGACAGCTGATCAGAATACACATGGCGCCTGAGGTACTTTCTGTAATTTTGACTTTTTTTTAAAAGCCTTGGCTCATCCCCAAGCAACAGATTGCTGCTGTCGCTGGAGTTGCGCCTCACAGATGGAGCAGCATCACTTCCTCAGGAGCCTGACAGGATCAATCCAGGAGCTCATTCGCTCGCAGTCAATTAAGCCATGTTAGTTTTGACAGGAGCCACAGGCAAAATAACAGCCATCACTGTCAAGGAGGAAAATATTGTGACCAAACAAAAAATGCACTTGTTTACTGAAGGGGGATTGACTTTGCAGAGAAAAGGGCTGTTGGCTGT
Organism: Myripristis murdjan; assembly: GCF_902150065.1. Lineage (NCBI taxonomy): Eukaryota > Metazoa > Chordata > Actinopteri > Holocentriformes > Holocentridae > Myripristis > Myripristis murdjan. Next base: position 29,133,329 of record NC_043987.1, on the reverse strand, counting down.
ATCATGTCACAGCGGGAGCTCCATCAGATACGACGGAGAGCAATGGCTAAACCTCAGCAGATCTTAGAGGCTTTCATTTGTTCAAAAAGATAAGCGGCCCTCGTTGATTTACTGAAATACAAAATAAGGACTAATCAAGACCTTGAATTTTGATGGCATTACTTGCCCATCTGTCTTTCTTACCCTGTCGCGGTGTTATTGGAAAGCGTGGTAAAAGTCCGATGAAAAGTCAGACCATGATAAAGCTGCTAAAATGATTCCTCTGATTCTTTAACAAATTGAATTAGCCCAAATTGAATAATGTAAGAAAATGAAAATGGGACGACTTAAAACTCTGAAACACCCTACACCACCCGCTGAGTGAGGAGGTTGAGCTCGTCTCTTTGAACCTATTGAAAGGAGAGTGAAACTCTTTGATTAGGACATGCAGGTAGGTAGCTGTGGGCGATGGACTGAAAACACTTGGCATCTGCTTGCAAGTCTCCACACACCCGAGGTGAGGGGCGGTAGTGAGGCACACACATCTTTCCCTGGCTGAGCTTGGCTTTACCCTGGGTATCATTACAGACACTACACATCGTTCCTTTGAAGGGTTATCAAGGCCCCTCATTAAAGATGTCCCTGGCTTTCTTAGTGATGTGGACCCCCACAGGGCGTAATATACCCCCTTTAATTAGTTTGCAAACTCATTAGTGTGTGCCGGGCAATTAAACGTCCTTCCTTCAGAATGGTTTACAACAGGACAAAGGGATCCCAGGGGCTGTCAAGGAAGTAGGGCTTATAGCCAAGACAACTATCCCTTCTGCAGGGGACTGTCATTAGGGAGCCACAGCCCCTAACTCAGGCCCCGTCCAATCCGGTGTGCCGAGGAAAAATCTGCTTCTGCTCTCTGATCTCCGGTGGTTGCATTCATTGGACTGGTATATTGGTATTAGTCAGTGAGATGGGCATTTTTATGACCCTTTCACCACAAACCTCCCCTTTTCTATCACTGAAAAACCTTCATAGGTCACCACATTAGGCGTAAGCTTGACTGATTTTACAGAGCCTCTATTTTTTTTTTTTATAATTTTTGCCTCTGAATGCCAGAGATTGTAAAGGGTATCTATTGTTTATTTATAGAAGTGTATTTGCTTTATCATGTGAGGTTCACAGCTTTGATAGTAGCCCCGGAGGAACCCAAGGCATATTCCTATGCACCATGACTCTCCATAAATCCAGCCAGCATGAAATCTCAAGAGCTAACGTTGAGAAGAGAGCCAATCTGCCTGTTTACACCATCTCCTCTTACACAGAAGCCTTGGCGCCTGCCCTGCAGAAACCCCCAACATGTTTGCAGGAGTGTTCATGCTGAACAAAGTGATTGTATCATCTGGGCTTACTCTTCCATTTGTGTTGCTGCTTCTCCTGAAACCCCTTTCAAGCTGTGTCACCCCCAACTCAGTGAAAGTTTGAAAAATGGAAGAAGGGAACCATGCAAAGTGGACATATTCTCCAGCCTGCCGTAAAATAACCGGGGGATGGACCATTAGCCATTTGCTGCTACCGACCGAGTTGCAGATCTTGCATCTGCAAAAACAGAAGGTCACAAAAAAAAAAACTTAACAAAAGAACAGCGCAAGAAGGGAATAATGTTAAGTAAATGAAAAGGACACGAAGAAGACAAAACAAAATGTTTCCACATCATTATTTTGTGGCAGAATATTTTTCGAAGGGTGATAAGATGATAATAGCGCTGATAAACAACAAAAACAGATACTGCAGTATTTAGTCCGGGAGGTTGTGTCATGAGGGGATAATCCAGCTCGTTTTCTAACAAATCTCTCTAGTCTTGCCCTGTGATGACCTGACTAAAATGCCAGCTCCACCTTGCTCTCTCGATGTTGGCCCGCTGTTACTGAGGAGCAGGACGGACTAGACATGTTCCTCCACTTTTCCAAGGCACAAACCAGTCAATTTGTCATCCAGTGAAGAGGTTGAACCTTTAATTAAAGTGGAGAGCTGCCGCCATCAGGGCCCAGCTAAATGTCACATGATAAATAACGGCAGAAGATCTGAAAAGCTCCCTTGGAGTTTCCTTCACTCGAGGGGATAAAAGGCCACACACATTACAGGGTAACTGCATATCAATATGTTAAATAGGTTCAATTGTATAAATTGATTAAATGACCCGATTGCGAACCAGGCATGCTTCAAAGACCCTGTTGTTTGAGCACTGAATGTTGACAATGTCACGTAGCCTGGCTATTAATGGAAACCAAGCAGAGAGAATGTGGTGGTGAGCGACATTATTAAAGTAGATGATGGGTTTCTGAGCAGATCATTCACTGAATGCAATCGATAGCTCTGCTTCTAAATGGTCAGGGAGAAATTACACTTCAAGGTGTATCACGCAGGGTAAAAAGACGCTGCCATGAAAATGCATTGCTACGGACACTATTAGAAAGGACTGGCTAATTACATCCACATGTAGTCTCTATTCTTTTTTTTTTTCCTTCTCTCTTGCTGTGAAAAAATGGCAGCATGTAGGACACTTAATGACACTTAATACAGCCACATTATTTCTTTCTCTCTCTCTCTCTCAATATATATATATACTGTGTGTGTGTGTGTGTGTGTGTGTGTGTGTGTGTGTGTGCATTTTGCATTTCCAACTGAACTCTATTGTCTGTTATGTCATGTCTGAGAGAACTGAAAGCCCTCTCTGTCTTCCCCAGTCCACAGTGCATTGCCACATATTTTCAAAATTGCTTCATTTCACTCTGCTTATTATCAAGCAGCTTAATCTTGACCCTTCAAATCTCTCAAATTATCGCCCCGTCTCTTGTCTTCCCTTTCCCAAAACCCTTGCATGTGCTGTCAATTCCACTAAATTCCTCTCTCATCTTTCTGCACTTGATCCCCTAATCTTGCATTTTGTGTCACTCACTCAACAGAAACTATTCTCCTGTAACTGAGTGCTTATGCAGCTTCACCTCCTTCTGTTCAAATACCGCTTCATTTCTCAGCTGTTTTTCATATTAATGATCTTTAGCTACAGCACATTCTTCTATGCATATCATTATTTGGGCCATCTTGTTTCTACAGCGATGCAAAAACATAAAGTATAAAGTAAAGTGGAAGTGACAGAGTATTGTAAAAGCATAAATTATAAAACTAAAATTTGCATCCCATATAAATGACTCAATATTAGTACATACAGTATATATTGGAGCAAACTGAAGGGTTTCAGAGAACAAGGAAGGACAATAACTATTACCACATGCACATGGGCACATTTAAGGAATTGATTCCTCCAGAATAATCACAATTTCTATTTGTCATAGTGTTGATAACATTGTTCATCTTGGTTTTTCTACATGAGGTTTTCAATGTGTAATATATGTAAAACTGAAGCACTAATTACTTTGTTATGTTGCCAAAATGTGTTCTCTTTCTAAAACATCTTAATCAACTGATACAAATATTGTTAATAATTCATGCCTCATTAATGTACTTAATCTACCTCATTTTCTAATCTTCCTAATAATTCATTTGTTCAGTGATTAATTACACCCATTTATGTCATGTGGAAACAACATTTGCTTTTAATTGTGCATGTCAAAAGAATTTTCCAGTCATCCCATTTACGGCGCACTGGGTGTTCAAAGCTTTGGTCGCGACCGGGGTCCTGCGTTTCGTTTTCCTTCAACTCCTCTGCACGCGCTAGCGATCAGATTTTCCACCATCTCGCCATATGTGGCATCACAGTTAATTACTCAAGAGAAATTGGCTGAGGACGTGGCATAACAGCAGGTGAGGAGCTCCAGCCCAGAGCTAAACCAACACTAACTGGTCAAGCTCAGCTGCCCTCGTTCCTCCACTGCCTAAGATGCACGGGATGGGCTCATTCACGCTGCTTGGCCTTCATTACAGATCAGGGAAGGTGCAATTAGTAGCACCCCCCCACCAGCTTATAATTACCTTAAGACACCCACTTAAACAGGGAACATTATAAATCAGCTCCTGTTGCCTATCGTAGCCCTGGACACAACATTATGCCAACAGATGTCAGCTGCAGCCATGGACAGGCCCCTTGGTGGCAGTGACAGCCAACAACACTGCAAGCTCATCTAATGAATAAGAATGGCCTTTAGGTTTGGTTTTACAGGGTTTTTGCATGAGGTTTATGGCTATATTTCTTGTGAATTGAGAAATAAGCAGGAAAGAGAGGGGGCAGAGAACAAAAGGTCAATTAAGAGCGGGTAAAATGCAGCAGATTACAGTTTGTTTGATGTTTTTGTCCATGTCTGTGACATTTGTGCCGAATGAAAATGCTATCTCCAATTTACAAACGGTGCGCTGTATCGAGTGATGGGTTGCGTCGCGTTCCTTTCAGTATAAAGGTGCATTTTAAGGGTTTTCGGGACATCTGCATACATTTACATCCCGGCTCGAGAGTTACATCAAAGGAGTTACAATGTAACTGACAACAACATTATTCACAGACAGAGTATCTTCTTTTGACACCAACTGTTTCTCAATTACATAAAAGTATTTTGGGTTTAGAGGGAGGAAAATATCACACAATGCAAACAAACTAACATACAGACAAATCCTGCAGCAAACTCTCCCATAAACAAAGCGCCCGTTTGGCATGCTTTATAAGGGCGAGGGAGAGCTTTTGTTTGATGACAGCAATTCCAAATGAGCAAAGAATATGCTTTGAAACTGAAAAGTTGGCACGGTCCATCTTATTCCTCTCGTCCCAATTCCTTTGTTTTAGAAGCAGTTTTATTTTTATTTTTTGAAGCTGGAAAGGTTTTCAGTTAAAAAGTCTGCTGGACTATGAAAAATAATTAAATGCCAATTCAGAGTTATAACTGAATGGGACTGGCAAATTAAAAAAAAAAAAAAAAAAAAAAAAAAGGAAGGAAGGAAAGAAGGCATTTATTTTTTGAAGTGCTACTGAACAAAAACAAATGGTTCCCATGTCAAAAGCTTAACCTTCACACACCTGATGATGTCAGATTCTGAAAGAAAACACAGTTGGATGTATGAATGCCAAATACTTCGTTAAAGAAAACTGACAAATGAATTGCTATTCACTCAGAGATGACATTCCTGTCCCTGTACTTGCATTTTTAAAAGCATATACCAATTGACAGCCAGTGTGGAGGAGAGCACCCCTAACCTCATCTCATTCGTGCTTATACAGCAACAGGGAACACACCGCAGAAACAGACCAAAACAGACCGATCTATGCAGAAAAGCAACAGTATTTCAATGTTAAATATGAGGGAGAAAAAAAAATCTGAATGAAGCTCAGAGGTTTAAGAAGTGAGCTTGTGTTGAGGGAATTTAGCTAATGTTGAAGGATCAATACATTTTCAGGCTTACATTGTATAGCATGCTGACAAGAAATAAAAGAAGAGAGAAGTTATTTAGATGTTAAAACGGCCTTAGACCTTTCGATGAAAAAAGTGCATTCAAGAAAAAGTAGCCGCATAGAATACATCCTGCTATTGTGTTGCTTAAGCTCCTCTTAAAGGTGCACTCTGCAAAACTGCCAAGGGTCGACTGAGGAAACTCTTAGACCCGACTCGAAAAAAAAAAAACAGGAAAGAAATATGCGACAAAATATAAAAATATGAGATAAGTCAGTGACTAAGTCTGGCTGTCACTGTCAGACTGACTCACTGACTACATGCTTACTCCATGCTTTTTTGGTTGAGTCTAAAGGGTCCTCACTTCTGTCAACCCTAAGCAGCTTTGCATGGTGCAGAGGCTGCGTTCACACCCCGGGTCTTCATTGCTACATACACTCTGATTTTTTTTCAATGATTGTTCATATCTCTGTAGCTATGGTCTGATGTACAGCAGCAAAAACAAAAGATGCCACATCTGTGTGTTTCTCCCACTTGTTTTGAACACATTTTGGTTGCAGAATCTGCTTTCCAGTTCTGTCTGCTGGAACCATCTTCCCCACACAAACTAAGTTGGCTTCACTAGCTGAGCCGAAATTTCCTCACAAGAATGATGTTTTCATTGTAAGGGCAAATTCCTGCTTGAAGTTAAAATATCTTACAGGTTGCATGTTTTGGAGTCCATTTTGGCATTTTCCAGATTAAAACTGGAAAAAAAGTGTCCCCATGCAGCTTCTTGTCACATGCGAGGGGAAAAAAACATCTAAATTGGGATACTTTTGCAGCTGCAGTGCACTGCAAAGTCATCTAGTCTCAGATTCAGTCTTAAAATCTTGTTTTTCTACAGAGACGGGAAAAAAAATCTGCCAGTAGGATGTCTTGTTTCCATCACTAATCGCTTTTTTGTGTAATTTTCTTGATCCTAGTGGGCTGATCTGCCTGCGTCTCCCGTGTTTCACCATATTTATAACTGTTCCCAGAAAAACATGCAGCAATAAAAATACATATAGGAAACAAGTGGGATTATCTCAGATGTTTAGACTTTTTTCACTTGTATGAAAAATACAATCTCAGCAGTGAATTTGAGACTAAATGACTTGTTAAGATGGAGATTTTTTTGTAGTGTGTGTGAACACTGGCCATTTCTATGTACTCTCTCTCTCTCTCTTTCTGTATATTTGTCTGGCTCACACTCATTTATTCTGTGTGTGTATGTGTTTTTGTGTGTGTGTGTGTTGTTAAGATTATGGTTGGTTCATCTGTCACAGAGTTACTACCCCTAGGCATTTCACATTAAGAGGTCAGTGAATGGTAAAGGCTTTACCCTCGTGTGACTCACAGTAAAACAGACGCTGCACCTCTTACAGAAATGAAAGCAATCCATTTCAGAGAAATCCTCACTCCCTTTGTCTAAAGGCTTGTTTGGCAATACCAATTTAGTCATTTTCCCAGTTTCATTGCCATAATTATTAAAGGCTGACATGCCAAGTTCATCGGCCGTTTTCAGATGATGGATATCTCATGCCGCTGAATAGATGTGTGTTACCAAGACATTCTCTTTTTGACGGGTAAAAAAACTGACAGATCAGATTATGGCTTTTTAGTGGGGTGACCCACTGGAGTAAATGACCTCTCCACCCATTATTAAGCCTCATTGTTTGCACCTGATCTGAAATGTTATATTTTAATGTGGTTCTCTTGCCCGGTGTCTATGAAACAAGAGACGATTCAAGAAATGAGTTCAGCTCCAGTCAAGCTTCACTTGCAGACCATATCAACATCATTTGTCATTTCTCCTTTATTTAATAACTCGCTCAATATTAGCAAATTAAATGAGTTTTTTTTTTCCCTTTTTCGTCGCAAACTTTTGTGAGAAATTATAAGTTTCTATGGTTGACAAGACAAAGCAGGACAAATAAATCAATACAAAGCAAATGAAAGCAAATTGAATCTATTAAAGCAAAATTACAGGGGAAAAAAAAGTCAGCCAAATGCAACATAACCCATAGAGTCATGGCCACAGACACAATTAATGACAGAGGGAGCAAAAAGGTGCTGGCTCATTAAGCCTGGCGGGGCCTGTGCATGCAGACAAGGCCACCAGCCAGACCAGATCAGACCAGCAGAAACCAGTCTACTATACTGAGGCTGCTCCGGAGCCACTGCCCCTGTGCCACTGGCCCACCGGGACCTACCCTTCTACCTCAGCCATCGGAGGCTAAACACCAGGGATGTGTTTGATTTAGTAAAAAGGTTACAAAAAAAGGTAAATTAGAAAAGATGAGCTGGCCCAGTAGCCTCCTTCCCCTCAACACCTCCCACGTCCCTCCACCTCTTCCTGTACCTGAGGAATGCCAAGCAGCAGGATGCCACAGAGGACCTTCAGATCAGCATGAGCCAGTGAGGAGGGGCTCTCCCGGGCAGCAATGAGTAATTAGCACTAATTAGTGGCAGTGATTAACCGCGCTGGGGAACGTGGGGGCCGGAAGGGAGCAGATTGATAGAGCTGGCCCTCCTAACCCATGGAGGCTCCACTGCATCTTAAGCAGGGGGGGGGGACTGGCTGTGGCTGCAAGCCAGACGCTGCCGTGGTCACGCACCGGATAAAGAAAGGTAGAACATGCACAGAGTACTGGTAAAGCCAGTTCAACAACAAGGTGAGAGTTACTGCGCAGCTACTGAGGGAAATGTCAAAAACCAGAGTGCCGTCGGTTCACCAGCATCATTTGCGATGAAAGTTTCAAGACCTGATTGTGTCAAGCAAATTTCATTTCCCGATTACAGAACCAATGTGCCGCTCACACAGAATGCATGAAACATGATGCAGAAAAAGATTTCAAAAGTAGCTTATAAAAAAAAAAACCCCACAAGAAATAGGTCTACTTTTAGAGGCAGATTATAAAAAGCACTGCATAATAATAATAAAAAGTTTCGGTGTAAAAATCGAGGGATTTAAGTAAAATTTAAAGTCACATTTCTATTAGAAATACGTCACCAAACTATCTTGCACAGATACACACAGCTCTGTATGAAGATATTGCTTTCTACAATTTCTTTTGAATCATTTAACTGAGCTATGGCGAGGTGTAGTAGTCACCATATCAGCCAAATTAGTAATTAGTCATTAGTTCAACTGACACTACAATTTATATCTAACTATCTAATGTAAAGTTATGCCCCATTTTGAGTTTTTTTTTTTGTTTTTTTTTTTTTGGTAACAAAATGACACACACATGCCAGGTTCCCATCTTGACAAAAAACCAAAGATAAGATAACCACATGATAGAGCCTAAACCACGGCTGAGCTCCATCTAAGCTTTTGTGATAAAACAAGCGGGATGTGTGACGCTTGATTTCAAACATCAATGACTTTAATTAGTGTCATTCTACAATCACCAATAATAGCCCGAAAATCTCCGGGCCTGCCTCTGACAGCAAAGCAAATCTTTGCCAAGGCAGGGGGCTCTTAACAAGATAAGCCCTGAGATCAGTGTGCCTGAAAGAACATTACCTGAACAAGAGCGCTGATGAAAATGACTGTAGTGTCTGCCTGCTTGGAAACAACTGGAGTGTTGTTCACACTTCTTATGGTAAAACAGCCCAACGGCACAAGTACCACTACACTGCCTAATTCCCATCACTTGTGGGGTTGAGAATGAGAGATGATCAATTTATACCTAAATGATCCTTTTGTATCGCTGTATCTCCCGCTCTATTAAGGAATGAGAGAAGACAGAAATCCCTGCCATTTGACAAGGAGATGGAGATTAAGAGGTGACTCCGCTCCTCTCTGACAACTGGGAAATGTTTTGCCTGGGTAGCCACCTTTCCTGAGGCCTGGACGGAGAGCCCGCCCCTCAGTTCACCTAATTGTACTGATTTTTCCTGTCGGACTGATTGGAGCCGAGGAAACGCATGACTGTCAAAGAGATGTGGGGATTTCAGTGTATCAGTGACCTTGGCTTGAGTATACTTTGAGTGGCTGTTCTCTGTGGAGGTACTACTCATATAAGGATGAGGAGAGGGCATATATATGTGTAGGTATGTGTGTGTGTGTGTGTGTGTGTGTGTGTGTGTGTGTGTGTGTGTGTGTGTGTGTGTGTGTGTGTGTGTGTGTGTGTGTGTGTTGATAGCTACTCATGCTTTGACTGCTGTTGGCAAAAGAAGATATGGTTCTCACAATACCCCGGCAGCCTGTGATGTGCAATATTGACTGGTTTCAATTTCCTCCATTTTGACAGCCCATTTCGTCCACGACTCTGAATAAAGGCGGCCATTGTATCAGGCCATACTGCACACATAAACACATCACTGTAAGATCAAATGGCCCTCATTCACCCACGCTTTTGAAAAATACAGTGTATAATATCATAGGCGGGGTATACTATATGTCAATGGCAGGAAAATGTAATGAACTACAATCCAAACCAAAGAGGTCATGAAGCCACAATATCATTAAGAAAAAATTTAAATCAGACTGGTGTGTTTACCATTAGCTAAAGACATGAGGACATATTTGAGCTAACAAGTGATGCTTACTGAGTTATATGTTGACAGCTCTGTGAGTAATGAGATGAAAGCGGAATGAGATTCTGAAAATTGAAAATGGGGTATAATAATAATGCTTTCTCCACATCATCAGACTTGACCATCACTACAAAATCAGTGGCTGGCATCTAGAATTATGTTAGTGGAGTCGCCTGTATTATGTGCAAATGCAGGAAATGCAGCTGCAAATTTAAAGGTGCAAAAAGTAAAAGGAATATATCTGCAGGTAGTTTGCTAAGCTCTGAGATTTTTTAAGCCTTTACTCTTCATGGGAACAAATACTCCCCAGTCGCTGGAGGTCATATAGATATATATATATATATGTGTGTGTGTGTGTGTGTGTGTGTGTGTGTGTGTGTGTACATGAGTTTTCATTAAATATATACTTCACATGTAAAGAGCTGAAGAGCTACAGCAGCCTAAAATTGTGTGTAGGCAAAAAGCCGAATCAGAAAAGGCAAAGGAGGGTTTTAATAAAAAGATCGCTTCGGTATTTCATATCACGTGTTCGCTGTAAAGTAATGCACGCGTGATATTGTTCTGGGAAGAGTTTACTCTGATGTGAATATCATGCCGTCACAACAAACTGTATTTCTGTAAAAAGCTCACTACTGGGATTGTCAGACTGTTTGTCTTGTCCCAGGATTTATCATGACGGCTATTATCTCTTTTTTGTTGTTGTTGTTAGAAAGACCTTTCCGTTAAATCTCTAATTAGCTCTATCAATGCTGTTGCAATTGCTCGTGGTCTCCAATAGAGGTCAACAATGGCCACAAATTACTTAATGCTCCTTAATTGAACTAAATGTCTTATCAGCGTCTTTGTCCACCTGCCAAAGTCTTGGTATGTGGCATGGACCACTACCACTCCTAGGCAACCAAGAAGACAATCATGCTCCCCACATCACAAAAGCAATGTTCACGACAGATTGCTCCTGCAAAGAACTGAGTCCATTTTCTGACGGCGTTATACTACACATTCTGAAGTCAATCCAGTTGACAACGACTGCAAAAGCGGGTAATGTGCCAGCCGGCTTTGACCTCAGACAGGGAGAGGATCAAACACTGAGTGATTCTTCTTTCCTCCCACTTTAGAGCTCTTAAGTCGGGTCCACGGCTGAGACTTCATGAATGAGCCTTAATGTGACAGAGAAATTGGGGATCACTTTCTCTGTCTGGCTCTGCCAACAGTCTGATGATATCGACGACTAGATGGCGTGAGCGCGGGAGACTCCAAAGAGCGGATTAGAGAGGGGAGATAAGGCTATCCACTGTAATTAAGCCCTATCTCTGGACAGCCACTGAAGAAAATAAATCACCCTTCAGAGCCTGCCAGTGTTGAAATGCACGAACAATTATTCAATAATTAATCCTTATGCACACACGCTCCAAACACTAATAGGACATATTTTAACTACAGCATTATAGCACTGCTAAATTAAATTAAGTCTGAATGCATTTATGATCAATGTAATAGATCACCTTTTTAACCTTTTTTAATCTCTCTAATGTAATTGTATTAGCCCTGTTATCAAGCTTTTTATGATGTGCCCTATGTTAATTTCCCATTTCAGCTATGTTTAATTGAGAATGGAGATATATAGGGCGTGGCACCAGACATACAACTGGAAACATTAGCCAGGGCCCTCGGGGAAAGAGCACTGGCACTTGTCATCCAGTCATATTAACAGGTTGTTAATAACATGAAGCTGAGGTAAAGTATGGAGTCACCTTACAGGGTGCGTAAGTTGCTAGCTTAGAGGGCACTGTCAAGTCTGCAGGGCCAAGCAGCAATCAGTCTGATGACAACTTCCTCTTTTACCCTCCAAAAAAAACACACACACACAAAATGCAAGATACATTTGATTGTAAAGGTATATACTGAATTGGTCTTGTACCTCTGCAAGTGAGAGTCAGTTTATGGATACAGAAAGGTACTTTTTAGATGCACTGAAGATCTGAGCACAGTCAAAAATGGCTTGTCAAGATACTGGTTGATAAGGAAAAAGTGAGTTGAGGTGTTTACTGTCAGTTTTAATGGCTGTAATTACTATATTATTAGTGAAAATGATGTGCATGGCAGTGTGTGTTTTGGAGAGGGAAGGAAAGCAGTGGAGATGTCTAGCGTTAATGAAATCCTGCTAAATAATCTCTAGACACAATCTGACACAATGTCTGTCGACGCCAGGTGTAAATGATCCACAGAAGATGCAGACAAACAGTCATCCAGTTTACAGTCATTTGAATAGTGCTGCTATCATCATTCAGTATCAGCCAGCATTTCCAGATGTCTGTCATCACCATAATGTTATAAACCGAAAGTACTGATATCTCCTCAAAATGCTTTTGAGTAATCCAATAACAAACTACTTCATTCTCAAAAGTATCTGTAATCTTATTACGGTAAAGTTATCATGATTACAATTTCCTTTTTGTAATCAAATTTCTGTGTTTCATTACATGCCAGGACCTAATAGTTTCTAGACATTTGTGTTTGCTGATAGGGTAAGTAGAAATCCTACTAAAATGGCGCTGCAGATTACATCACTGGTGTTGTGTCATTTGGGCAATAACACCTTCCTGTCAAATAAAACAGGCTGATGCTATAGAGGAGACTGGGGATGGTCCTAACAGTTTGGTTTTAGCATCCAGTGTTTGTGCCAAATCAATCGAAGTTTGACACAAGATACCCCTATTTGTGATAAACAAGAGTCTGTTACACTTCTATTTCACGATCACTGATTAAGGTCTCAAGGTCAAATACAAAGAGTGCTACTGCAACAGTCTACCTCGCTAATGGCGTGAGTTGTACCACTAAGTGGGGACAGTTGTAATCATTTAAAATGGTACACAAATGTGAAATTCATTCAATCTTTTAAATGAAGAATGGCTAGATACAATTTTTAACAAAACAAGTGAAAATGATCATTTTAAACTTGGCCACTTTGTAACTTGATACTGATGTGCAAATGAAGGTTATGATATTGTAACCCTAGTTCTGTGAGTACAGGCGGAGCGCTCTACTGGACTGTATCGGTACAGCTTAAACAGACTCAATTATGCTGGCCTACTGAGTATCATGTCGAAAAGATAGAAGCTTTGTGTTTGTTAACAGACACAAAGGATGTGTACTTCTGCTTTCCCAAACTGGGTCCAAATCTGCTGCACCATATCGGGGTACACTCATCTGGCAGGGGGTTACCCCTCGACATGTGGTCAATGACCCTGTTTTGAAAAACCAGGTATGTGCAGAGCCCTCAGAAACATCAGGTGCTCTGAGGCCTGCAGCCATAGATTCTCCACAGTCTTCAACAGGGGTGTGGATCGCCCTGTCTGCTGATGTAGGCAACACACAGCACCCTGCACAAGGGCGTGTTCTATCGACAGATACTGTTGGGTCGCCCAATACCGCAGTTTTGCCCTGCACTGCGGGGGGAATGGTCACCAGGCGGTGCTTTTGTCTCTTGGCATCCAATCGCAGGCTGGCTAACTATCTTTACAGGTGCTGCATGTGCTGTAACCCCAGTGGGACCACTGGGTGGGCTGCTCTCAGGAGTCCCAACACCTACATGGCAGTCAATGTCATCACAGCTGACTCTCGCCACAGCTGGCTCGGTTAGGTGTAAGATCAACTGGGCTGTGTGAAACACGGCCCATTCCTTAGATCTGGCCACGGCAATGAGGTCGTTTAGGTCAGAGGTTCTCAAATGGGGGTAGACATACCACTAGGGGTACGCTGGAGTACTGCTGGGGGTACGTGAGATTTTTTTAAATGTTAATTTAAAAATATCAGTCATGCATAATTCCTAAAAGAATTAGCCTTTGCTGTAATAAGTTCAATAAAAAAATGTGAGTGTAACTTTGATAAACCACATTTTATATTCAATATTCCCTCTGGGTCGAGCGAGGACGTTTGTTCACTATGACCGGGAAGCCAGGCAAAAATCCAGAAAATGGATTTGTGGTTGAAATGCAGCAGTGATACAGCTGAAAACAAGGAGAAAGAACTGAAGAAAGAGCAAAAACAGAGCCAAGGAAATACCCTCAGTATCAGGTTGTAGTTTTAGACACTGATGATGCTGTATGCTCTTTATATAAGTTTTTTTCTACCAATTTTTTGCACTGATCAGGGGGTAATTGGTGAACAACTACCTGGAAGACAAAACGAAGGAATTTCCTGTGTTTTACCTGCGAGACATAGAGCGTAAGTTTCTTTCGTTCACATAATTTTTGAACGTTCAACTTAAAATCTCTTTTGTTACGTGGTTTAAAGCATCATATTTAAGGCGGATCTTATGCAACACAACAAGCAAGGTGCAGCAAATCGGTGAAGTGACATTTTCGTGAGTTAAGGTGATGCTTTCTTTTTACCGATCCCCTTTTGGTATTTTGGTGACTTGCGGTGTGTTTTCCGTCCATATTTGGGAACATGTTATGTGCTGAGGTGGAAGGAGAGGTGCCATAATGGGCGTGCAGTGATCAATCTACAGGTGACCATGGTTTGTGCCCTGCCACACCTGTTACCTGACACTGTGCTCCGTTTTCTGTTATTTTTGCCACTTTAGTTGGTGGAGGCGCATCCGACGGCATATCTGTGAACTCACAAAACCCCTTTTATTTGTTATATTTGTTTGTTTCACTTTGATATGAATCTCTAAAGATGGGAAAATTTTTCACTAGATAGTTTATGCATTCTACCAGACAGTGGTTAAATGATATCAACAAAACTGCTCTGCCTCATGGTGCACAAAGAATAATAAATAGGTCCTCTCTATGTAAATCCTTGTGAAAAGGCTTACTGAACAGATTTCAGCTGTGTCCAGGGGCATATAGGTTCGACTGAGAGAGGGGTTGGGGACACAAATTTGACATTTTGGAATTTCTGATTGCATTTCCTGTAATTCTACACAATATTCTAGGACATATTTAGGATATAGTAATCTCTTGAAGAGCAACATTTAACTTTTAAAAACTTAATTCAGTATATAGCAGGTGTTGATACAAACATTACTTTGATCTGATACATTTTATGATGTGACTACTTTAAAAAATGGTTTGGGAATTAGCAATTAGAAAATATGCAGATATTTATGCACATTATTATATATGCTTATACTGGGTATATTGTGTTTGGTAATGTGTGTCTGTCTGTGTGTGTTTTTGCCCATAGCTATTTTTGCATACTACTGGGTCTATCAGCCTAATATCTTTAATGCACAGTTATGACTGTATTATCAAGGACCTCTCGTGTTTGTGGTGATTCAAAACCGCTGGCAAATTTGTTTTATATCCCTATTAAATGCTAACTTCCACTGCAGATCAGGGGAAGGTGGCCATACGCCTAGCAGAGATCTGCACTCTACTGACTCTAATAGTTTAGGCCTACATTCACTCTCCAGCTTGGTGTCATTCACTAATACTGTTTTACACACAACCATTTAATACGACTACCAAATAACTACATCACACTCCCACACAATTTCTAATACATATTCACTCATAATGAAAATGCCACTGTGCCTTGTCGCAGAGTACATTCATTTTAAAAGGAAAATATAAGAGTAAAATTCATTGCTTAATTCAACACAAGCACCTGCCACACCCACTAATAATATATGCATCTCAATCTCAACCCATTCTCCAATGTGCCATGTGCGTCTTGTCATAAAAATACCAGAAGCCTGCCGTGACACCCCCTGTGCACTGGATATTAAACTCTGCTTTGCATCATGTACTTTGAGTCATAAAAATAGGGTGCTAAGTGAAATAAAATTGTACTTTTTTCAGCGCTGCAGCATTAAGAGCAGTGAAGAGCACCAAAATTCTCATTTTTCTCATACACTTAAAACTGTAATATGTGTTAAAAAAAAAAAAAAAAAAAGAACTTTGAATCCATTGTGGGCAGTAGTGGGCACCTGTTATCATAACAAGAGTGCAATGGGAGTAGACAAGCCTTCTGTGCAACTTCTAAAGGAGCACAGCTAAAACCAAATCTTTCTATTGGTAAGGGGAAAAAGCATGAGGACAGCAAAGATTAACATCGCAATCAATTTCCTATTGACATTCTTTATCACCACTTGACACTCCAAAACGCCAGATTTACAAAGAATTCTGACTTGAATTTCCATCTCCATTCTGATCATTCTCATGTGAGTAGCATGGAGGGCTGGTGGGTAGCATATTAAAACAGTAAGATTGCATTTGTACTAGAAGTGAAAGGTATTTAATAAAGGTATTACATCAGGATGGGTTCTCGCCTTATGCCAAGAACTGAGTCTGGGCACAGCAAAGGAGGAATCCCATTTTGAATCTTTGCACTGAGACTGCAGGCAGCACGGTGACTCAGTGGTTAGCACTGTCACATCTCAGCAAGAGAGTCGAGGGTTTAACTCTTAGCCCTGGTCCTCTTCTTGTGGAGTTTGCATGCCCTCCCTGTGTTTGTGTGGGTTTCCTCTGAGAGCTCCAGTTTCCTCCCACAGTGCAAAGACATGCTGGTCAGCTGAACTGTTGAGTCTAAACCGTCCATAGGTTTGAATGTGAGTGTCTCCTGTGACTCCGAGCAAGAACAAGTGGATATGAAAAATGGATGGATGGACTGATGGATACTGAACTGCCCAACTATGACTGCCCTGTGAATGCATGGTTAATACTTCTCAGATATATTTCGAAAATATATAACATCAACGTTAAAGCTGCAAAGTGGCCTTCGGCAAAAGATTCCTACAGTGCATCACACTGCACCTGCCTCAATAATGCTCGCTTTGTTTTTTGCTTTATTGCCGCTTGGTTTTTGCCCTTTCTGGATGTGGTCTATATTAACCGGTCTGCATGAAAAGGATACTAGACATGAATAAAACAGAAGTCCTCTTTGAAATGATGTGACTTTTCCATGTCAACTGAAATGCAAACATTGTGGTGCCCTTGATCTATTTCTGTGAAACCGAGCGAGTCAGTGAGATACCATAATGTTTGATGTTGCACAGAGGCTTTGAGTCACTCACTCACTCAGTCGCTGAATCGATATACAATTGTCTGAGGTCCGTCTAAATGCTGCAGTTGACAACTCATTATAATAAACAACACGACCCCCAATATTAAAGCATCTCAAATTAGTATTCAGTTGCAATCTATGAAGTAACAAAAAAAAGAAAGAAAGAAAGAAAGCATGTGTTAAAGGTGCTGTGTATGGCATTTTTTAACTAACACAATCCCAAAATCCATGTGTTTTGACAATTTATTTGTCTATTTAGTGTATTTTCAATTACCTTTAGCAATTTGTTTCATCCAACATAAATGCGATGTTTCTCCTGTGTGTTATTTTAGTCATCATTGTTCATTTTGAATTGACTTTTGCCTATTGTAATCGCAGCCACACAGACAATGAGGGCCAAAACCCTCATTTTTCCCAGGAGCTTTTAATAATGGTTAAAGAACAGAAAGAAAGAAAGAAATATGGATATAATTACTACATAATAATATACTTATTATTCCTATTCCCTTTCCTTCCTCTTATATACTATATAAGAGGAAGACTGGCCTCTATCGCATGTCCGTGGTATTGTTACTGCTAGCGTTTCTCCAAATAAAGACCACATTCACCCTAAATCCCACTGCTTCCTTTGCCTCCTCCCCTTCTCTTGTACCTTTACCTTTACTAAAGAAAACAAACATGTTAGAAGTCATTTTTCCATTAGCCTCTCACTCCTTCCCCATCTGGCACAGAAACCCTGAGAGCTTTAGCTTCATTTTACACGCTGCAGTCTGCCGTCTAAAATGTAGTGCAGAGGCTGGTGGAGGCCGTCTGTCTTCTCGGTGATGCACTCATTTGTTTATGGTAAGAAAAAAAAAAAACACTAACATCATAAAATTGATGTGGAAATGATTTATTGATATTAAAATGCTACATCGAGCACCTTTAAGGCTACACGTGTAGCGGATACGCTTTCCACAGCGTACAGAAACACAGCTTAACCTTGTGTTCTTTATTCTGCAGTGTTATAGTTTGACAGACACTCGGAGAGAAACGGTGTCCTTCTACAGGCAAAAGGCTCTCAAAAGGTTAGAGTGTTACATGGGACTGATTCATAAAAAAACTAAACTATTATTACAATCTATTAATGGCCTTGACTTCATTCAGCAACCATTTATGAACTTTTTTTTTTTTTTTCACCTTCTTTCCACCTTACCCTGAGGCAATCACAACGATTTGGTAGAAAGAGGGACGGAGGAGCATTTTGCCAGGAGCACTGAATCACTAGATTTAAGTCAGTGACTGCTAGACTCCTCTGGAGAATGACAACCACAAGGAAACAAAGACGGCGTGATGGTTTGACTGACAGCCTTTTTATGTATGTTCACCACAAGGTCAGATGTACCCCAAATAGAAAATAGGTGTGAGTGATCCCCGCGATGGCAGAATTTCTTAGAGAAGAATGCCTTGCGTATAGAATTCAAAAGTCTGTGTTTTGGCAAAATGAAGACTGTGACAATGAGTGGCAGTAAAAAAGGAAAGTATCTTCATCAAACGAGGAAGCCAAATAACAGCGGAGTAGCATAATCTAAATATAATTGTGCGACTGCTGGCATGTCAACTTCAACCTTGTCTCATAAATGCCATAAGGAAGAAATGTACTCTGAGGTTAATTTCAGACTATATTATCAAGAGAATTAAAGCAATTACCAACAAATGACAAAAAGGGCTATTCAGAACCAATTCTGTGGATAACTGACCGTGCTATGTCCTCTCAGCAGGTGGTTATTCATAATACAGCGGGTGATTCATATGAATTATTTCCTACCTGTCATTCACTTTGTTCTGCCGCCTCAGTCTGGTCCAAGTAATTGTAGTCCTGTAGATTTCACTTTGGCACCTACGGCGGGGTTCTTGGCTGACCTTCCCGGACTCTACCTTCTTGCAATTATCTGTGGACATTTTGAAGAAAGAAGGGGCGTAAATATTGCAAAGGGAATCCCGTTCCCTCTTGATCCTGAGCCAATGCTTCCTGAAATAGATCCTGTTCAATAGACACAAGTACAAGGAAGACATGGTTACATAAAACGGTGTTGCAAAAACCATAGGCACGGTGATTGTTTTCATGTAGTGATCATTAATATCAAGAAAAGTCCTGTTATCAAATATGCGTGTTGATGGACAGCAGGTCACTCTATGGCGGAGTCTCACATCAGCAATTAAACAGTAATCTAACCTGCTTTGCTGTTAAATTTCAAGCGCTATTTTTATGGGATGAAACCGTGCACAATCTCTGGAATTTCACGCATTGGTTGTGCATTTCCCCCCATCCCCTGGAAGCACCAAAATATATTATAATCTGTTTTCAAGTTGTGTGTTACAGTAAAACCAGCAGGACCTCAATTTGCCTTCAAATGCTTAATCTCCAAAAGAAAACACTTCCACACAAAGCAGCGAGATGCTAAGTAAGAGCACAGGGTCATTTGGCGCCAATGAAGTATTGGTAAAACGAGTTTCCATGGAGACTAATATGCTCACAACCAAGACGCATAGAGTGGCATTTTGGAATGAATGAAGCAAACTGTGGGGCACAAGATAACAAGCTTAGACAAAGAGAAACAATGTCAACACAAGTCTATTCGTCCAGCCTGAGCCTCACCGTATAAAGGGCTCAGCCTGACTATGTAATGAACATGTACAGTACCTTCAATAGGTGGAAAACAATGTTCAGAGGTGTATATCAAACATAGCTAAAAAAAACAAAAAAAAAAAAAAACTCTATGAATCAAAATAATGAATACTGACAGAAAATGTGAATATAGCAGCATATCAAAAGCTGAATTTAATCTCCCTTGTGACATATTGCATTTCTCATCTCATCTCAAATAGTGCAAGTCTATTAAAAAACAGGTACCACACATTCACACATTCAACCTTAAAGAAACAAGCGCTGCACAGTCATTCCTTGATTAACATTTCACTGAATAGACAAACTATTATCTGTTAACTGGTACCTACGTCGATACCGAATATTAAATATACGTTTAATGTGTATGCTCTTTGCAAAGAATACTGTACCAGTGTTGCACACAAGCTGCTTCAACGACAAAATTCCGAAATAAAAATAAAAGCAATATATGCTAATAATAATGATAATAAAAAACATGTGTATGCGCTTTGCACTTTCTGAATAAAGGTGACTCTAATTCTGATTCTGTGTGGTGGTGAATCTGCACAGTTGCCCATAAAACAGACATAAAGCCATAAAACGCTGCTCAAAGGTGACCTTTTTTGAAGAGCGGCTCCATGACACACCGTGAATTAGCCGGCATCAAAGCACCACGAATTTATGCCTTCGCATGGCTTGACCTCTAAGTCAACAGTATGTTGAGTACAACCGGAATGACTGTATGGGAAACAGACATTGCGCACACAGCAGTAAATGTATGACAATACAGGCTCTGTAGAAACCCTCCGATGTCTATCTGCCAGCGAACCACTGCGGCCACTGTCATTGGTTACAAGGTGAGCCACCTGTGTGCACCCTGGAAACGTATTGATGTGATTGAGTTGGGATTTTTGCTTATCACCACAATATCAGTCACCTTGTTCTTTTATTTATTTTTTAATCAAAAGTCAACAACGGCGCTATCTAACCCTGATATGGAGCCAATTAAATCCTTGTCTCAATCTATGGTGCTGTGGAGCGCATTCTAATTTGTTGTCAATTCAACCTTTAACTCTTTTGAGTCTGCTAACCTGGCTTCGGGGTTACCAAGGGTACATTTTTAGATTGGAAGATCAGAGCTATTTGCTACATATTGACTCTATAGCGTGGTAAGATGACGGTATGAAAATTTAATTATACAGACAGCTCAATGGTGCACGTAGACTGAGATTTATTACCATGTGGAGCAAGGAGCATGTGCTTTATCACAGGGTTGAGGGAGAAGGTGACGCTATTGACACACAGAGGCACGGCTAAGCCACTTCAGATCCCAATCGATCACAGGTCCACTCCACTACAAGTGGCATTCCCCTTATAAACTAAGACTTCCCCGCCTGGACTGATTTTCAGGACCTCACGGTTCAGACACCCAAGTGAACTCCAGTCCAGCTATGTCACCCTGGCCTGCATTGACCAAAATTATTGTACTGCTCAGTGCTTTTGTTCATGTCCTTTGGTGATCAATCGAGGCTCAGTTGATTAAGTTGCCACCTCACCCTTTTGGCTGGAGCAGAAACTAGGAAACAGATGGCTGGGCACTTCTGGATTACACTACTCAGTGTCTAGCTCTAATAAAGATCCTCAGTTTGTTCTTTCACAAGACCTTTGTCTTTCTAATGCCTGCTTAGGGTAACTTCATAAAGTCATGGACCGAGAACTTGTAAATGGCCTGTGACAATGAGATTATAAAAGAGGCTTTTTAAAATATCTGACGATAATATATTGAATTGAAATGCCCCCTCTACTTTCTATAACTCCAGCTAATCCCTCCCAGGAGGATGCCCATTAACCTGGACCAACTCTCTGTCCCTCCTGATGAGACTGGAGGCAGGCCTCCTTTATTTGCTTTCCTGATCTCTGTCACTCAAACCTCCACATAATTATTGTGTGCCTTCACAGGTTACATAGTGGATATTAGCTGTAGTGTAGGCAGACATTAATTACATGAGCAAGAGGACTGAGTTAATAAGGCTGCTTAAAACACTTCTAAGCATGCACGTCTAGTTACCATGGAGTCGTGTTTATGGATGGGATATGAACGAACCAGGGTGTTTATGTTCTTGAATGTAAATAAAATCATGGCTAAATGATAAGCACGCTCATGACAACTCGTCTGGCAGGAGCTGACAGTTTGAAATTACATTAATCCTTATCTATTCATTATGAAATTTGTGGGTCTCGCTGTAGCTATGCCTTATCAACGTATAGTGCCTCAGTTGAATTTGAGTTGATTTCTATCTGCCTGGAATCCATTGCAAATTCCTCTCATGGCCGGCAATGCAGGAGGCAGTGACTGCTGCTCACAGGTCAAGTCAGATTCATCTTGGACTATCTGATCAGCCCATCCCAGAGCTGTGCTATGTGTGAGAAACAGCACATTTAGATTACAGCGCTCCCTCTAAAAGCCTTCAGCTGTAGTGCATGTCTTTCAATAGGTGGGAACAGAGCATTCATTTCATCTCCTCCTGGCTGGGTGCTTCTTTTAAAGGCTATCCCACAAGGTCCTATCACTAGCAGGTTCAAGGGCAAAATAAATCAGCGATGACACGTTCCATCGTCGTTATGTAGGGCGCAGAGGTCTCCTGTCTGCGGCAGGAGCTCAGGTTGAGAGATCCCCTTTGTGTCTGAGGCAGGATCACATTAACGGCCTGACTCATTACATTAATAGCGGTGCCACCACTGCAACATGAATAATGCCATTCCTTCTGTGAAGGGGTTACAAACCAGTCTGACAGTGGAAAAAGCATCAGACTATTAGTAACCATAAATCCACAAATGACACACACTGTCCATACAGGGGGGTGGATATTAGGAACTGTGTAAGGGTACTTTGTTGAATCCATTAATGCTGGATCTGAGACACCACAGAGCTATGAGTCAAATTCACTGTTTAGTTTTATATGAGGGATGAATGGGAAAATCTAGGACCTTTGCCACATGTATTTCCTGTCATTGTCAAATAAAGAAAAAATGCCAGAATAATAATCTTTGAAAATGTATGGGCTGCAAACGCTTCGTAGCTCCGTGCTCCTCATTCTCATGAACTGCAGTAATGCTTGTGGCAGCTCCATCAGATCAGCAGAATTTGGGAATTCTTCACAACCTAAATCTCCTATAACCTTCCCCACCTTTCAAGCCCCTTGCCTACCTACCCCAGCGCCAGGGGATCTGTCACAAATCAAGGCTGGGAAGGTCAATAAAAGCAAACCATGCCAGACTCGCTGACTGACACATCAAAAGTTCCCTCGGCTACACTCAACATTCTGCCTTCCTTCCTTTCCGACCAATTTATCCGAGTCCAAGGGGAGCCCCCTAATCCATGCTTCTGAAAGTGTGCTTAATCAACCTCTGATTAAGAGGGAGCACGCTAAGGTGTCCAGCAACATCTTCGCTGCCCCATCCACTCCGCAAACGTGGAGTCAAGCAAAAGAGAAGAAAACCGATTTTTATTTGCCTCCTCCAGCTCCTATCATTCATTCTCCCTATCAAATGCGTTCGTCTTCTTAGTTTAAAGGCCTTCATTCATTTCACGTCTGCCAATGGGAAATACAAAGCAAACGTTTTGGTCCTTCTAATTTCTTTCTTCTTTTTTTTTCCTCTCTTCTCGATTTTTTTTTTTTTTTCTGTTGTTGTTATGAGTGTCCCCCGGGTGTCCGGAAATGAATTAAACATCAGCATGTTGGTAGGAAGGGCACAGCATCTCCTGAATGGATTGAATGCAGAGAGTGTTGTCTGAGTAGAGAGCAGCAGTGGAGGTGACAGAGGAGGCTTTGCTCGGCACGAGGACAGGGGACCATCAGGGAACCACTTTGACCTCTAACATCTGACCTTCATGCATAGTCATTTTTCTTCCCCCTCGTCTCTCCAAATGATTTGGGGGTTTTCAAATCTTTAAGAGGTTACCACGCTTGGCATTTTCTTTATGTTGTTATGCCAGCGTCTGTGTATCTGTATGTATGTAAACAGTAACAAATTTGTTCCTGGACACTTGGTTGACCTTGGTTATTAACGTGATCTTTTATGTTCACCTGAGTCTTGTCAAGAAACATTTGGGAAAGTAGAGGGAGGCCTTTCGCTGTTGCTGTTTGCCGGTTCTTTATATGTTAACTGTTGATGTAGGATGAAGGAGGTCTGTGTGCAGAAGATAACTGGATTTTAGGGCACGCAGAATTTGATAAACAGTAACTGGACAGCCGAGGTTCACCTCAATATATTCAAACCCGCAAGAACAACTACAAGGTGTTTTTTTTCCATCATAAATTTTCAGTGCATTTTGTTAAAAGTCCCATTTCAAAAGTTACTCTCAAAGTTTATGTGCTGACTTGTTGATACTAAAAACATTCCAAGTAAATTCCAAGTAAATCGTGTACATAACAGGCAAAAAGACATGAGAAATATAAGAAAACAAGATACATGGATACATTCAAAGCAATCCTGAGACCACTGACCAACACTAGAAATCTGTTGGCTCAACAGTGACAATCTGAATTTTCAAGGGATGACCCCACTAAAATTGCTATGTAAGGATTAAAAATTCCTGAAGCATTTTGTAGCATCATGACCCATTTGTTTTACATCTAAAGTGAGAGAGGTAATGCTGATGCATGAAGCCAAGAAAATGCTAAGTGGGCAGCCACAGGTTGAATGAAAGGGTAAA
Organism: Myripristis murdjan; assembly: GCF_902150065.1. NCBI lineage: Eukaryota > Metazoa > Chordata > Actinopteri > Holocentriformes > Holocentridae > Myripristis > Myripristis murdjan. The sequence continues at coordinate 29,109,022 of NC_043987.1, read as the reverse complement.
GTCTTTACCTTTGAAGTGAAATATATGAGCCATGTCACGCCTTGTAAGCATGCACAGAGAAAGGCACAAGATTGTCTGGGTGTCTTCCAAAGTGTCCTCTGAAGTCAACCCACACGTTCACTGATTGATAGTGTCAAAAGACCGCGTACCTTGTGCATCTATTATATGTGTAAAAATTAAAAACTACTAAAACTACTCTTTCTTGACATCAAAATACTATCATTCACATTGCCTGAGTCAGATTGTTCATAGTTAACATCTAAGGTTTCATGTCCATATAGTTGTTTGTACACAAACAACGGCTTTCATTTCATTTGTTCAGTGCTAGTCTGGCATTATTCAGCATGATGAAAAGCATGAGGAGTTTAAGATACCACCAGCAGATTTGGAGTTTATAGCACTGGTAATGGGGTATTTCAAGGAGAATACCTGAAATATCTTTTTTTTTTTTTCCTCCAAGTTGATTATCCAGGGAAAAGAAATGAGGCTCATATTTCAAGGCAGAGTTCAGTGAACTGTGGTCATGTGATTAATAACCTTGTCTGAGACTTGCCAAAGAGCTAATGCCTGGCCTTTGGTTTACAATAACAGAGATTTGTGTTGTGCATACGGTCAAAACAAGAACAAAAAGTCAAAGCTTTTCTAGAGGAAGAACAGACTTGCGAGGAGTGTGGGTTGAAAGGAACCATCTATCTCCTCAGCCAAACTCCTCTGTCAAACATCTCTGCTATTTCAGAGTGACTTTGATCAACAAAGTGCTGTGCTTGTCCATAGCAACACCCACATAAAACACACAGTCAAGGTTGTGTAATCTCTTTAGCATTATATACAGCAGTACAACACTCTTCTGCAGCTAGAAACAGCACACTTATGCTAATATTGAAATGCAGGAATACATGACGCCAATAATATCCAGTCCATACGGTGGAATGATTGGCTGTGGCAGAACTTTATAAAGGGAGCATCTGTGGTTGCCCTATAGGCATGTGAGGGATTGTCTTCACATGTTTTCTGTTGCAACTGCAGCAGGCAACTTCACATTTTGGCAACCCCTGACAGAGAGATAACTTGAATGTCAGTTTTTTGAGTCAGAGTCAGAGCAAAATTTTCTTTTTCTGAATGGCTGTTGAGTGTGGAGATATGGAGATATGTGGAGATATTCAAATCGTTTTGCGGCAGACTCGACCGTTGTTGGTGAAGTTTCTCTGCAGCTTTTGCTAATTGCCACTTAGAGGCAGCTTTGTATTTAACTTTTCTACCCACCACTTCCTGTGTATTTAAAAACTTTCCCACCAGTGTCCATACCAGAAACTTGAAATTAATTTTGGCAAATTGGGCAAATCTGTGGGATTTTGAAGTTATGGTCATGGGGTATTTTTCTCTGTTGAAGCCCTTGTTTATGATTTAGATTGATAAAATGCTTGAGTTTTTTACATTAAAATTTCGCCTCGGGCAGCTTTAAATAAAAGTTGTGGACAAAGACATCATCATAAACAATGCCTCCCACTTCTGCTCGGCCCTCGTCCTTTCCAGTCCCTCCTTCCGCCGCCTTGTATCAATTTGTTTTTTTGCATGTCAAGTCAAGAGGAGGTTGTCACAGGAGACAGCTCGCTTGTCTCATGCACATGATTGAGGTACTGGCAATTTATAACATACCAGCCAGAGCGACAGACCTCACTTATCTCAAACCGGCTCCTCTGCCAATGCCCTTTCACTCAGCCAATGAGGATGAAGGTTGCAGGTTGGGTCACTTTGTCAAAAGCAGAGGAACCATTACAAATCTACACTATCCATCCTTCTGTAGGGCATGGAGCTTTTCCCCTGGCGCAAAGCTGTTGCAGCGCTGACTCTCCTCAACCTGCCTGTCTATCTCTCACACCCGGGAAGCTCACAGGGGGGTTGTTATCACAAAGGGCCAATTTGTTATCCTGGTTTCACTCCATCACAGAAGCCATTATTTGGGACTTTTATCTATCAAGAAAAAGCTGTTAATGTGAGCAAGAAAGTGTGTACTCTGTCATTACGCCGCTGAAACTATTGACTTCACCTTAGACTGATTCTAGCTGAATGAACCTGAGGCAATTACGCCAGCGAAGGAAGATTGACACCACTACTGTGATGTGAACTACCTTGAACTTTTAAGTTGCTCCCAGTGAAAACACCTAGTCTGATCTTTATGTTAATATTTTGTGGACTAATTGCGCTGCAGTGCAAAGCCCTTGACAGAGCAGGCACTTCCACCGTAGGCGGATCCTCCTATTAGTCGCAGCACACTGCTGCCTACGTGCTCTGACACCGGCACCTCTGCCTATAACACTGACTGCTAGATAATGCATCCTCACCTGCAGGACGGACAATATTTCATAAACCTGAGTGCAATGCCGTGATTTATCACTTTCACTTATTACCCAAGACACTTGGAATGATCGATTGGTTTATCCTCCAACTTGAAGCTATGTATATATATCAGCTAAGAAAAAAGAAGAAGAAGGAAAAAAAGACAATTACCTGCCTAGGTGCCGTTTGGGGGATATGTCTTGAGAGAGTCAACCTTCATGCGACAGTCTCGTGCCCTCTGTGTCTCCATCATGCACTGTGACTTCGCCATCATTATCAGATGGACGACTGCTCTATCTATGCAAATGCCCTACCTACACAGCGCCTTCAGATGGATTTAAGAACAGTGGTGCTTTCAGTTCACACAGCCAAAGCACTGAGTCGCCACCCCCACCCCTTTATTTGTGATTATATGGGATACAAGAGGGAAAAAACGTGAATGAGATACTGTAGGCTAGGGTTAATGATTCACTGATAATTGATCATTATAAATTTTTTTAATCAAGCCTATCATTTAAACGATCAGTTGACCAATTTGCAGTGTCGATAGTAACTGGAGGTTTTCGGTGAAATTAAGTCGTTTTTTTAAATTAGACAGAACGGGGAGCCAGTGTTTGTCATTTCCAGAGGGAGTGTGTGTTTTAACTTTTAGTTTAGTTAACACTGAATCAAAGCTGTTTTTAAGATGTAAGATTGTGTAAGATGTAAGAAGATGCCTTTCTGCAAGATGGTGACTACAAAACATTATTTCATTATTTCAGTTCCTTCAAGCTCATCTTCTGAATCCGTTGAAGGTTAGCTGTTATTGTCATTGCATCACTTGTGAAGTGAGAGAAAGTGCATTTACCAAGCCTTCTTAAGACATCCTACATAAATGGCTTTAGATTTTTGTTACGCTCATATGTTCTCTTTTTTTGTAAAGCTCATCTTTTTGTTTATGTATTTTGTTGTTGCGGGCTGGGAGAAGAGAGGAAGCATGATTTTTTTTTTTAAAGCTCTGAAAATCTTGTATTTTCTATGCCATAAGCTGGATTTAGCTCTTTAAAGGATTAATCGACTAATCATTCGCTGATGTCGGTGAAAATCGATGATGATCCTCAAAACTTGTGCCTCTATGGTCATATGACTGATACAGCTGACATGAATATTATATCTGGAGGGCGAAGAATTCTAGTTTGTTTGCTTGTTTTTTAATCATGCAAAAAGGATTTTGCGTAGAGGAAACAAATATTTGTTTCCCACCAAACAGCCACCTGGTGAAATGCCGCTGCCATTTACAATTAGGAGCTTCATTCTCCACCAAGACTAAATCAAATTTTTCATTACATCAACCTGGGAAACATGTTTTTGGCTTCCTGACATCTGATCCAGGAAGTCTTGACATCCACAAACCATTCTCAGTCCAGCCCAATCACTTGTCACACGCTCAGTGTGGGCTGGAGGCCCCCTCTACCCTCATCACAACTCATCATTACACCACAAGCTGTCAAATTAAAACTTTTAAATTGTGCGAATGCCTCCTCGGAACTTTCCCTTTTTCCCAGCAACATATTGCAGAGATAATTGAGGATATTAGCAGCCAGACTGTTACCAAGAGATGAAAGGCGAGGAGGGAGCGGTGACAGCTCCTCTCGCTCGTGGCGGTAACGAGGGACTGTCAAAAGTCTCTCCATGTTTATCTCGGATCATCTAGGGGGATTTAAAACCCTTACCTTCACAATTCCATTCTTTATGGCGCGTCCTTTATCCACAGTGATTTACGGAGGCTCAAGCCCTATGCCGCGTGATGAATGAGCGCTCTTCACAAGGTGTCAGGGCCAGGCAGCGGTGGGCGGTGGTGACTCTCTCCCTCGCCCCCTCCCTTCATCTTTCTTAGGCTTTCTCTTTCTCTCCTTGTCTTCCTCTCACTCCTTTCTGAATTAGGCTGACGAGACGCTGACATATCAACTGGATTTACACAAGTAAATCTGATCTGCACAGGGCATTATGAGTAGGAAAGATTTGTACAAATGAGGTTTGGACATGTAACCTCCCGTTTTTTCTGGTGGCAGACTTTACCTAAATCTCACCATGTTAAGGCAATTCAAATCCATGCAGTTTCAGCTGCCTGCCAAGCAATGTGACCCTATGCACAAATCCCAGTTAATGCACATAACACATAGTGAGACTACTTGTTCCAATTTACTGCTAGAATGGCAAGACCTGACCACCATGTGTCAGCTCACAGATTATGTTAATAACATTTTAAAAACCCTCTAAAGACAGACTAACACAAAACCAGCACATGAAGCACACGTGGATGCTGCTAATTGTACTGCTAACAAAGAAATTCACTAGTGCAATGCTAATATAAAATGCCTCAAGGTGTTCCCAACATAGCAAGTTAAAAAAAAAAAAACATTTAAACTACAGACACCTTTAAAATGAGCTGGGTCGCATTGTTTAATGTATTAACACTCATTTTTATTTTATAAATTTTATTTTCTCTGGTTTTAGCATTCATCTCATGGATACATTTTTATGTGGAATGCTAGGGAAGTATCTATTGGTAGCTTTTCCTGTTGAGGGGGGGGGGGGAAACATCACCTCTTTGACACATTTGAAAAATGCTGAAATGTCATGCCATTGACATTTTTATGCTGATAACATGTTAAGATTTTAAGATTTTGCAAATCCAGCCCAAAGATCCTCTGGGATTATGTATGTGACTTTGCATAAACATCATGCAATTAGCATTCAAGGGGGACAATAGATCACACTGACAAGTCATGGCTCAATCATTTTAAAAAACAGCAGGTCCGTTGTGTTTCTGCCGCTGTGAATTTGGCAGCATAATCCAAGTTCCTGTTTCTAGATGGCTTGAAATGCATAACATGACATGACATGACATGACATGACATGACATGACATAACGTGTCAGTAAAACATGAGACCTGTTGGAAAATGTATTATATTTTGCTCGGTTTTCTCTTTTCCTTTCGACCCCACTGCCTTCCTGTCTATTGTCCAGCACTCTCCACCATCCAGGGAAAGACGTATGAGTCTCTCTCCCAATCCATCTCCCCCCTCTTTATTGTATTGTCTTGTTGAGTGTCAATGTCACATGTTAGGGCATTAGCTGTGAAGACATCAGTGGATGGGGTCAGCACTGACATGGTGCCACCATTAAATCTATGGCCTCTGAAGCTGTGAGAACAAGCCTCACGGTCACCATGGTTCCCTCACAGACCGGCAGCTCCAAAGTGTCGAAGGCAGTCAGACGGGTGTGGCACCTGAGCTTTGCTGATGCTCACCTACACACCTGTTTTCACCGAGAAGCCAAAAACAGCCATATGCTGCTCTGCTCCCATCGAAAAAAAAAAAAAAATGGAAATCAGCAAATCAACATCGCTATGATCCCCCTGTTTTTTTTTTTTTTGTTTGTTTTTTGTTTTTTTTCCTTGAGCAGCATTTCTCAGCAAAAGTAGCCAACAGATGGTTAAAGAGACAATAGTTTGGGATCTGGCAGATGAACTGCCCTGCAAAACAGTAAACACACTCAGTGGAACATTATGGGTTAGACTGAGATAGCTGTGCAAGGAATCAGTGTCACGTTAAAATATACGCAAAGAGTTCATTTAACAAAATTAACGGAATGAGCAGTGAAGATGACAAAGCCATCTGCCCTTGAGTGGTTAGGCTCCTATCTAAATATGTCTTGCTTAAATGCATGCCGTTCCTCTCTCTGTACAATAATCATGCCTTTAGAGCTACTGAGTGTTGCAGTGCATTAAGATAAAAGCGCTAAAACAGTGTTTGTTCTGCATCCCAAATGGAGGCTGCTAAGTGAAGTAGCATGCTGTTATAGGAGTCGAGGGATGATGCTAGCATGAGTGCTTCTGTGAGTGGGAACACTTCACACTGCAGGGGTTTGCACCGACGCCACGGCATAAATTTGTCATATATCTCTTTTTCCTGCTTATTTTTTTATACAGCTCTAAATGTGCGCTGTATTAATTTATCACATTTGCTCATTATGCCCCTATTTGGATTTCAGCAATGTTATTATGGAAAATAGTTCACCTGAATTTGCATTTTTGGGGGCTTCAGTTTCTATTTTTCAGAGCAGCAAATGACTTTGAATCAGAGATGTGGGGGAAGTAAGGGAGTGATGCTACAGTGGAGCGGCGCAACTTTTGATGAAGGAATTCACAGTAATGATCTGTTGATGTGCTCTCTGTACAAGCAATTGTGTCGAAATAGGCAGAACTGTAAAGGCCATATCACAGAACTTCAGGGGGTCGGCGGAGAAACTTCTGTTCCCCTAATCCAGTAAGTCACACCCTTAACTGGAGAGAATGCAGAGAAAGACAGCCAGCTTTACACCCTGATTCTCCTTCCATAGCCTCCTCTATTTACTGAGAAGCATAAAATGGATTAAGCTCATGGGCCCTGAGACAAAAAATAGCAAAAAGTTGCATTCCACCATATAGCCATCAATCTATTTCATGTTAAATGACTGAGGTAATCACCTTGAGAGCTTGTTTTCTCTGCACATTGAGAGACAGACACCTCCCGACGTAATGTAAGCTAAAGAATGAGGAAGATGGCAGAGAGAGAGAGAGAGAGAGAGAGAGAGAGAGAGAGAGAGGGAGAGAGTCCTGGTTGCACGCCTGTTGCCGATTGAAATTGAAGATGTTCCCCTGGTCTAACATTGAACCTGCCATGAATATGTCACGCAGGCAGAGGTCCTTAATGTACTGAGGAGCCATTCGGTCAGAAAGGTCTTAAAACTCCAGGAGGGCTCTCCGACTGCTCTCTGACGATTCCAAAAACATTCTTATAAAACGACGGGGGATGAGGAAAATAAATTTGTTGTGATGTTTACGAGTCTGCATGGTTGAGGGCATTGGAGCATTGCATAATGTCATCATACGACAGGGGATGGGAAGGGGACCTTGGCCCTTACTCTTTCACACAAACGCATGCATGCACCCGGCCCGATAATGAGAATCCACCTCACCAAATCTTTCAATTCAAGGTCTTGCTTAGATTGACTGTAATGCCTAAGTAATCAGCCTGTACTGACCCACCTTGTCCCCGGCCAGGATTTATAGCACCCAATTACTGATCTCTATTACCCAGTGTGCCAAGGGGATGGAAATCAGACGAGTGGACTAGGGCCACCACTCCGTCTCCCAGTCTGGGTGACCAGGTGGCAAGAGGATGGCCTCCCCTCCTGCCTGCCACCCATCTTTCATACTCCATTACTTGGCCGGAGACTGACAGAGAACTTTTTTATGTTCCCTCTAGTGTCTGCATACTTAGTTAGGTCTTGATATTACGATCAATGTCACGCCCTCCTTTTGCTCAAGTGTGTCTTTTCCTTAAAAATACCTTTTTGTGCAAAAGTGGATTGCTAAGATGATGAGATGAATCTTCCTGAGAGTGCAGTTACAGATTAGAGTATTGTGAGCAACCGGGTTGAAACAGCTATGTAATAAAAAGCAAACTAAATAAATAAAACATGGATAATAGCTCGATTTTGCACATTGTATCACAGCGGACACTGACAAAATCCCATTTTGGAAACACAGTGGTACTTAATACTTAAATGTGTGGATTCCCCACTATCATGTTATATTGCAGGATACTGGTTGATGATGTTTTATTAGCATGGAGAGCAGTGGACAAAATGGAAAGCTGCGGACGACTCTCAGGGTTAATACATTTGCAGAGTCTCTAATTTTATTGTTGAATTGCAAATTTGTGTCTAAATCAATTCGTCTAATACCTACATAATGGGCACATACTCCTATAAATGTAACTTACACAATAAAAGTGACAGTGTATTTACAGTGTATTTAGTGTATAAGTATTAATCCTCTGGTTTTACTTGGATTTAATGTGACAAATCTGCGTTAATGTACAGAAAAAAGCTGTTTTGATCGTGCATATGTATATCTGTCTCAGCATTCTCTAAAGGCATATCCCAAAATCTGATTTGCTGCTGCTCAACAATAATTGCATGGTTGAAATATTTTGAATCATCAGTCGCAGTTGTAGTGGTAGAGGATCAAGCTCCTGTACCGCAGCTTGCTCCTGTCTGTCTTACCGGCAGAAGCACCATAATTGATCATTTTGTTGCAGTGTTTTGTTGTTTTGTTGTTTTTTGTTTTTTTCTTTTTGTTTTTGGGGGGTGGGGGTTTGTGTTTGCTTTAACATGTTTATAGCTGCAATCAAACTCACAAGGACTAGCTGGCAGTTTTTTGTTGTTGTTTGTTATTTTGAAACTGCTCCGCTGACAAAATGTGAAAAATGAACTCTGACACCCAAAATCAGAAAAAGAATCATACAAACAACAGCTGGTACAACAAGCACCTTGGTTCGTTCCAGCATGTCAAAAACTGTCTCTCAGGCAGAAACGTTAGGTTTACTGCAGGGTATTTGAATAATATCTGTCTAAAATTAAATTTGGCCTTTCTTTTTAATACATTATGACTAATAACAAAGCGTATATTAGGCCCTGCAAATGCAGCTAAATTGGATTTTATGGTATGGTGTACACTCAGCTTTAAAATGCATGCACCGATTCATTCATTCACAGCATTCTCGTCCAATCCCTTAGCTTTTGAGGTTTTGACAAAAAAAAAAAAAAGGCAAAACATTTAAGCATGAAAGGGTTAATCAAACACCTAAGAGACTAGAACTATTTGTCATTTATTTAAAAGTAAACAGCAGCTCTTCCAGAGATAATTTGGAGGTACCGTGGTGCATAGTTTAGATAAAATTCATAAAAGCAAGTGAAGAAAGAATTTGGGATCTTTTGAAACTATGTCAAACGCTCAGTGATTCTCCTTCCGAGACACTTTAGAAAGTTCACATGTGCACGCCGAGCCGTGTGTGCAAAGTTCCGATCATGAAGCTGTCATTCATTTCATGGTGACAGCAGCCAACAGCCAAGGCTTTGTGGGCTCCTTGATAATATTTTCACATTCATTTTGATGTCTCAAAAGAATGTTTTTTCAAAACAATGTTATCTCCATGCAGCACAGGAAGCCGGAGCCATGTCACATTGTTTAGCTTTGAAGTGGCATACTCTCACAATACTGTACCTTCCACAGGGGCCAACCAGAAACATTAATTATTGATTCACAACATAGGTTTGAAGGAGCGAGGGTGAATAGCTCTGGTGTATAAAAGGTCTGAAAAGGAAAAGTGGCATATTTTGACAAGTACATTACATAATATGCTTTTGGGCAGCTCCAGTTAACTGTTGAAATACATCTCGGTTGTGCTCCAGAAAACTGCAAGCAGCAGCCAAACATCAGCCAGTTCAGAAATTTCACTTTCCAATTCATCAGTGCTTCTTATATTCAGATGACTGTGAGGACAGCAAACAAAGCAGCCCTGGCTAACACAAGTACCACTGCCAAGCTTATCAAGGTAAATTCAAGGCAACTAGACATTATGTAAACCAAACGTGAACTTGTTGACATCTAAGATATTTAAAATAGAATCCAATACAGACGTCATTTCACAGAAACCGTTGTGTAAAACCCTACAGCCAAGGTCAGCTCATCAGGCATGCATTCTTTGTTGTTGCCGCCAACTGCGCTGCAAAGAATCTCCATCCTAACAAGACATTTAATCTCAAAGTCGGTCTCAAAATCTTGTTTTCATTTAATCGGGTGAAAAAAAAAAATCAGCCAGTGGGATGAGGTAATGCCGATGTTACTTAACTCCAATTTTTCTGGGAACAAAAAGCATATATATGTTGATAGGCTAATATTTATATTTCTTGGGAGCAAGGATAAATATGTTCAAAAAATAATAAGAATAAGATAGATCAGCCCACTAGCATCAAAAAACTGACAAAGAATTTGATTAGCAATGCAAACAAGTGGGATTATCTCATCCTATTGGGAGGTTTTCTCAATCTTTTTTTTTTCTTTTTTTTTGAGAGAAATACATTTCAAGAATTAAAATGAGACCAAATGGCTTGTTAACATGGAGATTTTTGCAGTGCTGGGCTCCAGAGTCGGTGAGTAGCAGGGTGATTTTTGTTCGAATTGGAAAATCCCCTTTCAAATCTACAGCAGTGGTCGAGTTTCCACACTAGCCCTTGACGCTCTCATGGATGATCCGCCCACCTTGGTACAGCGTCCATAAAGCCACCACGGCCACTGAAGTAGCTGGCAACAAACAAGGAAGAACAAAAGGTAAAAAGCAACACCAATACCAGTGTTCAACCATGTTTTTGGACAGGTCTTCTCTGTTCAAAGCTGCTCGCCACGCCCACATGACACCAGCTTTAAGAGAGGTCGAGCTTGGGAAGCTAAGCTCATAGAAGCCATTCCATAATTCCTCTCGTTGACTCAATACTAGGTTAATGGAGCTGTCTGTGCTTCATTGATCCTGTTGACAACAAGAGTGAGATGCTATCTAGAAGTCTGAGGTACGGCTGACGCTGCGAGGCCATGATCTCCACCTGGTGGACGATAACAGTAGCAGCGGCGGCGCTACACAGATCTATATGGAGTCAGGCCTGCACTGTCCTAAAGCAGGCAGGGATTATCACCACAGCTGCCACCAATACCGCCACTATCTGCAGCGTCGCACCCCCTAAACCCCCCACCACCCCACCCCACTCCACTCCCAAGCACCCATGCTGTGATCAAATGGCATCAGAAACAGTAAAGCAAAAAGCACCATGCCAACCTCAAACACAGAGGCACAAAAAACTATACATTACAGACACAGACAGACACACACACACACACTGCCAAACCTTGTCTGCAGTGTGTGTGAACACCCTCCTCCCTCCATTTACACCAATCCAAATTGTGCTGATTGTGGGTGGACTCTGGGGAGAACAGTTTTGCGTCACTGGGTGGATCTGTCGCCCTCACTCGTCTGTTTGGGTGGTGGCTTCTACCGCCGGCTATTCCAACCCCCGGCTCACACACATTACACACTGCACCTTTAAAGCTGCAATGGGTGAGATTTTCACTGTCCCGTAGCCCAAAATGACCATAATATATCTGAAAGGGTTGGAAAGGTTGTTGATCAATACCAGTAAGGTCACATTTGTTTCACCGATTTCAAAACTCATTGTCAGCCTGCAGTCTGTTTTGGAACAAAACCTCCCCACCCACTGAAATTTCAAAGCAGATGACAAAGCATTATTATTATTCCAACGTTTAGGATGCTGATATATTATCTCACCCAGTTTTTGTGTTGGATCTTTGCTGTAATTAGCTTGCTTGAATCTCTCTTGTGAAGATGTGAGCATTATGTATTCCAACTGCAGGCCACTGTAAAACTGTATCAGAGATCAATGATGTGACGCTTTGGTCGCCAATGAAGGTTGTCATAGTGTTGAAATTTGGGGATCTGTATAAGATGAAATTATATTTTTCCTACTGTACGTCCTCATAATAATAGGAGCTTCTCAAGTAGGTCTTCTCACTGTGTAGTCTTCTACATCACAGCGCCCTTTCTTCAGAAATGATGTTACAATTATCCAGAGAGACAACTGCACAACAGTGCGGTGACATTTTTGCAAATGATTTCTCCTGCATGTACAGTACCTCTGATGAGAGTTGAGGTTTTGATAACAGGATCTCAACAGTATTGACCCAAGTGGTCTGACCTCGATGCAAAAAGTTTGTGCTGAACATAAGCGTTTAACTGCGACCCATCACATGTTTGTTTACAGGCAGTTCACAGGCTGTAAGATGAGCAAATACTTATGCACTACAAGGAAGATGCCAAGCGTTTTAACAAGAGATTTCATAAGGTAAAAGTATCTGTGTTTATGCAGTGGGAGAAATATTATGAATAATTGGAGAGTTGACACGGTGAATTCCTCCAGCATTAATCGAGCCTGTGAAATCTCTGATGTTAGCTTCACATGAATCATTGTTAATTCCCATGAATCCATTACTGTTCCGTGCAACTAAAAATAGAGTCCTGATAAATCAATGGGGACACTCTAGAGTGAAAAGGAAAAAGGGGGGTTGGCGGTGCTGCTTCTGGGGCTTCTCTTCCCTCTGGAGCACTATGCCCTTGCCTCTCATCACTGATTATTCTCAATAATTCTCTGATAGATTTCTCTGTTACAGCTGATGGGGAGGTTACAACAGACCTTGAACAAAATGTTTCAGCCAAATCCCTCTTAACTAAATGTGCGTTCCACACATTTCCACTCTGTTAGAGGCTCTTTGAATGTGTGCAAAACAAAGCTTTTTTTCCCCCCACTGTCAGTATCCTTGACTTGAATATTTCTGTAATGGCTGTGACCTATTCCCTATTCAGGACAACAATAACAAGAGATTTTTGCCAATTTCCCTCTATGTGTAAAGAAACCCTAATCCATTTGAAATGGTGTGCGCCGATCTCCTGTGCCGATAGGATTGGTTACAGCTCAGCAAGCGTGATGTCTTGTGTGCAGATAGTGACCCCCAGGACCTGCCCCCTTCTCTCCTGCATTGAAAGCCTTCACACACCATGGGCATTGCATGGCCTCACTCACGCACTGGGTGCAAGGGCAGACAGGTTCATCTGCACACAATCACAACGGACGGCCGCATCCCATTCCAATTGCATTTCCGCTCACGGGGAAAGATCCCGCGGTGCATTTTACTGTGGCTGAGACAAATTTAGCTGAAATGGAAGGAGAGAGATGGAAAAGGCTCACCTCTTACACTAATCTGGGCAAATGACACAGTATTGGCTTCCTACAACAACATCCCGACCAAAAAGAAAACGGTTTCTAGACAACAGAGCTGCCCTGCCTGTCTCTGGCAGAGGAGAGTGAATTAATTAAGATGATAAATTGCGCATGTCATATTTGTCATCTTTTCAATCATCAGTTAATGAGGTGAAACATGTGGAAGGGTGTGTCTCTGAGTAAGTCTTGCCTTGGCCAAGGAGCATGGGATGAGATCATCCTGAATAAGGACCATCAAGGAGAGGCAAAAGAAATACTAGACATGAAAGAGAGAAAGATAAACACTGAGGCAAATTTGGCTGATATTTAACATATACATATAATGTATACATTAATAGCCTGCCGGCCCGTGTTATTCCAGCAAAGCAACATGAATACATATCAGGCCGAGGAGAGAGAAACAGAGCCACACATGGAAACGCACAGAGAGACTCAGCAGTCTGATATCTGATACCAAAGCACCCTGATTAGAATTTTGTCATACCGCAATTTACAAATTAAAATGAATTACATCTTCCATGCCCTGACCTCCATTAAAAACACTTCATTGTTGATGAGCCATGATACCATCTGCTATCGATTGGAGGAGCATCAGTATGGCCAATCCTGCCTCTTCACAAGGAGGTCATCCAAAGCAATTTAGGCATATTGAGAGATTGATCAGAGCTATGGAGCTGCCACTTGGGCCCACTCAAGGCATAAAAGTCTGAGGTGTGACGCAGCCACTCCCTGCTCCTCTAAGGAGGGAGCGTCTCAAATCTAAATGCTAATGGTTTCTTTAAGAGCCTGGGTGCCCTTTAACCACTACAGTCAGATGTGAAGGATGGCTCTCACTGTTTCGACAGCTCTGTCTTCTCTTGAAGACCCCCCCACCATCCCCCAACACCTCCACCCCAAACCACCACCCCCAAAACCCCACCACCACCACAACCACCAACCACTCAGTCTCAGTTTTCAACAGTGTGGGGGAACTACACCACTCAGCATGGCCCTTTAATAGTAATGGAATAAGTGCTATTTGGTGTATTACGTACCTGGTTGAAAAGTGAATGCTTATTTCTATCTCAGCCATAATAGATCCTGACAGAAAATTATTCATACGCTGCAGCAGCTCAGGGGAACAGCTCGACTCTTGGTTTAACACAGTGGCTATAAAATTATTACAACAGTAGTTCGAAGTAGACTGATGTGGAATTTTCGGTTTAAAATGGACAAAATCTTTTCAAAGTATCGTTTTTTATTAAAAAAAAAAAAGTGGGTGGGTAATTAAAGAAACTTGATAGTATAAAAATCCTAAAACATAACTTTTACTTTAGTTTAAAGTGATAGACGCTAGAATTTTTTTTTTTTTTTTTATTGTGATGCCATTTGAGTTATTTAACTCTAAACAACAGGAACTGGAGTTAAATGTCCCTTATCCCCATAAGGGATGCAGATAATCTACACTGCACTCCAGCATCCTATACTCAAACACATTTTACATTCAAAAATCCCACTGAATATGCATTCAATATACTGGTACTTTGTACAAAATGCCCTACCTGTAAAATAAAAGCAACCTAAAAACAAGTTCATTTAAAATTTGTATTTAACAATGGAAAATTAGGAATAACACGTTATACATGAATTGCTGAGCTACTGCTTTCCAGTGAGATAATTTGTTGAGTAGACTGAGCAAAGGGAGTGAATACTTTTACTAACAAAATGTTTGTTATTGCATATATTTCTCAAATTTCTAAAAGAGTGCTTTGTACCAAATATCCCAAATAAATTTATCTGAAACTATTTCTGTTGCGGAAGTGTATATGCAAAAATGGGTGAATACTATTTACAGCCACTGAGTGCTATTAGGATACTGATGAGATTTGGATTCATTTGTCCAAATACAGAACTGTAGAATGACCATTTGTAGAGCATTTGAAGCATATTGACTAAATTAATGTTAATCAGAAATGAAATAACCGTGCCAGTGAATCTACAATGCACTTTAAAGCTGCAGTTTGCAGGGATCGTCAAACATTTCTGATCCTCTAATTTCAGTCACTCTCTCTTTTAACCTCAGTCTGAACCAGCATTCTTCATTATGCACTACCTGCTGAGAGTACATCAAAGGCGCATTGTGCTACAGTATCATATGTCTTCTGTGCCTGAATTCGCAATATTGTGGGCTTCACCATGGTAACAGAGATCAGGAGGCAAAGGTCATGCAAAGCGTTGGTAGAGGTGTCGCTCGGCAAGGGTGAGGTGGGGGCGGCAAAACCTCCACATGGGCCTTTTTCCATACACTAAGCACGCTCATCATCTCCTGTCCTCCGCTAGCTCCCTGCAAGGTTAGTGAGAGTCAATAAGCCTTCCGCAAAGGTTAAGGAGACCTATAAGGAAGATATTATGCAAACAGTGATCTCTCTGGATCCAGCAGAACCACAAATAGAGTGGCATAACCATCTTTGTTCATTTTCCATCTGAAAGTGAATCATAGAGAGGTGCTCCGTTTTCCTGCATGGCTGGCTTATGAATTCATTATGAGCCGTCTATACACTTCGACACGGAATACTTTATGAATACAAAAATTGAAAGCCAACATATTAAATTGACAGTTTCCTGCAATGAGCAATTTGTAGATTTCTCCTCTGGTAATGGGGAAATAAATAATCTTTTCATTGCACAGTAATGTATGATGACCATAATACTTGTATGCCAACAGCTCAAGAATGATTTTAGAGTTTAGAGTTCTGGCATTCAGAAACACTGAGAGAGACTATTAGCTATCTCTTTACCACGGCATCCATGCAGTTGTGCACATCTGACCCATTTAAAATGTACTGGAGGAGGAGTGACAGCAGGGAGGCAAAAAGGGAGGCAAAGTTACTGAGGTGGACGTCCCTCTTCAATACTAACCAAAAACGTGAGTTTCACACGTAATTATGTGTGGCATTTAATTCTTAACTTCGTAACCTCTTCAATCCTGCTGCTCCTATTGGCACGTTAGTCACTGCTGCACAGCCACATTTTCTAAAAACAACACAGAGCTTTATTTTAAAACACAGAACTTTATTTTAAATTCTAGTAGTGATCCCAAGTTGTCCAAAGACACCAAATCTGTCCCTCTGAATGACAGGAAAATGTGTATAAAATGATGTGCGAGACATGATAGATATTTTCTATTTGATGTAATGGTGCGGACATAAAACAACGGCATCTTGGGTTTGAATATTTCACTCAATATAAGTGTGATGTAGCTTCAATGAAGTACTGCAACAGCAAGTACAGAAAATACATGCCCCATTGTCACACACTATGGAAAAATTATTTTCTTAACTCCAAAGCTGCTTATGGGGAAATTTGAGGGAAACTGTGTTCAGGGGTTTAACTTACTGTGTAATTTATTCCAAGGCACAACAGGACGACAAAAAGGATGAAAATAAAAGACATTATGAATTACCAGGTCATGTTGCTATGATTATTAATATTAATCATATTGATATTATTCACCACTGCTTAAGACCAAGAGGACTCATGCCATATCCACTTTGGAAAAATCTGTGTCAGCCTCTCATCTGGTCTGTGGCTCAGTCAAAGTGAATCACAGTCTGCTCTCTCCCCTGTGCCATGCTAAAACCACTTGCCGTACACATTTAACCACCTGGCAGACATATAGCCTTCGTGCTTGTATTGCAACCCAGGTGTTCTAATTGGAAAACTGCAAATGACTTGATTTGTATTGGTGGCTCAAGACACTCCTAAACACCCCCACGCCCCGTCTAGAATCGTCGCACTGCCAGACATTTCATCCTCCAGCCATAAAAATAAATGACAAAGCAATATCATTATGAACGTGGATATATATATTACTTCACTAGAATTTTCAGGTGGATTTCTAAATATCTTGCTCCTTTCTAATGTGAAAATAAAGCATTACTGTTTATGTCAATTGAATGCCACTGCAGCTCCAGGGGGCAGGAGGGGCCGGGGCTGAGCCAGACACTAGTGTAGGAGGAGGAGACAAGTCCTATCAGTGTTGTAGCAATCAAGGTCCTACAGAAGGCATAGAACTCTTAATGCCCCTTAAACACTTGCATAATAAGTAGAATTTCCCACAGATTATGTATTTCAGACATCTGGATACTGAAACTAATCCAGGGAAACTTCATGTGCAGAATAGCTTTCGGTATCTCTGTGATGGAATTACGTGTACCTAAATTAGAGTGCAAATTTGAATCAACACTTTAAGCGAGATCTGCAGGTTCTTGGCAGTGAGGGGGGAACACAACAGGATTCTCGCACATATGCCACACACATCCGTGAGAGGCTCAGCAGGCTGCCAACACCAAAGCGTTCATCACTCTCCACCCACTCCTTTTTATAACATGGAACACAAAAAAATCCCCACAGTATCGGAGCAAGCCCAACCAATCAGTAGTGAGGATCAAAAGCCAGACGTTCAAGGAGAATGAAATGCCCCCATTGATTGGCCGTGCCGCTTTGGTCCCCCCTGCACAGTCCTTCTCCAATCGATACCTGAGAGATAAGCAGCCGTCAGCGACTGACATTGGTGATGTACAACCGTCACGGCTGTACAACGACGGATGACCTCTCGCTGCCTTGGTCACGCAAGACTCGCCAGAGCGTCTCAGGCTAAGGACGCCAAGGGCAAAGCTAAACCAGCCCGTCCTACATTGAAACTCACTTCCACTGAGGTGCTCACTCCTGTGCATCAGACTGGCATAAAGTGACCGGTAGGCATCTGCAGCTTGCTAGTGCATTGGGAACAGTGCCGCAGTTCCACTTTGGGCAGAATAAAGCAAAAAGGCTGTTACCGGGAGCAGCTCCTTGCCCTTTATTCATCTAGGCATCTCCAACATAGCATAATATTCGTCTTCTGAATGTGCAATATCATATGCATCACCTAAATCGGTTGCCGCTATCTAGTCAAGGCAACTGTCTCAGCACGTTGCAGAGGACAAAAAGACCTGGCAGCTAATTGCTCCGAGTAGACCAGCAGGGGTTAAACCTTTGGAAGGTGAGAGCAAAGCGCAGCACTGCAACAAGGATAAATTACCTGAAAAGGAACCACTGTTATCGCTCTGTTTGTTTTCAAAAGACAATAATGAAATAAATAAATGAAAAAAAAATGGTTCAGAGAAAATGAAATGATGGCGTGGCGGTGTTTTGTGAAATTGTGCTGTCAAACGTTTCTCCTCTCTAATTTCCTGGAGCGCAGATGATGGAGCATGTGTGCTGACAGCTGAATGAGATAAAAAAGACTTCTCCTCTTTTTTTCAATTCACGAACATTTTTAAGCGACATTTATAAATATAATAATAAAACAATTATTTTGTGCCAAATGACTATTGACAGATACCATGACCTTGTGTCAGTAATTTTTTTGCTGTGGGCATTTATTAAAGTGCCAAGGCTGACAAGTGCACACAACAAGTGCAGACGTGAATGCAAAACATTGTGATTGTGACGCAAAAGAAGGGGAAAGCAATTCAGTCTACTGTCTATTTAACTAAGACCATGTAATTTAAGTAGCGCTTACTTATACTTTACACAAGCAGTTAAAAGATTATAATCATATTCAATTATCTGCTTATAAAACAGCAATTTGTAGCCCAAGAGTCAACACCACTTCATATCATAATACATAGTCTTTTCAGCAGCCGAGGAACCTGCTACTCTGTTGCGAAACTTGTGAAGGTCTCAGAGCAAGCATTCTTGTGTGTGTGTGTGTGTGTGTGTGTGTGTGTGTGTTTGTACGCCTGTGCGTGTGATGGGACCGTCCCAGCAGAACTGTCACTTCGCTCCCCTGTTACAGGTGCTCCACACAGGGGAGCTGGCAGCTCTGACGGACGCCTCCTCCTAGGGATTTATGGGAAATGACAGCTCCCGCTAAATAAAGCCGGAGTGGCCGGGAAGGGAAGACAACGGAAGTTCCAAACGGCAAGCACACAGGGCTGACACTAGCTGAAATTTATTTCCTGCGCTCTGCCTGACAATTTAGTTGGAAATGTGCTATTCATACTTTTGGGCCTAGAGAGAGAGGGGTGGAGAGCCCCGCCCTTGATCTACTGCCTCTGTTTGGTGTAATGGTCTACGAGGTCTTTCTGCCAGCGAAAATCACATTTCTTACATGGCTGACTCTTGATGAATTATTTCACATTTCACTTACTTACCTTTTTAAAGGTTAATCTACATCAATAACGTTAAAGGAAAATTTCACAGCTACAAATGAATAGTTCCCCTTATTCTAACTCTAAAGGCGTGGAGAGTTTGGGTGCTTAAGAAGTCCATTTCAAACTTCATCATTTAACCATTCTACAGCATATGAATGCACACGGGTTGGGCCAGCGTTCTGATTTTCTCCATATTTAAATACGGGCCATTTTTAATTGAGCAGAAACTGCTGTGGAGAACAGTGCTGAAGTAATACTGAGGCTGAAATATCATTACATTGATGGAAGCTGGGCTCTCTGACTTTTATTGGCAGCTTGCGAACTAAATGTGTGGTTCAATTCAGAGACAGCCATGGCTGCAGCGGCAAAGTAATCGACTTTGGGACGAAATGGTGTGGAAAATGACATGTAGGCCTTTGCTTAACGCCAACCTGGTGCAGGCAGAATCTATCAGTCAGGTGCACACCAACATTGGCATTTTCACAAATGTGATTCAGTTGATGATACTAGAGCGCTGCCGTGCTGTACCAGTGCTCCATATGAAAACTGCCGTTTCCAGCCATGCATACTGGTACTGCTGCTGAAAATGTCTCTGCATTCGGTTGGTTTTGAACTCTATCATGTGCAGATAAAACAATGTTTAACATATAAAACACACGGCAGCATATCAGAGCTTATATAGGTCAATGTAACTTGAACTCTCTGTGTGTTTGACTAAATAAAAACTAGAGCTTTAAGCTGATTCAGTCCAAGTCTTTTTTCTCAATCTGTATGGGATAATTTCTTTGTTTTGAGTTGAACAGAAGATTCACTGCTGTTCCACACTACTGTGCAGTGTATTTTTGGCTCAGTGCTGCCAAAGTTTGGACACAGCCATTTATAATTCTCTCCCAAGGAAAGCAGCTCGCTCCTTTTTCCAAACAGACTCCCCAGGATACTGACTGGTCCGCGCTGTCACGTGGCTTATTCACAGACTTGCAGTTTTTTTAAGCCGCTCAAGCAAGCCGTTGCTTCACCGACCGCCAAAGCCAAAAGGGCCCAGAGCAGTATCCCGATATTAATCATCATTAATCATATTAATCATTAATCATCACAATTAAACACCGATTATGTAAAAGATCTTTTGCTGGGAGTGTCTCAACTCTTACATCAGCCCTCCCCACCTCTCCCACCAAGATTCGACGTGTCTTTCCCCCAACAGCAAGCCTGGAAGAGCAGCAGTCACACACACACACACACACACACCCACACGCACGCACACTCACACACACACACTTGCAGAGCCACAGAGCAGATCAAGTGTGCCTGGAGCGCTCTACAGAGAGGCGAGTTTTCCTCATTAGGCCGTGTGTGCACCACTCTCCAAAAACCCCCTCACTCTAATCACTGTCACCAGACCTCGGCTGAAAAACAGATAATTAATGTTGGGCCCTGCCTCAATCGGCTTCAATGCTAAACAGCTCTGTTTACATATGTGTGTGCATGTGTGTATGTGGGTGGGTGGGTGGTTGAGTGTGTGCATGTTCGTGTATTTGGAGTCTGTCAATGTAGGAGGCCCCCCAGGGACCGCGGATGCTCAAGCCATCTACTACAACGATTTCTGTCAGACACACACTAGTTCTCGGCGGACCAATTGCACACCAAACACAAGCATGCATATACAAAAGAAATACCCCATGTCAAAAACAAGATGCTAAATGACTCTGTCATTGTCACTATGTCCCTAATTACAAAAGAGTGTAGCGTGAAGCTTTATTTTATTATTATTGTCTCTTTTTTCTGTTCCTGCCTCATTGGTATCTCCAGCTTTTGTTCCCAGTTTTGTAACTGGGAGTGTCACGCCCCTTTTGCTCCAGGATTGCCCTTTTATTTCTCCTTCACTGGTTTATTAAATGGAATGGACTGCTTAATCGCATGCTTTGCAGAGCAGATTTATTTATGTTCTTTTTTTCTTCCTAAAGGCAGTTATTAATATCATAAATATTTGATGATACTTTGCATGACCCTGGAGAGAATGACATAGAGAGGTATGAAGGTTAACGCTGGGGGTACAGACTGATTAAATGCCTACTGAGTGGCTGGTTCGCAAAAGCCCACGCAGGGCCGCTATAAACTTTCTAATGAAATGGACTGAATAAACAATGTGTTCACAGTACATGTTTACAACAGTCTTGGATGACTTTTAGGTATGTTGCTGCCAAAGAGGAAGCCATTTTGTGAGATGAAACTAATGTTGCTCCATTAGATATGTATAACTTCCAAATCCTTGCAAATGGAGTTGTATGGTAATGCCCCTCTATTTTCTCCGCGGCACTTTGCCCTGCAATTACCATCTTTTTCACAAAGGTTTTGAGGAGAGGCCATCCTTCCACAGCTTGGTGTAGAAACAAATCAATTCTGTTTTTCTGCTTCCCGAGAACAGAAATAAATAAATGATGCTCATGTCCTTTGTCTGTGCATTGTGGTGTCCACAAGTGTTTGAAGATGGTCTTTATATGGCATTCTCAGAGAACACACCAAATCAAATAGCTCAAAACAAGTATCCAAAAAAAAAAAAAAAAAAAATCCAAAAACAAACTGTCAATTACTGCATCAACTTCCGCCTCCGTAATACAAACTAAAGCTACAGGCGTGGCGAGAGCATTCAAAATGCAGCATCTTAAGACTGGCAGACTTAGGATGTGTCTGCAATTGTAATTGACATCATTTAAATGGTAACAAGTTGGCAAATTAGTAAATTCCATCACTCATTTATTGAAGATGTGCAATTACTGGTATTCAATACCCCAAAGTCAGCTGGAGATTTTCTGAAAATAAATGAAAATACCCAGGAGGAGCTAGAGCCATCCCTTCCACTAGTCATAATTTAATCAGCAAAGCATCTGAATATTTAAAGAACTCTGGCATACAACATTTATTGACTCTATGACTATGTCTTTCCTTATACACCCAGACATGGCTGAATACCTCAACAAAACGATTTGGCACTGACATATCTAATTTGACCTTGTCAGAATCCCAACCCCTTCCCCCAACATTTCCTTGTGCATGAAGTGTAATTGAGCCTTCAGGGAGCATGGAGAGACTATCTGGGCCATGGTTTGTAAGGTTCTGTATTGATGATTGGTACTGGTTACCAACCATCTAATCAATAACAGCAGATACTAAAGCAGATAATAATAAGCATGGAGTGACAGAAACTTAAGCGTCCCTCACAAGCACTTTGATATTGCAAAGATCATGCACAGGCTCGAGGACGATGTTCACAGCTTCACTGTGAATAAACTCTCTCCATACAAAGGTCTATGTCAACAAACATGCTGCCCAGGACAATTTACTTTCCTTGAATACATTTCTTAACAACAGAAAAAAACAATCTGTAAAAGATAAATATTCCTTTCAACAGTCAGCAAACAAGACAGAAAGACATTCTGCCTTGAAATGGTATGAATTTTCCATGACACCCACAGGCAAGTCCAAAATGAAAGTTACATTAATTGAGAGAGCTTAAATTACTTTTAGTAAGGCGGCTTTTGTCATCTCCTTGTGCTATGAATATCATACCACACCTTTGATGGTGGTTTTGAGTGATGAAGAGCGGTCAGTGAAGCCCTACTTTGTTATGCAGACCACTATAAAACTGTGACTTTTAACTCTGAATAAATCTAACCCTCTATTAGTGCATGCAAGGGGAAAAGATGAAAATACAGAGAAAGGAAGAACAAAAAATTGTCTGGTTTGCCATGTTTTAACATCATGAATGTACTAAATCACAGGGTTTCAGTAAATTTGACCGGATAGAGAAAGAATGAGTCTGAGTCTTTTCATTCACTTCTGCTGACACATCGGCAACCAGAAGCTCCTTGGGCCTCAGAGCCACTGATGTGTCAGTTCTCTGTCTTCTGCAAGCCTTTTACCACATGCCAAACAGACAAAACTGACTCCTCATTTATATTTAGTATCATGCAAAAAATGTTACCCTGCCAAACATGCCAAAGCAACACATTGATAAATAAAACTTAAAAAAAAAAAAAAAAGAAAAAAAGTGTAAGCTCTGTGAGCAAAACCAAAATTATGAATGAGAATTCCATTTAAAACATATATACAGTTGGAGCGTGTGATGCTGGCAAATCTGCAAGTTCCAAGCTATTGCACATCATAAAAATGCAAATAGTACATTCCAACAGTACGCAGTCCAGCGATAAATGTAATATGCTGTCGGATGTTTAACATATAAGTCTTTTCATTTTTCACGTTTACTCATCAGACTTTCAAAGCACAGCGAGGCGCTGCCACACAATATTCTGGCCCTTACAGATGTAATATAACCTGTATTGCAATGGGCCAGTGTGATGCAGCTGTGGCACAAGGGCCAATGGGAGCTCTTTAAATGAAAGAGTGGCTGTAAACACCACGTCTAGTTTCTCTCCTTGCCGGCATTACTTGCGGAGCTGATGACAAGTGCCGAGCAGCCCTCTAGTGCCTTTAATACAGCAGGAGCATTCTCCAGGGGAAATGCAATCTGTGTCCTCCGCACAGATCCACTGTCTGCACTTCCCTGCATGTGAGCTGCTATCATATTATACTCCCCGCTCTCGAAATGGGAGAAGGAAATAGGAAATCGCCTCGGCCAGAGATGAACCAGGAACATAATCAAAAAATAGTGTGGCGCAACAGCACAGATCAGCACAGATCAGCACAGCGCGCAGACCTCCCCTGGCTGAGCGCTAAACAATAAGCAGTGGGATTGCTTGGGATTCTTCTGCCTTAGAAAAGAAAGTACGCCCCTTTTTCACCCTCAGGCATCTATTGGCTTATAACAGCTTATACGTTTAAGATGGGAGATAAGAGCAGGGACGCTTCCCTCATACTGTTATCCAGCATGCCTATATTGGCAATAAAAACAGTCGAATGCACAGACAAAAGAGCCTCACAACATAAAGGGGAGTGTGTGGAAAATTATTCAGTTGACCTTGCACACCACTGGGGCATTTTTTGTTTTGTTGTTGTTTTTCATTTGATCTAAACATAGAAAAACAACAGCGTTCATTGCATTGTTGACTTAAGGCAAAGCGTGAAAGTGAACGCATTAAAGTAGAAGGGGGGGGGGACTGCTAAGGTATTGCAAAGTACAAATCACACTGTTTTGGTGGGCTGCACTTGTTTTTGGTTGCATTCTGGACTCGGTGATAAATATAGGACAGTGTGCAAGACAAACAGCAGATATAAACAGAGAGAAAACACACTGCACGCACTGAAAGCACTGCACACACAATCCTACACTTTTCTGACTATTATTTTGCCTGCCAGTAAAAGACAAAGACACTTCAGCAGTACATGAATAGTGAATAGGCTTTTGGATCTATGCATGTGTGTAGAGTCAGGTCTTTGTGTGTGTTGAAAGTAAAGGCACCGCACACGTGTATGTGTATATGTGTGTGCGATGGCGTGCGCGCGTGCGTGTGTGTACAAGTGTGTGTGCGATGGCGTGTGTGACAGCGTTAAGCCTGAGTGAGAGGTGAAAGGACCGCTGTACTCACAGTTGTGCTCTTGTTTCCCTGTGGTCTGTCGGCGTGTCAGAGTTTCATCCTCTCAGTGTCTCTCCCTGGGCTGGGCTTCCTCTTCCTCTTCTGACCAAAAGGTGTGGGGAGGAGGAGGAGGAGGAGGGGACACACAGATGGAGAGCAAAGGAATGAATGCCAGAGAGAGAAAGAGAGAGGAGAGGGAGGGTTTGTGTGAGTGAGAAAGAGCACACGAGCGAGAGAGAGACAGAGAGAGAGAGAGGGAGAGAGAGAGAGCGAGCGAGAGAGCGAGAGCGAGAGCAAGTGATGTGGGAGAGCTGGAGGGAGGGCGAGGGGTGGCCTGCGATTGGCCTGTCAGTCCGGGAGAGGGAGCGTCGGTCTCGGCTGTGTCGGGGCGGTGGGCTGCCTGCACCCCAGTCGTTTCTTTTTGTGTGTGTGTGTGTGTGTGTGTGTGTTTCCCCTCCTCCTCCTATTTAATCGCCGCTAGAGCCGGTCGCACAGATTCCTATGGCGCACAATGCAAAACGCACGCACTCGCTCACTGGCTCACGACTCACACACTGCATCTACATCACAAGCACAGAGACAGAGAGAGAGAGAGAGAGAGAGGGATAGTGGGAGAGAGATAGATGAATAAGGAGAGATTGAGAACGGAGGAGGAGGAGGGGTGATAGAGTGAGGCAGACAGATTCAGAGGGCCGATGACAGCTTCAAGCTGAAGCTTCTCCTGACTCCTCATCAATGACAGGTACTGAGGAACAACAAGAGGGAGAGAGAGAGGGAGAGAGAGAAAGAGAGAGAGAGAGATACCCACCTCCCCCTCGCCTCCACACACACACACGCACACGCGCACAAATCACTCGTTGCCCATCCCACCCCACCCCAGTCTCAATTACCATAGCCACGGCAGATGTATTGGGCTTGTCAGCTCTCAAGCAAGGCTGTGGAAGAGATGGGGGCTAACTTATCTCATCTAATTTAACCAGGCTATAATCAGACAACACTGTGGAGCTCATTTATGGTCAGGCTAGCTGTGCGCGCGCGTGTGTGTGTGTGTGTGTGTGTGTGTGTGTGTGTGTGTGTCTAGTGTGGGGGAGGGGCCAGACAAAGGCAAAGAGAAATTAGTACATCCCAGGTCACAGTGCAGCACCCTAAAGGCTCTCACTGAGGCCATTAGCACTGGGGTCCAACAATGAACATAATCTCAGCGACAAAAAAAAAAACAAACAAACAAAAAGATGTACTTCACTGTTGAATTGCACTGGTTATGGTTAATGTGGCACTCTGCCCGTGTATTGATCAACAAAAAATTCTGAGAAATGAGGGACAGGCATTTGTCTAATTGCGCAACATTAACTGGGTGTGACCCTTATTCAGTTCTTACACTAATTAAGTTCAATCTTAATACATAATGCATCCAATACAATTTAACTAATTTCAATGTGGCTACACCCTACATGCTCCAAAAATGAGATTCAGTCCGAATGAGAAGCACTATCAAGGATATTAGCTCTGACGTTTCTGCAGGCAACGCCCAGGTTGCAGGCGAGTGTCAAGCTCCGGTATTTTTTTCCTCATTAACCGTGGCGCCCGGTCAACAGCAGACCAGCTCCAATCGGCTCCCTCACTCGACACAAAGTCCCAGGAATCCTATCTCCGTCCTCTTCACTCCACCAAATTCAATTAAAAAGAGAAATTGGCAATTAGATCACTGTTATGATCCTGTAACAATGATCTAATCTGTAATTCATTGGCTGGTGTTCCCCTGGGGGGGGGTGGTCCTGCTTGATGGAGTGGCTCGGAGACTCCTTGGCATTCACCTCGGCTCGGGCGGCGCACAAGGACGCAGGCAAAGCTGTGGGGGCCCCTGCGCTAGTGAAGGCTGCCCGGCCTCTATATAGTGTCACCGCTGGGGCCTCCGCTGGCCTGCGGCAAGAACACAGCCTGTGCACACATAACACACAGTCATTTGCTTTCTTTTCATATGCATGATGGTTAATTTTGCAGGTTGCTGCCGTTTGAAAAGGATAGAAGCTACCCCCCCCCCCCAACCCCCACTCCACACACACACACACACACACACACACACACACACACACATTTACAAGTACTATATTTACAAAAAGGCAGATACACACACAGACACAGTGAATATACATACAGAGACACACAAAAACATTTCTTTGTCTCATGGGAGAAGCCATAGCAGATTTTTGCTCCTTAATTGAATTAAGTCAATTCCATCTGGTTAATGAAAGGGAAGGCGGGGGCAGACTGGGGAGGGGGTAGCACTTTGCCCTTTTGGAGGCTTCAGGCTAACAATCACATTCAATGCATTTACATGCACATGCACTTACATGTAATCGGGTTATTCCCCACACAGTTATACAATTTCTGAGATGCCAAGTGAACGTGAAACCTGGTTTTCATAATCAGGTGGAGGGATTAAGAGAATCCCAGTTAACACAGCTAGATTTCTGCTGGAGAACATTCAAGCCTTACTCGGATTTCTGAACAGCTTTTTAAATGTATGCATGTGCAAGAAAAACACTGGGGAGAGTATGGTCATTGAAGAATGTTTAATAATTTTATGTCTACATTACCACTGCTAAAAATATAATGTAACAAAAAAACACATCTGCCGGCCTGTACTTATTCCATCACTACAGAGTGATGGAAAAACTAAACCTGCCGCTAACCCAGCGGTCTGACCCACTGTAACCTGGACCTGAAAGGCAAAGCCTGGCTAAGTCACTACAACAAGAGGCCGGCTGTCCCATGCTTTCTGACGGTTCCCCAGACTACAGCACCGCAGGCAACATCACTAATAGTCACAAAAACATCATGAGGGGAAACCAGATAACTGACTTGGAACTTATAAAACGGGGGTTTTTGAATCATCATACTAAGAGAACACATGTAAGCAGGTAATCCCATTTCCTGGCTTAATCTGGTTACAATAATCTGGTTTCTGGTGTGCATGTGAATGCCGTCGGGACATGAGTACAGTAAGTGTGGTGGAGGGTTGTCACGCTCTCTGGGCCAGAACCGGTGTATTCTCACCACCTCTATGACCGGAAGCCATGCTCACACAGTGCACATTCAGCTGCGTTGCACTGCACTGTCTATCTGCAGCATTAAGCTTCACCGCGCTCAGCTGAAGTGGCGGCCACATATATATCTGTTGTTAAAAAAGTGCTTGATACCTGGCAACGTTTAACACATTAAATGCTTTTTATCTTATCATCCATCTTGCAGTGTGTAGATTTAGTCCAGGGATAAATGCAGTGTCCTTTAAACAGGCAAACAGAAACACACACACACACACACACACACACACACACACACGTACACACACAAACACAGAAACAGATACAGAGCCACTAGCACCAGAGAAGCAAACTGACTTTCACATACAGGTATGCCTGGGCTTGTGGCACACACACACACACACATAGGCGTACACACATATGCACGTACACACACACCCGCACACACACACACACATATACAGTGTGATTGCTCTGCTTCGCTCGTTTAGCACTTCTAAGGCAGCAATCCCCAGAGGCCACCCATCACATCCAGTTACTGTGGCACCCAGACACGACCGGGCCCCACCTGGCTGCTCTCACCTCAATCTGCAGGAGGCAGGAGGCACTAGCACCATGTCTCTCTTGCTCTCTTACTCCCTCCCTCACTCACACACACACACACACACACACACTCTCTCGTCACCAAAGATCAAAGATGTGGTCACACACTGTCGTATCTCCTATCAAAGATCGCCGACATTCTTCCGTACAGAATTGCACAAACTTGCCATCACACCTATACACTTGCTACAAATAGCCTCCTCGTCTTAAATCACACAAACACCTTGCTAAAAGGAGTCTGGTGACTGACAGTGTTGCAGTCACACTCAAACCTTTCTTCAGAAGTGTGAAGAAGCTTATGAATCCCTAGCCAGTTGTCCTGCGAGAGCAGATAGCCAATTATCATTTTCAGCACGGCACCCATTTTGACAATTACATTTGTAATTAACAGAAAATGAGTAAAATGTGTCGGCTACACGGGAGCGCCGCTGAGTGCCAGTGAGAATAACAGATGGAATAAATGGCAAACCGCTATATGAACAGGCATTTTTAAAAGAAAAAAAAGCAGCCTAATGAGAAAGAGCTGCCTTCATTGTTGACTCACGCTGATGGCATCAGGTAGTTATTAAGATGTAATGGCTTGCTGAGGGGTAGCAACTTTGGCTGGGAGCAGGTGAGAGGGAAAAAAGAAAGATGGGAGGCAGACAGAAAAAGATAGAGAGTGGGAGAGGGCTGAGTGGGGTGAAAGAGATAGAAGGGGGCGGGCGGCATCAGGGTAAAGTAGGTGGAGGAGGTCTGGCCGGTGATTAGTGAGCTTGCGCGCGGGTTGAGGCTGACTTGTCACAGGTTGACATGGGATGCAATTATAGAGGGGAAGTTTCCCAGCCCCTCAGGCATGTGCCAGCCATGCTGTCAACTCCGGCTGATGTGTGGGCTCTTGGCACCGCCAAAGGTGTCACAGGCGCTTATGTGTGCTCAAAACTGCTGCGTTCCCATGAAAATTGGCCTTAGTTTACCCAGATGTGCTAGAGTCTGACGTTCACAGGCAATGATGATGAGTGGGTGTGTGTGTGTGTGTGTGTGCATGTGTTTATACGCACACGCTCACAAGTTGCTGCAGATACCATTTTTTTTAGTGTGAGTATTAGCTGAGCCCTACTCTACTCCCAGCCCTGCCTCGGTCTTACTCTTTCTCAATTCCTCTGTAGCTAGTAAGTGAAGCCACAACACTTGTGATTCTGCTGGCTCCTCACGCTGTTCCCATATCTTCTTCTTTTCCCATGTCAGCCTGCGTATCACTCCGCCAGCAGTGGAAGTAAGCTCTTTAAGACCCAAGGCAAATTACCTCAGCAGGACACCGCACTTCTGTTCCCCTCCTTCTTCTTCCTCTTCTTCATCGTCTTCTCTTTACCTCTTCTCTGCACGACACATATCAAAGTGTGTGCCTCAGCACTGGCTGCACATCGCGGGAGTCCAGCTTAAAACAAATTCAATGTCCTCCACTGGCAGATTCACAACTCTCCTAGAGTGGGACAAAAAACTGCTCTGGTAGTCCATTTCCTCTCTGTGGGGGTAAAAAAAGAGAACATGGGCTTTTACCAAAGGACAGAGTGGGGCATCTGGATTTTTGTCCAGCCTTTCTTTTTTTATCATAACCCCTTTTTTTTTCAGTAAATTGATTTGTACAAAGACTTCCATACAACCATCTAGGGGCTTGAAAGCCATGCTAGCAGGCCATCAGGTGTGATTTTCCACTTCAGACAATTTTTTTTTGTCTGGGCAATGGCCCGGAATTGGATCCTCTGAGAGCTGCCAGTCCCTCTTAACTAGCCTGGGGCAACATAATACGTAGATGCACCACTACTCCACTATCATTTTCAGGAATATCAAAGTTTCAAAGATGTTGCCAGTAATATTGAGAAAGGGTTGGAGGGGTGGTTCGGGGTTTGCTATTCAATGACATTCTTACAAAAATTGATTTGTGCACAATCGCATATGATGATGTTTGTATAGCATCTTCAGAGAATCGTAATTAGGGAGGCTAACTCTGGTTAAGTGAAGCCATGAAGGGTGGTAGACAGCAGCCTGTTAGCGGGCCTGTAGGAGTCACTGGGGTCTGCTGCTGTGCCCTGTTAGTGTTGTTAGCAATAACTGTAGTCAGCCGGCAGGATGTGTCCCTGTGTCCTCTACCTGAGGCCCCTGCTGCGACCACACAGCAGGCAAGCATATGATGTTCCTTCGCCCCTAACAGTTCACAGCCCAACACCTCAGCCAAGAGGGCCTGATTACATCGGAGGAACAAGGGCTAATTAAATAGGGTCTGATCAGGGAGGAGTAAATTATTTAATACTGCGCGCACATACTGATGTCTCTTCCTCAGATCCTGAACCAGACTTCTTTCTGTCGCTCTGGTCTCTTCCTTTTCATTCTCTCTCTTTGTCTGCCTTGCCTTTGCTCCTTTTTCAAATGACATTTTCACCACTCTGCTCTTTCATCTTGGAAACGGTGCCGTTCAGTAGCCATGACACAGTCATGAAACAGGCCGGGACACAAACATAGGGATGAGGCTGGCGGAAGACAGAATGCATCCGCTCTGAATATAACATTTAGTGGGCTGATTAAAGACCACATCAAGGGAGAGGCCTAAAACACCCTGACAAAATCAACAAAGCAGTGGCCACACAGACTGCAAGGGGAATATTTTGTCCTTAACAATGGCACAAGTGGAGATGTTAAGTGTTGTTTCCTTCTGCTTTCACATTCATATTTTGTTATAAGAGGGATACCCTCTCTTTTCAAACTCTTTGTGCCTACCTCACCATAAGCCTTTCGGAATGAATAACCCTTCTTATTTTATTATGCCCTTTAGAAACCTGTAGACTGTTAAAGTGCTTTTTGCTGATGCTGTGCTGCAAACAGTATGACCAAAAGTTCACAGAGCAACTCTTGTATTCATTCACTCAGCAGGGGACGGCATTTTCCATTTCTTTTCCTCAGTGTTGTGGTTTTTCTCTGACAGCTGTGCTCTCTCTGGGCCAATTTCAGACTTTCTGATCACCCGCTACACCATGCACATCTCTCAACTGCTACAGGATGCTAACTATAAAACCTAAAGTCCGCAGAAAATATGAAAATCACTGACCCATGACAGTGTGGACTGGAAAAAAATACCATTGCCTTGTTAACATCTCCTTTTGCATTTACAATCTGTTCTCCTGAAACAATTAACCTTGAGAAGAGCTGCAAACTAGCTTGGGAACTTTCAAATACAGCACTACATAACTCACATCATTACAGGGCTTCTGAAAAACATTCATTCTTTAATGGGACATCATTAGTGATCATTTAAAAGTTAAATATAGTCGACTTTTTTCATGCAGTGGCAGACAACTGAGGAAGCATGCAGTGTTAATGCTTCACATTCATACAGCTGTATACAGATTCACACCTTGGAATGGCTGTGCTCATTCTTCTCAGCCTACGTCACTAAAAGCTAATTCATCCTTGTTGTGGTCTGTGCAGTCCACGCAGCATCAGCGGCTACGCTGCATAATTGCGGCATGTATGACTGTGTGCATGGGTCCGACAAGGGTCAGCACAGTCATGCACCTCTGGATTTTTGGAACAACATGGACAGTGTTGCGGAGGCCATGTTACAGTGATAGGTTGGATCTCTGCTCTAAAAGAATTGCCGGAAGTGAACAGCACTGCATCACAATAGCAACGGCTCAGACTCCGTTCTGTCAAGCTGCTTTGACCGCAAAAACCATGAATTGGCCAACATCCGCAAACACCAGGCACACTCTACATTCCAGAGGCACAGCAAAACCTCCAGAAAAGGATGACTTGGCTTTAAGCCAGGTAAATCCCGTTTTCCCCTCCATTTTGGCCTTCCGTCCACACTAAGCCGACGTTTTTCAAACTGAGCATTCTCCAAAGTGTGTACATTTGAAAACATCAGTGTGGACAGGGAAAACTGAGCTTTCTGAAAATGCTGACGTAGGACTGTCTGACTATGGGTGTGCACATGCTTGTTTGGTGTTTTCAGCATTTTGGGGTGTTTTATTATGTGGACGGGACTTTTTGTGGAAAACTGTCTGGACACACTATGAAAACATTAGTGTGGTGTAGTGTGGATGGAACACCAAAACAGTGTTCTCAACTTTACCCAGCTTAGACATGTCCTTAGTCCTCTACTGTTGGCCGCCGAGCAGCGGCTGAACTGCTGGAGAATAAGGGCCCTCAGCAGTGATTGCATTATTCTTCCTGGCCAGATTTTCCTTGCATTTTGTTCCCTAAATTTGAACCTCTGTCACCGCGTTTCTCTAACCTTTACATTGCTTGATCTTACTTCAAATTTTTATGTAAAGGAATTCAAACTATAGCATAGACTCTAGTATTTCATAACAATACAAAAAGTAGTGAATAACACCTTTCTAAGATATTGAAAATATAGTAACATTCACGAGAAAACAGTAATTCCTGTAAAAATCCCAGTAAAGCAGTGGGCATATTATGGATTTCCGTCAGTGTGTAGAGGTTTAGCATTCAAGGTGGTTTAGAATTATTGGAAAAATGACAGATATGAGTGAAGACTCAATAACACTGGTATTTTCCTGTAATTATCATGATGTTCATCATGGAAACCCGTCCCCAGACTGTGATATTCAAAATTAGAACTAGAGTAACAAAAAAAAAAAAAAAAATGGTTGTCATGGAAACACAAGTCAGCAATACATGTGGAGCCTTGACATATCACCAAGTAAAGAAGTCTGGGTACATGAAAAGCATCTTTTAACAGCCTTTGCGCTTCATCACCACTTTAATTTTTAATGGCTTGTATGGTAGGCAAATGGATAACACAAATTCTGTATAATGTAGTGAAATAGCATCACATAATTTTCGAACCGCTATTGCCAAAAATATGCTATCGCTTTATCCTGTGCTTTGCTATGTTTTAGTGCACTGAGACTATGTGGACTATGTTGTGTCTGTACATCATCTGGTGCGCATCCATTATGAAAACAACACTTTACTCCAATGGCAAAATGATGTTGACCTTTGTGAAATCTAATACTAGCAAACCGTGTCTCATTGTTCAAAGATAATAGCTGGGCAACATCCCTTGTAAGGCCGATGATGTTACTGGCATGCTGAGTGCCAGCCGCGCTATTGGGTGGGTGTTGGACTGGCGATGACTCATTCCTCTTCTGCTGTGGAAAGACCTGGGTGACAGGTTTCTGTTTTAGCTGCTGCAACAAAATGCTTCCTGCCGTCATTGAATTTTACTTCACTGACATCAATGATTTAGTAGAGATACCTTTAATCTTTGTAACAGTTACCTGAAATTCACTCTGGATATAATGTAAAAGAGGAAAGGGAGGCGGGAAACACAGAGAGAAGAGTGATAAGGAGGAAAAGAGAGAGATAGAGAGTCACCCTAAAGAAGTCTTGTTCATTCCCCAGGGAAATTGCACCGCATATTGATCCGTGTTCCCTGCATCTAATGCTGCGTTCACATGGCATACGCTAAATGACAGACAGCAACCCGGATGTCATCATTGTGGATGACAGCAAAACGGGAAAATCAGACAACACCGACAAATTATGCCAACAACAGCAATGGCAGACGGTACTGCCACCCAGAGTTAAGATATGTTAAGTTGTTGCCGCCCTCCTCAAGGGAATTTCCACCCGGCTGCTACACTATATTACCAAAAGTATTCGCTCACCCATTCAAATGATCAGAATCAGGTGTCCTAATCACTTGGCCTGGCCACAGGTGTATAAAATCAAGCACTCAGGCATGCAGACTGTGAAACAAGACATTTGTGAAAGAATGGGCCGCTCTCAGGAGCTCAGTGAATTCCAGCGTGGAACTGTCATAGGATGCCACCTGTGCAACAAATCCAGTCGTGAAATTTCCTCGCTCCTAAATATTCCACAGTCAACTGTCAGCTCTATTATAACAAAATGGAAGCGTTTGGGAACAACAGCAACTCAGCCACGAAGTGGTAGGCCACGTAAAGTGACGGAGAGGGGTCAGCGGATGCTGAAGCGCATAGTGCAAAGAGGTCGCCAACTTTCTGCACAGTCAATTGCTACAGAGCTACAAACTTCATGTGACCTTCAGATTAGCCCAAGTACAGTACGCAGAGAGCTTCATGGAATGGGTTTCCATGGCCGAGCAGCTGCAGCCAAGCCACACATCACCAAGTGCAATGCAAAGCGCCGGATGCAATGGTGTAAAGCACGCCGCCACTGGCCTCTAGAGCAGTGGAGACGCGTTCTCTGGAGTGATGAATCACGCTTTTCCATCTGGCAATCTGATGGACGAGTCTGGGTTTGGAGGTTGCCAGGAGAACGGTACATTTCAGACTGCATTGTGCCGACTGTGAAATTTGGTGGAGGAGGAATTATGGTGTGGGGTTGTTTTTCAGGAGCTGGGCTTGGCCCCTTAGTTCCAGTGAAAGGAACTTTGAATGCTTCAGGATACCAAAACATTTTGGACAATTCCATGCTCCCAACCTTGTGGGAACAGTTTGGAGCGGGCCCCTTCCTCTTCCAACATGACTGTGCACCAGTGCACAAAGCAAGGTCCATAAAGACATGGATGACAGAGTCTGGTGTGGATGAACTTGACTGGCCTGCACAGAGTCCTGACCTGAACCCGATAGAACACCTTTGGGATGAATTAGAGCGGAGACTGAGAGCCAGGCCTTCTCGACCAACATCAGTGTGTGACCTCACCAATGCGCTTTTGGAAGAATGGTCAAAAATTCCTATAAACACTCTCCTCAACCTTGTGGACAGTCTTCCCAGAAGAGTTGAAGCTGTAATAGCTGCAAAAGGTGGACCGACATCATATTGAACTCTATGGGTTAGGAATGGGATGGCACTTCAGTTCATAGTATGAGTAAAGGCAGGTGAGCGAATACTTTTGGTAATATAGTGTACGTAGCACATCAAAAAACAGCAAAATAAAGTGGATTTGGACAATGAAACCGTGATAATCCAGGTGAAACAACACCCTGAATTATATGCCCAGCGCCTGAAATCCTATGGAGATTAACACTTAAATTTGCAACAGTCTATGTTAATATAGTATATGTACAGCTATATGAATTGCCAATATTACTGAATATATTTAAATAATCAATTGTGAACAATAGAATTGTTGTTTTTTTTTCTGCAAACAATACAACATCACCATAGCAACCCACTATCCTGTAGTGTTTTTTGCAGCCATGCCAGCTACATCACGCACTTTGTTGTTTTTCCTGTGCCGTGTTGCCAACTGCCGTGCACCATCTCCCGGATTCCATGTGAATGCAGCATAATGGACGCAGGGGGTGGAAGTGCTGGTGGCAATTGGGAAATAGCCTGAGAGTAACAAGGAGTCATTAAGGCATAAAACCAAGGATCGTCACCCGAGGACCTTTCCCTCAGCCTCACACAGGTCTCTGAGCGTCGGCTGCCTGAACAGCCCCATATACCTGGGAGTTAGATTGCTAGAGCAGCAGGCTCGTGGGCTCAGACGAGCATTTGTCTCCATTACAGACCTTATACTGGCAAATAAACAGGGGAGACAGACAATCATTCTGTATTACATCCATGACTATAGCACTTTACATTTTCTATCAGTGTAACAGACTCTCTGGGCCATCTCACAATCCTCACATTCATTTTTTACTGCCTCACACACATTCTGTTCCCCATGTGCACAGATGGAGCTTTTACCAGGGAGGGACTTCCACAACTGCTATAACGTTTATGGTCTTTTCTCCAAGGCAAAAGAGCGAGATCCAACACAAGATCTGGATCCTCACCCAAATCAGTCGTGCCATCAGTATTGTTGCTCTACTTCAAAAAAAAAAAAAAAAAAAACAACTGACTGCAAAAGACAGTCCTCTCCTTTAATAAGCTATTCACCCATGACACATTGTCCTTTGTGTCCAAGGAAGGGGAAGCAGCTATGTATCAGCCCACTGTGGCATAACCTCAAGTCTATCCTAAGTTTTCCTCAAAAACAAATACATGCAAAGGGACTTTTCAACACAGGGCTACAGCAGCAAAATCAAGATTAAAGGCTAAAGCAACACAAAAGCAAGACTTAAGCAGCACACAGGGAAAACGGAGGGAAATCTGTGATTATCATTAATGTATAAGGTAGTGGGTGGACCAGGCTGCCAATGACTTTAGTTTCTGCGATTCAGAGTCTGATGTAATGCAGAACATTTGGACTGCACAAATGGAAGAAAGTGAAAGAAAGAGGTTAATGCGCAACTATGCTGCCAAAACAAACATATTTACAGTGATTTGTATTTATTTGTGTATTTATCTATTTATTAAATATTACTGTGTTCATTATTACAAGATACAAGGACTGCCATCTTTAAGTAAAGCTCTTTTCAAATCAGTGGTCAGTCACTTTTCAATTTCAATTTCAGTTCAGCAGGCAGAAGTCGTCGCAGTGTTTCTCTCCTGTGGTAACCCACCATGGCAAGATTCATTTTTAATCTTTGTCATATCAAGTGTAGCCTATTTCTACCAAAATAAGTCCTATAGTATTTCTATAGTAACTCAATTGTGTTGGTGTGGCTGAAAATACACTCCCCGGATATAGGAAAAGAACCTGAGTGAAATGAAACGCGGATTAGTCAAACGTATAACGGTGAATCACCAACAATGGCTTTTTGCCCATTAATATATGGTAGAGATGCTATAGTAATCTAGTAGATAAATATGGTTAAATAATTATATACCCATGCGCTAAAAACACTTATTTACTCAAGTATCAACTGATTTAGGTTGGGGAGAGAAATTTTATTTTAATCTGCTGAACTTGCATTTACATATCTACCTCACATGTGACTTGCTCAAGAGCTACAGCAGACTAGAATTATGTGCAGCAACAAGCCCAAGTAGAAAAAGTGAAGGAGGGTTTTAATAACAGTATCACTTTACTAAAGCATTGCAGAGTTAAGCAGTGCAGTTAAGTTGTGCTCTTGTAAAGTTGACCCATCCTCTCTATGCCATATATGTTCACTGTAAAGCAAGGACAGTATTTGCATAATTTATTTGATGTGGTTACTAAGTACTCTGGTGTGAACATCTTCTCACCACTACAGCTGTAGTATTTAACCCAATGGCCAATAACACAGGCCGTCAAACATACCAGTGTCACTAACTCACTCATTTGCTCAGGAAGCCCATATAACCACTTTGTTCTTTTAAAAAATACCACTAGCAGAGCTGTTAGACTCCCAGTCTTTTTTTCACATTTCTCTGCCTGTTATCAACATATAACAACTCTAACCATCGCTTAAAATTCAAATACTTCACCATTATTCTTGAGGTTTGTGGACATTTTCACACAGATGAGGCACTTATCTGCATGTAAATGCTTAATCACCTTTCAACCCCTAAAAAATGAATTGGCTCTGTGCATGTAAATAAGGTGCATCACTTAGCTGAGGTGTCTCACCCCAGTGTCAGACTGATGGTGATTTTGATTTGGATATTAAGTGCAGTGGCTACTGAGTGCTATTACAGCTGGGGACAGGCAGAGCATCAATCTGTGTCAGAGAAGTGGAAATCTGTCTCCAGACACGAGCAGCAAGGAAGGAGCAACAGTGGCGGACACCAGCTGCATGAAAAACTCCAGTCCCAGGAGTGATGGGAAAACTAGTCCTGTATAATGAAGAACTGTATACAAGCTCAGCTATAGGATCTCATCTTAGCCCTTGGGAACTCACAACAGGTCTGCTACAATAGCATAAAGTTGCATATAGATTCAGCTTAGATCATAAACATACAAAGTCAGATGCTCCAGGATCCCCCGGAACGACTGGTGTCACATACATGCAGTGAGACATCATCTTTTCAAGCCTGCAGTCTTTGCTTGCTGCTACTGTTGACTATGTGGCGTGTGTGTAGTGAATGCTGATGGTGTGTGTGTTTGTTGAAGTCCTATCCTGGCTGATAACATGCTCTGGTTCTCTTCTTGCAGTGCCACTCCTGGTTTAGAGCTGCCTCTCACGGGATCCCCCTAAAAAGTTACCTGATGAACCCCCGTTCTCACAGGAAACAGGAGGAGGGGGGAGAAACAGAGAGAGAGACAGAGAGAAAGAGAAAACTCTCATTATTTCTCCCTAATTGCCCACGAGTGACCCTCCTGA
Organism: Myripristis murdjan; assembly: GCF_902150065.1. Taxonomy (NCBI): domain Eukaryota; kingdom Metazoa; phylum Chordata; class Actinopteri; order Holocentriformes; family Holocentridae; genus Myripristis; species Myripristis murdjan. The sequence goes on along the minus strand of NC_043987.1, from coordinate 29,070,499 downwards.
TTCCCCTCTCTGCAACCAGGTACGGTGCCTCATTACAGGCAGCCTCCTCAGTTCTCCCAGGAGGAACCCATGAAAAGGCCATGAAAGGCCTCCTCTGACAGGGGCCAGCCAGACTGGACCAATTAACAGGGTTTTTCTGCGCTCTGACTCGCCATTCTGCAGTTTGCAGCTCATCTATGGTGTGAGACTCGCGGACGTCCTAGGTCAGGTTGGGACGGTTTGTTCTAGAGGTGGAAGGGCAAAGGGATGAGGGCAACACTATCTATCCAGGGCTTGTGTCTCATTTACATGTTTCTCACGCCTTCCCTCACTTACGACTGGACGGTTTGTGTTTTCCCCTCAAACATGTTGGAGCACACACGCTGACTAAATAAGCTGGTATTTTATTCTGATTGGGTTTGAGCAGGAAAATTATTTGAGGACTAAGCAATAGTAAGTTCAAAGCACAAGCATTTTTAATATTTTCTTACATAGGATAAAATGTTTATTAATTTCACACAGCCACTAACACTGAACAAGGCCAAGTTCAATATATAGACATTTTTGCTGTTGTGGCATCACAGCCCCATGAAGGCTAAACGGAATTGTTCTGAGTCTCTCCGTCTCCCTATGTCAGGTTACTCAGTGTGTCTGAATAAATGACCCAGTCAAGGTGAGCTCCTCGTGTCAAGCCAGGAGCATCAAAGACAAACCATGCAACCTTGCCAGAGGGCCCGTTTTCCTTTCACCTGGAGGACTCCATTTTCCCTCTCCAAGGCTTGATGCATTCAAGCCCTTCCCAACCTTTGTAATGACTGGTCAAAAAAAAACGTCATTCAGACAGCCTCCTGTCTATTAGTGACATGAAAGACAAGACTTTCAAAGAGTGTTCTTCTTCCTCTTAGGGTCTGAAAGACACAGACATCTCGTCAAGGTCACATCAGCTTCCACTGGAGTGATTCAAAGCAAAAATCACCTAAAAGTAAACAGTGTTGGCTGATAGAGTGGAGGACAATGATGGGTGCTGGCAACAAAGATACCACTCAGCTATGGAGCCTATGACAGCTGCAGCGACAGTATATTTGGGCAGAGGAAAAGGAGAGTGAGGGAAACGGGAGGGGTTGCAAGGGGTGGGGTTGGATGGAGCAGAGGTGCTGATTGGCCTGCTGTCTCTTGGGGTGCGTGTTTGCCTGCAGGGAAAGGTCAGGGGAGGGAACAGGAGTAACGAGGTGTGAAGGGAAGGCACTGTCCTCGGCTCCTGGGCCCTGGGAGACAGTACAAGCAAGGTGTTAATGCAGATGCTGCAGCCTCCCAGGTTCCGCTTATTACACCTTTCCATGGAAGCCTGCCTGGAGTTTCGCCATCAGTCAATACAGCTGAAATCATGCTAACCAGAGGCACAGATGAGCAGCCAATCAGACTATCAGGCCAATAACATTTCTTTCAACACACAGGTGAAATGGCAAGCTGGCTGGTGTGGTATTTTTCTGCATGATTTTGGTGGATGAAACAATACCTCTTACAGAGGCTGCATATTACAGAAGAAAGTGGTTAAGAGAAAATAACAAATCTTTTTGAGAAGCTTGATGTGTCATTGTTATGGTTGGTCACCATTGTGATGTGCGATTGGCCACGTCACACTTACAATTCACATCTGTCTGAGCCGTTCTATTCAGCTGCCAGGGAAAAATAATATCGTTTTAGACTCCAAAGCAGCTGTAATTAATGGCAAAACTCGTATCGTTTTACATAAAATTTGTTGCATTTTTAGCCTCGCCCAGCAACTCTAGCAGCTCTGTTTTACTGAAGTTCAAATGCTACAACATAAATGTGTGCCTTACATTTATGTTATGCAAGTTTGCTAATGCTGCTCTGGATCAGTCTTCATCAAATAAATAAATAAATAAATAAATAAATAAATAAATAAATAAAATGGCAATGTCCTGGTTTCAAAAAGGGATGCAAATGAACATAAAATTACTCTGACCACCTCATGCAGCATAATCCAAGTGTTCTGAAGCCAAACAGTTGCACAGTGGGTCCAAAAGTCCAATATTTACCTCATTATCTCCTAGATTTTCTCTACTCACAAAGCTCTGGTCACCCCACAGCCATCTGGTGAGACGGCCTGGCTGTCTTCATGTGCTCTCTCTCACTTCTTACCTCTGGGTTTCACAGGTGTCAATACAACCCAAGTAATGAAGTGCTTTTCAAAAATTACAAAATGGACACTGAAACAATAGTAGCATATTTTGATTTTTTTTTCTTTACAAATGAGTTGGTACAAACCTACTTTGTACTGCAGTACACTTACTGGCCAAATGTTGCTGTGTATATAAGTGACACTTTTTTCTGTCTGCTTTTGTGATTTTCCTCCTACACACATGCTTCAAGACTCTTTTGGATACAAGTGTGCAGAAGTATTTTCTGACTTCTGAATATGTATAAAGGCAAATCTAGGATATAAGGTTAATACTGGACTTTTGGACTCACAGTTCAATCATTTGTGCTCTGAACACTTATACTGTTTTGAGTAAGTTTTTGGTCATTTTTTGCTTATTAGAGCTAGAGCCATATTCTGGTCACTTCAGTGCTTTTGAAGAATGCTGAAACACAGCGGTGAACAGTAACAAACTCCCTGTATGTTTTGTGAATATTCAAACTCCACCAGTGTTTTGACTGACATGTGGGTAATGACCAAATGTTCCTCTTTGAGTGAACAATTTGTTTAAGTGTGAAATTTGGACTGGAAGAGAATCACATCTTGGCTTTTTTACTGTTTTTATTTTAGTCAAGCCAAATTAAAACTCATTACTTCTACAGCTGATATAGACACCAGTGGTGATTTACATATTACATTTAACATGCTGGACAACAGAAAAGAGTGAGTACAATGTGATCTTGTCTCAAGCAAATCATGATTTTTTTTATTGTTAGAAGACTCAGAGTGACTGGTGTGTTGTTATGGCTGATTTATAAACACAAATAGTCTAAATTAATTAAAATGATGGCTTTAAATAGTGATAAATGTGTCTCACCATTTAGTGGATCTACATTCATAGCCAAACAAAGGTGAGATATTTCCAACTGATTTTGTTGGCATAATAAAGTTGGAGCTGGCCAGTTATGGAGCCATCACTGAAGTGTTGCCAGATTGTGTTTGTTGACTAACTTGTAGCTTTAAATTAGTCTCAAATGATATTTTTAGCTTAAATGCAGGTAAACTGATAAGTAAAAACTGGTAATCCCCACTGAAATGCATTTTTTTCTCAGACAGCAGCCCATAATTATATGCTTTCTGTGCTTGTTATCTTATTTGCATATCTGAAATTTAAACAGAGGCTTGATCTTGCTCCAAGTCTTTAAATAGGAGGGGATTTTGTGGTTTTGTGTTGTTGAAACTCAGGTAGAATATGCACTTCAGAAAAGATAGAGACAATCCAGGCACTCCAAAAATACAGGAAGGAATATAGCATAGATACTTTGTAAAAAACGCCAACAGATTTCCACCAAGCACAGGCCCTGATGAAGCCCATGCTGAAATAAAGGCTTTTTATCTTTGTTCCTTGCCGTGTTTTTTGGAGTGCCTGGATTGTCTTTACCTTTTCTGGATGGCCTCAATTCCCTGAGATCCAAGAGCGCAAACTGTTTTTCAACCATTCACTCACTTGGGCACTTATTTGCCTCTCATTCAACTTCAACAGCAACTCATGGTTTATATAGCATACATTTTATGAAAAAAAAAAATTACAGGCAAAATTTCAGAATTCTATGGCCATGCAATTTTCTGTAAATGATCTTTTTGTCTTCAAATGAATTCAAGATTTTCAGCACCCTTCAAAAACCTTGGTTCTAAAAAAAAGAAAGAAAAAAAAACATGAAAATGTAGGTGATTATTCCCATAAACAAACACCACTTTACAGTGCATGGGCAATTAGTTTGCTTATATAGGCATTTAATGTATTTAAGTTGTTGTTCCTGTTAGTATGCACCGTATATAAACCATAGGCTATGAACATCAGAGGCTCATATAAAGGAAAATTGGCAAAATCAAATGACCTTAACTCAACCTGACATGTTACAACTCTTGTTTTGTTTCCAGTTTGGTCCCTGCAGTCACAAAACTGCTGTCTCTCCATGAACTCAACCTAAGAGAACACCACAAGGGAGAGTGACCCTCATTATGTATAAAATATCATTAATTAAGTTTATTGAATGAGTCGCAGTATGGTTTCCACCACATGGTTCCCTCAGGGTCCCTCGCCCAAGACCCCACCTTGCCCCGTTCAGAGCCAGTGAGCCAGCAGCCTTCACACCGCCCTGTTCCCTTAGCCATGGCTGGCTGTAGGTGACTTTTCTCCCTTCTTGTCATTGCTTAGAAAGCTGCCAGTAATTTATAATGTTGTGACAGTCAAATAAACAGGGCTGCTGCTTGCTGGAGTGAAAAGCGCCGTATTAAAGGGAATCAAAACGGCTCCAAATAGCGCCTTGAATGGAAATAATCTTGGTGTAAGATCTGTTCTGGGCTGGCTAATTTAAATTTGTTCAGGGTGACAGCTTACTGGAAGAGGGACATAATGAAGTCCATTATCATCAGTGGTGCAAATTCTAAAGAACGATAACTCTCATTATCAGGGCCTTCCTGTATACGAAGGAAATATGTTCATCCATTATGAAATGTGCTGAGAATGACAACACGAATCAAACATAAGACGATGTAAGCTGTGACTCGCCTCTGGAAAAAATGGAACGGGGCTTGCTGGAAACTGGACGGGTCTTTTTTGTACAATGCCTTCACTTGCTTTATTTATGGATAAGGTGATTGTGATTTTCACTGCACACAAAAAGGCCATGTATTGGATTTTAACAAAGTCAAGACTGTAATATGTTGATAACTTTGATGTTACACAATGTATAAGCAGTGGTATATAATGGCAGGACAGCCTGTGCTTTTATTTCCAGTGCCTTTTCTTGTGGTAATCTGACATCTTGTAGGCCGTGCCAGACCTTCAACAGCGTCTTCCCAGGCATTATCTCATAAAAACAGAGCCTTGATAATGCAATTCCATTAGACAAGTAGGAAAATAACAAGAAGTCATTCTGCCCAGAATAAACAGATAAACTGGGAAATGAGGGCAGTTTCGAGATCTATAACCCATGATAACCACAGCTTCACTAAACTCGGAGACCTCTGACTTCAAGCTATTTCTGAAAATAAATTCTGATCAAAGAGTATGAGAATATGCTCAGGCGCAGCATCTTACTTAAGAAAAAAAGTGCCGCTGGATGAACAGGAGTGGCAGCAATGGGAAAACCTGTGGTTAATACACACACACACAAGCTGATGTGCATAGCCATTCCCACAGATTAAGTGGACTCCCAGTAGATATTATGCCGTGTGGTGGGAGATGGAGGGAACTGAAGATGAGTGAAACGCTCCCTGACAGCACTGTGAGGTTGGAGGGAGGGCGGAGTTTGAGAGACACAATTAAAACTGGCACCTTTGAGTTCATGGCAGAAGTAGCTACACTTTGTTCCTCCTCAAACAACTCCCCACCTAAGACAAAAAAAAAAAAAAAAACACAAGAAAGAACAAAAATATCCCGGAGACTGACGGTCTCCTCTTGAATGAGTAAAGGAAACAGCGAGGAAGTCATTATTGAAAAATAAAGTCTCAATGGGCTGATTCAAGGCCCTGATGAAAACTGCTGAATTCAAAACACAATATTGATTTGAAATTATTTTATTAAGAGCGAAAGTAAGTTACAAGCTTCCGCCAAGGACTGCAAACAGAGAAAGGCTTATAATGTAGCATAATTGTAAATACAGAGACATGTAGCTAGTATCCATAATTACACTGTAGGAGAGCTGTAACCATAGCAACAAAAACAAATCCAGCACAAGATTGCTGTCAAGCCTGTAGCCGGAAATCAAAAGTGTCAAAAATGTCAAAATCATTATTGCAAAAATCTTCCATGTTTCTAACAGAGATTAGCCGAATGATCAGTAAACAAGAAGGAAGACTGTTTTGGGCAAAAGGTGTCACTACTTCATTTGACTGGAAAACAACAAAATCAACCGCACTTTTGATTGATTAAAGGATGTGATTTGATGTTATTCAGGAGCCTGTTATGTGAAACTGTGAAACGGTTATGTGAAACTGATATTAGAGATTCAGGCCGAAATATTATTAGTATTCAATAAAGTCATGTCATAATACCAAATAAAGGCGAGCGCACATAGAAATTCAAAGAGGCAAACAGGACATCAGAGATGGCGCATTCAGCATTAGGGATTATTGAACATTTTATTTGAAAAGGGGCATAAATCAACTTGAAAATTTGAAGCCACTAGTTAATTTAAATTCTACTGTAAAATATGAATTCAGTATAATAAGGAAATATCCACAGGAGTAATCAATAACCATCTATCTCTCCCAGAGAGGACAGTGATGCTGTGAAGATGGCTGCAGCACAACATATTCTTCCTGCAACAACCAGTAAAGCTCAAAATCATAACCAATTACAAGTGGATACAACTGGCTCAACTACCTCAACTATTAAACAGTCAGTATGTTAACTTAATATGTCACTCAAGTCACGTTGAGAAATATCCCAAAACAAATCTATAAATACCACCAGTGTGTCTGAAAGTAAACTCTCTGTTTCAAATCATGTAAACAATATTGCTTCCATGTTTATGTGTGCTTCGTTAGCATGGAATTAATAAAATATTGACTCTGCTGCATTGTTTCAGTGATCGGTCCCTGTGCGGATAGACAGGCTGCAACGTAGTCAAAGTATGAACAGTCGTAAAACTATGCTGCTGCCCACCTTTGCTGCACAACCACAACATTACCGAGTGATCACTCTCCTCAGGAAAATAAGACCTATCACTGATAAAAAGTTCAACAATTTAATTCACAATTAGATGCAGTTCTGTTGTACAATGTTCCTGTAGCCATGAGGAAGCTTTGTACTGTTCTGAGTAAACTTTATTAATTTAATATTCATATTTAATTTAATATTAATTTCATTTCTGATCTAGCCGTTTAATTATGAAGAATAGGGAAAGTAACAATGGCAAAACAATGATGCAACACAAAACAATCCCTTTTCAGCCAGAAATCAGTGTATTAACACAATATCAAGCATCATCCATGGGCAACTAACATCATTCATGCAAGCTCAGGTGTCTTTCCTCTTATTCCTCAGAACACAATGGAGCAACTTCTCAGAAAAAAAGTCAAACTTTTTCTCAAGTGTTTAAGGTGCACTGCCATATACTGTGGAAACTGCTTTGGCTAAAAGAGTCAGCTTAATTTTGAAAATAAAATAAATTAATAAATAAATAAATGTAAAAGCCTAAGGCAGTCAGCACAAAATAGCTGACAGAAATCTAAGTTATGAAAATAAGATGCCAAAGTAGTCTTGGGTACCAGTAACTTTCAAGGCAACAATGAAACAGGACACATATCAAGTGCACTTGTCCTTCAATTTTCTCTGCGTGTCTTTTTCCCATCTCAGAGGGATCTTCATGTCCTACACGTTCCTATTCACCCACTCCTTCAGGTCAATATTAGCACAGGGAACTCCAGCTACTTGATGTGCCCCAGTCAAATTTACCAAACACTGTTTGACTCATATAAAATCCGAAGATGAAAGAATTGCCAAGGGCAAACAGCTCCAAAGGCTATGCACCAAATACCCAGCCTTTTTACTTTTAACAGTAAGGGTACAATTACAGAGAATGTAAATTGACTTCCGCTACATCTTGCATAAATGTGCTTCCGCTGTGAATTTGACTGACTTTGAAAATATCATTTGTGTCAAGCCAAGATGACATTGTGCAAAATGTAAAGTCTGACCATTTAAGCTGATGTATAGTGATAAGTTCATCTCTAAGATTACAAGGTAAAAGTGGTGGAAAATATGAAACAAAATTTACCCAGGATGAAATAATGTAATTAAGTCAGGTAAGTGTGTATTCCTGGTGACGCCTGGGCAAATCTTACATCTATTTTACCTCCACACTGTTTATCTTCAACATATAATTTCACTTCCATTACGGGAGATTGAGAAGGACAAATATGACAGCGAGAAAGACAGATAGAGCAGGAGAAAAAGCAAGAGAAGAGCAGTCAATGAGACAGAGAGAGGGAAGAGCCATGAGAGATAGGCAGAGTTGGGGGTGATAAGGAATCACAGATAAAGCCTCTAGGGTGCAGACGTGTTCCGGAGAGGAGTGACCAATCAAGATAGAGTGAAAGAGGGGGTAAAAGTGTGATAAGAGTGATGACAGAGTGTAAAATGACTCAGTCGGCCTAGGCAATGGCATTGGCTCTGACCTCGTATTCCTCATCCCAGTTCAGTGGTGGCCAAGGTTTAGCGCCGTGCCAGTCAGTTGAGGGACATTGTTTGAGCCAGCCATTTTTGACAAAAGCTAATCCCTCCAACACAAGGGCCACTTGAGACCTTCAGAAATTTTCCTTGACATGTCCTCAAACAAATTCAATTCAAGAGACGCGAGTAGCAGGGTTTACACTAGACTTTTTTTTTTTGGACACCTCAATGTGGCTGGTGACATTCCTGAATCCCGGCCAAGCAGGGGAGCTTCCGGACATGTATTTTGTGGCATTCTCAGATATACAGCCTATATTTGAGACGTATTTAGTTAAGCAGTAGTAAGTTGTATTTTGTTGCGCAAGGGATGAATTAAACCTGACGCAGTGTCTCCCATTGCCTGCAGCTATCAGCTTCATCCAGCGCTTCTCTGAAACTGCACATTCTGCAGATGAACAGATCCTAATTTCAGGTCAATTGCACAAGAGAAACATTCAAAGGCATCAAGTTTAAAAAGCACTACAAACACTGGCTCTAAGCCCCAAACAGACTAACAGAGAACCGATGTGGGACTCAGTGGGATTGCAAGACGTGTACCAAAACACTGCGGACAGCAGGGTCCAGCCAGACAGAACCAGCATATTTTTTGGTAATTTGAATGTGGATTTCATGACTCATGTTTTCAGGTATTTATAGAGGAGAAATGTAAGTTTGTCTTGTGTTTGAAGTTACAAAAATAACATTATAGACTGCTCGTTAGTGGCCAAATTTATCTGACTTTTCTCTCAAAGTGGGTCTAGTGGCTGCACAGGACTCTTATTGTTATTTTCTTATTGTTAAATGTCTAAAAATGTTAGCACGGTCCCACATTGGCATGAGCAATGAGGTGACAGAAACAGTTCATTCAAAGCTTAGCCTACCTTTCAGCTGAAAATCTGCAGCTTCAAAAAAACAAACAAACAAAAAAAACTTTTGTTTCTACAAATGTTGTACTTTTTTTTTCTGGTTTGAGTCACCGCTCAGAATCATGTTGTTTGCTGGGCCAGATTCACTTCATTAATTTTGGCGAACACTCCCAGTGAAGCCCTCGTTCTCAGGGTAGGGAAGAAGCTAAGGGGTCAGACTTGGAGGATCTATTACACGCGTATGGAGTAGCAAATACCACTATATGGGTAAGAGCCTGAACTATCACTTTAAAGCAAGATGAGGTAGGTTTGGTGCACAGCAGGTTTTAGAGACAGGCAACCCTGAAGCTGCTGAATTAATTCATATCCTCACCTCCATCATGTCAGTAGGAGATGACATTGGCCAGCTGACATCCAGTTTTTCTTAAATATTGCAATATTGGGAACCAACGTAGTATATATGCTACATATAGCAGTGTATGTGTACGTTATTCTCATAAATTACTAAATTAGAAAACACCTTGGATAACAGTGCATACAGGTGTGTTGCTCATTTTGGATGTGTGCAATTAACTTGGAACTGTAACTGTTTATTTTATTTATTTATTTATTTTAAACAAAACAGGCAGGAGAGGGGCACATTGCAAGGATTGACTATTATGTGAAGCCATATCCAGGATCTGTGAGGCACCTCAGCTCCCCCCCACCCCACATCATTTGAAAACATTTCCATTGTTCAGGCTCAGCACAAAGCTCAGTTAAATAGTGAGAACTCTCCATTTTCTATCTGCATCATACATTTTCATAAGCAGTTGGGGCAGGGGCATATTTTGTTTTCTGAATAGTTGACAGTTGCAAAGTGTGCACATATTGACAGTGATTAGAATCAGTGAGGGCTCACTGCCAATGAATATTCAGGAGCACCTGTCTGCAGCTGAACTCTCGGTTCAACAATGCGTGGTCGGAGCGTTCAATTTGAGTCTCTAAGATGGAGTCCTCCTATAAAAATGAAATTGTCCTAAAGCATCAGAGGCCAAAACGATTCTCTCTGGACGAATCCTAACATGAAGTCTAAAAACATGAACATGAACTCTCATCGGACAAATCTTTACTCAAATCTCAATATGGAGCTTAACGTCCACACGCCTGCTCAAACTAATGTAATGTGTTTTCTCATGATCCAACAACATCATTAATCATCCTCTAGTGTAAATACAAAAGGGCCCTCCTTCTCTATTTACAGCAGAGTAAGACTGATATATTGGTTTGCCTTTTTCAAAAATTGGATGTCGGCCAGAGAGTGCTGTCCACTGATACAATGGAGGTTCCTCTCTGACCACAGATGCCATTTTTTTCTATTATTATCATTATATCAAATGTCATGTGGGCAGATTTTACCCAACAGCTTCAGGGCTGTCAGCCTGTAAAACCTGCAATGAAACCAGCCTCACTCTGCCAGCTAACAATCTGAAACAATTTCATTAGTATGGCTTTCAGAGGAGAGTCTTGGTGCCTCGTGATTATCTAAATGGCTTTTCTACCCTGACATGGACATAATTATGGGGAAAATACTGAATACTTAAATTCTTCTTTTTTTTTCTTTTTTTTTTGGCAAATGGTCAATTATTTTTCCTTTTCCCTTTAAAAGGTCGAGTTTAAAAGATACTGAATATCTGCACAAAATTCCGCCCATCAGCACCTTTGATCCAAAAATATCAGCACTGGTATCAGCCTTCAAAAACCCCTTTCAGTCTAACCCTACTTTACATAAATATCTTAAAGACTGACTACACAGTTGATTTTTATCATTCTCTGCTGTCATGTCTTGAAAACAAAGCACAGAGAAGAGAGAGGACAAGAAGTCTGAGGATGAGAGACAAATGGTTACACTCCCACTACAGCAGACATAAACTTGTGCTTAAACGGCTCAGATCCCTAATATAGTCACTATCTGTTTTTCCAACCGTGTTTGGCATGTTTGTGGGTGATGGCATTTTTTGTAGGTCTGTCACATGGGTGTGGCCAGCTGTGAGCTGGGCTGTAGCTAACAAGTGCAAAAAATAACAACAACAGTGCAGGAAAGTGGTAAGAAAAGTGGAAAATGTGCCAGACAAGAGAAGGAAAAAGATGTAACATGGGTGAGTCCAGTGGTTGCTCACAGCTGTTTAAGATAATTTGGGGGCAGAGAAGACACCATACATGACACCAAAATTTCATTTGGGCAAAGAGGGTTAATCTCTCGTGTTTCAATTAGCTGGTGCCCCACTTTGTGATTTAGGTTGATAAGACGGATGTATTGTTACATAAAAACCATTAACTCCAAACATTTTGTAATGCCACTTCATTTTAAGGGCCTGACACCCCAAACTGATGAGCACTGGGCCGCCTGTGGCTGACGTTGTGTGGTGTGTATCAGCCATTAGAGACAGAAAGCTTTCTGACTGGCTGGCCACCCTCAGCACAATAGAAACTAAAACTGAGTTGTGTTGTTAATGTGTTAACTAGTCAGCAAGGTAGCTAAGCACAGAGACCTAACTGGGCAAGAAACCTTCTTCTACAAGCAAGCGGACGCCCTTTTCCCAATTCCCAAGCCAGCTGCAACTTTTCATCAGACATATTTTCGATTCATACAAGAAAAACATTTAAATAGATTCAAAATGGCATGGAAATACTGGGCTGGCACTAGTTTCTTTCTCTACCTTGATGCAATTCTGAGGCTTCTGGTTTACTTTTCTAAGTCTACTGGTCTGTCCTCAAAATAGCTCTCCTGGTATGCAGAGTTATTTCCTCTCACTCTCTGTGCTGCATTTTGTCCGTCAGCTGTAATCTGTGTGGTGTGTTCATGGACGACTGCTAGCAACAATGAAAACCAAGGAAACCTTCAGCTTTGGTAGGCGCCAGTTCTTTGACATAGACTTAAGGCTGATTTATGCTCCATTTTGCGTTCACAGTGCTCACGGCATGAACGGCACGGTACGGTGTCTGTGAACGGCAGGCCAAGAAATAGCACTTTAACCAGTCATCATCTATTTATACTATATGGCCTCCACTGTGCCGTGCTGTGTTGTTATAAAAATTGTGAGGTGCACAGCGGGCTACAGAGCTCTATTTGACCACCATTCAGCGCTGTTCATGCTGTAATTCCATCATTCAGCCGTCCACACTATTTGTGACATGGACAGCGTAATGAGCATAAATCAGCCACCAGTACGCCTTTAAGACAGTTTCCAAAGTGTAAAAATAATTAAAAAAAAAAAAAAAAAAAAAACATAGGATTGAATTCCAATCTTAGTTATGCAAGTGTGTAATTATTTTACAAACTGGAAAGACCAAAGTGCCTTTTGTGCCTAAATGTTTAGGCATGCAGTACAATGAGGTCTTCTATCATTAGAGGAGTGTTTAATTTTATTTTAGTCAACTCATGTACAGTGATATAACTTGGTAAATATAGAACTATGTTTTGGATCCTTGCCTGACAAAGCCAGCTGGTTCAGTTAAGTGTGTGATGCTTACACTGGCACAGAAAGTGCAATAGGTGGGTGGTTGGCAATGAAGCAGTTTCAGGGTCTGGAATTGATATCTTTGTTTGCACAATTTAAATGGTGATAATCTATGAGGAACAAAATACAATAGACTGATCTGAACCATAATCAGCAGTGGTACACCCATTTACCACAAAATAAGTAATTCTTTAAAACAATAAAAAGGATGTTAGAGAATTAGATCAAGATCAGCGTATTTCAGCATTGTACTTCAGAGCGTACTACTATCCCACTGCAGAAAATTGGCTTATTGTGCAGTACTATTTATAGATCAGATTATGAAATGCTTTTTTTTTTTTTGCAATTTGCTGTTAACCACAATCATCTGTAAAAATGCAGTGTTTTGTGTGAAGCAAATGCTGCTATAGATAGGAACAGTAACCCTACCATTCTGTAACTATGGAAACAATAATGAGGTCACTGTGCTATTTTAGCTGGGTTTACTTGGAGATCATTACTGACATCATCGCACTTTCAGCTGAAGTTTGTGGAAGTTCAGTAAGGCAGAGACTCGAAGAAAATGGAGGAACTTGTCACAAAACAAGTCACACTGGTGCCAAAATGCTGCTGGCTGCAACCTTTAGAGAGCTTTCTCTTCTGAGATGGACAAATTAGCTGCAAATTGGCTGATGATATATTACACTGTACCTATAACTAGGCAGAATAAAAGGTATATATTTTATCATTTGTCATGCCCAATAAATAAATATAAAATTTTAAAAATCCATTTTTCCACAGTAATTACATTTTGTGAAAAGCTCTCAAATTCCCGTGACAGAAGGAATGAGAGACTTGGTTCAAAAAACACATCTGAAGGGTATACTTGTTTATTAAAGGCCGCCGCGACTGACTAACTGAAGAGTTTGCGTTGGAACTCAAAACGGAAAATAGCGATTAATTCATATTGTAGCTCCTACATTATTTGCATGGTGAATATGTTCAGAAAGCTGGCTAGAATTTCAGCATCCCAAGATAAAGTCTTCATCAATTACAGCATTTCCATTCAATAGGATTAGTGACTAATAAGAAAGAATAAAAGGCTGAATCCAGACTAACAAACTCAGCACTATGTTTTATATGTATTTGTGATGCAACTCATGCTCTTCCTTTAAAGATGCATTCTGCAAAACTGAGGAGGGTCAGTTGAAACGAGGGCTGTTTAGACTCCACAAATTATAATAAAAATAAATAAATAAAAACCTTTCTGACTCAGTTTACAAAAATGCTAAATCCACATTTTTATCAGTTAAAAGTAAATGGTGGTCACTTGATTCAACCCACAGTTTTGCACAGTGAACCCTTAAATTGTTCTATTTCATCTTCACTACTACCTCATCCAACTTTATGGAAAACTTAGTCATGGGACAAAGAAGACCAGACTAGCCTTTGAAAACACCTCGGAGTATGGAGCATGGAGGACGGGTATGGCCTTGCGTGTTTGGATCAAAACTGTATTTAACTTTTAAACAACATAACACCTTAAAACTTTGTGAAAATGTTGGTCAATGGACAAGGAACAACTCATTAACCGATTATTACACTGACTGGCCAAAGAGGTCATGGTACTGGGTTCGGATTGTGGGTTTGGACACACACGCTGTTACTGCAAGCTCTCTCCCGATTGGTTGTGGCTACACATTCAGCTAATCAACACGCAGTATGCTACATAGTTAGGGGGCCTATGTCTGTCAGCCCCGACACCACCAGTCATTTACAAAAACGAAATCAGCTTTTTTTTGAGGGAACATTTTTTAGGAAATGAGGGAACATTTTACCATCGCATAGCTCTGATGAATTAATTTAATTGGAATACTTTTTCTTTGAGTTTCAGCTACGAGGTAGGCTAAGCTTTGAATGAATTGTTTCTGTCACAGCATTGTGAGCGCCAATGCCCCGTTAGACGTTTAACAATAAGACCTTTCTGACACCAGAGTCACTTTGAGACAAAAGTCAGACAAATTTGGGTGCTAACTAACAACCTACAATGTGATGTTTTTAAAACTTACATTAAATTTCTGAAAACACAGGTCACAAAATCTACATGCAAATCACCAAAGATCTCCTGGTTCTGTATCACCACTAAATCCATTCACTTCCTTGAAATGACTGCTGCATTCACAGCTCTGAGCGAGGTCAACGTGGTTTCAATGCTTTTTAAATTGGCTGTCTGTTTATGTTGCAATGGCGCAACTGACCTGAAAATTTGGATCTGGATATCTGCAGAATGTGCAGTTGCGCTGAATGTGCTGAATGAAGTTGCAGTCAATGGCAGACATACAATCTGAGAGCTCCAGTGTGTTGTGTCAGGCTTAATTCATCCCTCACGCACACAAAAACAAATTACTACTATTTAACTAAACAGGCTTCAAATACAGACTGTGTATCTAATGATGTGTTCAGACCAAATGCAAAGTGAATATTTGCTTCACAGGCTCACGCCAATACAGGTTCAAATTTGTTGCTCCAGTTAAAAAATTTCTGCTCACTTGAATATGTGAACGTTACAAATTTCATGTATTCGTAACCGGTAAATTCAATTCGCACTGCTGGTGTGAAATGTTCCCATATTCGCACTGACTTTGTATGTAATCACCCCGTGGGAAAAACTCACTATGCATTTTGTGAGAACAGTATAGTGAGAATGCTACAAAATACATGTCGAGTCGCTCTTCTGCTAGGCCACAATTTAGCAAAATCACTGGCCATGTTGGTCACACAAAATGTCTACTGTCCTCAGTCAATCCTGATTCACGAAACACCACCAAACATTGTGTACCAAACAGCAGACATGAGAGGTTGCGACTGCTTCATTTTTGGTCTCAATCAAACAATATGGGAGCACTGGCAAGTTCATTTTTGCTTTAGACATAACCAACTCTGAAAAAACTTATTATAGTGGTAAAAGAGCAGCCCGAATGGCCAGCAAATAAATACAGTGCTGACTGGCCACATGGGACAGCACTAATTAGATACAATGCTTGAAGGTTGACAGAATTTGAACAGACATATCTTATGTGCCATTTCTGACACAGTCATCTCCTGATGTGAAACAAGTTGGCAACAGGACATGGAAGAAATTGTTACCTTTTGCTGAAAACTCAACATGTGGAACTGGCATTTCTGGGCAACTGCACAGAGCTGGCACAGGTATGCGCTCAACAGAGTGTCATCTAGTGTAATCATGTAGCTATTACAACTGTTACTACCATTACTGCTGCCTCTACTGCTAATGTAATAACTATTAAGACAACTACTATTGCAACTAATAATATCGATAATAATAACAACAAAAAAACAACAACAATAACCCTAACCCTAATAATGATGATAATAACAATAACAATGATAATAATGACAACAACAACAACAATTAATAAACCAATCTGAATAGAATTATGTACAGCACTCAGATATTTCAACTGTCTGCTTCGGATTTTGCCTCATACACTCATTAACAACACATTCGCGCACACAATTTCCAAGCACTTCCGAGAATTCTGTCCCCCATGTCTCGGCTCTGTCCTTAACCATTTGTACTCTGGTAATGACTCCAACATGCTGTGTTCACTAGATTGAAAAAGGAAGAGAAGATGGGGGGAGAGGTAAGAGAGACGAGGCTTATCATACAGTTAAGCTGCAGCTGCAGTTTCCATAACAACTACCTGCAAAAACCCTGCTCCCTCGACCATCATTAGAATAACATTTTTACTCGTCAAGTGAGTATTAGCAGAATCTACATGAGCAATGAGAAGGGAGTAACACAAAAAAAGTGTCAGTGTCCGCTGGAGCTATCATTTGACAGCCGTAGGCAGCAGGCTTGTTTTATTTATTTATTTGTTTATTTATTTTATTTATTTATTTTCGACAGTAGAATATCTAATGGTGTCATTAAAGTATGGCTTTTTCCTTGGAAAATGTACACATAGTGTGCAAGACTTTTCCAGAGGCTTTTTGTGCAGCAGCTTAGCATAGTAAATTGTTTAAACCCACACTTAGTTCACACTGAAATACAAAAAAAACATCCTGTGCATAGCTCAGGGCTTAAGAGGCAGGCCCTTGATCATAACCTTTCCTTTTTTTCTCCCACCAGGAACTCAAGGAGAAACGTGTCCTCCCCATTCAGCCTCCCCTCTGATCATGCATTACCATCTCAACTTGAAAAGAGGATAATCAAGAGTTTAAAGAAAGAGTGAAAGGGAGAGGGAACACGTTAAGTGCTGGCCAGTCCAGGATATCATTTAAAATCAGTGCTGATGGCTTCATTGCTGCCAGGCTGTATGGGCTGTAACCTTGAGCGAGGGCTGGTGGGGCCCTGGTGACCAGGGAGGGGATGGGGAGAGGGATCGGCTCTTTTTGCATTCACATTCTGCTCAGCAGGCACCCGGGGGCTATAACCCTGAGAATCCGTATTAGGTGAGCCAAAGTCACCATTAATATAGAGCACTGGGCCATACTATAACCTTACACTTCACATCTCTGGGGTGTCCTGAACTGAGAAAAAATGGTACTTTGGAACAATCACTCGGGAGGACTTTCAAAAGTGACCTCTTACCAAAGTCAATCCATTTGCTTTTCTCTTTTTTATCCATTTTTATCTGTGTTTGCTCTCCCTGCTCAATCTCTCCATCTCTCTGGCTTGGCACGGCAGTTCTGGCCTTGTGCTCCATGGCCAGTCACGTCAGTGAGACTGTTCCTCCTTCCCTGGATGCAATTACAGATTAGGGCCAAAACACAGGTTCAGGCCTTGCTACCACAACATCTTTTACAGCCCCAGCCTCTACTGAAACTACCACAGTGTGAACAGACAAGACCAGAGGACTGAAAATAAAACATACTGAAAACACCAGTTACAGGAGCAAACTTTTTTTAATGGGAAATATGGTCTTGACTTTGAGAAGAACTACCACTAGCAATATGACCAAATATGCTGCCAAACATTTCAACCATGGTCTCACATGTTTATAACGATGCAAAAGTAACACAATTAATTTGGCAATGATATATTATATTGTTGTTTAAAATGCCTTACTTACTTAGAACCTTACTTACTGAAACTTGGTTTGCTGTTTACATAGGACATGTAAACCCATTGCTTGTCATTTGTTGCAGGAAGCTGGATGTTACCCAATCTGAATCTGAATCAAAAGTGAATGTATGTCATTATACTGCTCTAAAATACCAGGCCAGTAGTTGTCAGCCAAACTGAAGTCCCAGAGCAGGCAAGAAAATGTGGGTGGGGAAAGTGTGTGGGGAATGCTCTCCCCTCCCTCAACGGTTCCATTAGTTGTACTGTCAAGGTGTCATGGAGCAAGGCACTTTACCCCCAGCTGCTCCAGAGGAGCTGCTCAGTAGAGGAGTGTGGTTGACTGGGCAGCTCTCAGGTGTGACTGTGTGTGAATGTGAAGAAGTCTGTTGCTGAAAAAGCTGACTTTCCATGGATAAAGGTTAAAAACTGTTTTTTTATTTAACGACTGATGCGGTCACTGCCAAATGTTTTAGCGCCTTTGATTCAGTCTATCTAGGAGAATGTGAATGCACTGTATTTTCTAGGATGCCCTGTAAGATAGGGAATAGATTGTCACCTGGCTTCAGCAAGGGTCAAAGAATATGACCCCTTTGCCAGGACAAGGGTCAAATTAAACCCTCCTCTTCCTCAACGCAACTCTGCTGTGAAACCGGCAAGGACCCTGGGGGGTTAGGGTGGGGGTGCAGAGGCTTGATTATAATGATTGGCACCTGTGAAAGAGGGCTTGGGCAAGTGCAAGGACCATATCAAAGAGGATCAGCCAGGGCACAGTGTGACCTGACTGTTATTAGGTGCCAAAATGAAATGACCGGTCTATAGCCCTTCAAGAAATCATTTAACCAGTCACAGCTGAGAGGACTACACGCATGCATGCACACGCTCACACAGACAAACATACACACACCACAAATACACACACACACACACACACACACACACACCACAAATACACATACAGACTATAGTCTGGACCAGTGTTCACAGTATACATTAACCATGCATTCACAGTGCATCTTGAGTGAGTTTTGTAAATGCATTCATTTTCAACAATCAGATATGTCAATATTAATAATCACACTTGCCTTGTTTGTTGGTGCAGAAAAAATCAAGCATGGCTGAACTGTTGCATATAGAGGTTCAACACATGTCAATATGAATTGATGGAGGAATGCTATAGACTTCATAAAGGACATCATAAAGCTGAATTCACTTCAAGCTGCTCTCCAGCATCAGGACTCAGAAAACAGCTTGTACACTTGCAAATCAACATATAACGTGCATATTTTTGATCTATTTGTGTGGTTTAATGCAACTTCACCATACATTTTAAATAATAGCATGTTGTGCAAAGAAATTCATGCTTTACTACCAAAAGGTACGCCTCTAAGCAAGCTGCATAATAGTCCTGCACACCTCTATGTGTTTGGTTTGGAGCAGAGACAGCCTTTTTGGGGGCAAAGTTTTCCAGCAGTGCAACAGGCTGTCAGTTGACCATTGAGGGCTCATATTACCAATGCATGTCTCTTTTGAGTGGCAGAGAAAAAGAAAAGAGAAATGACTGAGCATACTTGAGCATAAAACATCCCTAAACTGTGTCAAGACGAGAGGATATCTTCAAGGCTTATTCTCTGATGTGTGCTGAGAATTTTGGCGCATAATTTATCTACTCATGTGCACAGATGCATGGCTGTATTTACTTATCAATTATTTTTTCCCATGAAACTCCTTGGAGTCCCTCTGTCCCGAGACATTCCTCTAACATTGCGTCTGTCTGTGAGCACTTATAGCCACTGAATAACTGTAGTTAGCATGCCCTTGAGCGCATCTTTCAAAATGAGATTCCAAAGAGTATTTAAAATGTTAAAATGTTTTAAAATTAGTATTTTAAAAGCCAAAATACAAACTGTGACAAATATTCCTTAATTGTCAGTTTTACTTTTATCATTCTTGAGATAATTCAAAGACTTGCAATTCCTACACTTTCAGTTTCAAGGATTCAGCACTCATTCACTCAAAAACAGTACTTGAAAAAGCTAATTACCACTGCAGTGAACAAAGAGACATGACTAATCATTCTTTACATCAACCAATTTGTAGAGCTTCCAGACAGTGTGGAATGTCCACAATATCTCTGTATCTGACCATATATTGCTCGGTACACTTAAGCTGTTTTCAAAGGTGAGTCTAGTGAGATACAAAGATTAGACGAGACAAAGTACTTTTTTTTTTTTTTTTTTAAAGCAGACAGTCAAGGTTAGAGCCAGTGATATTCTATGTTAGATGGATCTGAAGATGCTCACTGGGACAAACTGTCAGAGCAGTAATTGTTCTTTATTGTTCCAATCTATTCCAAATGATTATGGTTATCAAACACTTCAATGCCAAACAGCAGTCGAAGACGTTTGAATGTATGCTTTTCATTTACAGAACAGTTTAGAGGCTAAAGGTGACTGAATCTGAAATCAAAAGCTTATGCAACTGGCAAAGCTATTTCATTCTACACATGCAGGCAGGTTGGTTATAAAATCTTAATTTATGTATTTAAAAAAAAAAATAATAACCATTTATCCATCACTGTAAAAGAAGTTTAAGGTGCCACACTGGTAGTGTAAAAGTGTGTTTGGTATCCTTTATTCGATCACAACTTTGGTGCAGCTCAGGTCCCTGTTCTTTATCCCAATCTTTTTGGCTTGTGACCTTGTAATCAAACCAATGCATGTGCAGAGTGGTGAACAGTCCACCTAAAGAATGGCCACCTGTTCAGGTTGTTTCATTTGATCAAATATCAGAGGAGGCGTCACATTTTAAAACTAATCACGATAATTTGTGCGTAATATTTTTTTTTCTCTTTTCCTTACGCCTTAATCGTCTTGCAACCCCCCAAAAATTAGCTCATGACTCTCTGCAGGGTTCAAACGCCCAGTTTGAGAGGCACTGCCTTCGAGGATATGTAAAAGGGGTGCTCAGTTTTAGGTTCCATCTTGGAATGCCATAATGGTAGCAGTACCAATTTATTCTCTAACTTTTTGATTCTCATTCCCTTATTACTTGATGTCACTGGCAGCTGAAAAGGCTCTACATGAGCCTTATGTATCTCTTTAAAAAATGTGTTTGTTTGTTTGTTTGTGTGATGTGCTGTGTCTGAGACATTGCAGCTTGAATATTTGGACCTTTTGGTGGCACTGCAGTTGGTCAATCAGTCTCATTTGGAGGATACCAGATATCAGTGTAAACACATTATTCTCTAAAGGTTCATCAAACGTCTGAGATATTGAGCATGATAGTTATTGCTGTTGGCCTGTTGGCCTGGTGGTGGCACCGTGGTGAACTAATCAAGTTTATATTCATAAAGCTAGACCTCAGTATCAAAAGCCATCATTCCTCCTCGCTTCACCCAAAACAGGCCAGCAGAGGCTCTGAATTTGCACATGACAGATAGACGGTGGACGGACGGACCCCAATCCATTCCCATCTTCAACAGTGGGGGACAGTTGACCAAAGGGTAAATCCCCTCCAACTCCCTGCCAATGTTCTGTTGCATTTTGTCAATTCCTAATCTGGAAACTGCAGACGTGAATTCTTAATTTGTTCCAATACTGGCCAGCACTCAGTCCATACCATATATTTCCTGTCACTACAAAGATCTCCAAAGTAGCAGCCAGCTGCTCCACTGCCCACCTCCTCCCTCATCAGCCATTTCTCCATTACCGTTTCCTCATTTGTTGTGTCTCTGTTCCCCCCTCCACATCGGCCGAGCCCCTCATCCCCTTGAGGGACTGCTTCACTCATGACTTCCACTGTTGTGTCTCGGCAGTCCTCTGCCCTTTGCACAAACATATCGATCACTTCCACCTCTCCTCTTTGTCACCTTTTCTGTCCTGGGCTAAAAATACATTTTCACAACCAATCCATGTTGCCACCAACCACGTCCAATCCTCTCTCCTTCCTCCTTTGACCCTTCTCCTTCAGGTTTAATCCTTTTCATATTTCTGCCTCCATGTTTGCTCCATCAAAATCTGACTTGTGACCCCTCCTAGACACTGCGACCTTAGATGCCATTGCCATTGCTCGAGGGTCAGCAGCTCAGCTGTGCCTTTACCACTGTGTCTCAAACTGGCCTCCACTGTAAAATCCCTCAAACACACTGTCTTCAATAAATGCTGATTGCTGTGTTATTAGGTTGCTTTACCTCATAAAAACATGACAGCCCCTAGATGTTTACTGAGCAAGTCACTTCACAAGGGTCAATAAAAGGAAACTGCTGTTCAAATAAGCTGTCTAGGTTTTGGTATAGCTTAAGACATACAACTATGACTGGTTTTAAGTAGAAGAAAAACTTCAAGGTCTTATTCTATAGAACAAACCAGTCTCAATTCTGGGAAAAAGTACAACACCATTATTTAATTTTGTAGCCAGGGTCATCCTTATTGTCCAAAAAGTAAGTCAACTCTGGCCTTTTACCCCAATCAATGAAATCTCACCTGTGATCCTCTTATCTCTTTGACAACACTGACAATAACAGATAGTGGAGAAACAAGACACTAAGGTCACTGCAAAGACATTGGTTTTCTCTTGAAATAACAAGCTTGCGTTTCATAAGGCTGAAATAGCGTCGATGATGTCCAGATCAGTGGACCATACTTGTAGCTATGGCAGTACCAGAAAGCTCTGTCTGCAGGAGGCATTCAGAAGATGACAATGACAAAACTTCAGCTGAAGTGTCTCAATCAAGGCAGAGCAGGGGCAGGGTCACCTGAAGGCCAGCAATGTCTTTTTCAGAGGGTCCTTAACCCGGGATGAGTATCTAATGGATGGAGTCACCCAGAGCAGATGTACCTAACTGATTTAAATTGTCATCCACTCAAAAACGCATGAATAAGCGTGGAACTGCTGAGTACTACTAAGCCAAAGGTGTCATTAAGGGGACAAAATAACACTCCACAATATCCTCAGAAGCTGCTGTGGTGTGCACTGAGCACTAAATGCTGCATAGAGCTGATGTTTTATAGAGTGCCACATAAAAAAAGAATGCTGCATGCTTAAATAACAAATCTCGTCTCAAGATATTATATTTAAATACAACATGAAACAGCCATATACAGAATAAACAAACAGGGAAAAAAAATAAAAGTGCTCTAATTAAGAGTTCTCTGAATGCCAAAAATATTTTTTTTCTTTGCCATGTGAAGATATACCGGTTTAACCAAAGATTTAGAAAATTTTCCCAATAAAGTTCAGTCGTTGCATATTTCGAACAGTAGTCAGACAGCTGGTTAACCACAACAGCTGACATAAAAGAGACGGAAAAACATGCAGTAAAAAAAACTCAACAACATATTAAATCTGATTGTGCCGCAACGAAAAGTGAGCAGTGATAATAATAAGCTCTGATGGGGTCCTCTTATGGCCCATCGATTTCCAATAGCTGAGATCATAGAAAGCTGGGGGGGTAATTACACTGTGCAAGCAGAGGTCGTCCTGAGCAAATATCATTATCATCAGATTAGAATGAAAGGCTGGTATGGGTCGAATGCACGGGGGTGAAGGAGACCCAGAGGAGAAGCTTCACGGCACACACCTCGACCCTTCATCTGTCTCTATGTCCCCACCTTGCTCCCACCTCCATGGGTTAGCCCTACATCACACTGACACAAACAAGGGGAGGCCAGGTCACAAAGGCGCAACCATTCATCAGTGAGAGACAAGGCATATGATGAGAATGATACCTCAGAGTAGCAACCACATAAACAAGAGGACAGCACAAAATGAAAAGTATGCCCAGTGCTGATACAGGGCAGCCACATCAGCAGGTGCAATGTTTTCTTGGGTTGTAGGTGATTTGGGCTAGATATCAATGTAAGATTAGATGAATCTGGAAAACAGATAGAAGGCTGGAATGCTGCTTATCTTTAAATGTTAAAGATTGTGGGGCTAGGTGGATAATAAAGGTCCTTGGGTAATGTTGCTAAAAAAAAAAAAAAGAGAGAGAGAGAGAGAGAGAGAGAGAGAGAGAGCCAAGGCACTCCCAAAATCTATCAAAAAGCCTTTTACTCTGTTTGGCTGGTCTTAAAAAAGATGTACAGTGTCATTTTCCTGTTCAGTTTTTAACTTGGGAAAAAAAAGAAGGACATAAAAGCTGCGTTGCATATCAACTTTTGATCATGACTGCCATGTCATGTTAAAAAGAGGGAAAGCATGTTTTCAAACTACAGTTCCATCACATTACAATCACATCAAAATAAAACCAGAGAGATTCACATAAAAATGCACATGTTCTCAAAGACTCATGTGAAGCAGAACCTTTCCTTCTCTTTCAAAGGCATTATGTGTAGTTCAAACCGAGCGTGGAGAGGTAGATGAACCATCCACAGATGACTAGGTGGATGGGAGGAGGGGGTGGAGATCCCAGCATGCCCCCATCCCATCCCACCCCCTATCCTCCACCCGCCCATCTGTGAATGCAGAGATTCTGGGTAGCCCAGCAAGAGGTTGCTGTGCCACTCTGACGAGCCTCTGACGTCTCTATCTGCAGCGCTCAGTGTGGGAGCTGGCCCAGGCCGCCTACATTAACATAAACAAGGCGTACTGCTGGGGTCTGCCTGTCAGGGGCTGTCACCGAGGAGGACAGAGGAGAGACGCCTCTGCATTAACCTCCAGGCTTATCTCACTCTCTGTGCGTCCCACAAAAAAAGTGAGGATTAGTGCTCAGTCAGGAATTGCTTTTGGGTCCTTGTCACTCCTGGACGATTATTTAACTCCCCCTTCTATTTCCCACACCATTATTCTGCCTTCCTCTGCCACTTTCCCAAAGGAAGGGAATCCCTGGTGTTTTTAAGTGGTAATCTGTAAAATCCATGTTTCTTTGATTTTGGCGACATCTTTGGTGCTAAGTGTTCATTGCTGTGGTGTTTTTGCACAGCACTTCCCAGAGATCACTTAGCAATCAAACAGCGTGGCTAGCACTGTGACGTCTTTTTTATTAGACTGTGGACGAAGTTTGAGTCTCTTTAGTCTGCTCATCCTAAGTGGCAATTTCTTCTATTACCTATACTAACCTGCTAGGAATATAAAAAGCATCACTTCCTGTGAACCAGGAGATTGCTTTTCCAAGGAAAGACCCACCAGGCACCGGGTGCAGACAACGGAAATCCTTTCATGAACTGAATATGAATTGAATCACTGCTGAGTTATATCAGTCGGTAAAACAGACTTTGTTGCTCATAAAAATGTCGCAGATTAATCCTTAAATTCATCTCTTCCACCCACTACCTAACCCCATTGTCTTCTCCATTCTTTCTCCTCCGCCAACGCCAAGCTCCACCACCATCACCACCACCTTTGGCTGAGTATTCGTTTGGCAGGTTCTTGACATCCCTGCCTCGGTAATCTCCATGGCTTCCACCTCCAGGAAAGTGAGCACTGCTGTGTCACTGATGGGGACACAGCATGAAGGGGAAAGAGACTCCCCTCGTTTCACCATCTCCATGCCGAGCACAGGCTGAAGGTTGTCTTCCTCACTGACAGAAATAAAAGCTGCGGTTCAACTCTTCCTAACCCTCGTCTTCCTCCCTCTATATCTGTACAGCTGGCTCCTGGCCAACGAAAGACTGTAGTGTGCTATGGCTGCGCCTGTAACATTGTGAGAGACTAATCCATATCTCCAGACCTCAGGCCTAATCAAACACACTGAATGTTGGGAAGGAGTCAATAGCTGCTTAATTACTAACAAGAGTAATGACAATAACAATCACGTTCCTTTCCGGCTGACGTAATTAAGAGAGGCATGAAAGGCATACCAAGGGAGAACAGCCTCCAAGCAAGGCAGCAATTAGGGCAGAAGCTGAGAAGGCAGCTTGTGGCAAAGATACAAGAGATGAACTGAAAACTCTGTCTCAGTCTTGTCTGTCGTCTAAGACCTTGTCCTCCTTTCCAGCATCAGTAACAGCATCAGTTGGTGCCATACAATGACAGCACCGGGCTTCATTAAATCTGTCCTACCCATCGGTTGTGCGAACGCTGTGCTGTTCAACCAGTTTCTCCGGTGCGATGCTGGCGGCTGCCATGTTTAATGACCCTCCTCCTCTTGTACCCAGCACTCAGTAAGCACAGCATGAGACATGGGGAAACACTCAATTTCTGTAATGGCTTGAAATGGAGTAAATATCACTCGCCCCCCTGCATTTGTTACTCATTCAAGCCCCGTTATCGCTCGCTGCCTAATTTCCCGGTGCACTGACAAAGGCAGAGGGCGTTTCCATGGAGAGGAAACCCTTGCGGTTTTCGTGCTTCTCTCAACTTGGCACTCTGTTCATTTCACAGCAATTATCCTGAGTCATTCCACACATTCTGCCACAGAAACTCAAGGGAAGGACCTTTCAGCTAATTGCTTTCAAATGGAAATAAAAAATAATCACACGGCTACTTTGTCAAAATGACTCCTGTTATGCAGCATTTGGTAGGGGAAATCGATGTGGGATTCTTTTCAATGTCCCATTTACAATGCATCACACGCTATTTCAAGATGAAACCTTTCTTAAAATCCATTTGGGATAAAGCCATACCCTGAATGCTTCTCAATCTTTCAATTTCTCAGAAACCAACATATTTACATCAAAATCTTTTTTAAACCTCTTTTCTGTCCCTGCAACTGTGCAAACTGGAGACCTCTGTGGTGGTGAGAGGTAGGCTATAGATTTAAAATTTCAGGCTTAATACAAAGAAACAAAGAAACACAAGAAAGACACAAATGTCAACAAAATGCAGAGGAGGCAAAGACATAATAAAAATGCTAATGTGATTTGTGAAGGGAATGTTTTTGTGATCCTGCACTACTATGTGTTACAGTTACATTTACAGCAGCATGATGAGATGGAAGCTGCACTTACTTCTGTCTTCAACTTTTTTTTTTTTTTTTTTTTTTTTGATGGGCTTAATTGACTGATTTTGCTGATGCAGCGCAATCTTTAGAAGCTCATACCAGCAATTCTAGGGGAACCGGTGAATCTGCTTGCTCAAATGAACAACAAGGCAGAAAATCTTACAGAATGAAGAGGTTTACAGATGAGGGTTAGAACCTGGAGCAGACTCTTCTTTTGGATTAGTGAGTCTCATATTTTCTGGTCTTTGAAGGAAGGCAGGCAGGCAGGCAGGCAGGCAGGCAGGCAGGCAGGCAGAGCAGCGCTGATGTGTTGATGTATGGTGGGAGGTAGGAAGAGGCAGCTGCTGTTCATCTCCATGAGAGGAAGGCCATTTTGAGAGGATGAGTGGAGAGGGGCATTTCAGAAGATCTCTGAGTCAGAACGAGTGGGGAGGCATCAGGATATTATTAGGGAGGTGTGCCTGCTGCCCTGTTATTATAGCTGAAATAAATGGTTTAACTGCTTTACACCGAGGCTATGTCTGCCCTGTGTTGTTTCATCAGATATGTGAGACTTAAAAGGGATTTGATAAACTAAACCTTCCATCCAACTGCAGGCCTGTCTAATAAGATTAACATTTTTGATTGTTGTGCAAGAGACTGAAGCCATCAAGATAAAGCCGGCAGACAGTGGCACCTCAAGTGATAAAGATCATCTGGAGGCTAACAGCAGAAATAAAGTGAAAGTCAGTGAGTGCACAACTTGTTCTCAGACTTCCGGTATATTTTAGTAATCTGAAACAGTTACAATAAATAACACCGCTTCCAATAATAGAGACACACAACTGGAGGCCTGCTCTTTCATTTTCTTAAATTTCTTGGCTGACTGAGAAGCAGTATTATCTCAAGTGAAACAGCCATACTGCATTTAATCTTAATAGTTTAAATGCACTTAAATAAATGATTGAATATATGGTGCAGAAACCAAAATGTCACTGATGAGCTCCTTTTTGAAGCTTTGTGTAAAACATAAAGGCGGAAACGAAAATGTTAATGAATTGTCTGTGGAGTAGAAGATCAGAGGAGCCAAACGAATTTCATATCACACCTAAAGACCTGGCATTTAATTAAAGTGTCCTGAAAAATGGCTGCCTGGTTGGCTGACAACAGCTTCTCTTGAAGCAAATTAAAGAAATCAATTACTGCCTTGTGAAAGTGTAATGCCAGCATGCCGAAGCCCCCCAGCGCCACAGTGAGACACCAGGCCAAGGGGAGAGGAGCGAGGAGGAGGGCACCTCCACCATGCTACATCTGACTGGCTCTGCTGCAGAGTTTATCACGTCAACCTGTTACAGGCAACAGAGCCTGAAAGGGCCCACGCGCTGGAATGGAGCCGCAAATCAGCCTAGCTGCCTCCACAAGCCTCAGCCTCCTCCACTTTGCTCCCAGCTCTTACTCATTCTATCTCACCCTCATTCCCTCTCTTTCTCTCTTACACACACACACACACACACAAAGTATGCACATACACATACTAGGTTTAGACAAATCAAGGCAATATTTACTAAATATCGGACACTGGCCTGTTGATGTTGTCCACCTCTGATTTGATGAAGGGTCTTCCCTGACCAAAGCAACAAAAAAACAGTTGTAAAAGCCAATGATAGAGGGGTTTTTTTGTCTGTTTATTTTTGTTTTTTTGTTTGCTTATTTGTTTATTTTCCTCTGTGGCTTATCATTTAAAGGTCTTACTTTAAGAGCTGCTAACTGTAAAAGAACGTCATTAGTCTGGATTTCAGTCAACAGTTTTAGTGTCCCATTATTGTCTAAATGCTGCTTCAGAGGCTTTTTCACCCTGACGAGGATAAAATTCTGTGAGGAGATGCTGAATACCTGTAATGTTTTGGTATGAAAAGGGTGACTGAAGATATTCACTTTCAAGATACTGACTCTGCAACCCACATTAGTCAAATCCTAATTAGCTCAAGCCATACCTGCAAACATCTGATGAGATGTAGTGGAGGCTAAACCATCCAAAACTCAGCCCACCTATATTTTGGCTGAGTGTAATAAGTTACCCACCTATCTTTATGATAATAATATGATAATATATAGTAACAAACTGACCTAAGTTTTGTGACAACAGGATTTTTTAGGGTCAAATGCACAAATTCACTCTTTTCTCTTAAAAGAGTTAGTTAATTGATTTTGTTCAGACTGGTAAAACCTTTTGATGATAATTTATCTGTGCATTTTAATTGACTAATTATGACACAAAATCTGCAAGCAATTATTCCTGGGAAGACATAAAGATAACAGCAACATTTACTTGAGCGATCATGTGACAGATCTGTGTCTAGTTCGCATATCATATCTTAGCAAATGAAAGATTTAGGACGCAAGCAGACTGAAGACAGAACGTAATTACATGGTAGCAACCTGGTGGAAGAACTACTGTGGCAATATCCACTGTCAAACTCCTGCTGTTCAATGTTAATACAATATATTACACATGCCGTGCCATTGAGGCGGAACTGACTGCCACCCTTTCTAAATGTTAATCTCATTGTTATCAAATCAGCGTCAAGAGACAACGATAACAGGAGCAGCATCCACCTATAGGCTTCACACAAGGGCATAGCCAGACAGCGGAGGTCACTGTAGTCTCTCGGCTTGAGCATAAATTCAGATTGATGAAGCGCTGACATGGACATTCAGACCTGAGATCGGTGGTGCTCCCCCGGCCAGCTACGACAACATTGGCCATGCATGAGAGATTAAATAAAAAAGACAACAAAAACACGGCAGCTTCTCTTGTATGTTCACCTCTGGGTGAACCCCTGGCCCTGGGCACTGCCCAGAGTGTTGTGTTGTCACAGGCGGTTTACAGCATACTGGGCCCACTACAGTACACACCCTGATTCACACACATTCACAAATCCCCTACAGTATTCTTCAGTTTCTGCATGGGTGTTTGACAGGTGTGAAAGAGGCCTCTCCTCACAGTACCACAGCTATTATTCTGCTGCAACAGGAAATTTGGTCTATTTCCCTGACAAGACAGCTCCATGAGAGAAGCTGTCAGTAACCACAGGGACAGTTCTATGCACAGCCATATGCAAAAACTGGATCTTTTCTTAGTTTTGTTACATAATTCAATGTAAAATAGAAATTGATATGAACTCAAATCAAAGAAAAATCCAGTATCTAGATCCAGAGTGCAAAATTACACTAACTATTCAACAGTTTAAATGTCTCTACCTGTGCAGACTTGCAGCTCTCTTGCACTCGAGAGACAATAAGCTACTTTCAAATATCTAATAATATGCAGAAATGCACACCAACTTTTGTGCAAAATTTACAATTTGATACAAAACTATCTGATACTCTGTATAAAATCGGCTAAAGAACATATTTCACCTTCTTAATCTAAGTAATGGAAAAATATTCACATTTGTCTCAACACTGATGAATAATTTGCAAAGACAGATAACTTAAATATTGACACATCATTTCAAATGATCCAACAACAAACTTATAAGCATCAGCATCAACTTTCAAAGTAAAAAGCATAAAAAGCATAGTAATGGCTGTAGCCTTCAGATTTGGTTAATTTAATGTGAATTCTGTCACAGTGCATTTTGACCATTCCAGGCCTCCAGGGGTCCTTGAAGGGCTTGCATGTGGTCCTCAGTGACATGGGGAATACCTCAATGTCACTAGAATTCAATTAACTACAAATTTAGCCCAAAAAATGTGTGCCTGATTATTTTAACCTGTTTACATCTCACCATTTTCAATCTATTTATCAGTATTCAAGTATGGCATCTAAACAATTTTGTACCTAACACAAACTTAAAAGCTCTTTTTACTGTCAAGGTCCCAAGGTAAAATCACTTCACATAGGCGCGCACGGCTCAATGAATTTCAACTAGAGAGTCCAGATCATAAAAAAGTTTTAAAACGCCCGTTATGGGCCATTTCTGTCATTTCACTAATCTAATCTAATCTTACTCCCCAAGAGCCCGGCGCCGACCCTTCCTGCCTGCAAAGACACTGACCAAGTCTTTGAAATCCAACTTCATAACCAAGAGCGGGTCTTGCCTCTGTATTATACATAAGGCATGGAATACCACTTATCATCACCCTACAATAACTTGAGTTACTACCATTTTGCATACATTGATTTTTTAAATACAAACATTTTATTAGCTGCCACTATATCAAGTACATAGTGTTAATGATATGGAGTGACTGACTATATTTTAACACTGTAAGTTACCATATAGTCAGACTTCAATTTTTGACAGTAGCATTACAATAGCATAACTGACTAAATATTGACTGGCTATTAGACCAATTTTCTCTCACATAGTTTGTGGAGAAAATGAAAATGCCTTGTATTACTGGTGAAAAAGGGCCTTGACTTCTTTCTGTCTAACCATCCATCCACACATTCATTATATACATTTTTTTTTTTTAAAAAAATCCCGCAAATACCTTGAAACAACCAAGGCAGTTAAAGTATGCTAACTACGTGACGTTGTGCTCTGCTCACCTTTTACAGGGGGCTCTCCTGGTTCTCCGGAAGAAGAAGAAGCTGCATTTCTTGGCATGTGGCATCAGGACAGCTCATTTAGTATGAAAAGTTTGATAAAAGTCCGCCTGACTGTAGGCTGCGGATTAAATTTCGGTTAGCAAAATGTAAACGCTCACAGGCTGTTCTGCGCCAAGGCAACGTTAAGCTAGCCAAAAAAAAAAAAAAAAAAAAAAAAAAAAAACGTTAAGCTAGCAAGCACGGTTACTATGGAAACAACGTTAATAAGGCAGGTAAATTTTAACCAACAGGTTTAGCTCCTACTCCTAATACCTCTGCTTTCTTTCGGGGAAAAAACTTGAGGATTCCTCTCTCTTGTTCCGCTTCAGTTTTTTGATATCCTGAGTTTGTTTTTTTTTAACATTTTGCTGCGCTTCACACTCTTCTGACCGTTAGATAATTAGCTTACTTTCATGTGGCCAAGGGAGCAGGACCGAAATATTTCATTGAAAGAAAAGAAAAAAAAAAAAAAAAGGGGGGGGGGGGGGGGGGGGGGGGGATACACATTTCAGAATACAAACAAACAAAACAAAACAAACAAACAAACAAACAAAAAAAAAAAAAAGCAAACAGACAGATAAACACATTAATCCTTTTGTGCTAATATTGTTTGAGGGCCCCTGTAGGTCTTAAACCCCTCCCCAATATGTCGCCCTCTGCTGCCAAATATGGTGTATTTTGCTCAGACTATATTAAAATAGTTTTGAGCAATATGTATATAGATAGATAGATAGATAGATAGATAGATAGATAGATAGATATAGATATATATAGATTAACTTGTCTTGTTTTAGCACTGACATTTTTTGGCAGTAAAACTGATAGGCTACTGTGTTTCTCTTCAATACAGATTAATGAGGGCAAAGGGTGGACTATTACTCAGACAACACCTCTAACCTTCATCATGGAGTCTGATTGTTTAAAAGTGTCAAAAAACATTTGTAGGCTGACTCTTTATTTAGTAAAAGCACCACTGCTCTCAGTCAGTGCGCTCAGTTTTCCTACGGTTTGATAATCATCCTCTACTCAGAGCACAAACTGCTGTCTAATCTGTTCTCTGTGAATATGGAGACTGTCAGTGGCCACTTCTATGAAAGATGTGTTCATCACCTCGCCAGTGTTAATCTGCATGAAACCCGATAATAGTTTACTCATGCATTCAAAGTTTGTTTGTTCACAATTCGAAACACACTGAGCTCTCCGTACGCTGGCGCGAACCCGACCCCAAGATTATCCACCAGCAGTCGCAGCAGGAGGAACACAGCAGGCCGCCTGAACTCCAAAGCGATCGCATTACAGTGCACTTCAGCATTTCTGCTTGCATTGTATGTGTTCACTTTGGGGCTTTTGCAACCTGTCATATCTCAAAATACAGGACTGTTTTACTTCATTTTTACAGATGTCACATTGTAATCAAATCTTTCGCAGCCAAAAACAAAAAAAAACCAACAAACAAGACAATGAAAAACTCACATTGTCAACCTCTCACAAAACCTCAAGCCGTATTTTTAAGCAGGAATAAATGTCTACAATCTGATCAATCTTTATGCAAACAAAGCCAATGGCAGGATGACAGTGTTTCAACAGAGGACACCTGTGATTACAAATTGGGCCTTAAAGCATTGAAATACCCTTAATCCCATAGAACAGCGCTTTGCTCAACTACACCATTTTCAGTCTGGATCAAATAGGATGACACAAAAAAAAAACTACAGCATTTCTAAAACCTCACTCTTGTTTTATCAGACGTGAACATAAGAGGAAATGCATGCATGTGTGTATTATTGCCTTGGTTAATCTCAAATGTTCGACAGCATGCATGTTCATGAGAGAAATTAATTCATATTCATTAACATGGCAACATCCCCACTAATCTTTAGATTTCCAGTCGTTCTGATTGATGAGCACTTTGTTATTTGCACATATTATAATGCATGAACTGTATTTATGATGGATGCACAAAAAACAGACCAAAAAACAGTAGTTTAAACTTTCAAGAAACATGATTTACACACATGTAGGTCTATTCTGTACAGATTTCGATAAATCACTAAATCCAGCCGTGCAGCAAACACCTACTTATGTTTCCACTGCCAGAAACGGCGCAGGTTTACTCTGCAAGTTTGTTCATGCTTGTGTGAAACTAAACAGGCTCTCGTAACAGCCTGAAAATATTTCAACCATTTGCTGTTCCTCAACACAAAATTGAAGTTTATGTCTATGCTATGCTATATTTTTATGAAACCTAGCAGGGTAAAGACTTTAAGGCCATAATTTCAAACAGGTTCAGACAGTTGTAGTATAAAAATTCAGCAAAACTGTCTGAATCGCAAACCCAGTTAAATTTATAATATATAAACTTTTTGCTTTAGTGACTGTAGCTTTGCACAAGGTTGAAAGATATCATAAAACTTGTAAAGCTGAAATTGAATTGAAGGAAACTTTGCTTAAGGGCATAATGCTGTGTGTTTAAACCAAAGAAATATCATGTTCCTCTTAAAGCAAAGACTTTGAGATCAGGGATGTTTTGGTCGGAGAAACAAAAAAATAAATATATGCTGTATCTCAAAATGATGAAGTTGTTATGCAGGCTCAAAAGCATCAGTCAGGATTTCAGTGTGGGCAATGAGTGGTGCAGTAGTGGTGTACGGGCAGCAGGGAGTGCTAAAGGCAAAAGCCTCAGCCTCTTTTCTTCCCCTAGAAAATGTGAGAATCCCTGTGGAAATTATGTGCGGAATGGAGAGGGTCAGATAAAGTTTGCTTGCCCCTCAAGTTCAGTGTGTGTGTGTGTGTGTGTGTGTGTGTGTGTGTGTGAGTGTGTGTGTGTTTGATAAAGTTCTCATGGCAGAGATCTGAGACTTTCGCTTGGTCTCAACAGTCCAAAACACTCCTCCAAATCTTGCTGACACTGGACTAACGGATGGAGTTAATATGAGAAAGCTAATGAATATGAATGAGGTAAATGAAAGCTGATGAATGTTATCCCTTATCTCCATGAAGATTAGACATTTCCCTTGAACCTCTGCCAAGGACACACACAGAAAAGAACAATTTTGAAGTGTTAGCTTGTCTAGCAATTTGATGGACGTTGATAAGGTTACATCACAGTCAAGTGATACATAACGTCTGGAGGAGACCACTGAGTATAATCTGAGGAGTTTCATGTTGAATGGTTTGTCCATAGTCATGGCCATTGCTAAAAAAATCAATGTAGATTCTAAAGGATATTTTAACTGTATCCTGGGGCTAAAGCACACATTAGAGTTATTAAAATGAATATGTCTATTAGAGTGGTCTCTCCCCGGGAGACCACTGCCCGCTGATGAAGAGATATATACTCTAATTTTCCCCTTCATTTTCTAGGTGTCAGATCGATCATGTATCATCCAAATTCAAGGTGAAACCCATCAAAGTGTCAAACCCCGTCGTCAGTGATTTCACAGGGAGCCTCGACACGCAGACAGACAGTCAGGCAGACAGACAAACAGCTAAGAGTTGGAGCGAAACAAACAGCCGTGATGCCAAGACAGATGAATCTACTTTACTGCAAGTCTTCAACAGCAAAACAGGGGAGAAAATCCACTGTGAACACAAGTCCCAGCTGTAAAAAAGACTCATAAACATAATCATGCCGCGTGCAGAAATGTGCTGAGATAAAGTATGCCCAATCTTTGAGATAAGATAAGCTGAAGAAACTTTGCTCGGAGGCTGTTGCTGCGAGGGAGTTCAGGTGAGATGCCAAGGGTTGGGTCCTCTGAATTGTAAAGGAGACACTGTGAGTTAGGGGATAAAAACCAGTTCAGGTCCCTGTGAAGAGCCTAAATTCACTATGCTGCGGATTTTAAGTTTCTGCCTCGTCTTAGCCTCATTCGCCCTGGGAGTGCCGGTGGCCAAATCCAGGCAGAAGGTACTGCTGATCTCCTTCGACGGTTTTCGGTGGGACTACGACCGTGATGTGTACACGCCGAACCTTGACACCATGGCCCGGGATGGAGTCAAAGCCCGATATGTCACCCCTCCTTACCTCACCATCACCACTCCGACACACTTCACCCTCTTAACAGGTAAAGCATTTGTTTCTACAAGGGCGAATGCTGCGGCGAGTCGGCAGAGAATGTGCATATCATGAGGGTCATTACTGAATAGGAAACCACTCTGAGTTTATTCTGCAAGGATTGAAAAAGCCACAGGAAAAAGGAATTAGCTGTAATTGAATGTCCCAGGGTCCAACAGCTTTTATAGCTGAGTAAGATGATTATGCTTGGATGACTGAGGGAAGAATTCCCCACTCC
Source organism: Myripristis murdjan (assembly GCF_902150065.1). Classification (NCBI taxonomy): domain Eukaryota; kingdom Metazoa; phylum Chordata; class Actinopteri; order Holocentriformes; family Holocentridae; genus Myripristis; species Myripristis murdjan. Next base: position 29,034,959 of record NC_043987.1, on the reverse strand, counting down.
TTTTCTTATTTTGACTCTCAAATCATCAGTGCCAGTTAAAAGAAATTTAACTTCCTTGAAATTAAATTCCTCTAATCTCCAATGTTGGTGTTAAGACCTTGTCCAAAAGCATCATGCCACTCAGCCTGTAAAGTTGATAGAATTTTTAATGTGAATGTGTCACACTATGAATAATGAGTGCAGGCAGACTGACAGTGATTATTTTCCATAGGGCGCTACATTGAGAATCATGGGGTAATCCATAACATGTGGTTCAATGTGTCCACTGGGGAGAAGAAGCCTTACTATCAGACTCAGTTTGTGAATGAGTGGTGGGACAATGGCACTCTGCCTATCTGGATCACAGCGCAGAGACAGGTCTGTGCAGCACAATTTTCATCTTATCACTGTGAGAGACTGTCTTTCTGTTTATACCGCTAGCAATCATTTCCCTGTACTAATGTCTGCTGGCTGATTTGAACTAAATGATTGCAGTTGCAGTGCCAATGAGCTTACAGCACTAGATGCGAAGTATATCAACAATTGTATGCGACTGGCAGCTGCTGCAGTATTGCTCAAAAGTTCAGCTGTGGGTCAAAGAAAATAAATTAACTAGTTATTTGCTTTGATTGTGTGTGGACTGACTGCGTATGAATGGCGGTGGGGGGGCACAAGCATGCATGTAATCATGTAAGTGCATGTGTCATATTTATGTGTCTCATGTCTGTGTGACCTCTTGTTACTCTTTTTTTCTGCCCTGCCAGGGCCTGAAAGCTGGCTCTCTTCACTTTCCTGGCACAGCTTCCAGTTACCAGGGAGAGGTTGCTATGGTGAGGGATGTGGAGCCACGGTTTTACAACTACAAGAACGAGACAGCTTGGCGAGAGAACACAGACAAGGTGATGGGCTGGTTCAGAGACCAGGATCTGGACTTTGTGTCCATGTACTTTGGCGAGCCAGACAGCACAGGCCACAAATATGGCCCTGACTCCCCACAGCGACGGGAGATGGTCAAGCAAATCGACAGAACTGTTGGCTACATCCGCGACTCAGCTGAACGTCACGGGCTGACCGACCGCCTGAACATCATCATGACGGCGGACCACGGCATGACCACAGTGTACCGCAATGGCCTGGTGGAGGAGATCGTCCTGTCCAAGATTCCCGGCTTCTCCTTCAGTGACCTGTCCTTCCACCTGGTAGACTTTGGACCCTCTGGGATGCTGCTTCCCAAGCCAGGGAAACTGGACAAGGTTTACAATGCCTTGAAGGGGTCCCATCCACACCTTCATGTCTACAAGAAGGAAGAAATGCCAGAGCGCCTCCACTTTGCCAAAAATGCCCGTATCCTTCCCATCATTTTGTGGTCTGACCCGGGATATGTTATTAATGGGGTGGGTAAAACAGATGGAACTGGATTTTCTACTGATGTGACATTTGAAAAAAAAAAGGAAGAAAGAAAAAAAAAACATGCTGTTGTTCTCATCCTTGAAGCTGCAATTGGCAACAACCTTTCCTAAAAATATACTTGCTTTATTATCCGAAACGCAGCAGCAACCCTTCAAATTAACTGAGACCCTGTAGATTTGTCCTGTTTGCCCCAGTTAAACTCTGATGTGAGGTATGGTGGCAGAGAATCTTCTACCACATGAAGTGATGAATCAAAATGTGGGCATGACAAAAAAAAACTGTTTCCAAAAACAACAGTTAATAAGTGGTCTGTGCAGAGACAGCTGGACTCACCAACAATAGATCTTTTGTCACTCCTCTTTTTGCCATCCTTTGGTTGGGAGTGATCACAGACAGGCCGGGCTGGTAAACATGAGCCTGTTGTGTGGAGTTTACAGACATCACCTGACACGATTTGTGGGTACAGAAGCTCCATTTTTTTTTTTAAACAGTTACCTCTTCTTACCAGTGCCAATATGCGAGGTTATTTGGTGCACCGTTAAAAACCAGTGTGAAATAAGACGACATAACTGGAAATACACTAGGAAACCTTCCAAATCCTTAAAATGCATTCACAGATCTCACTGTTTGTTTAGCGTCTCAGTTGTAAATATGTTCACACTCGACAGGGAAATACGGTGTATCACACACTGAGATTATCCCGCTGGCTCCTGAAATATCACTGACCTCAACTCTATAATCTTGTCTAGTGAATTTGCGTGACCCATCATGAATCAATATGTATTAATATGCACTGTAATCTAACATGCGATTAATATACGCTATATAAAAAAAAAAAGACAGATAATAACAGACTTTGGGTAAAGTTGTAGCTGGAGATTCCCGGACAAAATAGACTGTATCACACTTCTCATAGAGAGATCAGAATTTCACCATCAACTTATCATCATGCTAGGCCAGATGTGTCTAAATTGTTATTCCCACATTATTATCAGTTATTATGACAGATAAAGCTAAGCTCAGCTGTTATTGCTGCTGGCAGTCTCCTCTCTCTTGGTTGGAGTCTGTGATCCAGACACACCACAGTACTCGTCCAGACAGTGGGTCATAAATATCAAACACTGATGGGTGGCTCAGATCAGTCTGCCAGATGATCGGGGTGGTTAAGCTTAAATCTGTAAACTCCTCACACTACCAGAAAATCTGACCATCAGTTCCAGCCGAGCTTCAGAGCCAGGATCCCCCTCCCAAATTACAGGAGGCCCAAATAAGGTCCCAACTGGTCCTATTACATTAGAGTGTCTTCCCAGCTTCAGTCACCGTGCTTTTGAGGAGGAAGATTCTTACAAGCGCGCAAATTTCCTGTTATAATGGTAGTAGATGATTTACAATATTGCCTATAAATGACATGACAATTAAACATTTAGCAGCTCATAAAAAGCTCATAATAATAATAATTATAATTTGCCTTGATATATTAATATAGATATATAACCAGATAGATTACGCTTGAGTGTCAGTCTTTATATTCTGACAGTTTCCTGGCGCCTTGCCTTATTTTGATGGCTTCCAGAAATAGCGGAAAATTTACCAACTACATTTTGCTCATAGGCGACGGAGAAAATGGAATCTCTTCGACCGGAAACAAGGAGTTAAATTCTAATCTTAGTGCATTACAATTTTAATCAAGTGCATTTGCACGTCCCCAGGATAATCCAGGCCTGGCTGATGACATGCAGAGCTCTCAAATGCTTCATGTAGCTATTCATGCCTCAAAATTCAAAATTAGCATTTACATTTGGCTCCACTCACTTAGTCACTCCACTGTGCAGTAACTTTGCAAGTGAAAGCGCTGTATCACTCAATACTGAGAGCTATCAGATCATAAACTTAGTCTAAAGAGTAAATTACTCAAAAGATAACTGTCGTGAAACCCTGAATATGGAGAGAGAATGATCAGTCCTGTGCATTTATTGACATGGGATATCTAAAGAGGCCATTCTAGGTTAAGACCAGCCATGCCTGCGTTATCTGGTTCTCTGTTATCTCTGTCAATGGCATTTACTATAGACTGCAAGTTGTCTCAGACGATGATCACAGATAAGGATAAGCATGTTAGTGATAGACTGTTAAACATTCTGTTATTTGTTCGCGATATAGTTTAACATGATAATATAACATGTGGCAATTTAATATAATCTATGCTGTAAAATGATCGATGACACTTTGCTGCTAGTTACAAAAATAGATAAAAAATGATCTGCAAAATCACATCTAACCTTATGTATTTCCTCACTTTGTTGATGATGGTAGTGAGTTTAACAAGGCAACACAATGGGCAGAGTAAAGAAACCTCCTTCAGTTGGCCAATATCGCCCTCTGCTGTCTAAATTAGAGTACACCAGGAGGGTAATCATCACTACCATGAGTTTACAGTGCCCTTACCAAAGCCACAGCCTCAACAAAAGTAACAAACTAACTTAAATTTAACTTTACAATGAAACTGGGTCATGCAAGTTGTGTCATGCATTCCTATGTGTAATCTGCAGTACCTGCCAGTTCAGTTCCACAAGGGAGAGCATGGCTTCGACAACCAGGAGATGGACATGAAACCCTTCTTCAGGGCAGTGGGTCCGGCGTTTCAAAAGAACCTGGAGGTGGGGCCCTTTGAGACGGTGAACATCTACCCCTTGATGTGTCACATCCTGGGCATCAAGCCGGAGATCAACGACGGCCACCTGAATGCCACCAAACACATGCTGGCCTCTGCCGCCACTACCCAGGGTGAGTTTATATCAGGCTAATGACTCTGCTGTCCCCGTGGCCTGGAAAGTATGTCACTCCAACACCTGCTCCTTCATTATTAGGCCGTTCATCCATCATCTGCAACTTCTCGTACGTCCAGTGATACCACAGGAAATCAGATGTAGCACTGTAGGTTACGACAAGACAGGGAAGGGAATGTTGCTCGCTGACAAGCCGTGTTGTTTGGAGGGATTTTAAAGGAGGAGGTAAAAGAATATCTGATGGTGTCTTTGTGGTATTAAATAGTTGCAACAGACATAATGTATAGGCAAAATGGACTTACTAGAGTCACACCTATCGGTTTGCTGATATACTAAGTCAATGCTAGCCTTTTGCTTATACATATATATACACACACACACACACACACACACACATATATATGTATATATATATATATATATATATATATATATATACACACACACACACACACACACACACACATATATATATATATATATACATACATATATATATATGTGTGTAATCAGATGTAGGATTCATCAGTGTGTTAGGGTATGAGCAATATGTATTATTAATAATAGTATTGGTGGTAGTATGAGGAAGAATAGCAGTAGCTGTATTAACAGTAGTATTATTATATGGAGTATTTTTGATTTGCATATCAGATTTAGAGATACTGAATATCAGCACAAAATACCAGCTATCATCAATCCAAAAATACCGAGTGTCAGCCTTCTAGAATCCATTGTGATTGCACTGTCATACTGTATGTAAATGTGTTCTTTGTAATAGCTGTCTCAGGTGATGTGAATGTCCAGAGGAATGTCTTCACTGGGTTTTCTGCAGTGGCTGGGTTTCTTGTTGTGCTCTTTATCGCGGTGGTGTCCATCAACATGTATAAGAGAAGGAAAGAGACAAGGTAATGCCATCTTTCCTATCAGTTTTGCATAATTTGCATTTGAATTGCACTTTAACACCCATAAACACTGATAAAAGACTCACAAAGTCCCATTGCCAGAGTCGTTATATTTCAAAACAGCTATACTGGCTTATCAATAAGCTTGATAGAGGCACTAAGGGGGAGGTATGAATTTTTGTTTTGAATTTCTGTATTCCCTTTCCTGTTTCAGGTCAGCAGGTTCTGTAGATCCCACTGAAGAGGAAAACACGAAACAAACGTCTCTTTGATCATCCCACAAAGAAACTCAACACCTCAGACTAACATGGGGGAAACAACTACAAGGACATTTCCTCTGGCTGCCTTTTAAAATCTTCACATCACACTCGTGTACCTCCATGTGAGGAAACACACTCCATAGACTGCACAAAGAGCCGACAAAAAGCAGAGTATGTGAGCAGACGACTGTGGAGCTTGTTGTTTTCCGTCCGGCCTGAGAACAGGGACAACCTGAGCAGAACAGAATAAAATGAATAAAGCAACTTTGGAAGTTTAATGTGATACAAACCAAGAATTAAACAGTGTGAAATTACAGTGTGAATCAACTGTGATGCAGTGAGTGAACAAGTAAGTGGGTGTGTGAGCGAGTTTTTTTGTCCTGTGTGAATTTATTGCAGTATTTCATGTATGCCAGGTGTTCCCAAACTTTATTCATATAAAGGACTCCAAAAACAAAAACAAAACAAAAAAAATCCACACTTGACCAAAGACCCCAGCTAAGACAATTAAACATTTTGGACCTTTGAACATTTTAAGATGTATTATGTTAGATGTTGCTTGGCACTGAGTAACAGAAGGCACAGATACTATAGTTGCGGAGATGACAAGGTGAACAGTGAAATCTTTGAGCAAAGTCATCACATTATGCATTCACTCAGTGTGTTTCCTTCTGGGGAGTGAAATGGTGAAATTGCTCATTTCCTGGGGACCCCATGGAATTCCCTCAAGCACCCCTGGGGGTCCCCAGACCCCACTTTAGGAACCACTGGGATTTTTATGTGCTCTGCGAAACAACAGGTACAATTTAAATATCTGACTAGGACTATGATTACGATTGATTATTAGTATTGTAAAGGGCCTCGTGGAGTTTGATCACTGATGTCACTGTCAAAACATAATATGTTTGTTTTTCTGCCTGATTCTCATGAGGGTATAGACAGAGTAATTATATACTCACAGAATAATTAAAATAAATACAAGCAAAAAGACTCCACAAGAAGAAACAATGAAATGAGAAAAAAAATATTATCACAGAAGAGATTTAAATAATGGAAATGATTTTCAAGAGGTGATTTGAGTAGATGATACTTATTTCGCGTAACTCCCCTCACAGTTTTGCCTCTGGTCAAAATTCAGAAGTGCACCATGAACGAAGACATGAGCCAAAGAGACGACGGTAGCTGCCAAGGGACATACTTTGCACACACTGCTCAGGTCGCCCGCCTAGCCTACAACTATCAAACTCACTACAATACCAACATAACTTCCGGTAATGACTTTCAGAATAACACAATTAAACGAACGTGGCATCAAGTGTCCTAAAGTATCTAAGAACAGTCTCCAGAGATTTGTGCACACATTATTCACCACAGTCTGGTCATTTGTTTTTTGGTGTTACTATTTAAGTGACCACATCCATATTTATAGTCAATATTTACAGGTTAAAACAAGAATTAATTACGTAGCTTAATTGTCACTGTCAGTCATAATAATTAGATTAATAACAAAGTCATAAAAATTTTTGTTGAAGTTAACTGAGCTGCCTCCTCTCAAGACAAAACTGTCAGTCCTTTGGTATAAACAGTTAATTCCGCCACTTAAATCTGTTTATAAACCCGCCTTATTATACATTTATCTGTGGTTTATTAACTGCACTTGACTGGACAATAAACACACCACGGTTTTACTCTTTAATATATAACCACTGGTCTTGAGAAAGGGAGCTAAGTGTAAATTAAAATCTCCAGCAGACATGGTAGTGATTGGAGATAGAGGGCTTTTATTTTTTCAGGGGACATGTCCAACTTCCGGTGCTGCGCCGGCTAACTCTGGTGAACTTGACGCAGCTCCGCTCAGCTCAGAAAAGGTTTTGGTCCGGGCGAGGGCAGACATGGAGGAACTGAGCGCCGTAGGAGAGCAGGTTTTTGATGCTGAATGCATCCTCAACAAACGCCTGAGAAAGGTCAGAGCTGTGCAGCCGATTCTGATTTGTATCGACGTGTTTTCACGCCGCCGTTTGCAAACGATTTCCCTCTCTCGATTCTCTTTTCAGGGAAAGTTGGAGTTTCTTGTGAAGTGGAGGGGATGGTCATCCAAGTAAGTACAAGCGGCGCTGAGCAGCCAAACAATGAAAACAACAACAACGTGTCGCTTGTTGCTTCAAAAAAATAAAACGGCGAGCGTTTTGTTTTTTGTGTGTGGGGGGAAAAACAGAAACAAAGAAAAGAAAAAAGTAGCGAATCCAACAGCGGCGATACATTTTGAGCACATTTCGCCTTTGTGCGCCAGGTTATGTGGATACAGTTTACACACTCGGTCCTTAAGGTTGGCTTTCTTTGTTCATTACACCTCAAATTTGGAAGTTAGCCGGACGCCACAATCATTTGAAACCATGTGGATTTTCATCACCGCGGTCCCCCTGCCTCTCCACGCCACGCCTCTGTTAATTTAACTAAATATGATGTGGAGCAGATTTTAATACTTTTTGTTTTTTGACTTCATGCAAACTGGCTGTGTGACTCGGAGACTCAGAAAAATGGAGACTGAGAAAGAGAAATTATTCAGTCCAACCTGTAAGGACCATCATTTTATAATCAGTTTATTCTGTAACTCGTAATTTTTCCACTAACTTCAATTTATGAGAATCCAGCCAGTTTGATTCTGTATTTAGGCTGCTCCCTATTATGACTCCCCTCAGCCCTCAACGTTTTCTTGTCACTTGCCCTTTCTATTCACTCTACATTGTTGCTATAATCCTCCATCAATGCACACAGTTGCCTGCCAGCCTCACAGTTGTATGGGCCAGCCCTATGGCTTTCTGTTAGGAGAACAGCCTTTGTGTGTGTGTGTGTGTGTGTGTGTGTGTGTGTGTGTGTGTGTGTGTGTGTGTGTGTGTGTGTGTGTATGTGTGTGTGTGTGTGTGTGTGTGTGTGTGTGTAGTGAAGAGGTGGGGGTTGATATTTCACTGCTGAGTTTTGATCAGAATAGGCTATTCAACAAGTGGCGAGGAGAAAGGTCATTGTACATTGCCATAATTACAGTTCAACTCTCCCAACAAAACGCACTGAAGCAGCATGTTTTCATTTGTTTTTTTTTTCTCTTTTGTTTTCCTCACCGTCTGATTGTTGTTGTGCTTATCTGACAGGAGTTAATAAAAAAGCGGTGAGAGAAAATCAAAAGGGAACTGATAAGGCCTGCATGTACACAGCAATCAAGTGTACAAATACTTTATCAGTGTATGAATCTAGAGAAAGATGTTTGAACGCTTGAATATACATCAGTGAAATGAGACAAAGCTGTAATTCGGCAGCATCAGATACAGCGACATGGATGTTGTCTAACAGTGCAGGTGCAAAACAGAGGCACCTGTGCAAGAAAAACAAAGTTAACAATTATAATTCATGCTACAGTATCAGGTACTTATGTTTGGTTATAAAAATGATTATTACTATGAGTTTCCTATGGCTTCCCATAAATAACACCTAGCACTTAAGTGACATAAAAAGTTTCTCCCTGGTTTGTTCACTTCTTTAGTCAAACAGCATCAACAGTTTGGTCGCAGCTGGACTGGAAACCACCATCGAATGCAATAAATGTGTCAATGAAGTTGTTAATAGGCTATATTCATGTAAAAACACCCAATTTGTAAAATTATTTTGTATTCCCTTGCCTCTTTGGAAAATGTTGCATAGTTTTTGTCTGGAATCTGGAATACACCCCAGTAAACTCCACTGTATCCCAGATATACCCTAACTAGTGGAAACACTATTTACACCTTTTTCCCTTGTGAGGTAAAAAGGATTATAATTCCACAACATGATACTATAATTTTGCCCCTACATGTGATTGAGAATCAGTTGAGTCATCCACTGTTTCCCAGTCAAACACACAGAGTTTTAGTCTTAGTGAGCTGCTATGAAGAACACTTTCTGTTAACAGCACGGCTTCATGCTCCTCAGTATGGAGGTCACCGCCGACTCTCCTCAGAGGTTTAACTGGTTCCATTTTAAAGCTGCTTTCTAAGAGCAAAGTCCAGACCCGTTTTAGATAATATACGCCGGCAGTTTGTTGTGTCATTGTCTCGTAACAATGCTTTACATTCCCTGTTTGATAAAACTGAAAGTGAAAACTTAACTTTACCAGATGAATGTACCCTCATTGTGTAAGGAGATTAACCGTGCTCTGTTTTGCCAGTCCTGCCTCTGTTAGATTTGACTTGACTTTCCACAGAGCGTCGGTGGAAAAACACAAATCACTGTATTTAATTATTACTGGAGCTGTAACCGCATTACTGATAAATGTCTGGCCTTGATTGTGAAACAGCACTTCAAGTGTTGGCAAAAGGGAAGTGAAAAATATGTGAGAATAGGCGAGATGTACGGAGTGAGCTCCTTTCATGTTTGTCTTTTCATGAACATCAAGGTGAGAAGGCTCTGTGAATATGCCGTTTCACTGAAAAAGCTGAACTTAACGGATAGGTTCAGTGTTTTCCAGCTTGGGTCGTATTGAAATGTTGATACCCATCGTTTATAACCATTCATGGCACAACTCAGCCTCAAAGAGCATTATACTGGATGAAATGAAAATGGGAAACTCACACCACAGTAAATTAAGTCTTGAAATTGTCCACCCAAAAATGGCTTATTAACAGGTTCTAATTAATGTTAATAATGCTTTGCCTTGTATACATCCACATCCATTATGCTGCTGATTCGACTAATGCTACATTCATTGGAACTGCCGAATTGTGAATTTCCCACCTGAGACAAGATGGCATTCAGTGTAACGACATGATAACTGAATGGTCACAACAAGAAACACTAAAGAAGAGTATCCATTTTTCTGGAGTTATCACCATAAATGCCACGTTGAAATTTACACGACGGAAATCCTGACATCTGGGTTCAAGTGGGTACCACATTAGCTGCTTCACAGTGATGTGGATGTAGTAATATTAAAGAGTTTTCAATGTAGTGGAGACCCTGAAACCCACAGGTGGTCATTTGACTGGGTCCCTAATATTTGGTTCATTTTGTTTTTGACAGATTGTAGTGTTAAACTTTGATGTTATATGGTTATAATGATTGTTATATTCATGTTCTTGTTCAGAATGATTCTGAAAATTAAACGTTCCCTGGACATATTGATAGTTTACTGCGTCCTTCCTGATTTTAATGTGTCAGACGCAGGACGCATACCCTTCAACATCATGAATAAGGCAGTGTATTAAAGTTATTACTAATAAAACTTTGTCCTGTTTGCAAAAATGACGTTTCTAATGGTTTTGAGGTCAACCAAAAGTGGTGCAGCAGAGTGGTAAGTTTCTCTTCAATAAAGCCAGTGCTAAAATTGAGTTGTGCACTATTTTGTCATAAATGATGGGTATCAACATCTTAATACAGCCAGGGTTGAAACTCTTTACTCAAAAGGTTTGACATCAGATTTACTTGCAAAGGAAACTGAACTTGTTATGAGGGTATCACATCATGACAATATGATATGACAGCAGCAACAAGAGATTCCACTGTTTCTTTACTGATCTTTCATATATTGAGTTGTGTTTTGCTGGTATGCCACCCTGGAAAGCAAAGGAGGATAACAAGAACAAAAAAAACAATATGTTTTCTAAATTATATTGCATTCCAAATTTGAGTATTTGTCAGGTTTTGAGAAAGCCTCTGCTTATTTTGGATAAACATTATCAGCTAATCTAAGATTTCCCCTCAGAGCAGGTATTGGCTACATACAGTACGGTCCTGGTTGCTGAGACAAGAGGGTCCTCTGCTCCCTAAACAATTTATGTATGAACAGAGCTAAGAGGTTGTTCTCTAAATTTGGGCTTATTGTTTAGGCTGCAGGGCACCTTTTAATCTTGCTGTGCATCTTATGTATCTATTTTGATGAATGCTGGAATTTGTGACTCTTCTAATGTGAATTAATTTCAGGCACAATAGCTGGGAGCCCCAAGAAAACATCCTTGACCCGAGACTGTTGGCTGCTTTCCATAAGAAGTGAGTTTGTCTTTGTTGAGACAGTTACATGGCACCGAGTGACCCATCCTGTATAACTTGAGCAAATGTTAATTGAATATGATGGAGCATGTTGGAAGATGTATGCGTGTGACTTACTCATTTTCTGCTGAAAAAACGCAGAGTGTTATTATAGGCTTCTTGAAATGCTTTTATTATAGGCTTCTTGAAATTTTCTAGCCATAACTAAGGGACTATACATAAGGATCTAGAAAAATTCAGTTTTGCATAATTGATCACACATTAGATAAACTTGTAAATGTGTGTGTGTCATTGTGGATGTTTACTAAGAATGGAATAGAGATGGAAAATTGTGAAACCTGTGTACCATTAGTCTTAACTCAATTTCATCTTCTCCCTATACATTTTTTTTTTTTTTTACGAATACATTAGTTGGTGAATTTTATGTTTATTTAGTTACTTAACAGTTATCAAGCACCATTGCTCTGCTTCACATTTTTTGGAATATGTTTTTTTATTTTTTTTTTTAGAGAGCAAGAGAAAGAGCTTCTGATGCGCAAGAGAGGGAAAAGGCCAAGAGGAAGACCCCGGAAAGTAGTAGTAAGTGAAATTCAGAAGGAACATTCATTATCAATTATCAATTACCACATTATCAATATTTAATTCTTAAATTTTCTTTATCTAGGAGAATGTACCTGAAGCTTCAAAGTCAAGCAGCTCTTCCTCTGGTTCATCATCGTCGTCGTCAGATTCGTCATCTTCATGTTCCTCCTCTTCATCCTCGTCTGATGATGATGATGACGACGACGACCACGTGAAACAGGCAAACCCAAGCGTGCGAACACGAGATCTTCACCCTGTTCCGCAGAAGAAAGCACAGATAGTTGTGGCCAAACAGGAGCCTCCGAAGAAACGAGGCAGAAAACCGCTGCCCCCCGAGGTGAAGGAATTTCAACAGAGCAAGGCCCCGCGCAAGATACTAAAAACTGTCACCAAAGATACCTCCGCAGATCTTCAAGGAGCAATCAAGAAGCCTGTCCACCCAGCCAGCTTTACCTTCATGGGCTTCCATCGGAGTTCAGCCAGTGGCCAGAACAGGAGCTCTCTTTCCCAAGGCGGTGCAGTTAAAAACTCCATGAGCTCTGTGGCATCTGGCAGGTCAGTTCAGTCTGCTTCTCCCTCCCAGAACAAATCCAGCCAAAGCAGGAATGCCACTGAGGGTAAATTGTCCATCTCCAGTATGAGCAGTGGGACAGGTCTGGATTTGAAAGCAACTGCTAGTAAATCAAAAGGGGTGGCAGCATTGAATTTGAATACTTCCAAACACCCCCATCAAGGAACCACTCAGCATACACTAAGCTCTCCCAATGGACAAAAGAAACCAGAGGCCCCTGTGTCAACATCACTACAGAGGATACCTAATACTAAAGCAGCTGCCTCCTTTCCCACTCAGAACGGCCCCACCAACCAAGCCTCCAGCCTTCAGCCTCTCAACCTTCAGAGTGGGAACAAATCGGCACAAAGCAACGATGCCTCAGGAAATGGCACCAATCCAGCGTCAGGCCTGCGAAGTGCCACAAACCCAGTGCGGAAATCTTCTGCTGGGCAGTGTAAAGAGTACAGTCTTGCTCAGAATGTAGCTACCTCTGGGGGACAGCAGCCCAAAAAGAGCCAGGCTGGAGCAGACAAGGTCAAAGAGACAACTGAAATGGGTGCCACTGGGGACAGGCAGACCACCAGGGCCCAGGGCAGGCTTGAGAAGAGTGGCGTGCAGAAATCTGCCACAGAGGTCCAGGGTAAGCGAGAGAGAGCTGCCTCCAAAGATGGTAAGCAAGCCAAAATGAATGAAATGAGCACAGGGGAAGAGGAGAGCAGCTCAGACTCTGACCAGGACTCTTCTTACCCTGGCAATGGCAAGGATCTTTCCATCTCAGTCCAAACTAATCAAGACTGGAAGCCCACACGCAGCCTGATTGAACATGTGTTCGTGACAGACGTCACTGCGAACCTGGTTACTGTCACAGTCAAGGAGTCACCAACCAGTGTGGGCTTCTTCAGCATCCGCAACTATTGAATGGAGAAAACACACTGCCCACCTGGGATTTGAAGTAAAGAGATGGGAACAGATGTGGATACTGAAGGAAATAGAAGAAGTGGCTTGTGAATTGTTGGGGAAAGCATCGGGGCAGGGAGGTGAATTCGCTGTTTTCCTGTAATAATACATTTTTAGTTAAAATACGAATAAGATTAATTAGAGAAAGTACAGACTGTCAGTTACTGAATCTCATTATTTATTTGCTCATGTTAAAAATGTTCGAGAAATGACAGTTGTGATCATTAAGTATGAATTGGCAAATGATTGTAACAAATCACTCAATGCATATTGAGTTAAATTATTTGTGCCTACCCTCTACCTTGTACATGAAATAACCACATGACATCTCATAAATCCTGACAAATTATGAGTTTCTGGGCTGTCAAGCCACCGTCCCCCAGGTTATTCAGGATGACCTCGGCAGTGTGTGGCTTGTCCTGTGGAAACTCCTGGAATTAAACCACAGTACTAGCTTGGGATTGTTCCAGTGCTCAAGTGACCTTGTACAACCTGAGCAATAGTGAAGGGCCCGTGATATTTTTTTGGGGGGGGGTTGGTGGTTGGCCTCAACTTTAAGTCACTGAGAGGAACAGAAGAGGCTGTATTCAGGATTTGCCAGAAAATCTTGAAGAAAGTTATCATAAGTCTTTTGGTGATAATGGGTCAAATCCTAAGTAGTTACTGTGTGTAAGGGTTGTAGATTTTTCTATTTTTTTAACTTAAGGTAATGAACTTTTGAAGTAAAGGTGGGGTGGAGATCTGACACAACTGCTTTTCTCAAATGTTTTGAGTCAGTAGCTGGCAGCGCCGCTGCTTCATATTCATATTTTGCTCAGAAATAAAATACATAAATAAATGAATTGGCAGACTCTGCTGCCCCAATGCTACCATGACTGGGTGTAGGTTTGCTGAATTAGATAAATGTTAACATTCATACAGTGTTTTAAAACAATCTATTGTTTTTCTATTGCTGAAGCCATCTGCTTTGTTACACAGCAGATGAAATGGACGGGATGTCCTAATTAAAAAGGGTAGGCATGAGCAAGATTGGTAGCTTTTGTTATGGGTAGCAGTCAATGTTGTGAATGCATATCAATAGCTAATGGTAACAAGTTATTGGTAATTTTTTAATAGTAGTATTGAGTCAATAGTACTGTTTATTTTTTTAATTAGCTACCTCTCTGTTATATCAACCCCTTGCTGCACATTTTATATTCGTTTCTTTTAAGACTAGGTTAGGAAAACCTTTTCTTGCCAGGGTAGGCCATTGTGTTCATATAATTGATTTTTATATAGCTCTAAATGTATTGGACTTTTGTGCTATATAATCTTTTACTAGTACCAGTGAGCAGCTCAAGCAGCAGACAACATCTATCTATTTTTTAAATGAGAAACACTGTAATTACAGCATTAGCACAGGCTGAGCTTCACACGGTGTTGCATTGTGCACACTGTTATCGCTCAGAAAGAAGCTTCATTCCTCTGTGCAGCCAGCCTATCAGTGCAGCTTTCCAAACGGGCTGAAGCGTGGGGGAGGGAGATACAGTATCTCTGTTCTTCCCCACCACTCAGATAAGACTCTGTTCTGGCTGGGTTTACTCGTCTGCCATCCCATCAGTTCTGTACCTCCCCACCCCCATCGACAGGGCATTCACTGGCAACCGTATCCCTCTCAGACTTGTAATTATTCTGGACACAACCAGTGAGTAAGTGGCAGTGTTGACATGGGAGGATGATTATGGACAGTATACCTGATGTGACTCCTCCCTCCTCCTGTGATCGGACCTCCTTGTGCCTTTGGGAGCGCCGAGAGTGACTGCTTTGAATTTCACCAGGACTGGTTGCAGAAGAAGCCGACACTGAACTACTCAGCATTGTTTGTCTCTGACCACAAACACAAGATTTCATTATGACTGTAGCTACTGGTGCTCAAAGTACATAGTATTGAAATGCCAGGATTTTTTTTTTTAAAAAAATTGTATCACTTGCAGCTGTAGATATCTCATTTCACTTTCCTGCATGGGTACAGGAGCTGCCCCACCCCCCTCCCGAAAACAATGTCTTTATCTGATGTAACGGAAAAGAAACCACAACAATGTGTGCTACTTTCTACTCCCTCGAGAGGAGTTCAGCAACAAAGCACTTCAACTGAACTCTTCTGTCTAATCCTGCTCTGCAGACTGTGCCTTTCTTTCTCTCAAAGACTAAACACAAAGACATTACCCCAAAGAAAGCTAGAATTTCAGGGTGTTCGGTAAAGGAGTACACTAGAGCACAGTATGGAGATGGTAACAGATTTATTTTATTTTCAGTATTGTTATTCGGAAAGCAAAAGAAAAAAAAAAAACCTGCTGGGAAGACTTGGTGTAAATGCAATGAAAATGAAAGCATGACATGAGAAGACAGATATTTGATTTACAGTTATTCATTGACTCAAACAGGTCATGGAAGTGGTTTACATTCAAGAGCAGATGTTGAGGAAAGGACCACAGCAGCTAACAGGTAAAACATATCAAGCTGGTGGCTTATTCCTTCCAATGGAGCTCCTCAATTTGTCTTCATATATCAAATAAATGAATTCTGGCAATGCATAAAAGTTTTTTTTTCTCTGCTAAAGCAAATTGTCGATTCTCACGACTATGTGAAAGGCTATGGGGTAATGCAACGTGTTTTTTTCGTAACTGCATTTCTCAGTGAAAAGAAAGAAATTGGTAAAGGCATAAAAATGTGTTATCACTTGTGGTCTTACAATTTTCTTTTGGTATACTAACAATCTCGATGGAATGTTCTCTTTACAATCTATTTATTTCAACCGAAGAGCCTTTCAGGGTAGGACGGTGCTGTTAATCCCTGTATCGTGCCACTTCTCATAAAATTAACTGTAATAAATAGTACTTCCTTACGTTTTGTTGTCTTTCTTGCAGCGGGCGTGCTGACAGTAAATTCGGACAAGACGGGCTGTCGTATTTATACCAAGAGTCTGACGGATGCAGATTCCGGTCAGATATTCAGCAACAGTTATTGGGCCCTCTGGATTTGATATGCAATCTTTAATGAAGCTTCTGGCATTCTGCTATTGGTGATCAATATTTAAATGCAACAGCAATTCGCATAATTTCAAATAAGGAACTAGTTAGACGTAAGCAGTCCAGTCAATGAGGCTGTTAAGTTCATCTGTCCCAAGGTACTTTAACAGACCTCATTAATGCATGTACTGATGAGCCACTAGATGGTGGTGTTGTACTTGAAGAAGGAAATGATCAAAATTCCTATAGGTTATTATGTGCATACACTTGGAGTAAAATCTTGATCATCAGTGCTGTATTTTACAATATATGTAGATAATAGACGTCTTCACATGAACAGCTGCAAATACAACTGTACCCCCGCTCCTCTCCCACAATGAAAACCATTTAAAAAGAAATCTATAAAAAGTAAATGAACACATTAGCTTCCTCTTTCTTTTCCCCCATTTCTCGAGCGAGCATTTGTGTAACTTGTGACCCCAGTTTCTAATTTCGGACACTTGCCAGGAGGAATTTGAATTGAGTCTCCTGTTACCACTTGCACAATAACGCCAACGTCCACCGCACCCCTCATCTGATGATCTTGATAACACTGGAAAACCTATATATGCCTCTCTGACATGCCAGCAATTTCAATGTACGGCCAGTGACTAAATTGGAGCCATTCATTCAATCTGACTTGCCTCGGGCCTCTTGGATCCTTAAGATGTATGAGTATTGTTGGCTCAGTGTTAACGTATTTTTCTAACCCGCAAAGTTGTGGTACCGCTGAGTGTTTCCACTGAGACAACAGTGCAGCTCTCAACTACAGGCGGCCGCAGAATAATTTAGCTTTTGATTTGGCACTTAGCTGCCCTAATCGAATAATCTTTCAATAACAAGAGAGTGGCCGTCTGACGGGACAGTAGACAATTCGGCCGGGCTGTCAGACTCTCTCTCAGTGAAGCCAAGAGTTTCCCATTAGCGCTGGCTATTCTGCTGTCTTTACCCCTGGCGGCTGGTGTCACACTTGACCCGCGGGTAGCGTGTATGACCTGTAGCCGTGACTGATAAGCAAAGTGTTGTGTTCTCTGTTCCACCGCAGATATGGATGAGGACAGAGGTCAGATCTAGGTGCTCGTCCCGGAGAGTCGCTTTACATGGGGCATGGCAACACACAAGTCAGTATATCAGGGTTTATGGCGGCTTTATGGGTCGTACATCATGGGGGGAATGCATAAAAGTGGCTCAGGTTATAGTCTGCAGGACGTCAGCGGTGGTCAGTCTCCATCAAGGAAGACAGTAGTTAAGTTGCCCTGCTATCTTTCACACGGGAGACCCCAAACGTCTGCAGTCGCCATACCTTAGCCATAAATAGATTAAACCACAACCAAACAGTTCATCCTGTATGAGAAAATGAAAGTGAGAAAAGTGGTTTAACAAGTTTATTTTAAGGTGTTGTTATTATTCTGCAGAGCGGACTATGCACCAGGCTTTCTTCGATGCCCTCCCTCCCCAGTCCCCCCTGTCCCCAGCACCTTTCAACACACAGACGCCCCTTTCTCTCGCCACCCCTGTATTTACACACTCTTAAAAACACTGTCAGAGAGAATGACTAACTGACAGAAGTTATCATTACACAAAGCACTCGATTCCATAATTTATAGAGATCCCCGTCCCAGTCATGTGGAATTCTCCCAAAATAAATTCAAGTAAACACTTAAGCGACAAAGAGGCACTCACAGTGGCCTGGTATGCATAAACAGTAAGAACAGTGTGACAGTGTAATCCCCCCCGCCGCCCCCCTACAGACACACACACATACACACATACATGCGTGCACACACCACACCCCCACTTACCCCTGACTTCAGGCTGGGTTGGAAATACCCTCCTACCCCACACCTGACTCCTGGCAAAATAATCCTCACTCCAATCCATCTTAGATCGCAATAACACCCTTTCCAAATCATGTTGTTTTGAAGACTCTACAGTACGTTCATCTCCAGGGAGTATTTCTCTCTTTTTTTTTTTCCACATCAGGTTATTGTTTCAGCAACACAACATACAGTAAATCATCCATCTCCTTTCTCAACTCTGGCCTGAAAGCCAGAAATACACTTTTGCAATCATGCCAAGTTAAAAATAAACAGCCAATAGACAGGATGCGACACAGCAAATACCCATGTGCCATAATCTAGGATGGAGTTGGGGGCACTCCTTTGCAAAATCAGTTAATCCGTCTTTTCATTTGCTGAAAACAGGTTTACCCACCTTTTTAGGTAGACATAAATATTTCACAGTTGTCATCAAACTAGTGCAAGTTCTATGAGAATATGGTTGTTATAATATTGATAATTTTCTCAAAAAAAAAAAAAAAAAGCTATGATTTTTGTTCATATCAGTGGACATTTTCCTTATAATGAGTGACCTTTTATCTGCATCACTGGTCACAATCTAGAGTAGGGATCCAATAAATCAGTTTTTGAACGCCAATATCGATATCAATATTTTAGACCCGTATTTTACTTTCATGTGATACTTTGCATTGTATGTTTGTATTTTTTTTTTTCTTACCTAAAGGATTACAACCAAACAGGGGCTGGTTGAGTTTAAACGCCTGGGATGGTTGCTACTCAATTTCAAAGGAATTGTTTAGAAACTTGATCCGACCCTCCAGCAAGCATACCTTCTTCACCCACATCTCCCTTGGCCTCTTTCTAAATCACTCCACTGGAGCAGTGTAAACAAACTTCAGTTTGCTCTCTGGTATTGAGAGGTTAAGACAAGCGGCAGTCCTCCGCTATGACAACACAGCCTCAGACAGACGATGTCATCCGTCTTACCTCACTCTCCATCCATCACCATGCCGGAGTCGACATGTCTGACAGTCCCACTCTCGCTTTTCTAGCTGGCACAGGCCTCCACATCTGTCACATTTTCCTCCCAGCTTTACTTTTATTGCACCAGATGAAGGCCCCCTCCCTCCTCGGCATTCACGGACACCTGAAGGGCAAGCAGGCAGAGAGAAAACATATTGATTAGTCACGGTATCTGATGTCATCTTGGTTCCATAAACACTTTTTCTTGCTGCTCAGCTACCTGTAAGACGTATGAGAGAGAAATGTGTGAGCCGTACCACAAGCTAAACAAGACGCAATTTGTAGGTTAAGCTCAGAAGACAGATCATTAATAAAGCACTGCAAAACGACTTGACACAAAGGTTAATGGATGAAGCAGAAATCTAAAGTCACGTGGAAAATCTTTAACCAGGTTTTAAATCACATTCAAATACAATCATGCATTGCTAACTCCATTGATTCCAATTCATTTTTTTTTTAAATTTGGAGTTCTCAAACTAGCGGCTCCAAGTTAAAAAAAAAAAAAAAACACAAAAGCAACAGGGCGCTGAAGGATCCATTTTGAGAAACGAAGCAAAGCACACAGGCGGGACTGAAAGGTTCGGTTAGTGTTCGGCCAGATGTTTGAATGGACGAGACCTGATTTGCACATGGTGGCGCAATGGTTCGGATAATGTTTTCCTTACACACATTAAACCCCCTCCTGTGCGATGTGTTGAACAAGTCAATAGATGACCAGCGAAACTCAATCGATGTGTGGTCGGCCGGCAAGCCTGCTGGCAGAGAAAAAGCTGTCCAGGGCTGAACCCTCGTGGTCACATGAGAACAAGAGCCCATCTGATTTCCATGCCTCCTTGTTTCCCCACTGATGAGATTTCATTTTACGAACAATAGCTCTGCCAGGCGAATGCAGAATAGAAGAGGAGCTGATTAGAGCCACTCAGTGTTTCCCAGTTCTCTACAATTTTTTTTTATTGGAACCACTACAGAAATAAATCGATCAAAAATGACGCTTGAGAGAATGGATGCATGTCATTGGAGTCAATGGTAAGGTTTATTTTTTCTATCTTCAGGTGCCAGCTGGGTGTTGAACTGTTAAAATGACATAACACTGAGAAAAGGCATAACAAAACAGCAAAACTGAAATGTTAAATTGTTCAAAACTATGTAGCCACACTGCGTAGACGCAACTAGAGCCTCTTGCAAAGCTCAAAATGGGTCAGAAAAGAGCGACCCACCATCCAAGTTGCTCAGAGTGTGAATGGTGCATCATTCGAATGCTATAATGTACCTAAATGCTGCTGACCAGATGCATTCCTTCATGACAACAATCTTAGCTTTTTCAAATGGATACTAGCAGCATTATTCACTGTTGTCTCAAGAGGATGGCTCAAGAACATAACAGTGATTTTAGTTCAGTCCTCTGTTCTCAACCTAGCACTTGGCTTTGGGATGAGACGGAACAGGATGTTCACAGCATTAATGTGCCGCCAGAATATCTGCCTGAACTGAGAGACATTACAGAGGCAGGGTTGCCCATCGATATCCCCGAGGAACGTATTCATCAGCCTCTTTAATCCAGGCTGCTCTGGAAGCAACCTGCATCCTGCTCACTTCTCGCTAAGTGTAGCAAACATCAGCAATGACTGCAAATTTTCTTTTAAAAAATAATTATCGTCATGTCTTGTAAGATAATGTAAGATGAGCTCAACTTCATGCTTAGTTAGATATGATCATTTCAAGAGAAACTTTGCCTCACTGATGATCAGTAACTCAAGGTCATCTGATTGCCAAAGGTGTTTTTGATAACACAAGCAACATGTAGCTGGGTGCCACTTTCCTGCTGTAGCGCCCTCTACTGGCATAATGATACAGTGTCTTAAGTGAATCCCAGTTGCTCTACAGAAACCAACAGAAACCACTGTTTTCTGTTTCATTTAGTAAAAATTTCTACAGATGTTTCCTCTAGTTTTGTTTTGTTGTGTGGCCTATGAGTATTCTTGTTCATCGTGTTTATGACTTTGAATTTAAGTGCAAATAAGATTCTTCAACGTTTCAGTTAGTTACCCAATAAATAGTGTTATTGGTCTGTGTAAAAAAGTCATTAGAGTAATACTCTTGCTTTAGTTAATTTACAGAATTTCATGCTTCTCGGAGAAAGGTAAAGAACTAAGGAAATCAGAGGTGTGCTTTAATCATAAATTGATCTTGTGATTTTCATTTTATTTTTCCATTCCCAGCTGAAGAGCAACAGAAATAATTTGGAAATTGTTTTCTTACAATGTTTGTATAATTTTACAGATTTTTTTCCCCTCCATCTTGAAATCAATGGAAACATATTTAATATATATATATATATATATATATATATATATATATATATATATATATATATATATATATATAAAAAGCGGATATGATGCAATTAGGTTATTTGATTGACTAACTGGCAAGGAGAACAAGGCAAAGTAAATGGAAGTCAAATAATCTGGCGCCCAAATGAAGTCAAAGAGGCTGAAATCATATTTTGACATGGGAACCTCCTTCAGTCCCAGTGAGGAGATTCTTAACACCAGCAGAGATGGATCTCCCTGTCCTGTGAAACTGAGTTGACAAAGTTAAACTGTATCTAATTAAAGCACAGACAGAAGGTGCCAGTGGGAAGTTTCAGATCTGTCTATAATCTGCTCTGGGAAGACATAGCTTCTCTCCTTACCGCCTTCAAAGCCTTCTCTCCTTTGAATCCCAGCCTCACATCCTAATCAAATTGAGGAGGAGAAAACATTGACAATTTTCACAGAACACAGCAATCTGCACACTTGAAGGCATCGCTGTGAGAGACCATGGAGAATGGGGATTGACAGTTGCAGATAATTTGATCAAATAATTCAGCAAAAACTAACATGTGGCTTTTGAGTCTGTTTCAGCCTCATACGTTGCTGTTTAATGTCAGATTTAATGTCAGTTTGGTTAGATGGAACATCGATAAAACACAGGTACACACTAGTAACTCATATTTCTGCTGGTCTTTTCTCACTTGGACTGAGATGGAATTCTGAATTATTTTTCCTCCAACTGGAATCCTTTGACCAATGCACATAAAACCCTACAAAGCCATGCACCGGTAAGGCCTGTGCCGATAAATCAGCAGCGGGTCGGGAACAAGGGCCGGTGCCGGCGGACCTGTGTGCAACAGGACATCTCTATCGGTGAATTTCACAGGTCATTACTCTGGCTCCAGCCATTGCAGCCTCCAGTGGCTCTGGAGACGGCCAGCTTTTTCTCAGAGACAACAGCTTACTGGGCTTTGTGCTGGCTAAACAAGCGTGTCTGTCTCACAGCGGTAGATTAATGTGTAGATAGAGGGTTCACTCCTTAGGGAGACCTGTAGAGGAGCCATCCATCAACCTTTGGAGACCATTACAAAATAACAAAATAACAAAATCTAAAAAAGGGGCCCATTGACTGAACCCGGTGCTCTGAGGTTAGAGAAAGAGACAGACAGAAGATGTTCTGGTTTTAACAACAAACTAACAGTGAACGAACCAAGGAAATTAAAATTCCCAAAACCCTGATGAGGACATTATCACTGCTCTTAAAGATTAGATGGTGAAGCTGATAGCTGATATATGAAAATGATCAATAAGAGACAAGGAAGAAAACAGCCAATACTTCTCATGGCCATAATACTTTATAATACTGGCGAGAATACTTCTCCTATGAGCCATAACACTTTAGACTTTTCATTGAGTCTTGTCCCCTGAGAAGTTGTGTGTGGTAAACACACTGAAACTATTCCCCCACCATGAATGACAGTAAACAACACAGGGTCTCTGGCTGCACCCCCACCCCAGGGGGAGAAAGGGTAACACAAACACAGCATCTGACTAGGTCTTAATTTGTTTAAAGCGGGCTATTCAAACAGGATCCCCAGCAGAGACAAAATCTCGTTTCCAAGGCTGTCACCATGGCTTGAGTTGTGTTGTTTAGGAAGGGAGATCAGGATGCCGCTGACGACTCAGCTGACTTCCAGCACACACGGCTTCACAGAGGCGCCAGCTTGTAATTAACACTTTGCAGATTACGTTTACAGGACCAACATGGTCTGCCCTGCTTTTATTACCCCCTGAGTTTTACTTCTGCACTTCAGGCCTACATAGCACTCTCTGTTTGACAGTGTCCTGTCATGTGTGAGAACTTTTGACAGTTTTTGATGGTGGTACCGGTGAGAATGAACTGGCTGCTCACTGCCAGTCTCTCTTCCTGGGCAGGGATAATGAGAATCTCTCCATGCCCCTTCCAGGTTTGCAGCTATAATTGGGTGAAGAGAATATACTCTCACACACAGAGGAGACATACATTTATCTACTTCTATCCCCCTATCTGCAGTCTTCATTCATTTATTTGGCCTCATGCTGTTGGCTAACAGTCTTGTTAGAGCAGCAGAGAAGCCAATCCATTTCTTGGCAGCGGGTGGCAGTCAGCTGGGCAGTAAGGAGACGCAAGGAAGTGGCTGATATAATTGCAGTGTAATAATTTTCATGCGGCTCATCATTTTCTTCTCAGACTGCAAGCAGCGCTTTAAGTTAAAACACTAATGTAATAAAGCAGCCATTAATCTGCAAATATACCAGACACGCTGACCCCAGAGTGTGAGAGCCAAGCCATTCAGCTTTCATCAAACATGCCACTCAGTCTCAGTTTCTTAAAAATACAAGCTAATACAAGACAAACAACTGGAAAATCAATCTCCAGAAGGACAGAATGATCTATGTTGTAAACACACACACACACAGACACACACGCAGTATTAAAGTAGTTAAACAATGTGTAAGTGTGAAATATCTACAAAAAAGAATGTCTGAGATCCTAGCATTTTGTTTAATATAATATTTTGAGGAAATATCATCATCTGCACTTGAGCCCAACCATCTTGAACTTGTTAAATAATTCCTACAGTTAACAGTTTAACATCTAAATATATCGGATATAAGTTAACCCAGTTCCCGATTCTAATATTAGTCCATCATCACATGTACAACATGTGTGGTTTTCACACAGAGAGCACACCACAGCCGTGTGGCTGGTTGAATTCTGTAGTTTTCATATAGACCTGAATGACAGGCATATGAGGTGCAGCTGTGGAAAACATCTGCACACTCCTGTACCACTAGATGGCACATATCCCCTGAAATATTGACCTTTCATGCAGCTGAGTATTGGGTCAGCTAAATAACAGCTGTCATTAATATTCTTGAAAATGTGAAGCTGATGATTTCCAGCCATGTTAAAAACATAAAAATAAAACGAAAGCTTACTTTCAGCTGGTTTCAGCTGGTTAAAATATATCTGGGGCATGTATCCGCAGTCCAAACCCTTGTAGAGCAATCTGCTGTTTAATAAATCTCTCACATGCTGTGTCAATAAGCAGCAAAAGGCCATTGTTGTCTATTAACTCTCAACTAACTGTGGCGAATACCACTGGTAGCTCTGAAAAATGTTATTACAGAGGTATAAAAACAGAGGTGTCAATCATGAGGGAAAAAAATGGATTTCCCATTTATCTGTACAAACCACACTGCTGTATCTTAAACACTTCTCACTGAATTAGACAGAAATGAAAACCCACTCTCCAAACCGAGTGGCACTTCTTTCCACTCCAGTGCTGAGTGATAAATCTGTAGTCTCCCATCCCTTAACCCCCCCGCCCACACACACCTCCTTTGCTCCTCTCTTTTAAAAGCTTTTTTCTTCACCAACTGGTCAGAAAGAAACTTTGGGCAGGGAAACTGCACTCTCCCCTGTCTCAGTAACTCCTATTGAGATGTCACTGACTAGCACATGATTCAGTAAAACTCCGTGATTGTCGTGGCCTCCTCCCACATGTGAATGTGTACGGATGGAAAGCACACTGTGGCTCAAAAGAACATACATTATATACACATCTTCCAGTCAAAAATGTGTTTTTCTCATGTTTGACCTTGACTATTCTGACTTGTATCTGTGCATAGTGCATAGAGAGGTGTTTTCACACTCCTCTGCTGAAGGTGGAAGTGTCTGTGCACGCCCCTAAAATCAGAGATCCAGCTCTGTTGGTCATGGTGCTGGTGTTAGACTCCTGGACGTGTTTTGTTTATAAAAAAAAAAAAAAAAGACCAACTAGAAATAGCTGCTTCACATGAACAATATTAGTATAATTAAGACAGTCACTGAAAAAAAGTCATGGTTAGATTATGAAATATCGCATAATGTTCGCGACAATTGCAGGACAGGACTTCTGCGTCCTGAGTTCTGGTTACAAGCCGGTGTGCCAGCAGGAAGGGAGTTGGGCAGGGAATATCTGCTATTCAGGGATCTGCACATTTTAATGAGGTCAAGGCTTAGAGTTACATTTGAGGTCTAAAGGGATGCTTTTTCGTGGAGAAAATGTCTAAATATGTAATATTGATGAACAGAGATTATTTTTAGGGGCTTTTTAGGGACTTAATAAATGACTGGAAGGGGACTTTAATTAATAGTGATTGATTTCCTAAAGTACCAGGAAGATCACCTTGCTTTGTGACATCTTTTTAATGTTCCAGTGTTATCTTTATCCAGTGAGTGCTTACAGGGCTTTCCTACTTGCACTGACATATAAGAACTGTATGCTATTCTACCTAATAAAACTGATTTTGTTTAATGTGCATTAAATATATGGACTTAATAAATCAGTGCATTGGTACAAAACTAAGGTGTCAATATGGATCTTGAATGAAACAAGTCAATGAAGACTGATATATGATGTTACATTTTTTTTTTTTTTTTTTTTTTTTTTTTTTTTGTCAAATGAACATACAAATTGAAAATAGGTTAGGATGAAGTTTAAATGAAAATACTGGCCTTTTAACTTTTCCCTCATCATAACTCTGTTACATCCTCCAGTCTCTTTGCAATGCATCACAAGTTTTAAACTGGGACAAAATCCTTTTAGTGGAAGGTTATATGATTTTTGGTCTTTGTACCCAGGAAATCCTGGTTGGCTAAGTGGTTTTCGGTTGATACACAATATGCTCCAAATGAAAGTCTACAGTCATGAATTCCAGAGCAAATGTTCTTCCTGCTGCGCACATTGATTCAAATACTGCTACTTATCAAATGTATTGTCTGAAAATACAAGGAAGCTTTTTGAATACGAAAATGAAAGAGGCACTGTTCATTTGCAGTGACAGAAAATGGCTCTGAATTGATGAGTGTGCCTTGCTATGGGATATTTGAATGGGATCCTATAAGCAGTGGAAGACGATGCATCTTTGAAGACAACATACGGTATGCATTAAACAATAATATTCATCTAGGTGGGCTTGAAGCAGTGGAAGGAATGATGTAGATGAGCAAAAAACTCAATAACAATGGAATTTCCTTTAAACAATGTAACCAAATCTAAGCACAATGATTAGTAGCAGATCCTGCATGGCAAATGTGAGAGACCATATTTCCCTGTCAATCATAAAGTTTGTTTAGTGAAACACAGGAGTAGGGGAGCTCTGACTTTGCAAATGGCAAATTTGATGATGTCTCATTGCTATACTCTCTAAAACCAGGCTTCATGTGTCATGCCCTACCTCTGCATATATATCACATATGCAGCCCCTCAATTATTAGTATTATTTTCAAAAACATATTTCTCTTAAGCTTATGATCAAGTTGGTTTTGGTTCTGTCTCTGTCTTTGGTGCCAGAGTGCTCTGTTTCTCTCTAATGTTTTTTGTTGCAAGGCATTATGTCCCCTTGACTTGAAATACAGGAACTGGCATCCTCAAATAATAGAAGATCTACGAGCGCAGCGTGAATTCAGTAAAACCTTCATACCGTGACCACAAACAACATCTTTTCTGGCTAACTTGATGTGGTTTATGTCTGGCAAACTGTTGCTAACACCTTCTCCCTCTCCCTCTGTGACCACATAAACAGAAAGTGACAGCTACACGTGTACTTTGCGCTCAGGGTTAGGCATCCTGTCCAGCCCCTAGATCCTTGGAAAACATGTCTTAGCATGACGAGGCCCTACCTTGTACTGTGGAAATTTATGGTCAACGTAAGACTCTTCTCTTTTGACCATCCTCTTTTCCATCTTCTCCCTCTCTTGCAGCATTACCCTCTGCTCCTCCAGCAAAGCAGCAGATCCCTGGGCTCACTGTTTTGGTCCAGTTAATGGATCTCAATGGAATGGATAGACTTTTCTTTCAGTTCTTCTGTGGATGCTATGCTTGGGACCCATGGGTCATGTAGCAACTAACAACAAGGCCTACGCAGACCTCTGATGTGGAGTCCATCCAGGTGAATTCAATACCCAGAGGAAGAAAGAAGAGGCTGCCCAGTTCAGCTTTCCCAGGACAGCTGCCAGATCTACTTCCCCTCCCCATCCGGAAGTCATATTTCCTCTATTCTCCTGGCTGCGAAGAAGTCCACTGATCAGCTGACCCAAATGAAAGCAGCCCACCTGGACGACCCTGCTCAGGGGCTCTGGCTTGAAATGAGGACTTTGTTGTTATCGATTAATCATCACTTTGACCTAAGAGACAAGATTCTGGCTTCAATATCAGTGCATGTTGATGGAAAACCTTCAGCTTCAACTCACAGTCTATCGTGCCCAACTAGTACCCAATGGTTAAGCCCCTTCACCAAAGACAAGGGCAATTATCATTGTCTTAGGACCTAATAGGAAATCCTGGAATGGGATCCACTGACTGCAGTCGCTCTGCATATATCTGAATGCCAAGAGATAACTCCAGACTTGATTATACTTACTGGTGGCCAAAACTCATAGGACTAAACGCTTCAACCATCTGTCTTCACTGTGAGATACAGAACTTGTCAGGACCCTATCATGTTGAATGGCAGTAACAGCAGACTTTCATCCTGCTGTTTTGAAATCACAAAGATTCAAATTAGACGCCTCCCTGAGTCGTCTCTGAAACAAAGCATCTGACAGCGAAGCCTGGTTGCCAGATAAAGATTGTTGGTGCAGTAAATCATGTTTCCTCTTTGCTTGACAGAACGGCAGAAGGTCCAATAGTTATAAACAAATATTTAATCCTGCTTTGTCATATAAACATCATTCTCTCCTCTAAGACAAAACAGTCATCAGCTATTTATCACAGCGCTGGGAAGAATCTCTAAATAGGCTCCGGAGTGGCAGATCATGCAAACAGGGCACAATTTGCCAATCATGTAACATCCATGTTTTAACACCATCATGATTCAAAGGCAGTTTTGATTTAAATAGGTGTTAACTTTTCTATGAGGTGTTCTAACTTTTAACCTAACTCTAACCCAGCAACCAGTAAATTCAAACAACCCTTGACACGGCCTTCAACCACTACCCAGTTCATCCCCTTTATCCCCTTGAGTTATACTGGTCTGTAATTGACACAAACAGTATTCCTACTTCCATTCTAATCATTCCTCCGCCAAGCGATGTAGAGTTCTCCAGAAACATTTAGCAGAATGTTTGTCAAGCAAGACACAGATGATTAATGACCGGGGTGAATATTAACATTTATCTGGATATTGCCATTTATTGTGCAGTTGTTGCAGTCGTAGTATTCAATTAATTTAGCACTCCACTTTGCCGGTACATGGGTGTTTTACTCTAGATGGGTACGATTTAACTGCGCAGCGCCAGAAGCAAGTATGTTGCTCCAGCATCTTCTGTCGTTGTAGTTTTGGCACCAGTAAGGCTGCATAGAAAATTCACGTGTATGCCCCGTCACTGACATGATTTGCCTCTAGGCCAGCGTCAGACAGTTTTTGTATAGTGGTGCTTTACAGGCAGGAGTTGGTGTTCATCGTCTCGGTGCCGGCTGCTTTACAAATTCGTGGCAACATGGAGCCAAGGAGGCGTTCATGGTATACCCTGCAGAAAGACGTCAAACTAAAGGAACTGGTAATTCTGAACATATTTAAAATGACTGTCAAATCAAGGGAATCTATCAGATTTATCAAAAACATTCTAGTTGAGCAGTCAAATTTACTCCACACAGTTTTTATCAGCTCATTTTTTATATTTTCTTATAGGAAAATATCAGCAAAAAAGTGCAAACTCTTTCATTCCAAGTAAATTACAGCCAGGACTCACCATACTTAATCAAGAGTTCTGAGGATTGCCAAGAGATCTATTTTAGTTGGTTGTGAATATTGATCCTGACTGTTATTACGTAACTAAACTTCTGTACAACTATCTCCTCATCAGATTTTACTGCTCCAGGAATAATTACCCATTTTGCTTTTTTTTTTTTTTTTGTTAATTGGTCTTTATTTTTGTTAAGTTTTTTTTTTTTTTTTAAGGATTTAAAAGGCCTAGTACATTACATTAAAAGTGTCTTGACATCTGAATACAAGCAGTGTGTCTGTTGGAATTTATTATGGAAGGCAAATGTTATGTCAGTAATTGGAGACATTATTCACCAGCTGCCACTATAGTTTAATAAACTGACAACTGATGAATAAGAATCAAGAGTAACTTGGTTCTCATAATCCATATGGTTCTCAAAGACACTCTGTGGTCTAGTTTCATAGGTGACCAGGCTAGCCTTCATTTATAGGGGCTTTCAAAGATCAGTAATTACATGGAGCGGGCTGATTCTTTCAATTCTTGTTCAAGAATTGATTTCTTGTTCAAGTCTTCCTTCCCTCAGCCATGCATAACGGACAACTGAATCAAAAAAAAAAAAAAAAAAAAAAAGACAACTGATTGATTATTTTTACTGAGTGACTCATAAAGAACTGACTCTCATAAAACAGCCAAACTTTGAATCACCATCCATAGAAGCAGTGTTGTTATTGCTCTCTGAAGTAAGGTCCAAGGCTAAATCAAAAAGAGGTGGATCTGGAAACAGTCTACAATGATTTTTGAGCGCAACTGAGAAACTTCTGACAAACTTCCACTTTACATTTGATCAAAGCAAAGCCAAGTGTAAAAGCACAGTTTGAGAGTGAATCAATAAATATCTTCGGGCGGCTTGTTTGGTTGTGCGAGATGGCAGAATGATAGCTCTCTACAAAGACTTGGCATGCATGCAGGAGTGGCTAAACTTGAATATGCTTGGGGCTTAAGAGGTGCCAGGGAGGAGGGAAAGAGGGGGTGCTTGGGGGAAATAGGGAGACACAGGAGAGGAATGATGGACGGCTCACACGCCAGCCATTGTGAGAAAATTATAGCTAGGTGCCGCCAACTGAGGCAGTGTGGCGGCCAGCCAGAGGCCTGGAAGAACAAAGGCCCAGGATCCCTGTGTGTGAGTGAGCGCCGGCCTGCCCACAGAGCCTCAAACCTTCATATTTACATGCGACGCTGAAGAGTTAATTGCAGTGAATTCCTGTGCTGGGTGCAAAGTGGGGGCTGTTGTTGCTTTATTTTATGCAACAAACACACTAATTCTAACCACTCCTCTCTGCTTCCAAGGAACTTGAACCAAAAAAGGGATGCAAAAAAAGGGATTTGAGCTCTTGCTACTCAACAGAGCCTGATCGTGAGTATGATACACTACCCTCAAGCTAAAATAAACTCTGTTATGTGCTTCAAAAGAAATAATATTATCATAGGGAGAGATACGGTAACTGTTTCAAAAAGTTAAACTTCTGGGTAGAGGCTAATAGGCGCGCATATTTAGTTTATATATTTTGCGTTATCATAAAACTTTGTCTTAAACAGTGGATTGGTGGATCCCAAAGGAAAACATGAATGTTCCTTACATTCCCCCAGTTATGTTGATTATGGGAAATGATTTGGATTTGACTGGGAGATTCTCAGGAAATGTTCATGTGTGTGTTCTCAATTGCTGGATAACTAGGGGGCCCCTTTAACAAACCAGACCTCATCCTCACAGTAGTTGATGGACAAAAGCCAAACTCGGTCAGGGTTGCTACGGTTCCTGATCTTTCGCAAACGAACAGTGCCCTCTCGACTCAGACTTGGCAGTGCTACCACATGCACATCAAAGTAGAGCTGACCTTGCATACCAGATGAGGTTTGGATTAATGAGCTTTGGACATCAAACCACTGGATCAGCCCCTGTAAGTCATCAAACCCAAGTCAGAGAAATTTGCAGTGGATAAAAATGTAAAAAAAAAAAGCATCAGCCTTGCCATGCATGTCATCTTGAACACAGTGACCAGGACGGGGATAAGCAGTGAGACAGGCTTTTTCAAAAGCTTCCAATTACCTGATGTGTGGGAGAATACAATGAACTCGGCTCTTCACCAAACAAATATGCCGATATGTAGTGCATTGGTGCAACGAGAAATTATGGTGGCATTAAGAAAGTAGAAGAGAAAAACAAATATCATCAATTTGAAAAAAAAAAAAAGAAACAGTCTAGCACAACGATATCACAGGACACAGAAGTGGACTGCTGAATGGTTTCAAAAAGTGTTTTAATAGCTTACACAAAGTTACTTATAACACGAGACCAGTCTACCAAAAAAAGGTGTATATCGTGCTTATACCTGTGAATGTTGAATGCTAAGAAAAGAGGAGTGTCCTCAAATATGATGTAATTTTTCTTTTACTTTGAGTATGGCTGTGCATTGAAACATCTCACGTGATGCAGAAAGCATAGGAAAAATTGAGAACCTGTGCACAGAGCAACAGCAAGTAACTGACTTTTTGACTCTCATTTTTCACTCTGTATTCCTACTTTGAATCCTGCAATTGTCAAGTAAGGCCCCAAAATCCCAAGTTCAGTTCTCTCCTGGAAATATAAATGACTAAAAAGTAAAGTGACACACAGAGTTCTTATAAATTTTGTCCTTTAACCCAGGACAGTGTAAATGCTATGATTAGAAACTGCCATCTTTAATATAATGCTCAGTAAGTATAAAAAGAGAAGATAAGGTGCTCTTGTTACATGTATTTTTAATCAAAGTGGGCTTTTAACCTGTTCACATGGCCAAGGGTCATGGCATGTTCATAAAAGTCAGGAAAAACAAAAAAGTAAGGAGAAAAAAAGACATTACAAGACCGTAATCCAACAGCAGTAACAAGATTATATGTGAGCTGTGTGAACAAGCATGGATACAAGTGTTGTGCTGGGATAGAACACCTGCCTTCATTTAGGAGCGGGTCCCAGAGGCCTCTGCCACAGTCACAGCTGGATATTTGAATGGTCAGTGAAAGTAGCTCTTTAATATTTGACCATAGTGACAGATGTGTGCAGATGCATCCCCCTGGTCATTAAACTAGGCTCTCCTCAGTGACAGGCTGTGAAAAACGCGCATCAGGCAAAATATGTCAAGTCAATAGCAATCTATAGAAGACTTCAATTAATTAACTGATTTAAAGCAAAAACAGTAAGTTCAGCTGTGTTTATTATAAGGAATCACAGGCATCAACACGCTGTTCCATGGCGCCGTGCTGAGCCAACACAGACTTCTCCACAATCTAAACATGGGAACAGAACATGCGATCTCAAAAGTTTCTTTCATAGGTTCTGACAAATGGTAGAATCTCTCTGTGTATTCCACATTAGCGAGGACTTTGATCACAGCCAAAACATCTCAGAAATGTATAAATCCTTTGAGGATTTCCTTTGACAAAGTTGCAAACTCTCCTCCTCATTCCACAATGTTCTAGATCAAGCGAGGAAATCATTCTACTGATACAGATAGTATCATGACAGAAAATAAACATTTATTTTCGTTGGGCAGGTAAAGCAAATCCTGGCTCTTATTGGAATACGTGAAAAACATGAGATCAAAGCAAGGACGTTCCTTCCCTTAAAGGTTATTCTGTATTTGAACATTAAATCCATTATGTAATACAAGTTTAGTCATCATGATTTAGTCTGAGTTTATATATTTTTTTGTGTGGGAAAAAATAAATAAATTTCATTGGAAACACAAAGCATTGTCCTATAAGTTGTAATAAAACAATATAATAATTCACTTATGGCTCCAGGTCAAAGCAGGTAAATTTATATATTTAATGTCTTTATTTCCAAATTATTTTCATGAAAATGAACTTATGTGTTTCAATTGAGAGGTCTTGCACTTCATCTGATTATCAATTTCTGACTTTTTATTTAAAATTATGACCCTGTTTGAAATATCTGATGATGAAGTGATTTCCAAGGGCCACTCACAGCTGAAAGCATAAGTGCTGCCCTCTCAGGACTACGGACATTTTTTCAGCTTTCATCGCAGCATAAAACCATAAATCTAGTCAGTTTAATGGTGTTATTTTAAGTTTGTCATGTTCCTGGAATTAAAAAAAAAAAAAAAAAAAAAAGAACTCAGTGATCTTGTTTGCAGTATGACTTCTATATATGTTGGTGGACCATATTGGGCTACTAATTATATCTGCAATACAAATGTCACAAAGGCTAACCTTGACTTAATAATATGTCAGTCAATTTATTATAACAAATTTTATCATCTAATGAAAAATGAATGACCTGTATGTTTGTTATTTTTGGCATAAGTAACAAGGAGACTTTGCTTTGATCAGGAAAAATATCTAAGCCCTGTAGGAGAATTTAATCAGCAACAAGGTTTTGGCTTGAAAATATCTTTGTAGAAAAAACAAAAAACAAGTTGATTAAGTAAAAGGGGAGGGAGTAGAAAAGCAATAAAAAAAAAAAGCGCCCATACCTAAAGAGATCATTAAGTTAATGTACTGCTGGTGGCTAAAAGCATTACATTGTTGGGTGTCTGAGACTTGAGAGATGTGTGGATAGCGAGGGCCATGTCCAGGTACACCACGCTGTGTGAAGGGGCTGAGCAGTAAATGCCAGCTCCAAAGTGACGAGGGGCATTAGCAGCCCTGCATCCTCCAGTCTGCAGCTGGTATTAGCAGGCACCAAGCGCTCTGTCAGCACCTATTGCTCCACACACAAATCATCTGACCGGCGTCAGCACTTTCCCTCTGCTGTAGCACAGAATTGAGGAGGAAAAAAAACAGGTTGAGTGGGAATACCCTGCATTACACAAATGAGATAAAATACATGAAGTGTTTAAAGCCACATGTGGCAAAGGATGCTGTGTAAAGCATTATGAGAAAAACAACCATGGGAAAAAAAGAAAGGTTAAATGTCATTGGAAAGTTTCTGATGAGTTGAATACATAAGGAAATAGAAATACACTGCACATAGTGATCAGATTAATATGTTTGTCCATGGCTCACAGGGCATCACCTAATAATAGTGGCCCCGTCATTACTAACAGCAAACACGATGGACTAAAGAAGTGCATCTGCTTTTTTAAAAGGTAGAAGTAATAGTTTATTATTATCAAATATATTTGCCATGGCAGCTGCCAACTGACTAGACAGTGTAATCCTCCTGGGTGTTTTAAAACCTGACTATGACACACAAAACCTGAAATAGGTGGACATTCACAGAGCTTGTGAGCTAAATCTCCACAGTCATAACTGTACAAAAAGTGCCACGGCGAAGAATTCTGGATCAGTGTCAAACTAATGCTGAGGATCCATGTGCATTGCTGGTGGGCAATAACACACACTTCAAAGGCAATTTGCTTTGTGTTTAAGCTGTAATGTGGGGCTCTTCACCTCCAGCCGAGGTGAAGAAAAACGAATGTGTTATGGTAATGTAGCCGATCTCTGACAAGTAAGGGGATTTGTGTGCTGTATGTGGATGTGGAGAACTGGCTCTGGACCTAAGTAGCATCATTATGGGCTAAACACAGCTAAAACAAAACACAAGGCTTTCTGGTGCCCCGCAGTCTGCCCAGCTAGGGCTGTATAAGAGTGGGGGAGGGGGTCTTATTCAGTGTGAACCTCAACAGAGAGAGAATCTTGAGAAAATTATGACAATTAATGAAATAAATTGAGATCTATTATTTCAGCTGGCCTAATCAAATTCACAGTCATGACATATTAGCACTCAGTGAAAATAGAAATGGTGCGGTTGAAGTGGGAACTAGGTCCCTGACTGCCAAGATGTGAGGCAGCAAGTAATTTTAGACTCCACAAGATGTGCTATATAGGCCCTGTAAATATGTAAGAAATTTTCCTTTCAATCCTCATTTTTTAAATGTTGTTGTTTGTTTCCTGTTCATTCTTTATCTTGCTGTTGTTGTTTTTTTTCCTTTTTTGGGGTGGGAGGTGGGAGGTGAAATATTTTTTGCACTTAGTACTCATTACTGTGCCTTTTTTTGTTTGTTTGTTTGTTTCCGAGGTGCTACAAATGGTTATTTATTTATTTAGCTCCATACCATTGGTGCATACCATTGCAGTGGTGTCTTTGCTCTACTCTTCCCAGACATCACTTACTGTGTCCAATAGGCCAATACTGTAAAGTCATTGCGGTGATATTTTGGTTGATGGAGGTTGAAGTTTTTCTGTAGGTGGTGCTCTTCGTTCAGCCACGGTGCCTGTTGCTGCTCGCACTGACAATCCAGTTCCTCTATTAATCTGAACAAATCAGACACACACACACACACACAAAACAAACCACTTCCTGTGCATCAGAGGATCTGTCCCCAACACCTACACCTGGTGTTTAGAACAGCTTTCATGGCCTGGCTATCAGCTGAATTGCTTTTGGGTTATTTCACTCAGCAAGAACAGTTGAAAAAAAATGACAGTTATTTATGTAAAATGTTCAGATGTTATTAAACTGTACCATACTGTAATCATGCAAATAGCAGAGCCATGTTGACAAGTTGTAGTCTATCTATTCCCACCACTCTGGGTACAACATTAACCTATACTTATCCTGTTGCCACCGGAGGAGAAAGCCAGGTCCTCTGTGCAATTTAACCCCTGCTGAGTTGCAAATGGGGAGGAGGGTTTGAGAGATGAAAGACTGTTAGAACTGTTAGCAGCTGTTGATTCCTTGAATCAATAAATCAGTGCTCCTTACTTTATCAGCATAACTGTAATGGTCTTGATGTATGACTGAGAGTTCACAGCGTTAAGGGGCAGACAGGGTTGGTAAGTGGTGGAGAGGAGAAAACTATTGGCCACATGGTGGATTAAACAGCTTGTCCATGAATGAATGAAAAGCCGGGCTTGATCTTGAAATAAAGAAATAAATTCAATAAATGAATAGGGTGGTAATACTCTGGCCCAGTGTCATGAAAAATGTTGGAGTTTCTATGATCCATAGCATTTTCCAGTGTCTATAATTAGAAGTGTAATCGCCTAAATCTCATGTCACCATAACAAATTTGCACAATTCCTTCTTCGTCACTGTTCCTGGTAACACCGGGTGTTAACAGAAACTGCGAGGACTAAATAGCCTTCAGAATGAGCCGCAGTCGTGCCGGGTAGAAGTGCATGATTGTATAAAGTATGCGATGCGTAAAATGGTGTTAACGTGACAATGACACACGGTGCGCACTGTGGCAGGTGATTTGAAGCTATCAAATCCAACTGGGTCAAAGTGATTAGAACTATTATACAGACGAGAAAAAAAATCATACCTTTGAATTCATTTCAGTGTCGTTTTATTGTATGAATATAAAGAATAAATAGCAGTTCTCTTAATTTACATGATAAAACAAGTCGCCGATACAACTCTGTATCAATAATCCACGTTTGACTCGTCTGAGGTCGATCTGCCTTATCCAAAAGGAAACAACAGGTCCTTACATGGCACTATTCGCCATCTCCATAAATACAAAATATATAACCAATATTCTCCACAAATAAAGTAGACTCTCTGGTTACAAATAATACTGACTTTGTACAGGGAGTTATAATTGCATGGCACCTCATATACATAAAATACATTCCTACACTTGGTAGTGCATGTGAAAATCACAAAAACTGATGAGCTTATAATTTATTTTGCTGCTGAAAAGTCATTTAGCTGGAACAGGAGCATTTGCACTCTGTGATGATGGGGTACTGAACCGGTATCCAAGCGCACTTCAGCCCTCCTTTCCTCTGCACGCATCTCCATCTCAGTATTGTCAGATGAGTCGAGTTGGCAGGTTTACAGACCATTCCCTCCGGAACCGAACACGACCTTTTAGTGAGACAGCTGCCCACCCGGACGAACCGGGGCCAAAACCTATTTCCCAGGTCGTTCCATGTGTACATGACCGGGCAAAACGAGTATGCCCAAAGCCACTGCTGCAGCCTCCGCTTCATTTTTTTACTGGGCTTGTGCTTCTTGCCAAGCTGAACGTCGAATTCCATAGCTTTGATTTCTTTCGGCATCACTCCACCGGGCTGCTGAATCCCAAAGTCATCGAGCTCCTCGTTCCCCGTGTATTTGTCCTCGATGGGTGGTAAAATCGACAAAAAGCGACTATCGAACTCTCCCAGGATGTTCTTCAGCTCTGTCTCGTTAAGGTCCCTCTCCCTGGGATCAAAGACGGGATCGGGATCCTCTTTTAATTCCACAAGTGGCAAACTGTCACTCGGGATGGGGCGGAGAAGGTAATAATGCTGACAAATCCCCCTGTCTATTAGAAGTCCGAGGGACAGCACTAGCAAATACATGGCTGCAAAATGCTGTGATTGATCCATGTCGGTCAATACAATAGTTCGATATGACACTCGATGCGCCAAGAGTCTTTGGAGAGCACTATTCGGCCACTTTCTTGGAGTGCGTAATTACGCGTGAGTCGTATCCAACTTTGCGTCTTGGGTGTCCTCAAAGTTCACGCCGCCTTTCCCATGGCTTCCTCGAAATCCATGAGAGAAAAAGAAGACGAAGTGGATGAGATCAGAGTCCCTGTGTGAAGTTTGTCCGTGGTAGCATCAGTGGAAGCCGTTTTTATGAAGAGTCGTGCGCTCTGACCCGCGTCACACAGCTCAGATCTTCTCATGTCGGGCTCCCTGCGCAGAGGATCGGCATGCTGCTCCCTTGACTCTTGCAGAAAAGCGGTGAGCATAACCTGCGACCTCCGTTATATCCTCACACGAATATGATGAAATTCGTGTCTCCCCTTTTGAATGAGGGTTTGTTGTAGGAGATCCCCAACACCTCCTCCTTCCACCCAACCGAAGGGGGCGGGGGATGCGGGAGAGGAGACGCCCCCTGTTGGTTTTTCAGCCCACTTATCCACTGACCACAATGGGAATAGCTGTAGAAGCCTTTCATTTTCAGGGGTTTGGTCATCATCATTGCCACCAGAGAATCTTTCTTCATGGGGCCTTTGATTCACTAAACCCAAAACTAAGGCAAAGTCCTTGCATCTAATGTCATTAACAACCACAACATCAAATCTGTTTACATAAACAAAATTTCTAGAGGAAAAAGTGACTGAAAACAAACAAACAAACAAACAAACAACAACAACAAAAAAAAACATTATTTGCTTCAGAAGTTCCGAAACATCTCCTTACCCAGGACTGGAAACAGATCCGTTTTTAACTCTACTGGATAGGATTTTGTATGAGCTTTTGTCACTGGTGCCTGATTCTCAGTCATCCAGGTCATGGTTATCCAAGTAGGGTGGTTGAACCATAGGTGGTGTCTGTAGTCTGCAATTTCCCTGGCTATTCTTTCATACTCCCATACCATTGTGAGGGTGTTTATCCGAAAATACTCTGTAAGATGTCTGTCATTGCTTTGGTGTGTTTATATTGAGATGATATTTTGTGTGGGGAATCCCTTGGAAACCCTCAAGGACCCCTGAAAGTCAGCTTTATTTAGTTAATGTGATAAATTACTTAGGTCATCAGACTATCAGTGATGAGGAAATACCTGTCTCAAATGCCATCCCGGTGTAACTTTAGATTTAGATATGGACCCCAGATACACTTGAGGCAATTTTGGTAGATAATAATGCTCATTTTGAAATAAAAAAAATAAAACAAAATAAAACAAAACAAATAAATAAACAAATAACAACAACACACACACACACACACACACACACACACACACACACACACACACACACACACACACACACACACACACACACACAGACATACATACATACATACATA
The DNA here is from genome assembly GCF_902150065.1 of Myripristis murdjan. NCBI lineage: Eukaryota > Metazoa > Chordata > Actinopteri > Holocentriformes > Holocentridae > Myripristis > Myripristis murdjan. The sequence continues at coordinate 28,995,765 of NC_043987.1, read as the reverse complement.
CAATCCTCAAAGATCTAATCTGGAGGTATTGCGGGTGCCACACTTTGCAATGCTGAATTAATGATCCATTTCACTCTGAACAAAATATTGAAAACAGTATTATTAAGGCCACTGCCCTGATCATATTTCTTTTATTACTAAAAATTAACAACCATTCTGGTCTCAGAATTCTATGAGCTATGTTGACAACATGGTAAAGTCTGTTTATTTTCAAATAAAGAACAATGAAAAATAAAATCCTGTCATGAAGTTCAATTCAGCACTGATTTTTATGAGTCTTATAAATAAAGTTCAAAGCAGCTTTTCAAGAATCTTTTTGGTCCACATGTCATTTTCTCAACACTAATGGAATAATTTCCCTCAGTTATTATGATACTCTGTTTTAAGACGATTCAAGACAACAAAATGAGTCTGACTGCATAGAAAACAAGTTAAATTATCTCCCCCCGATAAGCAGGAATTTTCACTCGTTCAAATAAAAATAAGATTTTAACACAAAATATGAAAAAATGACTTTAAGATGCTCACACAGTGCATTTATTGCTTGTGTCCAACGAAAGTGGTAGAATATTTCAGTTTGTAACCATGCCACTGCAAGCCTCTCAATAAAGTTGGCCAAATTAACTCCCAAATAAACAACTCTCACTAAGCAGCAGCCATGGAAAGTATCACAATTTGCAAACCTGTCTAAACTCAAATGCTCAGAGAATCATTCTTTGAAAATAATTTAATGGAAGAACTTAGCCAGCTGCTACATCAGCCATAAACCATCCACTTAGATAAATGCATCTCTGTTTCATTTTGAATGAGCTAATTCACACAAGCACTTCAGCACACGACTCATTTAGTTTACGGTCAAATGATGTTGAAAACTCTGGAAAATGTCACCCTTATATTTTTCATCTGACCAGCACGTATCATAAACTATCGCTCACAAATGCTTGACAGATAGGCTCAATCCAGTGCATTCACATGTGGAATTGAGCAGAGCAGTCCATGATCCCGTTTGTCTTCCCAGCAGCCTATGCACACACAAAAACATACATCAATATTTCAGCTTTCCCACTTTAAAAAATCCATGACATTGCAGTGCAGTCATATTGGCAGTATTTTCAATGCATAAGGGAATGATCATGTAAAAAAAAAAAAAGTACTTAATTATCAAAACTATTCTGAAGTATGCATTTAAATGAATTAAATTAAAAGAAAGGACAGTGGAATTTAATTTTAAGTTTTTAAATGTTACTGGCAAGTTAATTCTTTAAAAAGAAATCATGTAACCCACACACTGGGATATATCTCATTTCTAAAGTGACTGTATGGGTAAAATCCAAATATGGTTCTCATTAAGTGTCAACATGATTGCCAGGCTCATTTAACGGTGAGCTGTTTTTGTTTCTTCTAATCCCTTCCTACTGTTTTACCACAGGAACATTTCGATAGTGAAATATTCTTCTTTAAAACACAGGCTACTTGAGACAGACGCCTGGTTAATTGAGGAGTTTTCATTCTTAAGTAAACCAAAGACAATTTCCTTCACTAATAAACCAGCCAACATAATGACCTTTTTTCAGGGTCTGGTCCTTGAGAAGTACAAAGACTCTTCCACTTGTGCTTTAGGATACGCATTCAAAATGAATATGTTTGAGTTGTGCACAGGTCCTTGTAGCCTTCCCTGCTGATTTCTCATTTAGTGAGGAAAAGCAGACCCCTCTCTTGGCAGACACCTTCAGCAGAGGTACCAAGAAAAGGCACGCTCAGGTAGAAACACACACAATAGAGTGGACTCAAGCATTCCGCTAGCTTTCATCCATGTAAGAGGAAACCACAAACCCCAGTGTATTATGCCTGGCCCAAGTGAGTTAAAGACATGAAGAAAGTCTGCTTTACCTTTCTAAATCTCTTCAACTCACCCGGTCCAGGCGTGATACACAGGCTGCAGTGGTTCAGCGCACAAGGTTAGCGGTGATACAACAATAATAGAACAGTGCTTTTGAAAACAGCCATTTTCACGTAGCTCAAAGCATCTTTTACACTTTTTATCTGCCTCAATAAGTTTTTCACACCTCACACTAATTGAGGCCACATTGCCAAGCTGAATACACACAGACATGAAGTGGGTGTTATTCTGTTTACCCTGGCACTTGGAGGTGTGCAATTTGGTAGTTTGTTGAACACTTTTTCCACTCCTCTGCAATCCAAGAGCACACAATCACAATAATCATTCTTGCTGTGAGCTTAATTACTATTAATTACTAAGGTGATATTTACATGATTAGGATGGCTGGTAGCACTTGTGCGTGTCATGCTGCTTAGGCTTGTTTGAGAAGAGCAGGCTTTTGCTGATAACCAAATTTAAAGACCAATGAAATGAGTGTTTATATTAAGGTATAGTCAGTCTTGTTTCCCAAGAAGAAAATTTTTAAAGAAGCAGACTTGACATTCTCATTGACGTCAGTTTATCTGCTGACAGTTTTGTCACCGATGAGTATTTTAGTGTGCAGGGTTTTATTTTTATTCATTTACCCCTAATTTAACCAGGCAGGGCAATTGAGAGAATGTTTTAATTTACAATGACAGCTTGACGAAAGCAAGGCCTTCTGACAGGGACAGCTGCACACTTTGAGCTGACAGCCAACAATAATACATTAAACAATTAATAGTCAATTGGCCATGCTGTATTTTCAATCCAATTAAAATGAACTGCCTTACAGTATGTCAAAATCCATAGAGCCATCTTCAGGTTGTGGAGAACTCTCTTATAAATATCTGTGGCATTTAACAAGCACTTTAATTAGCACACTTAGCCTGTTTTTCCCACAGGTTGCAGGGCTGAGGCATCACAAATGCTCAAAGTATCCAGGCATGGTGTGTGCTCATTCCATTCCTCCATAAAGTTTTCATAGACAGCAACCCTGCATCCAAACAAAGTAATTAAACCAGCGTAGACAATGTGCAATTTCAAAATGCGGAATAGTTTCAGCCTCTGAACAGAATTCTTGTTATTCAGAGGACTTCACAAATTTGCATTTGGGCTGATAGACAAATAACAAAAGACAGAATAGATATAAAGAACTAAACAATAAACAGTATATATAGTACACTATATATATAAATGTACAGTAAAAATATACAGAGAGCAATTAGTGATTTTGTCTGAGTTTTTTTGTTGTTGTTGTTGTTGTTGTTGTTTGGCAGATGTATTGCATGTGCCAACAAATATCTGTAAAACCAGATCTAACATTAGAATGGTAATCAAAACATATCCTGCCTAAGAAAAGTATTGTGTTGAAACAGGACTTATTTTTCTTCAGTAACAGTATCAGCTCTCATATTGTATCACAGGTTGTGGTTGGCTAAAGGCTGTGGTGTCACTGATCTCGCAAGGTGAGTATGAACTCCTAAAGTATCGATGCTTTCAGAGCTCTCGTTAAAAGCTCTTATTTAAAAATCACATATGGTCCAATTAGTGTCATCCATCTCCATTGTGAATGATATGATGCAGTTTTCTTTAAATTAGTGCAGTTTCTTTAAATTATATTACTGTAGATTTGATGAGCACTGTACAGTCTATGAGAAGTCCTTAACCTGAACTGATTGTATTATTATCCTGGGTTTCAGCAATGGGTTTCAGTGCCCCATTGGTCTATTTCCTCTCTCTCTCTCTCTCTCTCTCTCTCTCTCTCTCTCTTTTTTTTTACAGAGGATTTTCCACCTAGGCAAGAATAACATTCCTGGGAAACAGTGAATACATTTTAAGATTTTTTAGGGCATTTTGGAATACTGTTACAAAATGTTGGGAATTGACAGCATCATCCAAAAAGATCTGCATCAGCCTTCAAAAACCCATAATCATCAAACGCTCGCGTGGACCCACACCCACACATATGCAAACATAAACACAGGTAGTGGTTTCTCACACTTTGTCATGCTGGCCTAAGAGCGAGTCTAGGTCAGCACTTTTAGGCCAGACTTTATTTTCCTGTAATGAAAAGTAAATGCTTCTGCTCTTGACTGATGATACAGCACTCTATCAATTTGAAATGTGATATAAATGAAGTGTGACCAACAGCACAGAGACACAGTACGCATCCGCTGAGGCTAGCGGTGCATTTAGCACTTTTCAGCACCTCCCAAAGCGGGAGTGCACCTCGAGATCTGGCTGGACTTCTACGGATCATCAGACCAATGCTATAACAGCGACGGTGCCAGAGGCTCCTCTGAATGAGTGAACAGGCCAGGAGTCAGAGCGAGGGTGAGAGGTGGGGGGTTATGGGGGGCGGTGAATGCTGTGACTCCAGCCCCTACAACACAGACGGCTGTTTGTGCCATCCACCTCCCCCACCCCCCACCTTGGTCTCAAACTCTCAGCTCTTAATTCACACTTCATAAATCAAGATGACCTGTCCTCATGTGAATTCATCTCTCTCTTTGCTGGATAATAGTAGTACTATTGTTCGACTGCAAGGATTCATTTCAGAGACTCACACCATACACTGTTGGTGAATGCACAGCCTTGATGGCAGGTATTCTCTTGCATCTCCGTTTGGAGACGTGAACATGGACTAAAACCGTTAATCCTCCATGTCAGACCATTTCTGTTTGGCTATATTTTCAACTTCTCTGGCAGCTAAATAGTTCCAAAAATAAGAGCACTAATTGACCACTGTTTATTTCTGTATGGGAGAAGTATTCTAAGTGTTTTTAGCAGGTTGTTTGTGGCACGATGGTTTAACAGTCAAGCTCTTACTCACTCTCACTCTCTCTCTCTCTGGGAGGTACCTCTCAGTCCACTGCATGGAAAAAGAGTCAACTCTATTTTTTTTTTTTTTTAATAAATAAGGTCTTTTATACAAAATTTGGTAATACAGTATAGTTGTGTGTGAGGCTGGCAAGGTACTGTGTGACATCATGAGCGTTGACTCATGAGCAGATGAGTGATGCACACTGGGCTTTTTTTCTAGCTTGCCTCCTCTCAAACTCATGTTTAGTGGAATAGCAGTAAACCCTCGTTCTCGTTCTGTCTCGCTCTCTGTCCCCCTCACTGCAGCTTAGCTGTGGGGTGGGGGTTTAGTAATGAAGCAAGTGTTTCTATGCGTTGTGAGGGGCTGTCAGCTCTACACACAGCAGACCTCTGTCACCTGCTGCCGCCACCGGGAGGCTTGGACGACAGGCGTGGAGCCAAGCCTGGCGGCCAGCAGCAGGGCCCTAGCTCCACCTATGGACAGCTCAGCATGGTAATTTACTCTGTCTCAGTAAAGAGGTCGCTACCACCACTCATGTACGCAGTGTTAGGAGCAAAATGGTAAGAGGCAGCAGTGGCATACGACCAAGTTAATGTCTGCATTTTTACACCCTTGCATACTTGGCCTCATGCAGACATGAAATAAACCGCACTGCTCTTTTTTGACTATTTGGTATGGTGATAAAATTCAAATGCCAAAGAGCACAGCTAATTGGTTCTTACTGTACCAAATTAGTTGGAAATAAGGACTTTCACTTTGCACTTGCACGTTGTTTAAAGGTCTAACAGTGGTGATCCTGAAGTGACTATTTTGATCACAGTGCTTTGAGACCTGGTGTTGAACCGCTGGTCATTCACCGAGGACTCAGTTGACGGCACCGGGTAATCTTGCTCCCATGCATTCTCCTCTATACAAAGTAAAAAGCCTGGAAGAAGGTCTTCAATTATTCTGGAAAAAAGCAGGAAGTTAATAAGATCCACCCACCACTCTATCATTTGTCTCCCAAATTGTCCATCTGAATTTGAACAGGAAAGCGCCGCCTGTGATTCGTCTCAGTGACTTACAGAAGTCGCTTCAATAGATGACTGAATACCGCCACCAAGGGCTTCATATCTTGCTGACCACTCATTTTTTACCCTTGTGCTTTAGCTGGGGAAATATTTCCTATGGTGGGCGGAAGCAGAATCAGGAACCCAAACATTCTTTCTGTCTAATATAACCGGACATCCAAAGAAACAGCGAAGCTTCATCAAGGCTATTGTGCCTGGTGTACTGGTATGGGAGCCAGATAAAGATGCTGGCACCTCACTTTGGATGGACTACTTCTCCCAGCCTGCACGTGGGGATCCATCTGAAGGAGATGCACAAAGTTGCTGGGTAAAAGGACATTTGGGCTGCCCTGCTTGCCCTGTGGCTGCTGCAACCCTGATTACCATTCTAACCCTAACCTGGAAAAGTGGCTTGGACATGAATAGATGGACTGCTTCCAGACCAGAAGACAATGTAGGAGTGCACTATGTCACGACAGCACATTTTAGACTTCAACTAAAATAGTGTGTCTGCACATAAAATTACTTTATTTGATTTCAAGAGTTTCTGCATCGTGTACCTGCCCAAGGAACTCAATGTGATGTCAAGTCTAGAGATCATGCACTCTTATTGGTTCATCAAGGAGGGATATCTGTGTGCAGGAATTCTATGACATAAACATCAACAAAGAGGTATAAAAGCTTCAATGGCAGCACTGCCATATTGTTTATATTTGCACTTTATATTATGCTCAACCAGAACTGAAGAAGCTTCTTGGAGGAGAAGTGAAACGTCTTCAGAAATCTACTATCAAGTCGAGCTGACTTTGCTCTACTCTACCTACATATCATGACCTGGATGACTGGGAATCTTCACAGATATATTATGTTTATGTTGCATTCAGCTATAAAATGTGCTGAAGATAAAAGTAGCAAGTAGTAAGTTTATATTTTCCAAATGCTTTTCAAAGCCATGGTCATTCTAGAGGCACTGGGTACTCAGACCAAATCAACTCTTCCTCCATGCTTTTGCTGCTTGCTGATTGAATTTGGTGTCAACAGAACTTCTGCCTCCAGTCACTACCCGATGAAATCCCATTGGTCATGCCTGTAGAGATTGGTGGTTCTGGAGGTCAAAGTTCAAATTATTTGAACTTTGGGATCACAACCTTGTGGAATTTCAAGGCAGAAGTGTGTTGCTTCTGGTCATGAAGCTGTTAAGCAAAGCACAGCTATCTCATCCTTTGAAAACAATGATCATGCTCTGAACAATCCCATTCTAGCACAATTAGTCACAAGTCCAGTAAGATTTATTTTATAGAGTCTGTCCTTGGTTGTGTTTCTGTTGAGGGTGAAAAAAGGTAAGAATTGCAGCAATTGATGAAGCTGAGAAATGAAGAAGGACATAGAGGGTGAAAGAGAGACAGCAGAAAAAGGGGAGTGGAGGGGCTTGGGCTTGGGCCTTGCCAGTCGCAGAAGCAGTCAGCACTGCACTGGAAGGGGTTAACGCGAGACAGTAAAGTGAATCCAGATGTGCTGTTATTATTAATATCTCTGGCTGATGAATGGGAAGGTAAAATTACAGGCGCCAGCCAGGGAGGCCCCGTGTGTTGCCCTGCCACCCAGGCGCTTCCCAGCTCACCTCCACTGCTCCTTGTGATCCAACAGGGTATACCGTCAGTATGCCGTCAGTGGGCCTCCACGTGGCTTCATGTCAAACAGCCAGGAGGCAGAGCAGGCAGGCAGACAGACAGGCAGGCAAACCTCTGGTCCACTTCCACCACTATTACAGTGCTGGGTTTAGCAGAGGGGCAAAACACCACAATTCAAGCAGATAGGTGGTAACGGAAATGACTCCATATGTCACTGTCATCCCAGTCAGTGCTCTGTGTCACCTCATGTCACATCAAAATGAAGCAGTGATTTCATAGAAGGGTTAAACCAATACGGATTTGTGAGGGCCGATACTAGTATTTTTTGGATTGAAGCTGCCAATATTTTGGAGAGAAAGTATTCCTATTACCAGTATCTTTAGGTTTGATAATTTTCACAACAAAAAATATTCAGTGTTGCGTCCCACAGAATCGCAAAAAGCCATAAATTGACCATGATACACTAAAATTAATGAATGACTAAAAAAGAATAACAGCTTTACTTCAGGTTTAAGGATTTACTATAAACAACCAAGGTAGTACTGATGAATTATGCAAAAAAGAAAAAAAAAAAAAGAAAAAGAAAAAAAAATGAAAAACTTGATCATATCCATTACATTGGCTGATTTTTAATAAAGGACAAACATGGACCTGATATATCATTCTCACTTTACTTCCCACTGACTCAGATTTTTAATAAAAGACAAATATGCACCCAATACACTGGCAAAGTGATATATGGTTCTATCCGTTCTTAATAAAAACCTAAAACTTAATAAAAAATATATTTACACTGCACAACTTAAAGAGCATGCTGGCAGTTAAGCTTTTCTTGTACAAAATAAAAATCACCATCCTTGAGCAGACTCCCTATTCAAACGCTCTGTCTGTATTTCTGCAGATGTGTTGGCTGGTCTCCGGGAAGACAAAAACAACATGCTTGTGTAGCTAACCTTATCAGCTACTGTTGAATGTAACTGAGAGGCACCTCGCCAGGCTTGCTAGAAAGGAAACCCATAATCACTTTATTGGCTCCATAAGCTCCTCGCACCTCTTCTAATTCACACCTCTGTTAGCCTCTCATGGCAGTCTGAGCCATGATCATGTTGCTGGGAACACAGACAGACAAGGAGACAGAGTTGATTTCAGATGGTTCTTGGGGGGCAGGATTGTTTTCTCTTTCAGCTCATCATCATAAAAAGTGACCAGGGTAGTTCCTATTTCCTTATGTAATCAGAAGCTACCGAGTCTGCCTCAGGGATTTCTTAAACATTTCCATGTCAAACACCCCCAGATAGACACATTACGGCCATGGGCCCCATTTCATAAAATTTTTTATTAACCTTTGAACAACTGATTAACCTAACAACTATTTAGTGGAGGGTAAACTCAGGCTCACTTTACCTACCTTTTATATTTGTAGATTCGAGTTCAGCCTAATTTTTAAGTCTTTAGTCAAAAATCTCTCATAAACTCTTAATATGTATTATTGTAGGCAAAATTAAAGTAATATAAATTGTCAGAAAACAATTTGTAAGTGTAAATGATAGAAAAAAAATGCAAATTAATGCTTAACATGACAGTTATTGGTGATTTTTACTGGTAGTTGTGATGCCTTATAATGACTAGTGTAAGGCACAGGAGGGGGTGAGGGGGTGTTGAGAAACAAGCGTAAATCCAGCAGGGGAGATGGAGCCTGGCTGGCCACGGGGGCTGTTGTTTTAAGCGTCAGACACATGGCTACAAAGGTGGAGGGGGAGGTCCCTCCTGGGTTGCTGTCCCCAAGCGGTCCTGTGGGAGCTCCCCAGCCAGCCTCTCTGTCGCTGTCTGCCCCCACCCACCCCACCCTGCATGGGGGCCCCAACCATCCCTCCACATGACAGCACAGAAGAATACCTCATGCTGTCTTTACTTACCCTCCTTTGTGCATTTTCAACATAGGGATACCAGACAAATTATGTTTAATGACTGGTGGTGTTTGCCAGAGGAATGGTTCCTTTGTTGCCAGTGCCAAGAGTGCTAAATGCAAACGTTGAGGTATGGAGCTACCCCTCTGTCCTATTTAGAAGATGCCCCTAAGTTGCTGGAATACACATTGTAGAGTGAGGAGGCAGGCTGAGCCACGCTTGGGACTCTTTTTCAGGTCAACACTAGGCTGAGTAAATTTCAAAATGCTGTTCTGATGTTCCAGCTGAACCATTTTCCAAAATTCTGCCATCCACTCTGACAGACCCCAAAACACTTAAAATCCAATTTCAAGCATACGAAAGCCTACGTGCATGTGTGCACATGCTTGATTCTAGACTACGACCTGGACCACATGACAGGTTTACATCAGTTTATGACAGTGTTTTCAAAAAGCCCTGTATTATCCTTCCACAAAACAATGCCAGATCAGTGTTTTCAAATTCAAACATTTTTAAAGTAGCCTTGTAGTGTAGACATAGCTTGACATACAGACAGAGAGCAACAAGGTGTTTCAATCTTCAGCCAGGACAATGACTAATGATTAACGGAAGATCATTTGCAGGGGAAAAATTAAATGAACATCTATCTAGTTGCAGAGCAAAGCAAAGAGTAGGTCTACATGTAAACAGATAAATGTTACACAGTACACTAAGATATATTGTAAGCTACTACCAAAGGCCTGTTGCCTTGATGCACTGATAGAGAGGCCACAAAGGTTCCCGGGTGACATCTAATGATATTGAGCACATACTGGAGCAGATTAAGCAATGTCATATCAATCCAATTAAGTCAATACAGATCTACAGAACTTAGGCTATGTGCACAACTTTCACATTGTAATGATGCTTTATACACAAGCACTCACTCTCTGTTTGGTGGGATACTTTGATCCATGCAGAATGGCACTAGCTTGATTTCTACTCTTCTTTTTAGTAAGCTTCAGTATTAGTCAGAGAAGTGCAGAGAAGTGCAATAAAACAGAGCTAACAGTGTGCCAAGCTATGATTTATCCACAATGGAGTTGAATTACAAAGGAACTTTCAAACAGGAAAATGTTAATTGATTTCTAATCAATGTAACTGAGCTGTGTGGGCCAGGCTCTGATGAACACTAAAAGCTAGGATTTCTTCTAATTCCAGGAGTCTGAAAAATGAGGAGGAGCAGAGATAGGAGACCTTTTTAAAAAGCTGGAGTCAGTCTGATTGCTCCCCAAGGAGACATTTCCACCCCAGTGTCCCACAAATGACATGTTTGTATGTAACATAATATGCTTTCTTTAAGAGGTGACGCGTTAGCAGGAGACACATTCCTCCCAGTGCCCTACAGTCGAACACTTTCAGTTTTACCATGCTGATGAAAATGTGTTGGTTGTTCCACTGCAACCTTGTTTCTAGCAGCATAGAAAATAGTGTTAAAAGATAATACATGGTGAGGTGTCTGGTTAAGCTTGATTTATACTCTCTGCTGATTCACAGTGTTATTGCTGTGGACAGCCTCCAAGAACAGGATTTAATACAAAAAACTTTGAGTGTTTTGTCCTAAGCTACTGATAATTTCTGACCTGGTTGTCCACGGATTGGGTACAAGACTGATTTTGTTTTTTTTTTTGGGAAGTGAGCCGATGCAGACAGAATGGATGCAGTAGGCCTTTGCGACAAATCAACACCCATAATGGTCTGTGTGAGACAGAGGTAACTGACGGGCCATAGGGGAAATAGGCAGATGCAGTTGAGGTGAAAAACTGCACAATACATAAACTACAAGGCCCCTGCATCCTGCTCCCACATAATATTGATGTAGCGGATTGGTTGACTAAAATACTGTGAGCAAATCGTGAAGTGTGTTTGATTTAAAAGGCAACACTAAACATCAAGGGTGCCCCAACATGGGATGACACCAACTTTCAAATGTGCATGATATTACAAATGCAGAGTTTTATCAGTGGGTGATAGGCCTAATGATCATGGGGTGATCTTGTTTAGCATTCTGTTGAATGAAATGTATGTTTAAAAGATCTGCACTGTACCTTTAAACAACCGTGCAGCATTCCCAGGGCTCTTGTTTGGGTTGATTTAGATACAGAACTGTGCAGATGTCTATGTGGGTAATAGAGGTGAGAGCAATATCTATTGTAAAAATTCATGCTTGTACAGAGACAATCCAAAACAGTCTAGTTATTGGTTATTGATTACATTACACTGGTTAAAAATACCCCAGGGTGGGATATTAACTTTTTGGTCAATCAACCACAGCATCGGGTAGATTCCCAAATTCTACCAGCCACTCATATTTTTTACCAGCCACTTTTTAACATCAAGCACAGCTTGAAATTTTTGCACACTTGTTTACATATTTTACCAAATGACATATATCCATTAATTTTCAAAGAATATAATATAAGAATATAGTGTACAGAAATAAAGAATGTAATTGACTCATGCATGTTGCTGTCGTTAAAATATGGGAACACAGCAAGCAGAAGCTGCACTCCTACTTCAATGTTCAAGAAAAAATAATACATACATAAATATTACTTTTTGTGTAATCACTGAACTGTGTTTATTAAAGTAAAATGTTTACTTAAAAATCACTACTTTCATTTAAACAAGCTTATTTGAAAAACTATGATCAGGGTTTTCCCTGCCTTATAATTTCTTAGGCGCACCGCCTAGACGTTTTCACCGACCGCCTAGATCAAATAAACGAGGAAAGGGGGAAAAAACGCATATCGATATATTCAATCTGCGGCTCCTTTAGGAATCTGTTGTTGATAGATACACACGGAGCTAGACGGGAACGCCCACAAACGTCACATCCGGTTTTAGCCTGGGTGGAAAACAAAGCCTTAGCGACCATTGAGAACAACGAGCGGACAATAGTCAAGAGCTGCTGTGTGACGTTTTGCTCATCGAATATCGCAAAAAAAACTAATTAAAGTTCATACGTTTGCCAAACATAAAAACAGAGCCTATTAGGTACCGGCCGGTACCACAGCCGGCATCAGGCGGGCCAGCCGCGGTACCGGCCGGTACCTAATAGGCTCTCTAATAGGCCGGCATCAGTGCCCACCCGGTCAGGTCGGTAGGAGTAGTAACATGGAAGGGGGCAAGCCAGTAATTTCGCCTAGGGCAGCAACATAGCCACTGAGTCTTAAGAAGAAAAAACTGACTAAGAGGTGGTCATTAGCAAACATCTGTATTGGTCAGCTCATGTGTCAAAACAACTAGCCTACCTGTAATTCACTCAAATGAGCTCCATAAACATGATTAATTCATTACTGGCTCTTGCTGTTTGATATTAAGGTAAGTTTAATTGAACACAGCTGTAGAAAATGTAATAGTGTATCTTACCAGGCGACTCAATCAGGTAGTTGTAAATATCTCCGTACGTGACCGGAGGCCATTGAGTTGGATCGTCTGTCCAGTCCTTAATAACACAGGGACAACGATCAATTGCGATTTTGGACAGCGTTGTCAGGTATCGTTCTTTGTCGGCTGGCGATAAAGAGTTGATGTAAACCATTTGTATTGATTTGAAAATCTATATTTTACTGGAAAAAAGGATTCAAAAATCGCGCTAAATGAATGGAAATCAATGAGAGCAAACCAATGTTTTCCACCCAGGTGACTCCGCCCCCCAGCTATGACGCGCTGATGACACTACGCCGTGTGTATCTATGCTAGCTTGGATTGTCCGGGGGGAGTTAGGCGGGCACTGGGCCATATGTCATGAAATACTGACAATGGAATTAACCAATCACTGCAGCGAATAGTTTCTGCGTGAACGCTGAGAGGATGGCTTTCAGCCGCAACACATCCGCTGTAGGCTAGGCGGTGGTGGAATGTATGAATCGCCTAGCGCGAAAAACACAAGCGCTCGCAAATACCAGTGATCCATTGACCATTTGGGTGACTTGTGTGAAGCGTGCAGATTAGCCAAATAAAACGGAATCTATTTTTAACGCGGAATTTGACATAACAGCTGCACCGGCACCGCACGAGCCAAAGGGCAGAGAAACTCTCCAGGCTACAGCAGCGCACTGACATAGATTGTGAAACAAAGTGAAGAGTTGCCACTCCGCTATATTTTCACTGGCTAACAGCAGCACACTGGCTTAGCTTGTCTATTCAGAGAAGAGGTATCACTTCGGATTTTTTTTTTTTTTTTTCAATCTGTGATTGAAAAATACCCCACCCCCCACCCCGGCCGCCGCCACCTAAGACCTAAAATTGGCCAGGGAAAACCCTGATGATGGTTCAAACTTTTCAGATAGGACACCCTGTGACATCAACCAATTTTTACCAGGTGGCTAATCACACTAAGAAGAAAAAGCTGCTCAATTTTTATGGCTACAAGGCATCAACACCTGTTTGGCTTTATGCATCATAGACCACCCAATTTCACATCTCCCCTTTACTAATATGTCGCCACTTTTCTTAGGCTCACTTGAGTCACAAACTGGACAGTCTACTATAAGGTGGACACACCATCCATCTTTTTAGGATCTGCCAGCCTCTTCATTCCAGATTCTCTACGCAAAATCTTGAACTGCATAAACTCCAAAATTCTTGAACTGCTAGGACTAGCAAATTTAGCTTTGATGCCATCGCCCCTGGCAACAGCACCTAAGGAAATATTAAACAATGCTCTCACTGGCTGTCAGCATAGTCAATCATAAGTCACTGATTCTTGGGAATTTGGATAAAGAAAAATGCTATTTCTTTTTAATAAATAAAAAGAATCAAGGGCATAATCAGGGGGTCCTTTGCACATTTGTAAGGTTTATTTTTAATTTTTATTAATTTAATTATTATATGTTGGCCCATGGTCTACAAAACCAGTTGTCCTCGGATAGGAGATAATCATTTCAACTTGATTAAAACAACAAAAAGTAATAATTTCATTGAATAATATATTTACCACATGAAAGAGTACATCATAATTTGTATTAAAAACTACAAACGATGAGTTTTGAACAATATTTACTATTATTTTGTGGCTGCTCAAAATGTGTCCCACATATTCGTCACCACTGTCATTTATTTATTTAAAAAAAAAAAAAAAAAACTCTACAAATACAAGGTCAGTTTCATTCCTGAGGACCCCTTTTCAAACCTTCAGCTCTACTGCATGCTTCATGACCACTCAGGCTCCTGGAAGTTTGCTATTTTCTCTTAAATCTCTTCATATTTTTGGACACTGCTACTATCACAACCATAACATGTCAACACCGTCACTTTTGTATAAAAAATATTAGATTAGATTATGGCATAAATGTATACTTTTTAAGAAGAGGTCTGATGTAGGTAGCAACAGGGGGAAACAAGATGGCTGATGTGAACAACTCATGCTTATTATGTGAAAGAGCAGGTTTTTGTCTCCACCGTCAGACGTCACCACCGTCAGGTTTTCTGTCTGACGGTGATGACTGAAGTCTGAAAAATGCTTATAACAGTGCTCAGGATTGTTATTTTTTTGTACCAAATAGTTAAATAAAGTTGTTAAGCAAGAAGCCATTGACTTGAGTGGTATAAATTTTGGAATTGTATATTGTAATGAGGCCACTGTCACCACCGTCAGATTAGTGTCACCACCGTCAGAGGCAGTTATATTTGTTTTAAATGAATATGCTTACAATATGTTTCTTTGGTGCTGTTGAATTATTTAAGTATTAGTCTCTTTTAATTAAAAAAAACATGTTTTTCATAAAAAAAAAAAAAAAAAAATTACGGTGATGGTTTTGACAAAAACAAAGTAGCCTAATAACCGGGAAAACGCCTATTTTATGAAAAAAATGCAAAATGAGGAGGTTGCACCGGTACATTGCTGAACAGCCAAGACCTTAGCTTATAATGATATACCTTCAGATTTTGTAATTTAACTCACTTTTTTTCAAAATTAAAACCTGCTTTATCCAAATTCCCAAGAATCAGTGAAGTGTGTGTATGTAGTGCTGTACTGCATCACAGCGAGTGTAAGGTGTGATCGGTGTTCTGGGAAACAAATTGTCCGCCTGTCACGTGTCAAGCAAAAATCTCTTGGCCGTTAACTCAGATAACTCATAGTTGACCCATCCCTGTGGCGAGTAGGTTTGGCAAATGTTCATGATATTGCTCAAAATCACCTGCATTTGGCTGGTGGTGGATCCTAATTTCCTACCCTGAATTACACTAAAGTTAGGATTGCCTACGCTAAACATAGCTCATGTACTGTATCACTGCACTTATGTAGGTTGCAAATTAGCAGGTGACAAGTCGACAGTTACCCAAAACTGATGCAGGGTTTGAAAGTGGGGCTAAAATACCAGTACACTGAGCAAGTTACGCTGAGCTCAAGTCCCAGTGAGTAGTGGGATTTTGAGTCAGTGTAAAAGGGGTATAAAATTAGCACTTCTGAAATGTGGCATGTGATGTCATCATGTATTTTTTGATAACAGTAAAATGAGTGTGAAAATATTGTAGATTTAAGGTAAATATGATTTTTAAAGACAGATATACTATAAACAAATGAAAAGAAGCAAATTAATTAATTAATTACTTAATTAAGTTTATACACAATTCTTAATATGCCTTTTAAGTGCATTTAGAGCAATTCGGCTGGTGGTGGTTACATTGGCTATCAGTTAAATCAGGGGTGAGCAGTCGTATATTCAAGTAAAACATTTCAAAGTTTCACAACGACATGTGTTCTCCTGAGTGCTGATCCATTATTTGACTGTTTTCTTTGCCTACTTGTAGAAAGAGCACTAGTGCAGATAAACTGTTGTTCTTTGGGGAAATCTAGATTGATAGATGATCTGTCATGTTGTGACATGGCAATTTGGCATGGAATGGTGCACTGTCACTGAGGTCCAGTGATCAAAGGAGTCACAGGGGTCAGCGGGACAGTTCACAGTTTTCACACCCATACCAGTTCCTTAAGAATCACTTCCTTAAGAATTACTTCATATTCTTCCATCTCATACCCCACGGTGTCTTCAGAACACTTAAATTTGTGTACAGCCATTATTTTGACAAATCAGTTCCCATCTTAACATTGTACTCACTAGATCCACAATTTTGTTTTCTGTAAAATCTTTCATGTCAAGCAATCATTGCTGCTGTTTTTTTCCTTCTTTGTTTTTTGTTGCTGTCTCCATCTTTGGTAGCATTTGTTTCAGTGGTGTCTTTGTAGAGATGATTGCTACCGCTGCACATGCTATCCACACAGTTCTTCCATATGCATTCCAAACAAGCCACTGTTGCTGCTGCTGGAGCTTCCTGTACACCAGAATCTTTTTCCTGGGAAAATCTATCAGACTGCGGGTGTTTAGAGTAGCAATGTAGCAAATTTCAACGCTTTTATAGACCTAATACTGATCATTATATGGCTATAACTTTTTGTTAATTTTAAGTTAAGTACACATCATTGACCTGGTGCAGGGGGAAGTGGGGGAGTCCAGATACGAGGCTCTTGGGATCAAAGAAATTCTCAGCCAGCATGGGTGCTGTTTGACTGCAAAACCTCACGTTTTGCCCCTGACTAGAAGGGATTCACTGTGAGATAGAGACAGAGAGGGGATCAGTGGCCGGCTGTGGGAGGGGAGGGTTGAAAGCAAACAGCCCACTGCCAGTGTGATATATGTTTAAGCCCACTGGGTGCAGAGCAGAGACACCCAGCTTAAGATCTTTAACTCGTCTCAGCAACCAGGATGGTCGATCCCTGTGACTCAAGCTGTTGCTTTATTAAAGAAAAACAAAAGCCACGCTAAAATGCCCATATGAAGGCAAAGAGGAGAGCTAGCAAATCTGTTTAGTCGTGTGAAATAAAAGATTTTTTTTCCCCTCACTATAAGATAGAAATACATCATAGGCATGTGTGACCTATGTTATTGTACATAACAGTAACCTTAAAAAATCTGTGATTTGAAGTGATAAAAAATTTCACCAAGTAGGTGTGAGTTTAAATCATTTCTTGTACAGGGCATCCTTCACAATATTTGAAAGAGCTGAGTTACGTAACTTCTGCTAAGGGTTTTTATTACTTCTTCTTTTCTGAGAGGAAAATAAATGCATATCTTCATGCCAATGTAAAACGCCATATTACTCAAAGGTTTGTGGAGGCCTCAATAAATGTTTGATGTGTATAGGCTTGTATGCTCGACAAATCACTTAGGAGATTGTGCATATGGAGTGGTATTTGATCTGATCATAACAGCCAAGTTGCTCAATAGCAGTTTTCTTGTATCATTATTGAGAAACTGATACGTTCAAACTTTTTCAAGTAGCCCTAATACAGACTTCATTTAGCTGTCACAAAGAATAACATCTTTTGGCTAAAAATGGCCAAATTCCTCAGCAATAGCCTTCACCACAAGCTGACGCAGTTTTAATGCTCCTCAGTCAATCAGTGTAAACTGATGTGCAGGGATGGAGTTCAAACTGACTGAAACTATGATACATCTGCATGACAAATATGACATTGATCCACTGCCGTCAACTCCATCTGTTTTTTCATTTAGCACAGTCCTCTAACCAGTTGCTCTGACAATTCTTACCAGTGCCGTGAAAAATCCATCACAACGACTATACACATTTATTACACCAATTCAGCTTTCCAGACATTAAAGTATGAAAATAGTGGCTCAGAGAGAGAGAGAGAGAGAGAGCAAGAGAGAGAGGGAGAGCGAGAGAGAGGGAGAGCGAGAGACAGAGAGAGCGAGAGAGGGAGAGTGAGAGAGAGAAAGAGAGAGAGAGAGAGAGAGAGAGAGAGAGAGAGAGAGAGAGAGTGAGGGAGGGAGTGAAGGAGGAAGGGAGGGAGGCCTGGTACACGACCCTGAGACTGACTCACAGTTACAATTTTCTGTGTTTTTTTTCTCTTTTAAATATCAGTCCGCCGCCAGCTAAGCTCTGTGAGTGAGACGAAGACTGCTATTCGCCATGCTGTAACAATTAATTAGGAGTCACTCAAATTACCTGAGCAGTCCACAGACAGTCAACTGAGAAGCTCCCACAACCGGAGAAGACGGACTCAGACCACCCAAAGCCTCAAAGGGAGCACCAATGCTGTTTCTGTGAATGATTTCAATTGTAGCAAATGTGAATAAAGATGTTTGATACTGTGCCCGTGTTGAGTAAAACACTAGAAATTACATTTGGAGCAGCAGCTCATAAGAGTAGCTTAAAGCTTAAAAGAGGAAGTATTAAGAAGTGGAGATACTGTATTAAAAAGGTTCTTTTAATTTGACATTAAAAAAGCAGTGAAGACAAAGATAAGCTGAGGCAAAAATTTCAGCATTGCTCAGAGCACTGATGATCACCTAGTGCAGTGAAATGAATTTTGCTCTTCAGCTAGCCAGTCCCATTGGTGGGTTTATTATCTTCATTTGTTCAAATCCACAGAAATATATTTTAAATTCTAGAGGAGATCCTTAGGTTTCCAAAAATACTAAATATGCGCATTACAGGGAATTGTGTCTAAAATGATACACAAACTATCTAGATGCTATTTGATGTAAAGCTGCAGGCATAGAACAGTGGGACCTTGGGTTTGAATATTTCACTAAATAAGGTAGCTTCAAGGAAGCTCTGCAACCAGCAGATACAGAATATGTATGGGCCATTGTTGTACAATAAGGAAAAAATGTTTTTTCCTAAACTTTAAAGCTGAGAAATTTAAGAGAAAATCAGAGTTCAAGGGTTGATGTCCTAATTTTAAGGTCTGATGTCCTAACAGGCTGCGTTTCCATTTCTTTGGTGTTTTTAATAACAGCAAAAGGGCATGGTGCTCTATCTTGGGGCCTGTGCAGAGGTTGTGGGAGGATAGTGGTAAGGTAGATCAGGTGAGACAGTCACCACTTGACAGACAGCGGTTCGATATCCTATATGTCTACCTAGCTGCTTTATTTAATATTTCACTGAATAGCCCATTTCACCAAATTCGCTTCATCAACAAACAGCCTTGGCTGGTGAGGACAGATAGGCAAGTGTTCCCGGTGAAAAGAGCTGAGCTGCGGAGTCTGTGGTAGGGCTGTTATTATTGTCTTTCTTAATCTGCTTGGCGGGAAGCCTGTTTCTGCAGTGGCTCACACTACTTATGTTATGTTTTCTTTAACATGGCAAGATACAGCCTATACTTACTGTTAGAGTTTACCGATATGGGTTCTGAGGGCTGATCATGACATTTTCATGCTGAAGCGACCAACTACTGATATTTTGCACAGATAATTCGGTATCTGTTTTTTTATGTAAAAAATTACAAGGAATCATTGCTTCCTCCAGAATCTTATTCCTGTCAAGATGGAACCATCATGAGATGCTAAAACTGATTCGACACCTGGACTAACGTATTCAATGACAGTGAAAATGTGCAAACAGTTTTCTATGTAGCTGTGGTCATTAAGGAACCTGTAATCTGCAGTGGGTTAAATGACCAATATTAATTATTTTATGGGAAAAGTCAGTAGTCGATACTGTTACACTGTTTGATAACATAAATTTGGGATGTTTAATGTTTTGCAGTTGCAAAGAGCGGTCTGCACTGCATTATGGTCTATAGGTTTTTGGATAAATCAGTATGGCTAACTCTTCAGCAATGGATTCCTGCCTGTATGATAAGTGAGCATCAAGGCAAAACTGACTCTAACATCAAAACCTGGTATTTAAATTAATGTTTTACATGCCTAAAAATGTTTCTGGTCTCAAACTCAATTGTAACTGTGCTTGAAAGGTACGTTGCTAATGGTTGTTTGTTCATAACAGTGTTGAGGTGTTTTGAACAGTGTTTAACAGAAATATATTAATTGAATATGTTTTTTTAAAAAAAAAAAAACAGCACACTGACATACTGGTTAACAATACTCACCATAGTGGCATTCTCTGACTTTTTTACGGCTTTCCTCTCAATCCTTGACCAAGTAGTGTGGGACGTTGGCACTAGGTGGGAATTAGGTGAGCCGGGGGGTTGTGGATGAGGCTCAGGAGAGCTGACAGTGAGTGATGTGCTGCCGGTCATTCAGACAGTCTAAGATTGGCGTCTCCAAAGGTCTTGGGAGCAGAAGAAACAAACTGGGGTCAGACTAAACAAAGCCCTGTCCACCCCTGCCTCTCCAGGGACTACAAAGGGCAAAGCTGCTCCTCTCAATCCACTTTAAACCCATCCTGGGGCTCAGAGCAGGCAGCAGGTAAACTGTTTAAAGAGTTTAGATGCATAGATATGATATGATAGATATGTATAGATAAACATTATATAACGTTATCAGTAATATGATGCTGATCCTGTCACTTTAAAGATTTGCTTATGATAATCTTTCTGTCACATGTCAAATAGATCCTTCTAACACTAACAACTGAAAGCTCAATGAGCATCATGCAAATTGCTTTTGAGAGTAGTGGATCGAAATCTCTTA
Source organism: Myripristis murdjan (assembly GCF_902150065.1). Lineage (NCBI taxonomy): Eukaryota > Metazoa > Chordata > Actinopteri > Holocentriformes > Holocentridae > Myripristis > Myripristis murdjan. Next base: position 28,974,986 of record NC_043987.1, on the reverse strand, counting down.
AGATTTTGATATAGAAATCTAAGTCTCTGCATCAAAATCTTGGCTGACCAGTCATCTGGAATTACTTGAATAATAAAATCTACTGTTTCAGCTGGGCACATTCTCTGTAGCAGAGTACAGAGTCTTTATTTATGTCTCCCAGTGTCTTAAATCACTGGTCAGCTAAGCAGTAGTGGCAGCCAGCCAGTGGGCCACCAGGTGTCGGTCTTGCCAAGCTGGGCAGGAAACCATTTTTTTTGTTAACTGGCCGATGGATTTCAATTCTCACCAGCTACCTTCACTGTTTTGCCAGACAGTTTTTTTTTTAGAGGGAGAGAGATATTTAGAGAGAGAATCAGACCTCTAAACAATGTCTGGTTACCTGCCAAAGTGACTAGTGGAACAGATATAAAAGCTGTACAGACAAAATTTATGAGTGCTTGGATCGTGACAACTGTTAATTTGCCACTCTGGTGTCAAGTACCATTTGAACTGGTCACCAGATTGACTGAAATATATTTTCAGTCATGTATTCAGAGTTGATGGGGCTCTGTGACAGAATACACTAGTATGTGCACATAGAGTCGACCAAATTAATAAAAGTAAATGTCCTGAAACCAAGTAGAAAGAAAAACACAAGGTCAGCTCCATTTTGGATTACATGTTTGAAAGACTGATATCTTCTGATTACTGCTTGCTTGGTTTGGTTGGCTATATGATACACATAGCCTGGTCTCAAAAAATCCTGTTAAAAGAGGAATTCTAAAATGTGTCTTAAGATGCAGAGATCATGCTCCATGCATAAAAAAATCAAGAAGTATATTCCTCTACCAGGAAAAGATTACATGAAAGAGAAATGGCAAAAAAGAGGCAGAAGTTTGACACTGAACTTGTACAAAATTAGGCTGTGGAGGTCATGTATTTTAATGATAATCAAAGCCTTAACCAAACTCTAATTACCCACTAAGCCTTGCTTTATTTATTTATTTAGGCTTATACTGGGACCTGAGTCCTAATTTTGTACCACTAACGTGTAAATGTGAGCTGGTATGACAATAAAGTTCCTTGAATCCTTGAATCCATAACCTTAACTCTCATTTTACCCAGTGTTGTTTTTGCCTAAACCTAATAACCTTTTCATGTGAAATTTGTGTGTTCAGTGTGTTCAGGTCATGCTAATGGCACATCCTCCAATTTGTGATGGAGGAACATAATCATCACATTATTTGTGACTTCAGCTGCAACTAACAAATATTTTCAATGTTGATTAATCTATAACTTACTGTTTCAGTTAACTGATCGTTTCATCTATAAAATGTTCAAACTAAGGATAAATGCCTAACTGATGTGTTCAGATTGGTTCCTTTTAAGTCTGAACAGTGGCCAAAACATACAACTTTTTTGTGATAATATGTAGAAAAGGAGGTAGTCCTGCACACTGCTGTAACTTGCCAAATGTCCCAATTTTATTCATAAAATACCTGTGATGTTTTGGTCAGAGACCTTTGTCAGGCTTATGGAATAAGATCAATACAATGATATACAAACGTAGTACAGTCATGGACTGGACTACCTCCTTTCTACATGTCATCTATTTTTGTACCTACACATGGGAAGAAAGAAGAATAAGGTGAGCTGAAGTTGTTCCTTTGCATTTTGTAATCATATGAAACTGACAAAAGCAAGCAATTCTTAGTATTTCAGCTGTATTTGTGACCATAACACATTGTCTGAGTTTGAGAGTAATCACTCATTTAATTTCTTACTCACTGCATACATAAATGAAACCGTAAAGACAAGGGCCCACTTTGTGTCTTATCCAAGCTGATACCACAACAGACATTTCAAACCATTTGTGTGTTCTACATACTGTACATAAAATGTTTTCTTTTTACAGGCACAACTAGATAAACTCACCCTGTGCGTCTTGCTTAGAACAGTATTTAAGGAGCATATTCCTCTCAAAATATTTGTACAATTCAGTCTGCTAGTGATTGTGTATGTTATCCTCATTTTGTGGGCTACTGACAGCTACAAAGCTAAAGCAAACTGCAACGTGGAATCTTCTCACGTAAGAACCACGGCACCAGTCCCCTCCAGACAGCTTGAATGGCAGTTTCTGTGAGAATCCAGTCTGAGCTTGAATTCCTTCCAGTATCTGTGAGACGGCTTAATAACTGTAGAATTAAACTAATTACAAACACAAAGTTATGGCGGCAGAGCAGATACATGCCAGGCTCAAAAACCCTGAGAGTCTGGACCTAGGCCTATCTCCTGATTCCAAAAACACGCTAGTAAAATAACTGGATTAAACTGAGTGTAGACTGAAGAATTTGTGTACACAAGTTTCATTTTGTTAACTCAGTTTTGTTTGTGGATGCAATAGGCTTTGGTACATTGGTGAGCCAATGTTGTGATTGTGAGTACAATCCATGGCTATGACAGAGTAATAATGTGGCGTTATGATTTTTGTCTCTAACAGACACTAACATTAAGATGTATGTTTCCAGGAAAAAGTGAAAGAGACAGAATTTCTGTTGCCATGGCTGCAGCCATTAAGCACTTTGAGTTCCCCGGTATGTGTGGATTCAAGGGCAAAGTCGTAATGAACAGTGGCATTAATGATACTGCAAGATGTGCTCTTGCCACAGCCCATATTACTGCAGTTAACTGTGTTTGTAATGGTGTAGTTTTTCAGGCACGTGTCTGAAAGAGGAGAGGCAGACGAAGAGCAGGATTCAATCATATCTAAGTGCATTACTGGAAAGCAGGGAGAGCATATGCAGTCATTACTGGTCATTACTGCTGTCATAAAGAGGTCAGGTCAGGCAAGGTGGAAGGGAGCTTCATCTGTCATTTTTCTACTGCAAAGTGAGTTTAATGGTCCTTCTCAATAGGTTAGAAACACACATGTGCAGCTTAAGATGCACGTTGCTTGAAGTCGTGATCTTTCACTCTTGCTTTTTAACATAAAGCATTGTGAGCCTGCAGTAGCTAAATTAAAAGGGGGGTTTTACCATCATTCTCGGAGCAATATATAGTTATCCACGTGAATTATATCTATTACCATTGACAGTGATTTGAAAGTGTGGAGGGAACAACAATGGAATGATAATAACAGTAATACTGTCGCAGCCATTGTGTGTCCTCCCCCACTCCCAGTTTGTTTGTGAAACTAGAGAGCGTGAGGATGGCTGGCCTTTGATTCTGGGAATCAGTAAATCAGTGTGTAGGCTACAATGAGACATCTCATTTGAGGTATTTGTGTATTTTTAGTTTATTGGTCCCTAAATGCCCCCTATCCATCTCTGACCAACACAGTGTTTTTTTTTTTTTTTTTTTTTTTTTTTTTTACTAGGGAATACACTGTTGAGAAGTTTATAGAATAGCACTTAAGTTCACAGACGGGTTTACTGCTGGCTCCGTGCGCTGGGTGTGAAATAACAAACATTTCTCTTAAAACTGTTTCACTGCTAAAAGAAAATGTGGGGCTACTGAAACCCAAATAGTGGCGGAGACACTGAGATTCCGATCTGCAGACACTTTTCCTTCTTCGGTGTCTACACATTGCACAGTGTCAATCTTGATTTACTGACTGACTTGATTTGATGACTATAATGTCAGCTGCAATAAATTCACCTCAAGCCAGGGACCAAAATAACATGCAAACATCATATGTTAAAATTCTTATCTTTTTTTTTAAAAAAAAGCAAAAACTGATGCCATTGTTCAGTATGCCAAAGTTACTGTGAAACAACTGTGAATATATGCCAGACAGAAGGAACAACATTCAATTATACATCCGTGCTGGTCTGAAAATGACCCAGCCTTAGTTATTTTTATCTTTCATTATGGAAAAGAGGAAATCAATCAATGATCATGATCAATGATTCTTAATCACTGTTCAAACTGTACGCTATGAAATAGTAATAGTAATAATGATAATATCAATACTGCTACCTTTTCAAAAGTCATCAAAAGGGAAATCCATCACACAGGTGTGCATGACAATATGTAAGAAGTTATGATGGGAGCCTCTGTGTAGCACTTGCAATCTTTTGATCTCTTTTTTTTGTATTAGCAGACATTCACTCACTATCATAGGAATTAATGTCTTGCCGTAACATATTCCTTTTGTGATTTCAGTAATGAGAGTTAAATACCATCTTAAAAAAATCCCAGTGGGTTTGTCACACAGCTAAAAACTATTCATCTACCTGCTCTGACATGTCAGCATCAGTGGGTCTGTTACATCTCGGTTATTCAGAGATTAAACACAGAGGAATAAATCATAATGTCCTTAACCCTCCTTGGATCCTGCGTGACTGCAGGATAATAAGATTTTCTTTGGTTTAGTGAAGTCACATCAGCTTCACTGGAACAAAAAAATGGTAAATCTCACCATTGTTTTAGTACAGGTCTAGTGTTTCTCTCTTTTTTCATGAAAGGTATTACTATCATTTAACCTAATCCAAACAATCACTGACGGCAAAGCTGTGTTCCAAGAAAAGCACTTGAATACTGCTAGTGCAAATCATGCTATTTATCATTCCTAGGCAAACATGCCTTTGCATTACATGCATTTTAACAGACACCCTTATTTTCTGGGTTCTTAACACCCTCTGCCACTTATTCATGCAATTGGTATATCAGCACACCCCTGCCTTATGTGCTCTGCAGAGGTTTTGAGCAATAAATAAATAAATAAACACAATTAAAAAAAAAAAAAAAAAAAAAAAAGACAGTAATCTGTTCTTCTGTTGCAGAGGTATAATATGAGGTGTTGCATGCCAGAGGAATTTAATTTAATGGAATTTATAGGGTGATAAATCAGCACGGTGCCTATTCAGTAATCATGCTAAATTTTTGGAATAAGATGCTTACCAACAGGTTTGTGTGTGTTACATATTTAGAAAGGGTCAGGGAGAAAATGAATTGTCATTTCCAGGATAGTGGTACAGCAGCACAATGTAGTGGCAGCTTTGCCACTCAGTATTTATGCTAATGATGAGAGCATGCATGCCCCCTTTTGGCTCACTGGAAAAAGAGGAGTTGCCCTGTAATAGAGAATGCCAATCTGACAAGAGCTGAGAGAGAAAATACAGATTTTGCGACTGAGGGTCCAAAACGAAATGCTTCACCTACTTTATGTTCAGCCGTTCATGCTGCTTTGTTTCAAGTTGCTTGGCTGACTGCAGGTCTGGCCTGCTGATTACAGTGATAGACATGGAGGAATCTGGTGCTGGCTGCCAGAAACCACAGAGGGAAAGGAGAGGACCCTGAGTCTGCCGTCAGTCTGTGCTGGTAGGGAGAGGTAAACACAAGTGGTCCCTCCTTGGTATGCAGGGCTTATGTTGGCCCAGAGAGGAGCTGGGATCCAGAGGAGGTGCCAGTCTGTGGGCTGCACAGCAGAAAACACAATTATTTTTAATGAATGCAAAGAAACACCAAGGAAAACAAATACCTGGCATTAAGCTAGCGCCAAAGCCTTACAGTCTGTGTAATACAGCCTACAAGCACTGCTCTTATGCAATCAAATCCATACTAGCACAGACAAGCAGAAGAGCTTAGCCTTTTAAATTTAGAAATGCACTCAATGTAGCCACCAAAAAAGTGTAGATCTTAACTGCCTCTCTCTTTTTTCAGCCACTGGCAGTCGCACAGCACTTTTTGCACTGCTCTCACCTTTTCCTCTCAAGATAACAGAAAGTTTCTAGAGCCTTATATAGGTAACTATACAAGGCGTTAAAGTTTTAGAGTGTACAGTGGGTAGGCTGGTTCATACAGTCATAAAAATTATGTTTGCTGTGGTATCTGCACACCCAAACCAGTTTTTAAAATATACCTTTCACAAAATCTTTTATTTTAAACATTCTACTGTTCTATTTGTTAAGCCTGAAAATTTCATTTTTTTTTACTCTGTTAAAAAGAGCCACTGCTTCACATATATATTTTTTGCCCGTGATGGCTGAATGATATGGTGTTTGCAGAAAGACTGATGGTTGAAAATCAAACATTATCTTAAACAGTTTCTCTGATCTAAAATGCATAAATAGCCTGGATGGCCTGCCATCCTGGTGATTTCCAACTTCCGTAGTGGGAGACTAACTGAGACAATATTCTGTCTCCCTGTGTTTGTAAGGAGACCATTCATTACCAGACACACAATACTGGCCCTGTAAAGAGAGACTGCATTCACTAGGAACCAGAATGGCCCCCACCAAATGAGTTATCATACAGAAAGTTACAGTATTTGCTGTTAAACAAGCATGTTGTTTAAAAAATGAAGAGGCAAATACCACATATTTGGTATTGAACTTACATGTCCACTGAGGAGTTACAGCACTGAGACAGCCAATGTAAAAGAACTGCAAAGCACAAACCTTAATTCTTAGGGTGATATTATTCAATATTTCCCCTGAAAAGAGAGGTACAACTAAGTGAACACAGGAGGAGGCACATTAGTGGAAATCCATACCTGTGTTTAAGTGCCAAAAGTTTTAAAAATATATTCTAAAACTACAAAATGTAGTATTGTATTTTCAAAAATGGACTCATAGATCATCTACTGCCTAGAGACAACTTGCTCTTACATAGGAAACTGATGATCTGAGTAACTACTGAGGCGTAGTGAGGTGGTTTTGATGAATTATCATTCATTAAGATTCGATTGCCTCGAAATGTTTAGGATTTGGTAGATTTACAAGACTAAAGTGAACACTGGCAAGAAAAATCCAGCTGTACTAATATACCTGATGTTGACAGGAACCAGTATAATGCTGGCTGACTGCAGTGGAAAATACAACTTATTTAATATTACAATGTATAACTTTTAGACTATGTAGGTGGGGATGTAGCCCAGAGGGCAGCACAAACATCATCAGCTGGCATCTATACTTCTCCATCAACCTAAAATATTATCATCTCATATCCACAGATATCATCTATAGTAATAGAGCATGACACATCAATTAGCCTATTAATTGTTTTTTTAAATAACACAGACCCCAAGAAACCTGTGGTTCAGATGCAAAAACGTAAGTTCTTAATGCTACAGTTCTTAAAATGTTTATTTTGACCAACGAGTTTTTCTCTATGCTGTAACAAAAAAGTATATACTGGCATGTTAATCAGTGATCTCCAATCATATTTTCATCTGAAAAAAAAAATCAGGAAAAAATCAGGAAAAGGTATCTTGGCTCACTCGTGTGATCCTTCATGCGAGTCAGCATGTTTAATGCACAGTCCTCCACCAAAACATAGTTGATTTGCACAGCAGACTGTAAAAAAAAGAAACACATAAGAAGCCTATTCAAGGATCAAGGATTCCCTTGAGCGTAACGATATCTATAATTGTAATCTATTAAAAATCACAAAAAACGACATTGAAAAATAGGCTTCCAAGCAGAGCCATTATTTTGTTACCTCTGGCAGACAGCAAGGCACCTGGGAAATCTGAGCTGACGTTTAGGAGGAGCAGGAGTCCAGCAGAAAAGCTATATCACTTTCTTAAGCTAATTAGCCCTGTATATTACAAAGAAAAAAAACTCTAAAATACAGTGGCTAGCCAAGAAATATATTTGTCTTCCATTTGTGAAAGACTGGCAGTGGAAAAAATCCAGGACTGAATATTATTCACCCCAGTCATTCCAGGGGCTGAAATGCTGCATTAAAATAGGATCTAAGTGTCTGATTTTTGTCATTACTGCGACCACTATTCCCAAACAAAATGGATGAGTTTGTTTTGAGACAAGATTTCACCCTTTCAGATCAGATTGAGTTAGTTTGTTAATACTTTGCTCAAAGTTTAAAATGACTTCTTAATATTATTTGAGTTCAACATTGACTTTTTATATTAATTAATTAATATTTAACTTGTTGCCTGCACTCTAGATTTAAACCTGCTGACAAAAATGTTATTCAATCAAGGTTTATATTTCAAACAAACCTACCAAGTGAATTACTGAAAGATGCCTGGATTTAGTGAGTTTTTTTGTAGGATTCCTCAACATCTTCCATTTCCCCAGATTTCTTGGTTGGATATGAAATTTTTCACTGGGCTTCAATATGGCACAAGGAGACATGATTTCTTTCTAAACGTTTTCTAACTTTTGGTGTAATTGCCAGACTTTGCACAGTTTCAGTAGGACTTAATCCAAAATAGATCCACACACTAGTCCATGTAACCTTGACTTCTTGCAGGCAATGTACAACCTACACCACCAGAGGGGGGGAAAGGATCAAGTAAATCTTCGAGGGGGTGGCTTGGTAAAGAACAAATAAACCCTTGCAGAGCAATACAAAAGTTAAAAATCCCAGGCCTTCATGAATAGAAAAGTCAGATTAAAACCTTCAACTGAGAAATCAATAAAACACATGTCGGTTATCCATGGGCATGATGCAGCCTTGACCAAAACAGGTAGTTCATACTCATACTCGTACTTGGCCTGCATTTAGGCAACCTAGAAATAAATGTGCTTTTCTTATCAAGAATGTCAAATGAAATTCTAGTTACAGTCACAATAATGTAAATTATCACAGATTTTTTTTTTTTGTTAAAGAAAACTACTGTCTGTCAGTAACCCATCTGATTTGTTCTCCTGTGTTCATTACTATGCTGCTATATACAGTACTGAAATTGTTCCTGCAGCTCTCCTTTTCAATAAAATACATCACTGTCATTTAAATGAATAGACACCTTTCTAAGCCTTCTTATTCTGCTGATTACACTTTGTTTTTTAACAAACACTGCTCAGTATGGGACTCTCATGTAAAGCATTGAGATGGTTAATAAAATATCTCTCTGATAGAGCCCAGGGCTCTCAATTTGATGGATGTATTTAAAAACATGTCTTTAGGGAGTGCACTAGGAATCCAAGCCTCACTCACTCCTTTTTTTTTTTTTTTTTTACCATCTAAGTTAATATTCTTAGCCAAAAAATATGTTGTGCTGCAAACCTTCCTATAGCTTTTGAAAAGTCAAAATATCTTCCACCTATTGTTGGAAAATGTGATATATATTCTAACAGATAACTGACTTTCCCTAGATATATATATTTAGCACTGGATGAAAGCAGAAATTGGGAGTCTTTTTTGTTTGTTTTTATTTCAGTTTTTGCAACCTTTGCAGCAGTTTCTACCAGTAAATCTGACCATGTTTTATATTCCTCCTCCCATGCTGTGTGTTGTGTATAGCACTGTTTTGTTTTTTTTGTTTTTTTTTTTACTGACATAACAGCTCTCACTCATCATTGCACCTTCAGGATGGCTGTCTGCACTGTCCACTCACAGTCTTACTTGTTCGAACATCTCTATTGAAAAGACCATTGTGTGTTTGCTCCTCCATTATTTTGTGTTGTTACACAGTGGTTGGGAATGGCTGTTTACAGTCTCAGCATTTGTTTTGGTTATGTGTCCCTGAGGTCAAACCTGAATGAGGCTATGTACTCTAATTCTTCTTCCTGGAATTCACTGCGAAATGATTTAAAGCTGGACAAGCTGGTCTGTCTGGATCAGTTTAAACTGTTAATGAAAGACCTGGTGACTGTCAGACAATTTTTAAATAGGTCTTTGGCCCATGACCTGTTGACTGGTTTAATATTGGACTACTGCCTCTCTGAGTAGTTAGGTAGAATTTTTTTTTTTTTTTTTTTTTACTTTACACTGTCTTCTGTGTAACCTTTTGTATTGCTTTTGTTGTTTCATTGTTGTTCATGACTGTTAGTCTGCCAGTTTTAAATGTTGTTTTGATACAGTTTGCATGGCCAAGCCTCCCCTGAAAAAAAAAAACAGATTCCTGGTTTCAGTAAGACTCACCTGATTGAATAAAAAGTTAAATTGTAAAACAACATTAGTCCTCATTCCTGGTGAAGGTGAACTACAGGTGAACTCCCACAAATATTTGAAATAAATCAACAAATACATCAAGACAGTTGATGATCGTTTGTTGGCGTCAGTGCAAACATCCATTCGACAGAGTTCAGAATTTACTGTGGATAGACGGCCGGGTGTGTGAGTGGTGGCAGGGCGGTGGTGAAGATAGAAAACAGACGACCAAATTATCACTATACCACTACCAAAGTGACCTCATAGGAAGTGACCACCATCCTCTTCCCCCAGGAAACATCTGGGCCCACGCTCCACTTTTACAAATTGTCAGCAGAGAGACAAGAGTTATTAGGGTGGGGAAGACTGAAGTCAGAGTCAGGGTGGGAGAGGGGGGACAATGCTCCCTGCTCTGGTCTCACTCTGAAATATGTGGCAGCGAGGCAATACGCTGCAGTATGGGGGCAGCAAGGAAATGACCCTCCAATTCATTGTTTCCACTGAGAGCTCCTCCGAGACACAAAGAAGTGGGCTTACAACAATATATCAGCCGGATATTGGCCTGTTATTAAAAATCAGCTAAAAATCAGTGTTGTCCACCTCCAAGATGATGCATATGATGCTTTGTGACAACATGTCTTATCTGTATAATTGTACACTGGTTGTCTGTGGGAAGCTCTTACCTGAACTGAATACAAGGTAAGATTTTGATCTAACAATCAAGAACACATGGACATGTCCTGGCATTCAATACAGAGCTTTAATGTCCCATAGTGGTATTCATGCTAGCTGAGCAGTTTTTTCAGCCAGATAGAGGAGAAAAATATGCAGGAAACACATTTATTTATTTATTTAATTAAAACTTGGGCAACTCCGGTTTTCTGACTGTGCATTCTCTCATACACAAAGACGCACACAAAACACATTCCTTCACAAGTCAAGTTAATGTTACACAAGGGTAAAGTTACGTGATAAAATTGCTATTTCTTCCAGTTTTATGTTGTAAACTACACAAGGGATAATTAACGAGCCGTTAGCTAGGTGTGCGCTCACCTACTTGTTGACTATCCCGCTTACACCCTGGTCATTTACCGACAAAATTAAATAAATAAATACAAAAAAAAAAAACATTCACATATTGTTTTACACTCAAAATTGACAGGCTATGAAGCATAAGCTTACCGTTGTTGTGATGACAAGGAATCATTTTTGGACCAAGTTGCTAACTCAGCTGTGCTGCCGGCAGTTGATAATGAGCCTCGACAGCTGCGCTTTTTCATGTTGCTATGGTTACAAGTTTGAATTTGGAGTTGAACGACGTGAGGAATACGCAGGTTTAACGCACAGCTGCCAGCCAATCAGAGAAGAGTATTCACCCCAACCATGGTATGGCAATATTTATTTATTTTATTTATTTTATTTATTTATTTTTCAAAATTTCTGTGAGTATAACAACATTTGACTTGTGCAAGATTGGGAAAAGGCCAACTGACTTAATTTAGATAGCTAGCTAACCAACCTGTATGACCTGTATAATGTTACCTGCCGCCATATCTGGAACAACAGCTTACTATTATGATCTGGTTACCTCAAACAAGAGCTGGTAACATTACTCACCCTGGATGTAGTTTTAAGTTAGGTCCATTATCATCCTCTATCAAAAGTCTGGATCACTTATAACGTCCCTCAAGTCAATTATCCCGTGGCGTCCAAGAATGGCCCAGTTTGTAGTGCTCGAAATACAGTGCACGGGAGTCATAGAACATGTGATTATTAAATTAGAATAACCAGGCCTGTGGCTGCCATCCCATGGAGGCCCTGCTAACTTATTTCTGAAAACAGTCAGTAAGTCTGTGAGAGGAATTGCAGTTTCTGGGCCCTCTTGAGTCCAGCAGAGTTATTAAGGGAAACTTGGGGATGGATGTGGAGGTTTCACAGCGTGAGAAATAGGCAGCTCTGGATTTTATCCGTAACATGTCTATGTTACAGAATGATTAATCAAAATCCACCCTTATACACCTTCCAGACAAGTTAATTAAGGGATCATCAACGAGTAGGAGTATGTTAATTGGTTATTGCTTTCCTTTGACTCATCATCTGTCTATTTTTTTTTATATAGCCTATATATTTTTGTCCCTCATCACTCACACACAAACACAAACTATTTCTTTTGATAGTAATATGGTGCAAAGCGTAGTAATTAATGTGTTTGCTTTATTCATAAAGTCAGTATCAGACTTTGCAATTATAAAAAGACGAAACTCTTCAGTAGCCAAGTGTTTGCATTGTTTTTTGAGAGTTTTAGCAGTCTTTGACCTTTAAAGACATTAACACTCACAAAATGCCAGGATTTGTAACTTTGAGTCTCACTTTAATCGCAAGGTATTATAGGTTAAGTAGAGTAATAGTGTATTATTGTTCAACTGACCAGGCTGGATCACTTATTAGTAAATACAAAACAATCCTTTACTGTGATGGAAAGAATGCATTACACAAACATTGTATAACACAACCAATGCACATGGATTACAGAGCAGATTCCCAAATGAAAATTTATTCATCTGTTGCACAGTAATACAAGCTGATGATTGTAGGATCAAATCCATATTCACCTGAAACAACAGGAGTACTGAGGTTGGTTGTAGTCTTATACATTTCTGCCTAAAAAATGTTTGATAGTACATGCATTATTTTGCATCCATAACTAAGCAGGATACTGTATTGTTACATGACCTTGCACGGGTAACTTACCCTTTCAAAAGTAATCTCAAGTAGGCTATAATCCTAGAATCTTGGGTGTAACTCTAGTAGCTACAGCCAAATATACAGTTAATAACACCTCTGAAAGCAAATGATTATCACAAATAAAATGTGTATTCCAGTGATTGTAACTGACAATGGGGAGATTTAAGTGTTAAATAATACATACAATAAATCAAATTATATTTTTATCTGACTGTCACATATGTAAAATATGTTTTAAAAAAAATCAAATGTTCAGTGCCTCCAGAATTTTGCAGGATTTTACAGCCAAATTAAGAGGTCAAAGCTGGTTATTTGTGAAGAGCTGCAATCTTTACCAATCACTGTTGTGGATTCACCACATTCACTATCTCCTCTTTAAAGTAATAAAAGACTCACAAACTGCCTTGCAATTTGTCAGGATTCAGTGCAAAAAAAAAAAAAAAAAAAGGAATATATTTATCCCAAATTATTCCAAATAAACTCCAAAATCCTGGAGGGAGTGGACGTTAATTGCACACAAAAGCCAGCACAGTATTTGTTGATACAGCACAATGGAACAATACAGATTTCATACCAGCCCTTTAATGAGGGCAGCCTGTCATGCACATGCTGCAGTCAACAGTATGCTACAATAACATGTAGCAATCCACACTATGACACTTTCACCCACTACCACAGGAAAAAGTCACAATCAGTCATATCAGCATCCGAATAATTCACAGAAAATAAAAACTAGAATTTACTGAACAGTGTGTTAATAGTAGCCCTTGGGCATGAGGCAATCCCCATCAGTTGCATTCATTTCTTCTGGCAGTGGTTTTTGTAATTGCTGCAGGCCTTCTGCATGTCTGTTAAGAAAGCTGGAACCCCACTCTGTTGAGAACATAAGGAACACGTCTGTATCAATGAACGTCACGGACAGATATGCCGAGCAGACACACCCAGGAGGGGCAACAATGAGAGGAACTATTGACATCACTCTGCAACACATCTGCAAGCAATAACTGTGGAAAGCCATAAAAAAGGCAGTGGATTGAGCGCTCTTAGGCTTGTGAGTGAACCCATTTAACACCCTCTTTTAAAGTCCTCATCAAGGATCTTTTTGAGTTGATCAGCTATGAGCATATGCACATTTTTGAGGATTATGACCTGCTGGCGGGAAATGCTTTCTCCACAACTTCCACATGCCACTGTAACTTCAAAAATCCATTTTGCTCAAGTGCTTACAGTGAATGCAATCCTAAATCATTTGCAGCTTCGTAAACATGAAACACTCATGATCAGATTGCATTTAAAAAGCCCATTCTGTAACTGGAATGTTTAGTGACTCCGGTGGGAAATGGACCCCTAAGCCTGGAAGTGTTTTTACCATGCTCCACCCACTGAACTACAGAACAACACAATGCAAGGTGAACATTGTAAACATCAATAAATTATTACCACATTAACACTGAGACTTTAGCACACTGGCTATAAACAAATGAGACCACTGCTAAGAGGGCGGCCTCTATCAGCCTCTACACTGCATTCTTCATTTTGTGGGCTTGATTTTGCACAAAATTGTATTGACTTATGGCACAGAGATTGCTTTACATCACAAAGCAGATCAAGTTTTGCAGCAATAATGGAGATAAATCTTGCAGAGTTTCTGGCAGGGACAGATGGAAGCAAGAGTAAAATGCTTATGGAAAACTTTGTCCAAATAATCATCCCTCCCATGGTCTCTTTTACTTACTGTGCTAATAATAACGCATCAATTAATTTTATAATAATGTACTGATGTCTTAAATGGTACAAAGCATAGCACCTTTAACCTCTTTAACCTTGTCGAGTTAAACCCACAGGACTTTATTTTACATTGTAGTGGAGACCCCAAAGTTACCAAATTATGTCCATGTCATGCACTAATAAAGGGAAATTGGTGTAAAATAATGCACTCCGGATATTTTTATTTGACGTAACTGATGATAAAACAATGGCATCCTGGGTTTGACTATTTTACTCAATACAAGAGTGATGTAACTTCAATAGTGTTGCAACCAGCACATACAGAATATGTATGTGACATTTCTGTACAATATGGGGATTTTTTTTTTTTTTTTTTTTTTTTTTTACTTTGAAGCTAATTCGATGGGAAATTAAAGAGGTGTGATCAGGGTTCAAGAAATTAAATTCATTTTCAAGCTTTACATGATTTATGGTGCAGGGTTCTTGTATATTGGTGAAAAAAATAACTTGTTTCAAGTGACAGAGACACGTATGAATATATGACAAAGTAATAGGTGCACCCACCTTAGCTGCCCAGTTCACCAGCCAGGTGGGAATCATGCCACCAGGGTTATCAAAGTAGTTCATGAAAACTGAAACAAAGCACACATTTATTCTTGATGAGTTCAAATTTAAACCGTTTCACGCACCAAAACCTGTTTCCATCACCACGTGTGAACGTGTTACCTTTAGTGCCACAGGCGCCGTCGCTCTCCATGGCCACGCTCTGCTTGTAGTCCTTCACCCTCAGCACCCCACTCTTTTCTGCACAGGGGGTCTGCGTGGAGCTTCTGGCCAGGATCACCGAGATCTTCCTGCCATCGACAGTGAGGTCTCTCCGCTCCCTCACATACACATACTGAGGATTGGACTGTTAGGGAAGACAGGCCGAGGTAATGCGGCTCCCACCCAACGTGCAAAGGATCGGTTACCTCTTGGGGAAAGTATGCTCTTCAACATTGTTTCGCCCTCGAGAGATGTCTTCTTTTCAACTGTGTAAACAATACTCGGTTTCACTTTACCAGGTCTCACCCCACTGCGGTCGAACAATGTGTAAAAATGTGTAAAATGGTGTGCTCACAGCTGTATGTCCAGATGAAAACTATTATGTGTTTCAGCACACATGCAGTAAGTGGGGTACAGTTAGTTTATAGTTTATAACAGATTGACCAAAAGGATACATCTCGGTTCGACAGAGGAAATGGGTATTTCACTTCCCAGTAGATGGCTGTATGTCCGTCAAAGTCCTTCTCATACAGCTCTGTGCAAGAAAAAGGACAAAGTAGTGTAAAAATGCAGCTAAACATCAGTGATATAATACTGTGAATACTTGATACTAAAGACTGTAAAGCAGTTCTCATCCATGTGCCACTGAAGCCCAGGAGTGTCTGTAGGTTTTCTTTCCAACCAAACACTAAAGCAGCTCATTTCACTGATTACCAGGCATGTCATGCAACAATTTTTTTTTTTTTTTTTTTGAGGTGGTACAGGCAAGCAGGCACAAAATATGTCCTGCCCATGATTTACCAAGATGCCGCAGTGCAGGTTTACACTTGTGAAAATTGCGTATGTGGTCATGTGTTTTAGGGTGTTCTGATGTAGAGCCACAAAAATATGGGAGGAGGGAATGGAAATTAATTCAAATGGTTTCCGAAATCTGGTTTATCTACCTGTTTATCTGACTGGTTCAGTCTGCCTCTGAATTCAACCTGCTGTACACGATCAGCCAGCCCGCATTAACTGTCTGTCAGCTTGTAGGATCTGGTTATATCGTATTTCAGTCGCGACTGGACATCAATTTGGCCACAATCTGGATACCGAAAGCACCAACATTAATTTCTAACATGAAATGTCACAGCCAGCACGGATAAGGTGTGTAAAAGGTGAGTGTTTTCCCTCTTATCTCAAAGCTGAAGGCAAACAAAATTGGAAATTGAATTCCTCCTCCTTTAAAAGGTGACTGTTATGCCTGCAATCTCGAGACTGGAGACATATAAAATTGGAAATACCTTTCCTCATAAGTGGATTCTATACCTGTGCTGCCACTGCATTGGAATTGTCCGATAAAAGTTTGTTTTTGTGCAAAACAAAGTCATTGTTAAAAACATTTTAAGGAGCATGTCTCCCTTCGGTTTGAATGGACATGACGCCGCTGCTGATTACCACAGCTTCCCAGAGATAAGAGGGTGAACTGGTGAAATGAACTGCTGCAGTGATTGGTTGGAATGAAAACCTGCACTTTCTGGTCTTGATGCCACATGGTTGACAACCACTGGTATAGAGTCCTCTACTTCTATCTTCTGTGTGGTGATGCTGAAACACTGAGCAAACTGAGGAAAATCCATATTTTTCTGGTAAAGGCCCAAGCACTAACACAGTCTGGATGTACTGCCCATAACTAATTGATTTAAGCGAGAATAATACAATTAGAAATAATAACATTACATGCAGGGTCCATGGTTTTGACTGGACCAGACAAAATAAAGAAAATCCGAGACGGGCTTTGACGTCACAATAAATAAAGGCATTACTGGAGACTTGGCTCAGAGAGTGATCGAGTGCTGCTGGTGGTCTCCTATGTGCTAAAAACACTGTTAGACAACAACTGTGGCCTCCGTTAAGAGGCCCCTGTGCATCACTTTAACAAGTTTCAGATGATCTCTGTCAAATGTATCTGATGAACTGCACACAAGTGGAGGAAGGAACCACGTGGAGCCCCCGAGTGATCTCACTCGTCACGTTTTGGAGCCAAGGATGTGCTTCTAATAAAAACGAATCCTCCTCTTTCTCACACACAAATCAAAAAGATACAGATGTGGGTGCTGTGTTTCATTTTTCCCTGTGTCAGTCAGTTTAGAGAGCCCTTTGTACGTCACCAATTTGTTTGAAGCTTGTTTTAATTTCTTTTAAGGCAATTTGACAACAAATTAGATTGCCATGTTGCATATTTTGCTTGGTTGCTCTTCAGAGCAGGGGCTCGGCAATGTCTTACTGAATTTCACATCAACCAATAAATCCCCTCACTCTTTATTTCTCATGGAAATTTCAGTCTTGTCAATCTTGCTGATGAAGTGAGAGAAAATGTAGTTTGATCAATGCCTCTTCTATGCCTGGAGTGTGTCAGTGTGAATCTGAATCCAGTGTGTGCCCACGCCCCAAAGTTGAAATGACACCTACGCCCTCATTCTCTACATAATCCCTGAGGGAGAGATACAACAGTAAACCAGTTTAAGACTGTGCTATTACCATAGACTGCCAGAATACAACAAAATATATTTTAAATTAGAAGTCACTTAAATCAAAAAGGCAAATCTTGCACCTATAATCTGTTCAAGACATAATAAACGTGAACTTGGTCTCAGTGTGGATTTTTGTTTTAACTTAACAGCTAGGTTTCTACGTGACTACACACTATGACTAACTAGTCAAGACCATTACCTGTTGGTTACTGTGGAGGTGCATGCAGACAAGGATGAAAAAATGGAAAAAGGTTATTCCAAACTAAGAGACAGGTTGTGTTCATTCAAGACCCGAAGGCTTAAAGGATAAGTTTGGCATTTTTCAACCCATGTTGTACGAAAATGTTGATAATCAGCGTTTATAACCACTCTGCTGCTTACTTACCACCCTCTTGAAGCTTCTTGCAAGTTTTCAACACAGTTCAACAGGATCGTTTTCGTCCTCCATTCCTCAGAAAGGATCAGAAATGTCATTTTTGGAAACAGGAAACTCACAGCACACAAAAAAACAGCTGCAAATCGTGCTTTCTAACAAGTTTTGTGAACATCCGCATTGTCCTGCTGCTTGTCTGGTAACACTGCATTCACTTGAACTTGGACCTTGAAATTTCTGTCCTGCATCAACTCGACATGAATGAATGCTCACAAGAATGAACTTTCTTGCATGGGCATTACCAAAGAAATAGAGTCTCTTTTTCCTGAGTTGACACCGTGAACACCATGTTGTCACAGGTTGGAAATTTACAAATCACGAGGACCGAGCTCAAGTGAATGCAGCATTATCCGACGAGCAGCAGAACAGCGTGGATGTAAATGAAATTTGTTAAAAAGCACCAGACGCAGCCATTTTTCGGATGAAGAGCTGCAAAGCATACTTGACAGTGCTGTGAGTTTAGACTATTTTCAAAAGGGGCATTTATAATGGTTTTTGAGGCTGAAAATGAGTGTCCTGTTGGAGAGGGGAGTTTCTTCTCACAGAGGCTTGTGCCGAGGTTGTGCTCTGTATGCGTATAAATGGATATATTATGGGTATCAACATTTTAATATAGCGTGTGTTGAAAAGTACCAAAGCTGTGCTTTAAAAGGCCATATGAAGAAGGCTACTATGGAAAACTGATTGGAAACAAATGTCAGATGACTAGTCTGGCTGTGGTCTACAGGCTACGACTAAGCACAGATCATCAGTGGTAAAGGTCAGCAGCTCACTACATGTCCACAAATCACCAAAATACTGACACTGACATGAGTATGAAAGATCATCAGTCAAGGAGGGAAAGTTGATCTGGTTGGCAAGGCCAGTGAAAATATGACCCTTATTGTTTTTTTTTTACCTTTGACATATCCATCCCATTGTTTCCGATAGGCCAAGTCCATGTAGACATCTGCACACAGCTCTGGAGTGCAGGTGGTGAGCACACCAAAGACTTTGTACTCATAAAGTCCAGTTTCCTGCAAACAGCAGATGAAAGTTCTCTCTTCCAAATGCAGGCTATGCCACACCCACAGTATGCAACTAATCCCAAACCACAGAACTCAGATTACAGCCAGTTTGCGTTCCACCCTTTTTCACTCAGAGCTAGGAAGTGTGTTGGATCTGATTCAAAAAAACAGCTACAGGTTTGTCAAACTGAGGATGCCTCTCACACTCAAGCATGAAATCAACATTTTCAAGTTACGGGCTTGCACTTAATGTTTGAAAAATAGGCAGATCATATAGATGTCTATCAGTTAAAGTGTATTATACTTTACACCACATCATGCAGGCCAACTGTATAGCCCTCTGTTTCTCAAAGTAGGGTTAAAGGGGATCACTAAGGAGCTTGAAGGTGTAACCAACAAAATCACAAGGGTTTCACTCACCAGATTCATTGTAAAAAAATAAAATAAAAAGAGAAAACAACTTATTATGGGGAAGGTGATCTCTGAGACAAACAAAAATTGGGCAAAAAAGATATTCTACAAGCCGCACTTCATTTCAATTCAATCTTTTAACTTTTTGAATCTATTTCAATTCAGTCTTTTAACTTTGTGAATCTATTTCAATTCAGTCTTTTAACTTTTTGAATCTATTCGAGTTGCACGGGCCGAGTGGGAAGTAACATGTAAAATGTAATTGTAAAAGTTGATAACGTAGAGGATTAACCCCATAAAAAACCTTTTTGGTGCATCAAATGCATGCCGAATGAAAAAGTGAATGTTAAGCATCCAATTATGATCATACTTGATGTTCTGCGCTGAAGGTAATTTTGCCATTCAGCGAGGGAAAATTCAACTACCAAATTTCCGAATGCACCTTGGCGCATAGCCCTCTCCTCACTCGACAGTGTGATATAGGATAACCGGTTCTGACGCATAAGAGCAGAAGCCGTAAAGGACAACTTCCGCATTTTTCTCTGCTGGCCACCGGCCCGACAGCATTTGTTTAAACCACGAATGCTGCAACTCAGTGATTTGTATTACTAGTAAGTGTCATAAGACGATTTGGGGAATGGAGGTTGGCAGATGTTCAGATAATAGCACCGCTGGTTTCCTTATTTCATTCATTCGCAGGCGTCCTCCGTGCGCCCCGCAGCCTCTGTTTACCTTGTCGTACAGGCGGTAGATTTTGACCCCCATCGTCTCGGTGAACAGCTCCCATCCTCCGTCCAGCTGAGGCTCGTCCAGCTCCCTCCACGCCTCCTGGAAGTCCTCCTCTGTAAACTGCAGCGCCATGTCCGCAGCTTCACCTGGGTCACAAGAGTGGCACGAGCCTGTCACCCCGGTGTCAAACCTCAGCCGGCAAAAAAAAAAAAAAAAAGCACTCTTCCGGCTGACACTTCAAAATAAAACATCTGTTACAAAACATCCTCTGACATGTTATTTATTATTAGCAGAGATCAGCATCATATTCCTAACTTTAATTCAAATTTTGCTGTGTAAATTAAAATGACCAGAATACAGCTTTTCCACAGTTATCTGGCTAACTTTGTGATCCTGCTTTGTGAAATAAGCTCTGGAGAATCAACTGATGGTCAACAGGGATAAGAAATACAATTAATTTAATTTAATTTAATTTAATTTAATTTAATTCAATTTAAAATTTATAGTTGCAGAAACACACCAAGACACCACATATAGTCCCTGTTACACTGCTTGATAAGAACTTGACTCTCTTGTTGATACATATGGTGTTATTTAATGTTGTTGTAGTGTAAAAAAGAAAACAAAAGAAACAAAAACATATAGCTTTTCCAATGCCTAGACTGTGGGTCGTGTGATCTCTGAGTCTCTTTGCTACTCATAACTTTGACATAACAAGTTGGAAGCAAAATCTTTGCATAGAAGAAATGTCATACAGTCATGCATTGTGTTGGTGCAGAAACACACACACTCACACACACACACACACACACACACACACACACACACACACACACACACACACACACACACATAGAGTTACACCCCCATCCATGAGTCATTACAGCAACATCCAGGTTCACCTCAGTTAAATCCCTAGAACATTACTAACAGTTACAGTAACAGTGAAAATAAAAGAAAGAAAAAAAAAAGAAAGAACAAAAGACAGGCGGAAACTCAAAGGTACTTTCCTCATAACCTTTAGTGATTTTTATTTTTTGTTTGATTTGCTTACGTGTATCCCTAAGTGTCGTTTAATTTTTCCAGTCAGACAGCTGAAGTTGTTATTGCACTATTTTTTTTTTTTTTGTAGTGAACGCTGCAGAGAGAAGACAACAAACTGATGCCCGGTGCAACCCAGCCCACAGATAATCAATATTACGCCACAGAGAGAAAAGCTCTCAACAAGAAGGAGTGAAATATACTCCCTCACACCGGTGGCTGCTGCGGGACCTTAAGAAAGCATGTCAGCAGCAGGGATCCTGGGGAGAGCCTGGTCTACAGGCCTCACATACTGTGGATTTTGCCAGTGTTAGGTCATCATATATATTCAGACACAACCTGATATGATTCATGGGCTGCGCTTGACAGCAAGTATGACATTCATCCTCTGGTCTCTTGTTTGACTTAACAAATAAGAATACATGACCAAGCATTACTGTGCACGTTTTTGAGAACGAGAGAGAGAGAGAGAGAGAGAGAGAGAGAGAGAGAGAGAGAGAGAAAGTATAACTAGGCGCAAGATTGGATTTTAATGAACATGCACAGGAAACCAGATGTTTTGGCCATGTGATCTTTTAATAATCCTGCACATGGTTTAATAATCCTGCATAATGACAGTCTTTCAATGTTCATATGAGAGAAACTCCATCGAAACATCTCCCCAGTTAACAATGTCTTATAACATGACACCAGCTCATTTGATTAAATTGAATTATCTTCCAAATTGCAAGGCTCATGCGCACAAAGACGAGGCCAAAGTGCCTGATTCAAAGCACAGTGAATATGGACTACATGATTTGTTTTAACTGCATTACCAATATTTTCAGCTCCAAGGCTTTCTTTAAAATTATATTTATTCTTATTCTTATTATTAACTTGTTTGTTTTGTTCCAATCATTTTGATATATTGAGCACGGGAGAGCATACATCCTTGTGTGAATCCTTTTGTTACATTTTTCAAATTTTTCAAAACAGGTGTGAGTAACCCAAATGGTTAAGGTGGACGCCTAAAATCAGCAGTTTCATGAATATATTTCAGATGCTGGAACATGCACTTCAGTTGGTCTAAACATTAAGCACATAATGAAAAACGCTGACTCTTGATTCTTGGTCTCCATCCGCCTCTGGGCCCCAGAAGGATTGCATAACACATATGTTTTTGATTAAATTGTTCTGTATTTGTATTATCATTACAGAATTCAATACTGTTTAGTTTCCTAAAGAACATAATGAATCATAATTAACATAATAATAGATGGATAGAAAGTCTGTTGTAGTTAGATGTGGCCCGCCCGGTTCAAGCAGCACAGACACATGAATGTTATAATCTGGCACTTTCATTAAATGAAGACCAGTGCACTTTCACTTGTACCTCATTGACAATACGTTAAACCAATGAGACAATGAATAAGAATCAACATTTTGATCCGACGTCCCTCTCTGCAGCTTGGAGTAAAGCATCAGCTTGACATTATAGGGCTCTATATCTGGGTGGCATGTCACTCTGAGATATCTAGGATTTGAAATACAATCTGTACTTTGCATGTTTTTAGGGAAATGTGGCCCCAAATGTTCCTTTAAAAATACCACACAAGTGTAACATTACTTTTAAAGATAATAAATATGTGTATAACGCAATTGTGATTTAAAATATAAGGTAGTTTCACTCTCACACCAGACAGATATATGGATCCCAGATCAGTACCTTTACCCAGTTGGGCTGTATGTGATCTAATCTAATACATACCCCAACTTATGATTTAACATACAAATTACAATAATAAACAGGTAGAGCTCTAGTATTTATTTATTTATTTATTGTCCTGGGGAAGTGTGACAGGGCACTGTACATGTTGTTGACAGACAGACAGAGCTATGTGAGAAGTGAATCTGTGACTTTCCAGTTATGTGTCAGTCTCTTTAAGCACTGGGCGAGCGAGGCCACCGAGTCCATGAGGCATGCATTTCAGATGGACCATGCTGTGTGTCTGTGTGTCTGTGTCTGTGTATGTGTGTGTGTGTGTGTGTGTGTGTGTGTGTGTGACACTTACTTTAGCCTGAGAAAGCCCAACATGTAAATCTGGTCATTTCAAACAATATAAAGAGCGCAGATTAAATTAAAACTTTGCCTAATTTATTTCAAAGGCACAATTACAATAAATAAATTTTCAAAAACCAATAAATAAAAGCACCAGTTGTCCATCCGAGACAGCAATGGGTTAAACAGACTCCCACTCCCCTTTAAA
This sequence comes from Myripristis murdjan, assembly GCF_902150065.1. Classification (NCBI taxonomy): domain Eukaryota; kingdom Metazoa; phylum Chordata; class Actinopteri; order Holocentriformes; family Holocentridae; genus Myripristis; species Myripristis murdjan. The sequence continues at coordinate 28,951,564 of NC_043987.1, read as the reverse complement.
ATTAAAATAGACAATAAAAGGTTGGACATCAGAGGCTGCATCAAGTTCACCGCAGGTAATAACCGTAGAAACGGAAATAAGTATAATTTACCTTCAAAATAAAAGCATGACCATAACTCAAAAAGGCTCGGTTTCAAATTTGTGAGCGGAAGTACTTTTTCTAATATTGTGTCTAACTTCACACCAATCTCCCGTCATCGATACTTGAACATAGTTGCTCTCAATGGGGATGGCAATCCAACAGCCGCAATCTGAGGACCTATGGGGGGACATGCATATCCGATGAATGGGAGTCAAATTCCACCACGGGGAGAAGCGGCAGTCGGGCTCAGCCGAGAGGAGAGAAACATCCACTTCAGATTAAACCAGTCTGACTTTTTATTCTCTGCCAAGTCGGGTGTTATTTGAAAAACCAGTTGAGTTTGGCCGGCGGTGAGAGGCACTTTGAACACACAGCGGCATGGAAAACGCCTGCGAGGTAACCAACCCTTCTTCTTTCCTCAGATTATTGTTGAACATGTTAATACATTAATTTTCTTGCCGCAAAAAACACGCAAAACTTTAGGCTTGACTTGTAGAGCATGCACCACGCCGGCTTATAAGATAAATTAAGTGATAGTGCCCCAAATGGATTAATCTTGATTTAAATATGACTCCAATCGGAAACAAACCAGTAAACAAACCTGTAACTGGTCCACAACACATCTGTCCAAGTCAATTAAAGGCGTAAGAGCCATTGTAAAAGCCATTGTTAAAGAGAATTACCGCCGGACTATTTTAGTGCAATGCAACTCTTTAAAGTTGATGTCTTTCTTGCTGTTTTGTCTAAATGCTTTGATCAAACACCTTGGATACATTTTCCAAATTGCTACAGTTTCTTTAAAGGCGACTAAGCATGTGCTTGACTGTATTTTTCAGTCTGTTGAGATGTTTTTATTTTCCGCTGTAAGTCATGTAAGCCGTTGAATTAGTAAACATCACATGTCGGCTTTAACGCCGTTGGTGCGCTTTAAAGTGGCTCAGGAGGTCCCCAGACAAATAATGATTAGTTTAATTAGTTTCATTCAGAACTACTTGGCACAATCATAATCGTGACTATTCTGACAAGAGGTTTCACTCTGTTTCTTGTTTTCCCACCAAGAGACAGAAAACAGTTGGAGTCAATGTCTAAAAACTTTTTTGGGGGGGTGTAAAGCATGTCGGTCTGTGGGTCCAGTGACATGAAACCCACTTTGAAAAGTACAGTACTTTTAGTTTGGACTCACCACAGCAATCCCATTGAGAAAATCAGAAGATAAATACATATTTATCTGTTTTGCCAAAACTGATGCCATTTGAAACAGCTGACAGTGATGGAAAGCGTAATTGACATTGTACTGCCTATTAATCGTCACTTGGCAGGGCATCTGAATCACTGCTCTCCACTTAGCGGAGTTAAGGGGAAGAATGAGTGCTTGTGAAATTGCTGGTGATTTTGAGGCTCCTCGCATTTCACGGAGCAGTTTGTAATGTCATATCCTGCGCTCTCCAGGGAATGTCTCAGCTCGTGCTGGGTTCAGTGGTCCTGCGTCATTCAGCCAACTTTCTGACTGGGTCAGGAGGCTTGAATTGTGCAAAGGGGGCTTACATGATTTTGAAGCGCTGCGTGGTGGCTGAAAGCTGGTGTTGAATTGTGAAATCGCCTTGTTTAACGTTCACAGTGCTCTGTGGTGCAAGAAAGCTCCATTCCAGCGTTGAACAACAAGTTTTAACTCTGTGCCTGCTCCCCTGAGTGTTTCCTAATGAATGTCTTCTTTCTCCTCATAGATTGGGAGACCTTGACAAGGGGAAAAGAGGTAAAAAGGCAACACCCAGGAGCCATCTGTGCTTGGTTAAAAGGAGGCATTTGCTGCTGGATCCTGCCATGCCAGAGGAAGTTAATAAGGACGCCATGAGAGTGCCAGCAACCCCAGAAAGAGTTCTCTCAGAGAAAGCCAATAGCAATGACCGGCCTGCCGCCACCGCCGGGACGCCGGTCAGCATCCCGCTGGTTAATGAGGTCCAGCTCACCGCGGCCACTGGCGGGGCAGAGCTGTCCTGCTATCGCTGCACTGTCCCGTTTGGGGTGGTGGTCCTCATTGCAGGTATTGTGGTCACAGCTGTGGCTTACAGTTTCAACTCGCACGGATCCACCATCTCCTACTTTGGGTTGGTGCTCCTGTCAGCTGGACTGGTGCTGCTGGCGTCCAGTGCGATTTGCTGGAAGGTGAGACTGGAGAGAAAGAAGGAAAGGCGGAGGGAGAGCCAAACTGCCCTTGTCGCAAACCACCGGAGTATTTTCACTTGAGCCACCAGTTTGAGCGACACTCTCCGGATTATTGGAGTTCGAAATGGCCCTGTTTTCGAAAGTGGTTTGGAGACACAGACACAGCTGTAGGCAGATGTTTTCACGGACCAGCATGCAGCGGGTTGCTGACCTGTAAAGCCTAAACCGCAGACTCCCAAGGCCCAGTGTGCCAGAACTTAAAGCTTTGAAGATGCTGTAAGGGATTTATTTGTCAAACAGACGCAGTGCATCTGGCGAGCTGGGAACTCGGCCAAAAGGAATGTATCACAATTAAGATGAATTACCACTGTGCAAAGCAACGGAAAGGAAGTCTCCCATTAATCTGCTGTTGCATCTGGTGGCGCTGATTGCAGTGGGATGGATTGTGGTTCGAAAAGCCCAGGAAAGGAGAGGGAAATCGGAAAATCCAGGACAATGAATCACGCCTCATTTACCATGTTTCATCCTGCACATATCGGTTATGAAGTCTCATTCATGGCTGCACAGGGAATGACTGTGAATCGCCTGTCATGGAAGTATGGTACTTAGTATGTTAATATGTAGCTGACGAGTGACATGTCACAGACACAAAGACATTAGGTTTTTGTTTGAAGTCTACCAATGTATTCAATGCATCAAATACAATTACACGTCACATAATACTTATACAAATGCTTCAGTGTTATTCGTAAAGGTGGAATATGAAGTGTATAAGTCAGTTTCAGCCTTGAATATGTATTCTCTTAAAGCACTTTGATCCACACCTCCACTATCAGTATATGCAGAGCTAACAGCAAGACTTTTGGCATCATATAGCAGTTTAAAGCAATGATACAAGCAACAATGAGCATTTTTGCCAATACTTACTATATGTCAAACAAATCCAAATGAATATTCCTATCGCACGTAATACTGTTAATTCTCAATGAGTCAGTGTATCATGGCATTTATCACTTGTCACTGTCCACATCGCATTTCCATACTGTAAAGAATTTTGATGTGTAGAGTATTTTATTTTGTTTTACTATAATCGTTTGCATGTATGTCTCTTCAGATCACACTACATTAATTGTTAATAGGACGTCATGAGGTTTAATAAACTCTCATTAATGTTTAAACATCTAATTAGTGTCGGTTTCTTTGCAGTTGACGAGAGAGGCTGCGAGGGTTCACGAAAGCCCGGCTGGCTTGACTCCTGCTCGGTTACTGTATTCATTTACTGTATTCACCTAAAAGGGGCTGGTGTGAGAGTCTCGCTGAGAGATGGGACGTGGTGTTACATTAACATTCAGTGCTTTACTTTCAGTGCTGAATAGAAGGAAATGTTCCTCGGGGTCCAAGTCTTTGCTTTGCTTGTCCTATTGTACATGCAGATGAATACACTCACCCTGCCTGCTCTGTCTGCTTGTAGGAGCAGGGAAAATACCCTTGGAAATCCATGCTTCTGCTTTTAATGAAGAGACGTGGTATTTCAGAAAACATAATCATTCATTAACTATCCCATCTCTAGAGGACAGCTTCTTATTCCCAATCTAATACTGACTCATAAGCAGTTTTTTGGTGTTGCTTGAAGACTTCATGGTTAAATTGTGAGAAAAAAAAGCACTGTCTGTTTTGATTATCCAAAAATCCTGGCACAACCTATTTCCCCAGTTTACATGTAGTGTAAATAATCATCAACACAGTGGGCCAGAGGAATCTACAGATTAAGCAACATTTCAGTTCATAAATTCCCAAATGGCAAAAGGAAGTTGAACTCTCCTGTTTGACTCAGTCTAAAATAGCATGGACGTGGAAGTATATTTATAGGCAGCATTTGCGTTGCTATGCGTCCCTGTGACACCAGACACTACAACTAAATGGTTTGCCTGCGTCAGAGGAGCACCTACAACACACTTTGTCACTTTTGGGAGCTCACCACACCGCCACACACACACACACACACACACACACACCACACTGCCAGCTATAGGCTCGCTCTGTGTGGACTGGCAAGCTTACTAGAAACCAGGAGAAAGAGGGAAAAAAAAAAAAAGCTGGAAAAACGGGTGACCTGATATGAGATTTGACAGGTGCTCCCCACGAGTCGTACCCTCCTTACAAACTGCTGGCACCCCATGCCGGCACTGTGTGCGTCACCTTTTTTGTGTGTTACGCAGCATGCATGCCTGTCATTCCATTCAGTGCCATGCTGCTGGTCTAACTAATCAATAAAGCAAAAGCCAGAGCATGAATTGCACGTTTTTGCATTGAATTCTAGACGTACTGCTCAAAGCCAAGATAGGATGAGCACAATTAAAAGTAATGAACTCAGCATTACAGGGATCTGAGTCAAGTCAGCTAAATCTAATCAAATAGTGGAAAGCCGTGTAGATGAAGCATGTCTAAAGCCCGAGCAGCTTGAAGCAGACCCGGCCTGACAGGTATCCAGCCAGCCGCTCCTATTGCAAGTGACATCCAGTCATTATGTGGATCGACCTGGAACACGGAGAAGCCCAAATGTTTTCAGAAACATGTTTTCTTTGACCTGGTTGAGGTCACGCGCCTGTTAGCATTATTCCGGTATGTTCTGTCACTGGACGGGGAGCAGCTATTGTGCAGATGATTATCTGTTCCAAGAAATGGCCCAGACAAGGTTCATGCACTGTATCTGAAAGTTAAAAAAAAAAAAAAAAAAAAAAAAAAAAACTCACCAAAAAAAGTGCTGGGTCTTAAGGAGAGGACAGATCAAATAACTAAATAGAAACTAAACTCAAATAATATTTAAGGAGACACAGGCAAGAGTTTTCATCTGTGAAAATGCATGATTACAAATTATGAAACCTTTTAATTTCTTGCAGTTAAAGTTGTTGTGTTTCTGCTCTGCACTTCACCTGTCAATCAAGCATCATAGGCGGGACTGTTAGATCTTCCTCCTTGGATTTTCAGTTATTAAAGTTTAAGTGTCTTTGTATGTTCGGCTATTACTGTGATCACTGCTTATGCTAACTGGCTTTTCTAACGTTTTTTCTTCTTTTGTTCACTCCAAACACAGCAGAAACGGAGGATTTTTCCCAGGAAAGACAGCAAATGTAAAAGCTATCAGAAGGCGCTTGTAGGCTGAATCACTGTTATGTTATATGAATCAGACAGAGAAACGACTAAACAGAAATTAATTTACATGAAAATGTCGCTGGCTATTGCTTTAATGCTCTGTTGCAGCGTTCAAAGATAACGTAAGCATGAAGCACAGCCGTTCCTCCAGGGCCTCTGCTGAGTTTGGGAGCTGGAGAAAATGTTAAGTCTGCTTCCCCCCACGGAGCGCCGGCCTGTTCCTCACCACCTGACACACACCGACGTGGGCCCGAGCCAAGCTTTGACCATGTCCGAAACGAGCAAAACACATTTTCAGTTTGAATGAAGATTTGGATAAAAACAAACCTCACTGTCATCAGGAGGAATATCTGTATATTTGTCTCGAAGCTCTTTTGCATTATTTGAATTCCAGACACTGGGTTCATTATTTTGCTGTATAGAGGTGGGCTTATTTGCTTGCAAGCCAAGAGTCTGGGGGTCTGCCATGTTAAACTTTTACATATCGGGTCTCATAGGTGAGTAATTACTTAGAAAACAGCGGGAGCCGTGCCATCCAAGAGAAACACGGCCCTTGTCGTGGTAAGAAAGCTTTCTCTGTCCTCCGACACAATCGTCCAAGGAGCCCTGCAGCGTTTGGTTCTCATTACATGAACTGGAATCATATCATGAATGATAATGAGAACCAACTCTATGAAGCATCTGGCTTTGTCCCCACAATATGAGACGGCAGAAGAACTCAGCAGAGGAAAATGACTTTGTAACGGCAGAGATATCACTGATGCCACTGGTTTGGTTTGCTGGAGCTGAAAAAACAAGCAAACAAACAATAAATAGATAAAAACTGAAAAAATCATGATCAGCTTGCAATGTGGTTCATGACATGAGGAGATATGTTTATTTTATTTTCACCAGTGAAAGATAACTGTATTTTTAATAATCCTTTAACATGCCATTTGGTATATATACACACCTGAAATAACAAGGTTTCTCTGAATCAGAGTACAAAGAATGAGCAAAAATAGGAAATTAAATTAGGCAAACTGTACTTAATAGCTTAGAGTATTTTAAAATAAAACTGCAAATTCATGTTCCTTCAAAAATTGCTAAACTTGGTTAGCTAGATTTTTTTTTTTTTTTTTTTTTACAGTACACTGCAGAGGCAAAGGGGAAAAAAAGAAGAAGTAGATGCAGAAGACAAACTTAATTTAATTTCAAGTTCAGGTCCAAGCGCAATACTGTTGAGCATTTCTAAGTCCTTTATACAATAATTTGTGTGAGTGAAGAGAGACACCTGCACACTGCACTCAAAAACAGAGGTTGCAGTCCAAAAATAGGAAATTTATTTATCTATCACCATGCTCAAAGAAGTGCAAAAACTGCTTGGTGACATATTATCTGTAAAAAAAAGCTCTTGTTGTTCATCAAAAGTCTTAATGAGCTGGTGATTTCTGCAAACAGCAGTTTGTAATAGCCATTTTATTTTTATTTGAGATATCATAGTTAAGGCCTCTATTTAAAAAAAGCAGGGTTGCTGGTTGCTGCGTTAGACTTACTGTCCCTGCCCTTCATTTTATATGACTTGTCGCTGTCACTTGCGTCTGTCTCCATTTGCTTGCTGTCGTCATTTGAGCAGAGGCTGATATCTGATGTGGTGCAAACAGAGGTCTGCTTGGACACGGGCCAAATAGAAGTTTGATGGCCGGTCTGCTTCCCTGTGAGAGCGCTTGGCCATGGAGCAGAAATCCCGTTGGCTGTCTGGTCCTGAATCGAGCCATCTGGTTGAAAAGTGGAGGCGTCCGTTTCCCCTCGCAGGCCGCGCTCAGCGACAGGCTGATACTGCCTTGACTGATCTGACTGATGAGTTGGATCCTGGATCTTGACTGGCCGGGCCGGGTGGGTGAGCAGCTAAGTCCTGTAATCTGATTCAGTAATTGGCTCTGAGAGGAGACAGGGCACGGCCTCCGATTGGTTTGTTGACATAAAATAGAGGTTTGCTTTGCCTCGCTGTCTAACTGCCTGACAGTCCCCGAGGGGAAGGTGATCATTTTCCTTCGTCGGCCTGTTTCAGAGTTGACGTGCTGAACTTTCTCTCCCGGAGGCTTTTTCTGTTAACATCAGGAATCTGCTGTGTAATTATGTTACATAAATCTGCAGGGAAATTAAGTATTCCACAGGACAAAAACACAACAATACATGAAAATATTTTCGTATATTGGTAACACATATTTTTAATCTCTACATCCCCCTTTAGTCATTTTCCTTATCATCATCTATTTCTTAGTCCCAAAGGAGGAAAGTATCTAAGTTGTACTTAAGTACTGAACTTAAGTACAGTTTTGAGGGAGTGGCACTTTAATTGAGGATTTCTATTTGTTATACTTTATACTTTTACTGCACTACATCAGAGGAGAATAATTCACTTTTTTACTGCATTATATTTATTACATGTACATTTTAGAGTGATGTGGCATGCTTTTGGCTGCAGACAGAGCCCAAGCAGTATTCTGCACAGGCATGACAGAAATGTATGGGTAATAACAGTCAAGAGGAATCTTCCTTCAGGGAGACATGAATACTTTTATTTAGTACCATGGCAACCCGCTTATTATGTTTTGTGATAGCATGAGTGCAGATTTTCACATTTTGGCCTAATGGTGATGCTAGAGGAAAAGTCACATTGAGGTCATACAAACTGACAGGGTTCATCCGTCTTGGGAGCATGAATCTGCTCACCAAACTTCATGGCAATCCAACATATTTTGAGATATGCTGCCTTGTGTTGAAGTGTTGAATAGACAGACGGATGGCCTGACTGACAGAGTGACATAGCCATCTTTAGACCCCATCTGCCAGTGGGAGAAATTATTAAAATGTTAAAATGTTGAATAAATAAGAGTACTTTTTACTACTCTCTCCTCTCGAGGTCATTAAAAGCTTTAAAAAATTATTGTTTTGAACATTTCCAAATTTCCGATAGTTCTTTTCTGCTAATAAATAAATAAATAAATAAATAAAAATAAAAAAATTAAATAAAATTATTATTTATAAAATAAAATGACATAAAAAAATTAAACTTTCACAAATAAAAAAATAAAAATAAAAAAAAAATATTCTGGTAAACAAGAAGTGAAGTCTTTTATGTTCATAGCAGCAGCAGAGGGGTTTTATTTGTAATATAGAGAAGAAGAATTGGGTAGTTACCATAAGCAGTGATAGCTACAAAGAAAACAGCGCCACCTACTGAAAGGCAAACAAGGACAAACACTCTATTTGATTGACAGGTGGTCTTTGGGCCAAGCCAGAGCAGAAACACCCCTGCAAACAGTGTTAAGACGGAGACAGAAAGGCTCTGAAGGAGAATCACTTCAGCATAACAGGATCCAGCATTATTTTTACAGTGCAGCAGCGGCTCTGTGTAACTGCTCTTTCATTCTTTCATGTGCTGGCAGTGGTTCTTGGAGAGCCGTCTGAAGTGTTGCCTGCCTGCAGTCCCAGAGGCGCTGCCTGCTTGGTTTACCCTCATTTCCACACACAAAGGAGGGAGAGCTCTTCCTGACCAGTTCAGCCCACTCTTAGGTCAGAGACTCCCACCCCGACCAGCAGGGCTGTTCACTTTCCAACAAAAAACCTAGAGTAAACCCTCCCTCTCATGATCTTTATGACAAATTATCCCTCTGAAAGTGGTAATCTGTGAGATCCTACAAAGGCAAGAAAACAAAAGAAACCACAGAATAACATCCTATTGTCACTGAATTGTCGACTCTGTCACGAACTGAGATTGATTAAATCCATATGGCCGTGAAGAAAAAAAAAAGAAAGAGAGAGAGAAAATCCCAGCCAAGTGCAGTTGTGTGTATCAGAATTGAATATGAACTTTTTGTTTTTCCACAGGCCCGTGAGTTTGACTTCTCCCCAGACTGTGGTTTGTATCATCTCTTATGACGCACATGTGTTGCAAAACACAGGAAAGCTGCATGTATGGCTGATGTGTCAGCCTCTTGATCGTTTTGTACAAGCGTCCTCCCACTTTAGTAGAGAGTAATAGGATAGATTAGAGAGCGAGAGATGGGACTTGAGGCCATCAGCTGAGCTTTAAACCATGACGTTGTGAATACAGTGTATTAGCGTCAGCCTGTTGATCCACTAGGACCATGACTGCTGTTTTCTGTTGGAGTCTGACGCCCTCGGGATAGAAAACTACGCATCCGAGTGGCGATTACCAAAGCACCCTGAGGAAAGCTGGTTTTAATCTGCAGTGTCCACCTCATGAAAGTGGGAGACAGACTTGCGGGGACGTTTCTTAATCAAAGATGTCTTCCTCTGCCTCACTGATTAAAGCGCTTCTCTCACCCGTTACATAATTGTTCAGCAGGAGCCCATTAATTGAAAACTGTGTCATTTGTAGCATATTGCACAGAGCTGACAGAGCAGCAGCTGAAAATTAGTAGTGTCAAGCCCCAGAAAAAAAAAAAAAAAAAGGAGGACACCGACTTTCGTTAATGTGTCCCACTTTAACGGAACAACCAGTTTTATATTTTAATCCGTGTGCTAATATGTCTTCATTCATGTGGCACTTTTCAAAACACAGTCAGCGCTTTACCGAGGATTAAGAAACACATTAAATCGACGGCGGAAGCAATAAAAAACAACAAGGTAAGAAATGTGAAAAGCAAAGCATGAATAATAAAAGGGAGGTCAAAAGCAATAATAAAAGCAGCAACGAGTCACCTCTACTCTAGATATTGGAACAGCCAATGGGAAAGTCTTGTTTTTAATCTAGATTGTGGAGCAGCCAATAGGGTGTCCGGCCGCAGTCACATAGGGTCAAAAGGCTTGTGTGAAACATCTGTGCCCTAAATATGATCAGTAAAATCTTAAAATCAGCTCTGAAACTAAGAGGCGACTGATGTGTGGACGATGAAATCGGGATGATGAATGATGTGATCTTCTGTTTTTTTTTTTGTTCCAGTAAGAGCAAAGCTGCTGCATTTCCTGCAAGCTGGAGACAATAAAGACCTTTGACTGAGGCAGGAATACAGAAACAATAGCACGAATGCTTTTCTACTGAAACTGATAAACCCGAGTTCAACGTGCATCTTCAGATCGAGCTTTTAGTCGTTTCACGCACGCAGTTTTTTTATTCCTTGGATGGTCCTGGCAAGCATGAGCTGTAAATTAACTGAATAATTTGAATGGCTCAGGGAGGAAACGAGGTGTGTCTGACACAGCTGCAGAGGTCATATAACAAACACAGTGATGTCATGGGAAGTAGCTTCTTCACAGCACTTGGTTTCCTTTCATCTGAACAGCTGAGCTACTTTGTGGAGTTGAATTTTCCTGCCTCAACCTCATAAACCTCGATGTCAGCCCCATTGTTCCACAGGCACACCGCTCCGCTCCACCTCCACACGCACAAGCCTTAGGCCCTGGATTTTTTTTTTTCTTTTTACCAAAACTTTCCACTTATCAGAACACCTAAAAGGGAGTAACCGAAATGTACGGGAATTTTTTTTCTCTCTCGTCACACCCATATTGATTTTATTGTTGTGAAACCATGGCTGTGCTCACACTGCAGACAGTCAGCTTCTGTGTGATGTTGCATTTGTGTCACACGTATGACAGAAAATAATCCAATTTGGGACACTTCTGTTAAACTTTGCCAACCCCTACATCTAGGGGGCCGGTGTTCAGGGGCGCCACCAGGAATTTTGGGCCCCATGAAAAAAAAAAAAAAAAATATATATATTTACTCGATGATGGTTTAATAATTTTATATTAGTTTTTACCTATTTTTTGGGGCCCCTGTCAGGCAAGGGCCCTTGGAATTGTCCTAACTTTTCCCCCATATACGGCGCCCCTGCCGGTGTTTAAGGGCAGGTTGGTGTATTTCTCAGTGATTCCCCTTGCCAAAGCAGCAGCTGTACACGTTCAATGAAGTCACTGCACCAGCAGAAGAGTTTGTTCAGGTCAGTGAAGGCAGCAAGCTGGAGATCTAGGCTGAGCTAGCCTCATGCACAAATAATGGAAAACACACACACAATAACACATACAATTATTACTGGCTGACATAATAACTATAAATAAGTTTGCTCGTTTTAACCTTAATGCTACCTGACTTAGCCACTGTGGTAGAGACTGATGTGTTTCTGCTGGAGGTTTGGTTAAAGGGTATTACAGAAAACAGGTTTTTCCTATAGTTTCTGCATGGATTTTGTAGTTTAGGGTGTTATTTACCGGTGGGACTCCTCACTATTTCACAAGGTTCCCCCGTGGGAAATAATGTCACCGGAAAATCAAGTGAATCAGAATTGGCCCCAGTTGTTTAGTCGATGACCAGAGAGAACGAGTTATGGTCTCTGACTCAGGAGCTACTTGAGCCAGGATTTCTGGGAAAAATAAGGACCACCCACACAACCTTGGCCCTCGAAAACTTCACTGGGTTGACACATCAACGTATTTTTTTTTTCCACCAATAAAACTGCATGAGGCTTATTTGTTTGTGCAACACATTTGAAGTAATGTCTTCTATCAGCAATGTTGTGGCGTGTTGAACACAGACTTTAAAAAATGATTTTTGACATCTTCTGGCTGTGATTTGATGCGGTTTGCCTTTGGTGTTTGAACAGCCGAGTTAGCAAACGTTTGTGTGAAAGAGATGGATTCTCTTGTCAAAGTAACAATGCACCATGCGTACAAGGCATTTCAGCTCTTTGAAATTACATGAATTAACTGAGTCCTGGCCACAGTATGAATAGCTATCATTACCTTCATGCATGAGGCATTAAGTCTATTAGAGGCAGCAGCTAACTCGTTCATTTTAAATTGAGTCAGTCCTCTTGCTCTATCTGTCCTCTTTTGGTTTAGTCACAACTAGACCTTATTAAAAATCAACCAATCGTTTAGAATTTAAAATATCCATCACCCGGTCCATGCTTTGGCAGCCCAATTTGGCACCAGCCATTACTAATGCCAAGGAGGAGGTGTGGGACCCCCAATACTACCAGCCAATCAGCAGGTAGTGGCTCATAAACGAATCAACTTCTTCAAAATGGCTTCTTCGATTATTCGTGTAGGGTAGCCTTAGAAAAGAGGCCACCTAAAATATTTACTCACAAATTTCTTTCACTGATTTTTTTTTTTTTCATTTCATTCAGTCACGAAAATACGCCCATCAGTGGTTTGTACCTCTGTTCAAGTCAGAAATCAGTGGCTTTAATAGTGTTTGTTTTGTCACGATGGCAATGGCGTTAAATTTGTGCAATCGGTTACCAAAAGTCGGCTGCCAGTCAGTCCGTTAGGACCCGTGGAACCGTCTATACGACACCGGTTCTATTTAATCCCATTTCTGTGGCTGTGGCTCCATGCAACAGCAGGTCACCGCTCTGGATCCTGGACAGAGAACGGCCAAAACAAGGCAATGAGTCCTGGCTGAGCGCAGCGGGATGCCAGCTCTCTGTTTTGTCCTCTTGAGCAACTTTAAATAGGGTTACCATGGGCCACAGCTGGGGAGTGGGTGGGGTGGGGGGGCTGTTTTGAAGTGATCTTAGGGCGCCATTTAGTGCTGCTTTTTATCAGCCGTGGACATTCCTCTGAGTGCTGCCTAGGAAAGGGCGTAGAAGCACTTGTGATGACGTACACAGGACAATAGTGAGGGGATCTGTTTTACAGCTCCCCACTGACTTCAAACTGCAGCCCATGAACTCTGTGTGTAAATTTTGGCTGCAACACAAATAGTCTTTTTTTTATTATTTGTAATTGTGAGAGTGATTTAAACCAAGTCAAATTCAATAGATCAAAGAGACCCCCCCAACCCCTCCTCCAGCAACCCACCATCCCCACCATCAGTATTTTACCCACAACAGGTTTCACATCAGCAGGTTTTTAACAGCAGTAAAGCCTGTCCTTTGGTCTTCATGCTGGGTTTTATTAAATGTAGGCCACATGACATGCAGGCTGTTTGTGGGTCCTTGACTAGAGGAAACCATGAGCTCAGGGAGGAGCAGGTTCCCACACCCAGAAGAAGAGACGGAGAACGGCCTAACACAAACAGTCCACCGCTCAGGAAGGAAAGGGCTCTCTTTGGGCCTTTATCAGATCTGCGAGATCCTCGGCCCGTCCGTCACCCGCTGATGTCCGAGAGGTGCGGCCCCACCCAATGTCCAGTCCAACTTCTCCTTCTTCTTCTTCTCCTTCTTCTTCTCCTCCTTAGTGATCAGTCTGCTCACTGAGCCCCGTCATCAGCCTCGGTGGTTTTGGACACAGAACGTGTTAGTAATGCTCGTGATTCATGCCAAGATCCATGCAGGCAAATAGAGAAATGATTAGTGTGTAACTCACTGTGAGGGCAGGCGTCCCACAGCCATGTTCTGGTGGTTTGTATGAATGTGGTAACAATTTATATAAATCAAAGAGGCATCTACACCAGCTGGATTTATTGTTATTAGCCCAGTGGTAGTATTAATAATAGTGGAAATGACTAATTACATTTACCTCAGTTACTGTAACTGAGTGGCTTCTTGGGTACTTTGTGCTTTTTTGAGTATTTTTAAAGGGAGTTACATTACAGAGGACACATTTTGTGGTCTGTCCACAAGCATCAAACACTGGACAACCATGAACAGTGTAATGTAAGGACATCAAAAAAAAACAAGGCCGGAGTGTAGAACAAAAATGCTGTTTACTTAACAGGCTGGCAGTACAGCAAAGCATAGCTTTATCAGCAGATCGTAGCAGTATCGTACATTTCAGTAGTCGCCATCTTGATTCACTCCTCCTCTGTATCACATTACATCTCAACAGTATCTGCTTTACAACACTGCCACCTAGCGTTATAGAGTAGCAATAATTCGGGAACACAACAAACGGGTCAACTGGAGCCATTTGCAGTCAGTCAGCAAAGAAGAAAAGAATAATCTGGGTTGTCTTTGTATGTGTACTTTTAATTTGTAAAGTCAGATTCTTCCAAATACTTATTTATTTGTTTATTTGATAGCGACAGAGGACATTTGTGGACATAAAATATAAGATGTAACCATGTAAGAATGCTAATTTACATCCATAGCCCCTTGGCAGGTAACAAAAATACACAAACAATATACAAATGCAAGATAAAAATACAAGAATGAAGCAGGATCTCTGTCCTCTCGTCCCTTTAAAATCAAATATAACAATGTTCTCATTTCTAAGAAGTAATACAGTAACATTGACTATAAATACATTTTAAATTAGCTACTTACTCAGTAGGTAACAGTACCTCTGTTTCACTGGGATATTCTACTACTACATTATTTTAATACTCTATAGTGTGGAATTGTTTCTTTATCTCATTACTGTGTGTGAGCAGAGCAAACAAACAAAGTTAAAAACACTGAACATTTGACATTTATTTGCCAAAAATGCAGCGTATTTACAGCAATGTCTGATTTTCCTGTTGACTTTGTAACATCTAAATTCATATCTCAACACTCAGGATCACGTTAACATTCAACTTTCAATGTAAAAAAAAAAAAAAAAAAAAAAAAAAAAAAAAAAAAAGCCAAAAAATAAATAATATTAAATAAATAAAGCCTCAAAAGTTGAAAGGTGCAACTATTGATGAAATGGATGAAATTTATTATACAGCATTTATTGTAAAGTACATAAAGAACCTTAATACTACACTGTTTGTTTATGGGAAGCCTTTAACCTGAACTTTGATTAGATTTGATCACTTCTACATGTGTCAAACTGTTGTTATTATTATATATGATGATGATGATGATGATGATGATGATGATGATGATGATGATGATGATTATAATTAGTGTTATTACATATTTTACTGGTCTGAGGTGAGATTTGTAGTATGAAGATCTAAATGCTGTTTCAGAAGTTTTCCACCCTGACGATAATATAATTCTCAGTGAAACATTGTGTATTTGTACTTTTTGGGATTTATTTGGGATAAAAATGTAAAGATATTGAATACTGGCACAAAAGTAGGTAGTAGCTCTCTGTGTCCAAAATATTAATCCCCCCATAGTGTAAGTATTTTGACACTGTGGAATAATAAGTCAGATGGCAGGGGGCTTGAAGCGTTTGACTTTGTTTTCATACTCCTGGATCTGTTGTGGAAAAAATAATCACATGCATGTCAGTTTGTGTGCTAAACTAAATCTTCAGGCCACCCCACCTGGCTGCACCTCTCAGTTTTTCCAGACCTGGCGCTGGTTGGCGGTGCAGCTGAACGGGAGCTGCCCTCAGCTGTGTCCTGGTTGCATAACGCTGCCTCCTTGCTTACCTCATGGAACATCTCTGGAGTAACTCGCCCGGTCTGAAGACACAAAGGAGGTCGGGGGTCAGCCCTGCTGGCCGCGGTGCCTCTCGCTGCCCTCTGCCACCGGGCCAGCTCAGACTCCGTTTGCTCGGATGGTTCCCATTTAAAAGAATGGGGTCACATCTGACAGCCAGGATCTGGTCAAGTCAAATTTATTCAAAGACAGGGCAAAATGTTTTCAGCACTCCAGCCTTCAGCACTGTCTGGGATTAGGTAGTAGTGGATGTAACAAATTACATTTATCTTTCCATCTGCAACTGAGTGTTTTTTTTTTTTTTTTTTTTTTTTTTTATGTATTTATCAGTATTTTTAGTCACTAACTGCATAAGAAATTGGACAATACACCTGCATATAACCTGCAAGAGAGTTAAGTGATAGTAACATTAAACACTCTAATTTACCAATAGTAATAGCTTAGTTAACGTCCATACAGGTTCAGTATTGGTTTGTGTTTACCTGATTATTGCTTGTTATTTTGTTTAATAGCTAGCTGGGTAGCTTATAGCAAAAGTAATGTAAAATTTAAAAAGTAATTATTGAATAATGTGGGACATGCTTTTTCATTCTCATTGTGTTTATCACAAATTGCACAATGATAGCAATTTTTATTATTTATACTGGCTGACAAGGTTCTTTAATACAGTAATGTTTACTAAGTATATTTTGAAAGAGATTTTATTAATATTCATTTCCCTCAACAATATTTTTAAAACTGAAAACCAGGTCCCTCAGTGTGATTTTTCAAAGTGAAAACAGCATCATGTTACTTTAATCCTGTGTTCTCTTAACGCAATCTTAAAGCAATGTCCTTACCACTGTAACATGAACAAAAACACATGCTCTGATTTGGTCTGTCCTATGTAATGTTAACATACATAACTAAACTGTATTTAATTGCGTCAAAGTTAAAATAATAAAAAAAAAAAAAAACATGGAAAGCTTAATTTATACCTTTCTATTACTGTATAGATTTTTTTTTCTCTTGTTCACACATATTTATGCACTAAGAGTGTTTGAATCTCTGGAGGCAGCTTCAGCATAAAGACCATTGCAGATATTATTTACTGCAAACATTTTTTTTTTTTAATATAACAGAGATATGGAAATTATTCTTCCCTTTATGTTGAGGGAATATAAGCATGAGGGAACTCGGGACTGTTTTGAGTTTGTAAAAGTTACACTGAGGGAACAGGGTGGAGCCCGGTTCACATCAGTCCATGTGTGTATTAGAAATCATCAAACACACATTTCCAAAAGAAACCAGACGCGTCATCTCTTATCCTCAGCCTGACTCTTAACTTGAATTTCATCCCTGATAGTTATCAAACTCCATTTGGCTTCACTGTGGAGGAGAGAGGAAACTTTGAGTGGAGCATTCAGTGGATGCTTGCTTCATACCGCTGTGATTCTGTTACTTGTAAACAGTTGTGGCGATGGACTCTGCAAACCACGGAGTTTGAGGACTTACAGGACAAGGTGATACTCCGTTCACGTCACCAGGAAACTGAAACCCTCCCCATATTTAGCGGGGGCTCAGCTTGAGATACCCGAGTAATTCCCACATATTAAAATGAACACGACTTTCCAAATTAAATCATGGGGACAGAAAAAAAACTTTCGTCAGTGCTGATGTTTCTCTGTTACAGGCAGAGGTGGAAGTAACTAATTACATTTACTCATGGTATTGTAATTTAGTAGCTTTCTTGTGCACTTGTACAAATTTTAAGCTTGTACATTCTACATTTTAAATCAGATCCATTACAGACAACAGATGATCAATAACAGATTGCGGAACCTTTCACAATAAAAGCTCAGTCAGCAGAGTTGGCAAGGCGAACCCACTTTTACTTTGTTGGTTCTACTTTCTGACATTTACGAATGTCACAATAAAAGCTGCAGGAGTTTGCCTGATGATGGGAACCATGTAGACTCAACCATCAGTATTCTACATTCCTCGGTTGAGTCTACACGGTCCTCACTTCAATCAACCCTTGGCAACTGTACGCAATGCACCTTTAAAAGAATGTAGCTTGAAACTTCAGTAGATTGTTACAGCAGTACTTCTACTTCTACTGCAGTAAAATATCAGCATAGTACTTCCACTGGAGTAGCAATTTGTAGTACTCTTTCCCCCACTAGTTACAGGAGTAATTATTGAGTGATTTATTCTGTATTCATAATTTATCTGTTATGATCTTTACTGTGGGGAAAAGCTGCGAGTCTTTAATAACAAATGGTCCGAAGGCAGAGTAGAGATGTAAAAGATGTATTCTTTGTGTGCGTAGCTGTCAAAGTTAATACCAAAAGGTCAAAGGAGCGGGAACTTGGTGTGAGCCTTGTTCCTCATTTGTTTTCAGGGCGGTGATGGTGGATGTGCAGAGCAGGGGTCAGAATATGTTTCATCAAGGCGAAAGTCACCGCAGGGAATTAGCGCCACACTGTGAAAATGCACAAACAACCAGTGGGGGCTTCGCTTCGGCATGCCTGAGAGGCAGAGGGGGAAGAAAAGGCAGAGACAAAGTCCCTCACTCCCTAACATCCTTGGCAGACAGACTGCGATCGCCGCTCAAGGCCCTCCCGCAGGATTTGGTCAACATATCCTCTCCCTCCGGTCGCCCATCTTTCCCTCCTGTCTGTCTCCAGGTCCCGTGGAGGCAGCCGGACTCCCTGGCACCAGTGTCTGGCGCTAGGAAAGATCGATCCACAAGATAGGAGCAGGAGAAACTCCACCCAAGAGGCCTGGTATACACACAGACAAACCTATTACATCCTCTTCACTAATCATTCCTCTGGACCACAACAACACAAACATCCCCAGGACAGAAACAAGGCATTTCCTTTGACCTGAAGCATGCCATTTCTTTTTCTTTTCTTTTGGAGCTCTTCATTTTTGATGGGAAGTTATTAAAAAATGAGGCCAAAATAATCCTGCTGTCACCGAAATAACGACAATAAGAGTCCTTAAGAATAGGCTTTCTATCACCAGAAAAGCGGTGATGCATTACAGCAAGTTGTGCATTATGAAAATATTCTGAATCAAAAGGACGAGACATGCTGATTCAATCATCGCTGAAGTCCTGCCTGGCTCCAGCATGGGGAATGCTGTTTGACTTTTCCAGATGCTGATTTCTGGAGGGCGACCAGGATACATGACGTACGGAGGCCATCGCTTCTCGGTGACATGATGAGTCAGTGAGGACGCCGGTCCCTGTTTGATGGCACGTCACTTATCATCCAGAGGCCGGCCGAGCCCCGTGTGGGTCAGGCAGGATCGGGGTCAAGCGTTGACCTCTGACATCAGTTCCTAGAACATTAAGAGGGATTATAGGTCTTCACATCAAGCTGAAGGGAGTGAAGTAATATGTTGCCACTACAGCCACAATGTGTACATCTGCTGCTAACCCCGAGTGTTACCAGGAAGCATCCTTTTTTTTTCACAGCGCGATTTGTAGCTTGTGATGTGTTTTGCTTGTTCTGCAAGAGAGCTGGAACAGATTAGCGGTTGAACGTTTCTGATTTCATGGTCTCTTTCTTTATGTTATGAATACCATATTGTATGTTGTTTGGGAAGAAAAAAATATCCATTGTGCTAGCCTTTTTTTTTTTTTTTTGTGCATGAATTGGCTTTGTTTAACAGAGACATTGAACAGTTGTTGCTCCAGATGAAATTCTGTGTTTTGCACTTTCACAATTGGGCTAATCGGCAGATTTGCCAAACGATCATGGTGGTAAGAGTGTGAAGCAATGCAGAGACAAACCCCTGAGGGAAGATATTATCCTCGATGGAATAAATGACACTTCAACAAAGACTACAAATGGTTTAGATCTGGATTTGAATAGACTTTAATTTGACATGGTGAAGAAAGGTGTTTTGAAGTAAGGAAGTAAGAATATCATCACTGCCACAATACTCAGTGTTTTTAGGTCAATTTTCCCATTATTTTCTGTATGATATTATTTAATTTGTCAGTTATAATGTTGTATTATTATATTTTCTGTGAGGTTTTCCTTTCCAATGAAGTGTTTGTGTGGGTCAAAGTTCAGCCAAGAGGAGGCTGCTCTCGCTGCTTACGTTGCTTATCGCTGCCCTCTGCTGTCTCTTAGTCTCATAGTGCTATTAACCAAATGCAACAGATAGGAAGGACTTAGACTTGCTGAAATTAATATATACACATACATATAAGCTGAGAAGACACAAGATACGATTAAAATAATGCAAAAGCTGGTTGTTGAGAAAGTATCACACATGCTCATGCAGGCTCGCGCACACACACACGCACACATGGCCTGTATTGTCATGCATCCGCAGAGATTATCAAGGAGGAGTTTGCTGTAATCCTGCCTCTGATGCCTTGGTAGCCCACAAAGAGGAGTCTCACACCTCCCTCCACGGTGATGGGGAGAGCAAAGATGACTGTAATCTGTTGGGATTTTATCATAAAAACAATATTTATCAGATCATTGATTTGACAAAAAAAAAATTAAAAAAAATGGTGTGGCACCTTGCTGTGTGGTTGATTAAGTCCTCTGTCTGCATGCTGCCGTTTTCTGAGTAGCTTTTTAGTCACTCTCTCCGTTCCCTGTTTGGCCAGATGGCTTCCTCCCTCAATCCCCACTCACAATCAAGATTAAGATTACACCACACACATGCTCACACAAGCATACACAAGCTCACAAACACCAGTATGTGTGTGCGTATGTGTGTGTGTGTGTGTGTGTGCTGCTCGGACATGCATGCTCACACATACAAGGTGTCCGTCTGCATAAATGCCATGACGTTCACAAAATATTCGCGGGTAATGACCGGCTAAGCCCACCCTGGCTTCATTCTCATGTCCATACATCTGTGCTGATAGAAATTAATATGTGCTTAGCAGATTCGGGTGATGATATAACACATGGGAACCCATATGGGAACACAGCAGTGAGAATCCTTTTCATCGCCACAGTTGCTGTGTTACAACAGAATTAAATTAAACCGAGCCATTAAACTGAGCCATTGATTGCAGAAAGTCAAGGTTGGAGGAGTGGCGCGGATTAAAGTATTTTTACCACAAAGCCATGTATCCACGCTTATCTGAGGGAAAGAGGTGGGAGAGAGAGAGAGAGATAGACAGAGAGGGAGGGAGGGAGGGAGGGAGGGAGAGAGAGATTGAGGAGGATAGAGAGAACGCCCTGCTGTCACTGGCTTGTTTCATGTCTTTCCCTCCGTAGCAGGCGTCTACCTTTACCTTTCTCTTCCTCCGGGCAGCGCTTGTTCTCCGAGGCCCGAGGGCCGCACAGCATGAAGCGGGCACCATGGGCTTTCTGGAAAACTACCAGGAAATTGACCCTGTCACTTTGAACCTTTGCATCCTCATCGCCAGCTATGTTATCTTGCTCCTGGTCTTCCTGATATCCTGTATTATGTACGACTGCCGGGGCAAAGATCCAACCAAGGAGTACGCCCCGGATCCTCAGCCTACCCAATCTCCCATCAGACTGGTTGTTATGCAGAATTCTCCGGCCCCGGTGGGACGATGGGACACAACCAACATGATCACCACTTACCATGAGCCACCTCATTCAGACTTCAGAGAGAAGAAGAGCACGATGGTCTGAGAGGATTTCAGGACTAGCTATTTCCACGGACTAAGCTTTGTACATACTGGACTTCTTTTTGTACATAAAAAACCTTTTTACATTCACTTTTTAAGATTTTTTTTTTTCTATCTCTCTGTCCGCTGCTGGCTGGGACAATGCTAGGAATTGACCTGCACAAGACAAGACTTAAACGGTAAGACAGAGAGAGAGTAGCCATGTGTCGACATCTTGAAGTGCTGCGTGTTTGCAGGTGAAATCCCTATTTATCTCACGGATCGCCAAAGCCTACAGTCTGCTCTGAGGAGGAAATGTCACAACTGATAAAGCACAAGGAATAAGGGGCACTGCTGCCAGAGTTGTGTTGACAGACAGAAAGAAAGAGAGGATGAGGATAAAGGTTAGGGTTAAGAGAGCGTAAAGAGAAACCATACTCGTGTCTTAGTACCTGTATCCTTTGGCTCGACTTTGAGGTTTTTGCACTTTGTTCATACTGATAATGCTGCTGTGACGTGTTGTCGATTTCTTTAATGACTCTATAAAAATCGGCAGCATTGCTCCTAATTGGCTGCCGGTCGGGAATGAGGCCTCAGCATTTGATTGAGTTTGCACCGATGGTAACCTATTGCATACCTTGAGCAAGAGTTTTTGCAAGG
This sequence comes from Myripristis murdjan, assembly GCF_902150065.1. Taxonomy (NCBI): domain Eukaryota; kingdom Metazoa; phylum Chordata; class Actinopteri; order Holocentriformes; family Holocentridae; genus Myripristis; species Myripristis murdjan. The sequence goes on along the minus strand of NC_043987.1, from coordinate 28,929,633 downwards.
ATGTGGTTGTCAAAACAGCATGCATATACAGTTCAGGCCAGGCGTGATGTGCTCCAATCAGCGGCTTCACCTGCGAGGCCTAGATTCTTATTTGGAGACGAGCGCCTTTAATCACTCCACCCACACAACAGGAAGAGTATTTACAGTGGCCAATCAGGTGCACCGTTCACCCTCTGACTGATTTGCTGCTGTCCTATTTCACATGTACAACCACTTTTATGCTATCTCGATTTAAGTTTGCAAGACATTTGCCTCTTCACAGTCTCCTTTTGTATGGTAAAGTCCCACTTTATGAGCTGTTGTTGAACGAAAAGACAAAAAATCAAAGTTACACATCAAGAATCAAGAAACTATTGTTGATTTGTTACTGAAACAGTCACATTTGCATCAAGATGATGTGCAGAAAAGGAAATACGGCACTGGCAAAAAGGATATTTGAAAGTTTTTACATTATCACTCACATCGCTCTTATCATTCAAGTGCAGATAGAGTGTATCAAGTACGTAGAAACATGCACACAGAGTTGTGTGTGAACGAGAAAGGTCATAATCAGCGTGCGATAACGGTGTTTATTAAGTAAACAGAGCACATTGTTCACCTCAAGCTGCAGAGGTATTGTAAGGGCGCGTGTCTGTTTCCCACCTGCTGGCTCAGATTCTGCTCGGTCGTACAGAGAAGAAGAGACTGGACCAAATCAGATCTCCATGACAGCAGCGCGGCATCAGCAACATGCCATGAGACACTTGCCACCTCATGTCTTGGATTACATTTGTCTTCTGTGTCTCAGTGCTTTTTTTGCCGACACAACGTAAGCCATGCATTATTTACAATCATGCATGCACCTGCCGTAGTGTCATGTACAGCAGTCGCAGGCATGGCTGGTCCAATAACTATCAGTGTGGAAGTCAAACTGATCAGTCATGGTCAGGCTATAAAGAGCTGTCAGATGGACTGAAATCAAAGCAGATGGAAGTTTTTTTTTTTTTTTAATATTTCTAAAAAGCAGAGCAGTTCCAGAGGAAGAAATAATCTCATTGGCAGGGTTGGACTTCAGTGAACGAATCAAAGAACCACAGTTTTTTTTTTCCCCCAGCAGATTAATAAATGAAGCTCACCAAACAAGAAAAATAAAATAAAATAAAGAAGTAGGTATCTGAAACTATGAAGCCTGTGTTTGTCTGGGTTAGTTTGCCTGCTAATCTTACAAGTTCATGAGTACCATGGTCAAAAAACCAAAACAGAACAAAGCAAAAAAAATATGCCATTGCTATTTATGAATGTTTTTATATGTTGACCTGAATTCCCCCTCCGTCACTTAAATTTGCCAGTCAACTAAGTTGCACTCTCAGCCCTGCCTGTGAGGTTTAACTCGACCAATGAGATTATTTCTGCCTCCGGAGCAGCTCTGCCTCCCAGAAACGTCTGCAGACCTAAAACTGAAGGGCAATTACACAAGAAGGAGATGCTTCCCACTGAATCAGTGCTTTTCACAGTGAATGGATTATACATCCATCCTGATGCTCGCTTATTCAGTAGAGCGTGATTTAAGCCTGTAGTTCACAGAAATAGATCTTATAGTCCCACCAAACAGGGATCTTTACCTGAATGGTCGCTAAGCCTGATGTAATCCTGCTGCTACTGAGAAATTTGTCGTATATGGGTCTCAACCTGGGCTGCTGCTGACGCCTGACAGCAGGTATTGACAGGTCATTTTGCTATATAGAGAATGTAGAAAGTGGACTGCTTGCTCCATATAACCTTACACAGAAAATTACCAAGTAAGCCCAGAGACTGATGGAAAGAATACTCCATCAAACACTTTATTCTCCCCACGAGTTTGCAAAGATTAGCCAAACAGATGGTAATAATGAATAAACAACACGAGAAATGATCTTGCGTATTAGCTTGGGCAGTTTCGGAAATTACATTCTGTCATTAGACAAAAATTATATTCAGCCATCTAAAAAGGCGCACATGTTCAGTGTATAACATTACATACAAATGGCACATGATATAAAAAATGATATGGCACAGCTAAAGGCGGTCCTCCTACATTGGTTACAGGGCAAAAGGTAGAGCTGATGTATTTATTTCCCTTTCAGATACTCTGGCTTATCTCATGCTCCCTCTCGGGTCTTAATTGGTTTCTCATTTACATTCCTTGTATATATTTTGCTTTTCTGGTTCAGCGTGGCCAAATGAAGTTAACTTATCAAATGTCAGACTTAAAAGGAACCACATAGCCATTAACTTTTTACCTTGCATACACTGCGCCAAAGCCAATATGTGGTTTATGTTACAGAGAGGTTCTCATTTGTGATATCAGTAGAAAAATAACTGGAGGAAATCTCAACTAAAAACGAGCCTTATTCATCTTAATGCGAGGAACAACCTTGGTTTCAAAGACAGAGCCATGGATAATATTAGGCAGCCATCAGTTTGGCTGTAGGCCAGACATTTAGCATGTGATAACATCAGGATAAATCAGGAAACAAAATGCTATGGAAACATTTGGCCCACTTTATATTCTGCCAGGAAACAATATAGCTCTTTATCAGCTCTATATCAGCTCTTGTCACCTATGCACACACAAGGAGACACAACATAATATAATTTTAGTAAATTATCCATTGGGAAACCTTAGTATATTATTCAGAAACATTTGTATGAAGTGCAGGAAAATTTTCTCTTGTTTTACTACAACATACAATAACATAACTGTAAGTTAGAGGCTTGTCAAAACCATGCAAAACATACAGTACAACATATAGTTTGAGCACTGATGTGTGCAGATGTATGGGGACTGATAGTGACCATTTATTAAAAATCAGCCGGTCACCTCCAATATGATGGACATGATGCAGTTTGATCGACTAAATATTTACACCACACTTGATCAACACTACATTGTTTGTCTGTAAGAAGCCTGTAAACCTGAACTGGTCCTGGTGTGACATTTTTATTGAATTCTGCTCATGCACGCATTCATGTGTTTTATTTGTATCCCTATCAGTATTAGTATAATCACTTCCATTATCACTATCATGATGGTTTTTAGTGGACAGGCCTTTTTAGTGCTTTTTCAGAAGCTTTTTAGCTTTGACAAGATGTGCACTTGGCATTAGAAAGGTCTGTCTGGGTGACGCACATTTCTGACACTGAGCATCAAAGATTTGCAAGGGAAATGTATTTTCCATCTTTTTTTAATACTTAACCCCAGAAGGTTTTAAAACAACAACAACAACAAACATAACACCACACAAGAGCTTCAGTAACATGCAGAGATCATAAAATCAATTTGATGAATGAGTCAGATAGAAAATCATAATTTGAAGGTCATGAAGACTAAAAAAAAAAAATCTGTTGGAAACTTGTATTTTTGTGGAACATTTTGGCTTGAAAACTGCCCATTTTGAATCTTGTGACAACACGGGCTGTTTTTGGCCTTCAAAGACCCACATTATCTGAACACTACAGTGTGAAAACCTATTTCACACTGATAACAGATACACTTCTGAATAAATAAAACAAAAAAAATAACCATTCTGGATCTGAATCTACAATTCGAGTCGAAGGTCAGGTGAACTGCTGTGACACCAAGGTGTTAACTGAGCAGAGGAGGGCTGCCATGCCTTGATGACACACTACTTCTGTAATCCTCTGCCAAAAGCACCAATGTGCTTTGCACAAGAACACGCAACGCTCAGCTTGCCAGCTATGAGACCAATTAACCCTTGTATGGCAAAACATCAGACAAGCAAAACCTTTGCCTATTATAACTCCCAGCATTAGTTTGTGAATTCCTGGTATCAAAGCTGCACCTTAAGTATTGGGCAGGCACATTTATAATAAATAATATTAATCAAACCTAATTTGAATGTGCATAGTGCATTACATACATGCACTGATTGTTTTTGTCATATGACCCAGTTTTCAGAATTGCACCTTAAATGTTCCACTCACTCTGAAAGCTTGAATATTTTTTTTGCCCTGTTTGAGGATTAGCCACAATCTCGGTGTCTTCACTTTGTGTTTCAGATGACGTTTTTCCTCTACAATTGTTTATTTTCCTTCCCTATCAGAGGATAACAGTGGCAATTGCATTCTAGCACGAAAGAGTAAACCAATTACAGAGCTGTTTAGCCCTGTGTCACGTGTGTACATAAAGCCTCTTTCATCCTGTGGGTGCTCTCATTTATGTTGCCCCACAAGACCAGTGGAGGCTGTCGACCTCAATAGCTTTGATTTTGTCATCAGTCAGTCAAACATATTCAATAATTTGTAATAATAATAAACAGGGAAACTTTGTGCTGGGTTTCCAGGTTGAATGCCAGGTAGGAATAGCACATTCCTTGACAAGCTGAGGGTGAGGTGAGGCTTGAGACGGTGGATCTGGGTCAGTAGACCCTACAGGAAGTGTCTGACCCTCATGAGACTTTGAGGCTGATCGTGTCAAGCATCATAGACCTAAGACCTGTCAGATCAATGACTCCTGCTCACCTCTCAGCCACCACTCATGGATGAAAGCCTTTTTAACTGGGAGTCAGTCAGTAAAGTGTGATAGTGAGCAAACTCTCTCCTGAGCTGTAAATGTTCCTTTTGGGAGTCAAACTGAGAGTCAACAACAGAACAGTGATATCAATGAAAATCAAAGAAATAGAAGGACTTTCCATTCTCACCACATGACATCTTATAGTTTCCCCAAATGAAATGCAAGACTGGGGGTGGTCAATTTAAAGCATTTAAAGGTATTTAAATTTCTGGTCTCCTAAACAAAAGTGAATGAAACCTGGACTCACTTTGACCTTTTTCCTCTCTCATCTTTTTGGTAGCCTTTGGTGTAAAGCATCGCTGACCGGCCTGGTCTGGTAAACATGATGTGATCTGATCATTCATAAGTTACAGTGCACACTCACTGTTTTCCATTGTGGTGCTCAAAGTCCCTGAAGGCATCAGGTGCTCATGGTATTTGGAAACACCGATTCATAAAGAAAGAAAAGAGAGAAAACACATTCCATATCATAGAATCTGTATCACATTACAATGACACTTACAAAAGGTAATAAAATAACCATTATTCAGTCGTACAACCTAAGAAAAACAAAAAACACAACAGGATATCGGTTAAAACTCAAGGAAATCATGAGTAATGTCATGACCTTACAGGATTTCTTATGATTTTAAACATTCAGAGCCAGAAATGTGTGTTTCTAAGTTCCCAAGTCCAGTTTCATCTCTACAAAGTGCTTTAAATTTGACTGTGAAGCGATGCAGTCACACCAAGCGTGCATGCTGGGTGATATTTACAACAGATGCATCTGATACTGAACTGATACACTGAGCAAACACCAGCCGCAGCTCAGGGGGGTCATCGCTGACACGGTGCCAAATCCTCTACAAACTGACTGCAGGAAGACGCCAGACCTCGCACTGTTGAGGCAGATGAGGGGAAGCCATCCTCCTGAGACTCTGCGTGTTTAATCTGAAACGCTGCCAACCCGCAGGTCTCAGGTCTGTATCGCATTAGAGGTGTTAGTGTGGCACCGTGGGGAAACCGCAGCCTGCAGCCAGAAACAAGGGGATGCTAAACCCTGACATATGGCCTCTAGCACCCTCCTGTTGTTGCACTAATGTCATTTGTAAAAAAACCCCAATGCCCCAACATCAGGCGCTTTCAACTCCCAGACAATGAGCTCTTTCTCTTTCTCTGAATCAGTCCTGTCCTCCGCTCTTACTGGTAACTGCTACGTGCTCCACATAGGCCGACCAGATCTGCCATCAGGGCTTAGCGGGCTACACAGTCCTGTTATACATTTCCAATACAAACTAGACCTATTTTTGTAATCCCTTAGTTGTGTAACCTCTTTCAAGCAAATGGAGTCACAGAGGCTATGCCGCACCATTAGCAGTGATCCAAGAGGAGGTAAATATCTGCCTCTGCTGATGGAAAATCACTCTGAAAAGACTTTCTTGTGACATAAAAATGGGATTTTTTCCCAAAATACAGAAACACATATCAAGCAGGAAGGCTTTCCACTATGAGGAGTGAGGATCCAACAGGTTAAGGGTTCAACTAGTTGCTTTTTCGTTGTGTTAATTATGATTTCAGTGACTTTTCATTTATAAGTGGCAGGCACTAAACACCCAGCGGCAACTGCGACAGCATTGTGTATTGCGTTAAATTCGTTAGGCCTGGGGATTGCACTGAGGTCTTACATAAACACTGGGTTATCTAATGCTCAGTGGTCAAGTTACACTGCTGTTATGTAACTCGGCTGTTATAAGGGTTCATCAAAAACCTCATGTGCCGTTTAACATGTCTGTCTCTTTGTCTCCTGCAACATCAGACTTCATATTTCCCTCCTAACTCTGTTTAATTTGATAAATATGACATCCACCTGTTGCTCATTGCAGCTATCTGTTGGCATCTTGACGTCTGCGGCTAAATCTGGCCGAGGGTCAGTGCTGGCGAACAACATAAAAGCTACAAAGACATCAGTTGAATCAAATGTTATTAGTGAATCAAATTCATTCAAAATTGAATAACAGCATCTGCTAGGTACATTACATAATGAATGGAGAGTTTTGTGGACAGCACTACATTATCCATCTGATCTCAAGAGGGATGATCCAAAGTATAAAAATATTTTTTATGTGCAAAATTTTGAGGCATTTTTTTCATATTTGTAAGAAGCATCATTTTATTAGAAAAAAAAATGAACACAATTGCAAAAAGTAGATCAAATATAACTGTGTCCATTGAAAAGAATAACAAAAAACAGGCCAAAACATTTGCATTACGAAGAATATCAGTGGTTTATTTCTAATCACATTTAGCAAAGGCAGTACTATTTTATGTATATATATTTAATAACTGCATAATCATAAGTTATTGTTTTCTACTCTGAAATAATAACTTTCAGAAGTAATTGAAATGAGTAATATAATTAATGTAAGTTAAGGATTGAAAACTCATGAAACATTTAGCCACAATAACCAACTGGGACTCAAAATATCACCAAAAATGTTATTAATTTACTTTTCATTTGTGAAAGGAGAGGACACATAATTAATAAAAATAACAGTAGTGAGAATAAGTATGGACTGCTTTGCTCTGTATGTGTTTTATTAAATTTATAAATATAGATTATTTTAATCAGAAAGGTTAATTATTATTATTGTCGTTGCTCTCATTGTGCTGTTGACACACATCCATACGTGTCTCTCACGGCTTCCAGAAGGTAACGCCTTCCTGATCGCTGATTGGTCCGATGGGAAGCCGTGCCACTGTTTCCGTCACCTCATTGGCTCACGGCGCTGTCGCTCAAAATGTTTCCACGGTTCGGTTAAAAATCATATTTTGCCTCAGCGGGGCAGCCGCTCATTGATCAGCGGGCTGGGCAGCTAGCAGCGGTCCTGTCAGTGTGGGCTCGCTGCCGCTTCTGCTAATGGATATTTTCTAGCCAAAGGAGGAGGAAGTTAGTCGGTATTTGTTGCAGAATGGTATTAAGAAAAAGACTAAAATGGTGCCTTTGTAGTAGATGTATTAACACTGCCGGCTAGTCGCTGATGTAACGTTAACGAGTGAAAGTTAGCTTGGTTTTTTAGTAGCATACCGGTAGCTAACTAGGCCTTCCTTTTCCTTTGGCTAGCCAGGCACTTTATTGTTTTTCTTCCCCTTTTATAGAGGAATTAGTTCAAAGTTATCTCCTTGCTGAGTTTAGCACTTGCCGTAGACCTATTTTTTCTTTGCTTCCTGTGTGAAGGATTTGACATGAAGAGGGTTAACAGCCTCCAGAGGTGGGTGAAACATGACAGTTATGGCTGCATGAATAATGTTTTGGGCTATCAGGCTAACATCCGTAGCGCTCTTTCTCCTAAAAAACAACACTGATTCATGCAATGTGTGAAATGCTGTCAAATGTGGTGTATTGTTGCTCTCAACACAATGTCAACATGAAACTTAAAAAAAAAAAAAAAAATCTGTTTCCAGGACTTGTTCACACGGACTTTGGTTCAGTCTTTATCTTGAATTTGTCTTGAATCACTATTTACTCTTGGAATGTCATGCCAAGAGGAAATAGTAATTTTTGTGGGTCTTTTTTTTTTTTTTTTTTTTTTTTGATACAGTGTCTACTTAGGCACAAAAAATAGCCAAGAGTTAAAATTTGACTTGATATTAAAAGTATGTTTCCCATATCTTTCTGTACAGCTCCATTGTGATAAATCATTGTGTTCGTATCTGTCAAAACAAACTTATAAAACAGTGATTAAGGTAGGCATTGTTAGATATGAATATGCTATTTACTGTTCCTCTGGACATACTGTTCCTGAAGTGTATATGCAGAGTAAAATAAGCAAGTATACAGTGCGGATGTCACACTGTGTCACAAATGTAGTGAGAGTGTATATTGGATATGGAGTAATGACTTTCATTACTGATAGTAACTTCATTTTTGTGATTGAGTTAACCATATGAGACACTTAAAGCAACGTTTGCATTTGTTTTCTGTCGATAAGCGTATACACCAGACAGGAATGTTGTGAGAATGAAGCTTTAGAGTGCTGATTCAGCCTGCCCATGTGTTCTTTTTTTTTCTTTTTCTTTCTTTGTTTTATTGTGCTTTTCAGGTTTATGAACAGGCGGGCCTCTGCTAACTGCCGCTACCAGCCCACCTGCTATGAGCATGCTGCAAACTGCTACACTCATGCGGTTAGAGGCTTATAACTCTATAACTGTTTTTTATTTGGATTACATACACTCACATAGACATGACAAGTGCTTAACCTTGTTTGCTCCCATTTTGGTGTCCCAGTGACTGTTTTAAAAAATCCAGATGCAGCCCGGGGAGCCGTAGTGATGCTTTTTATGCCGTCTCTTTGTAGCTCCTCATCGTGCCGGCCTTTGTGGGCATGGCGTTGCTGCACCGTATGTCAGACGACCGATGGGAGAGGATCACGGCCTGGGTGTACGGCATGGGCCTGTGCGCCCTCTTCCTGGTCTCCACTGTGTTTCATATCATCACCTGGAAGAAGAGCCACATGAGGTGAGGAGACCCGGGATGTCATCAACCAGTTGGCAAGGAGCCGATATTTGCATTTACCAGGGTTCAACTGATATGCTTTTTTTAAAAAAAATGTTTAAGACCATTACTGAACTCAGTGTGTTTTGAAACTGAAGCAGCTGATAGCCAATATTCTGTACCGACATCCGATATCTTTAAATTTTGAAAATGACTCTGCAAAAAGTTAACTAGAACTAGGCAGCTATTACAAGAATAAGGCCCTGTGTGCACAAGGCATCTTTCACAAGCAAGTTAGAGGCGCTGGTATACCGCTGATGTTAGTTCCTAGTTCCTCTGCCACTGACAATGATGATGCCAATCTAAAAGCACCGCTTCCTCTACTGTGTGGTCATTTTGCTGATTTCAATGAGCTGATTTTAACTCGAAGCGCTCAGAGGCTGCACGAAAGCGCCGGAGTTCTCTGGGGAAAAAAGAATAAAGGAGATGCTGTTACTCAGAAGCTTCTGTAAACAGTTAAAAAAGGATGCTGATTTGACAAATGATGCCTAATGGAAGCAGGCCCTATATGGCCTTTAAATAAAATATTTGGATAAATTAGATGAACAAAGAGATATATAGCAAATGCAGAGTAAAAATGCGATAGCTGTACTGTCAAACAATATTAAAAAAAAAGCTTGAGAGAGAAAGCATGGACACGCAAAGATAGATCTGATATTCAAAAAAACAAAGGTAGATGCCAGCCCCAATATATCAGTAAACCAATGACTCAGTCTAACCCTAGCATTTCCTGCTACACAGGCTCTGATGTACCTTTTGTAGTATTTAGGGTGTGGGAAACATGACACATCCTGCAGACACTCGGTGTTGGTGTGATGACTTGAATTGCAGATATTAAGTGTTAAGGCGGTCGAATGATTCAAAACTGGGACAGGGAGGCTCTGTGAAATAGCGGCTGTGTTCAGACTCAAAATACATTTTAAATTGACTTGCTTATTTTTTGTCCTTGAATGTTTATTCCTATGTGGACACAGTGTAATTGACCAAAGATCGAGGTAATTTCGTAATGACTTAGGTAAGATTTGTACCAACTGTAAAGCCTAAAATGGCCTGTTGGTCAATACTGATGACTCAGCAGTGAGTTGACAAGCTGCCTCTCAAAACTCACTTTTTAAACACCAAAACACACACAACATTCACTGCCTCCCACCTGAATTTTCAGTTACTCAACGATTGAAGAGACCAAGGTCACTTGCACTACCCTTTGTTCTCTACCTTTAGTAGTTTGCATGGTGATGTATTATGTCTCAGCCAGATGTTTCTGCTGGATCTCTGCTCTTATTCGCTTGCATCCTCTGTTGTAAAAATGTGGCTTGATTATTTGTGTCAGTAACAGGCCACTGTAATCTGTGACAGAGACTGATGATACAGTTTCTTGGCCACTGAGGGATTGAGGAATATCACAAATTACTTGATGCCCCTTAAAATTGGCATTGAAATTTCCATGACAAGTGGATTCAATCTGTCGCTGATGCTCAGTGAACTTGTCTCGCGCCTACTGTGTGTCGAGATCTAGCTTTGAGAAGTGAGGAAAAGTGGGGTTGACAGCTGGTTTGGAATTGAGGTTATCAAGTTGGCATCTCCTGATGTTTTAATTGAATTAGACCAACAAAACTCCCAGAGGGCTCAACAGTAAATTTGAGTTCCAATAAGCGTCTCTCTCCGCACCCGGTTTCAGTTTTTCTTAGACATGAAATCAGCTCCACCTTTACATGGTACCTGCAATTTAGCTGACACTGAAGATGAGACAGTAAAACTTGGAATGACTGCTGAAAGAGTTTGTGTACTGAAAAGGTTCAAAGTGTTAACCTGTGAGATTTTTTTAAAAAAAAAAAAATAATGTTTCGGTGTCATCCTTTGCTATGCTGTTTTTGCACGGCACATCCCAGAACCAGAACCTTGACGTCTTTGTCCTTTGATTTTCTTTCGGTGGTGGTTGAGTTTCCGTAGGTGGTACTATTTTCTTTGTCTGGACAGCCATGGTGGCTGTTGCTGCTCATGCTAAATACCCAGGTCTTCTCCTTTTGTTTTTCTGTGCCCTTTTGCTCTTGCTGCAAATGTAAAACACATCACATGTAAAAGAATGGATATAAGTTGAATGACTATTTTATTAAATCAATCAGTGACATAAAGTAGAAAAATGGACATTATTTATATGAACTAATGGTTTTAATTGCTCTTTGATTTTATGTTTGCCAGACAGTGATTTTGGCATTGTGCAGAGAGTACTAGATAAGACGTCCCTGCTAACAGCACCTAACCTGTTCACTTTCTGCCTGTCGATTTAGGTCTGTGGAGCATTGCTTCCATATGTGTGACAGAGTGGTCATCTATTTTTTCATTGCTGCCTCCTACACACCTTGGTAAGTCCAATACAGTGGGCAAGAGCTCGTGTGTTCATAAATAGAGAAACAATATGGGTGGTTGTGAAACTGAAGATGCCATTTTTTTGTCTTCTTTCCATTTATCTCAGGTTGAACCTTCGTGAACTCGGCCCTCTAGCAGCACACATGCGCTGGTTTGTATGGCTGATGGCTGCTGCTGGGACCATCTATGTTTTCAACTACCATGAAAAGTAAGCTGATTGGACGGTTAAAATTACCTCGTGGCTGTCAGGATGTGTGTCTGTCAGAGAGAAGGACTAGACGTTGATGCTTGAAATGTTATCTGGAATTTAGTGGGTGGAAACATGCTTCACATGTGAAGAAAATGTTTAAAAGTGCCTGACGGTGTAGCTGTAGCCACTTCAAACCCTGCTGCACCTCCTTGTAAAAATCCCCGTCGGATGAACTGGCAACACACTTGAGCTTTAGTGCTTCATAGTCGTCATCTGTGCCTCAGCAGCTCCTTATGGCTTTCAAATCCTGAGGAGAGAAGAAATCAGCAGTCTGAAAATATCTCAGCTGCTGGAAAATAAATGACGTTTGATTTTTTTAAAATGGTGACTCTGTTCCTCCTCGTGCCTGTCGGTGAGTTTTATCTGTTCCTTTATTTCATTGCAAAGTGCTCGGTCACAACATTGGCCCACGACTGAGATGTTGACACCTCTCGGCATTCAGTGGAGCCTTTTGTGTGAGGCTGCTACAACACTCCCTTTTGGTCTCCAGTTTCCCATTGAACAGGCATGCCAGGGTGTCCTCGGGTTCCTTTTAAAAGTCTGGAAAAGTGTTTAAGTACTGTGCATTATTTATTTCTTGAAACAGGATTAAAATGTCTGTTGGAGTCTAACGTCTATAAAACGTCTTATCTAGATGATCAGAACTCAATCTTTCAAATGTCTTAAAAATGCTAAGACATGGGAAGTAAGATTTTATGATTTTGTTTTGGCAGTGTCAAATCCCCAAATAATTGGTAACATCTATTTTTTATTTTTTTTTTTAAAGAATTTACCGAATGTGTCCTGAAGTAACGTCATGCAACTCAGGATAGCAGAACCAGCAACACTCATATATTTGATGTTTCTTTTTTGTTGTTGTGGTAAAATGGAATTAAAAAGTCTTAAAGTCCTAAATCTAACTTGGCTTAAGCTGTAGGAACCCTGCTCACAGAACATGGTAGACAGTACAGGTCACATTTATGCTTTACTCAGCACAAGTGGACATCAGTTTCCTGTAAGAAATGTAGTTAGCTGTGGTCAGATGAAAATAGCTTGGTGTTTCCCAGCTTTCTTGCTTTATTTTGCTTCCTGATTCGACTGTTAATTTAATTCAAGCCGTAGATTTGGCTTTCTGGAAATGGCGCTTCTCTGAAAAACACTTTTGTTGTTACAATCCTGCTCTGCAGCAAAATTTGTGGTTTTATTAGTGGGCGCAAGTGTCATTATCAAAACCAAATACTCAGTTTTTTGCCCTCATAAAAACTATAGTCTGCTTTTTGATTCTGTTGACCAGAAGTTTAACTGTCGCAGCATAAATCATAAGCCGATGTAACCAAGGTGCTCGTGTCCAAATCTAAATGTAAAAAAGTGTATGCCTAACTCTGAAGACAGTCACAGTGTAACTTATGTACAAGGGTTTGGGATTTTTTTTTATTTTGGTGATGTGAATCTCTAGGTGGCTGTTTTCTGTTGTTTATTTTTCATGTGCTGCTATTTTAGGAATCATTTTACTGCACAACATGAACATTTGTTGCTGTGGAGTGTTGAGAAACTTAGGCAACCCACCTTGAAAGTGCCTCAGATTTACTTGAGTTTTACTTTTGAAAAATTGTGTGGGCCCTGTAAGTGAATATCTTCCGTCTGTTTGCTTTTCAGGTATAAACTTGTCGAGCTGGCCTTCTATTTGACGATGGGTTTTTTCCCTGCATCAGTCGTGACGTCAATGGTAATACGCCGACCTTCAGTATGCTTTATTGAGATGCTGTATCTAATCTGTGATCTTGATTATCAGCCCTAAGGCAATGGTACATTTAATAGCAAAGATGAACATTCCCAAAAATAGAAACACTAAAATATGGTGCCACATCGAAAGTGGTGTAAACTCACTGCTGCTTTGTTTTAGTCGCTGATTTACAAAGACGCCGGTGAGATCACATGAAGATTAAAAGGCAATGACAAAAACTCAGAACAGCAATAGTGGCCACGATGAAAGAGCAGCAACAGTGGCTGAGGTAATACGAGGGTGTAGGAACAGTTTGATTTTTCATAACGATGCCGATGCCCTCGAACAAGCTCGGCAAGTCGCTCATTTTGAAAGAGCCGCTAGCAACGTGATGTAAACAGAGGCAGTGGATTACAAAAGAAAATGGAGACAGAGAAAGGGCAGCGCACGTAATTATGTGACAATGTAGGCAGTCGCACAGTTGGGGGGCTGGTGTGAAGAATTTTGATTAGTTCACTGAGAAAGCCTGTGCGCAGTACAAGGTCCAAGCCCAACTTGGAGATTTGTTTCTGTAAACATAGCTTGTCCTTTTGTTTTTATGAAACTGATGAAATGAGTTTGTGCTGCAGGTTTACTGCCAGCTCTGTCACAGCAACACACACGCCTGTGCGTCTGTTGCCGCCTCTTGATACTCACACTTGATGACATTTGTTCTCAAATTGAGGCTCCTGTAGGTGCTGCCAGGGGGTCGCCAGCATAATGAGGTTGAACAGTTGAATCTCATCGTAATGTAAATAATTACAAATCATCCCAATTAGTGAATGTGTAATACTGACAGCTGCAATCACAGATTTCACTATATTCACTATCATCTCCTCATGATCAGTGTTGACACACAAGAAAATAAAAAAACATTCAGAGATAGATATCTTATCAAAAGGCGGTCTGTTACCTCAATGAGTGTTTTAATTTTGGAGTCTGTGATGAAAATGTTTGAAGAGCGTCTGCACCAGTTTCCTAACTGGTTCTCCATACGTTCATTCAAAGTTCTGTGGTTATTTTAGTACCGGCTGTTTGTTATGTCATTTGGATCCTGTCTTCACACCTTTACCCCTTTGAGTGTTTTTTTTTTTTTTTAAATTGTAATTATTGTGCTTCTGAGATTGTGCGTTTAATTACATTCTTTGACCACATGCTCTGGCGGTAGACAGACATGCTTGCGTGCTCTCAGGTTTGCAGGCTGTGTTGCCCCCTTGTGGTTTTAATGAGTAGTGCATCCTTGCATCGTGGAATACTGAGGGACAGACCCACTCAGCCTTTTGCACATCTTTCAAGGCGCATTCTGCTGTCAACAAAATGCATGCAATTTGTTTAACAGGTGAAACTTCCTGGAAATGCATGTCACCTGTTCTTTGACGCATTTGCATGAAGCATATGCATTTAAAGGAGCGTCACACAGATAACAAGAGGAAACATGCAAAGTGTGGTTGATTAGGTGTTCTGCTTTTTCAGATTTACGGTCAGGCAATTTGCAACTGCCAGCTTTGTGTTGAAACATCTCTGCCTCTAAAGAGCAGGTGTAAAAATCGGTGCAGTTACATGGAGGAAATGTTTATTAACCTGTACTTTACAGAAATCTCAATGGCAGCAGCAGATAAAGGCTGGGTATACTGCAAATTTAGGCCGAACACACAAGATCACAAAGCAGCTTCTTAGAAAAGAGTGCAGCAGTTTTCTTTTTTTTTTATTTCAATCAATCACACATTCAACACAAGCATTGTACCAGTTTTATAGGGTAGCACCAAATGAAGGAATATTCAAAATATTCATTAGGCTTCCGTTGCCTTGGCTGACATTCAAGGAATGCCCTCCATCTGTTCTAATATGAGCGTCTGCTGCTCCCTGTGGTAGCCTGCCACTGGTTGTTGTGGCTTGTATGTTAATGAAGGCAACCTTTTCTTTTGTTCCTCTTTTTATGTCATTTGTCTCTCAGCAGTTTGCTCTCTTAATCCTAATGCGTTTAATTTCTGTGAAAAGCATTCCTGCATATTCTACTTATGGTAATACAGGTTGTAGTGGATCCCTCCAAAATATCTCTGCATACTGACAATTCTATTAATCAATTATGTAACTTCAGCATCAGCGAGCTCTTTTAGTCTTTATTCTTTGAGCTGGTTGAAGGCTTCATGTTGCACAAACTGCAGGCACTCCACCAATCAAATGTGCACATTTTAAGCTCTGCTCTTTGCCAGACTGTGAGTAGACGGCAGCCCAGGTGCTGACTGAGTAATTATCTGCTGCCTTTGTAAATAACACATTAATTCCACAGATTGTGCCTGCAAATTGCCCAAAAAGGTGCAGCGCAAATGTGCTGTGACATTTATGTATATAAGCCTGTCTCTGAGAGCTGTTTTGTGCAGTAGCAGCACTTGTTCATTTCCCCCTTTTTTTGTTTGTTTTGCAGAGCAACACAGAGGGGCTTCACGAGCTGGCCTGCGGAGGTCTCATCTACTGCCTGGGCGTGTTTTTCTTCAAGTCTGACGGCGTCATCCCCTTCGCCCACGCCATCTGGCACGTGTTTGTGGCGCTGGCCGCTGCCGTGCACTACTACGCCATCTGGAAATACCTCTACAAGAATCCCAGCGCCGAGACGCTCCTCGACTCCTGACCACCGGGGCCCGAAGCTGGTGACCTGGCAGACCTGGTGCTCCACCTCCCCTTGTGCTTCTGAGCCGAGGCACCTGCACACTTTGACTCCCTCAACTGCCCATTAAGGCTGCAGCGACAGCCAGAAAGTTTACGAAAATGACCATGCATTGTTTACTGTTTTCTAACGTGGTGGAGAACAGTTTTTTCCAGTATCTCCCTGACAATTTAAAAAAACAAAAAAACACCTCAGTCAAAAAAGCTACTTTTGAAGCTATTTTATATAAGTTTTGTTCAATCTGAACCAAAAAATACTCTTGAGAGTGAGCGAATTTTGACTTCCAATTTTACAGTTATTATTACCCTCGGCACGTTGGTGAATATTTGTGAAGTATTTGATAGTAGTAGTCTTTTTGTATCACTTGAATGAGTCACATTCCACACTCGGGGTCATGTCATTTGTGGAGAATTTGTCTGTCATCCTTTGAGATTCTCTGTTACCCGTTTTTAGTCGGTGATTTGCGCAGTAGGGATGTTGCAGCAGGAGTAGTTATTATTGGTTTGAAGCTTCTGAAGTCACTCGCTGCTCTGCGGAGCTGCGGGTGTATTTTCTTTGAAATACAGAAAGTCAGATGGAAGGAGATGAAAAGATTTTCATGCGACTTATGCGGCTCATTAAAACTTCCAAAGCACCATGTTGGCACTTAGGTGAGCTGAAAGGATAGGATTTTTTTTCCGAGCTTCCCTAATTTTCACCACAAACTTACTTCGCTTTGCTCTCATCTGATCCAGATTCATGCAGTTCTTGTCTCTTGTTTTGTTCATGCTCGGTCTCTACCCAAATGCAGTTGCAATTTTCGGAGGTGCCGGTAAGCTAAGAACCACAAACAATAGCTCTTAACATTTCTGTAAATAATTATCCCTCTACTTATGGGTTAGTGTAAACTGAGCATGGGAGGTGATTCACAGTGCATTTCAGAGTATGTGTAGGTGGGACAGGTGAAGTGGATTCATCAGCATAGCCCTTGATATGATGTGCTATCTTGTCTAAGCCAAATAATGTGAGCGTCGGGCGCAGTTCCTACAGTGTAACGGTGCACAGTACAGTAAGTGACCAAGAGGAAAAACCACAGGGATCTCCAGGCTGGAGAATCATGCTGATAATTAAATTTTTGGTGTGTGAAGAATGTGCAGCAGGACTTTCGTATGTACAAGACCTTATTACATTTCCATTAGTTCTTTGAGTCTTTGAGTTTCACCTTTAGCACAGCCAACCTTCCTCTGTGTTCTGCTTGGAAAATGGATCCAATGGTTTAAGAAACCACAAGTTGAGACCATATCATGTTATGGTTTTGTTGATTTTTTTTTTTTTTTTTTTTTTTTTTTTTTTTTTTGCTTAATGGCTCCATGTTTCCGATTCCAACAAATTACCTGCTGTGTCTGTTGCTTTCCCCCTGATGTTGTGTGGAGCGTTGTAAATCTGAATGATGTGTATTTTTTAACCGTGGCTCCACTGAAATGTATCATTGATTCCTTAACCACTCTGTTTTGTAATGTTTGTATATTCTGTTGTTTTGGATCACACTGTCCAGGCCTTTGCAGGGAAAAAAAAAACTGCTTCTTGTTTATTCCATTGGCTGTCAATGGTGCTGCATATTCATGAATGCTCCTCCACCACACTGAATATTACCTTTCTAATGTGAAAATAAAAAAAAAAAAATGATAATGTACCAAATCTACACTTGTTCTTTTAATATATATCCTAGTTGAGGCACCAGAGGTTTCCTTTTCAATTCTGCCAGTATTGGTCCTCTATTGTTCTCTGCAGGAAACCAAGCCCTCATTAAACAGAGTAATTTCCTGTGCGGACACAATGGAGACCGAGCCTTTTGTTCAGCAGCGTTTTCTGTCATGCTCTTTGACGATTTCAGTCAGGACTCAGTAATGTAAAAAATAATCATATTACCATTATTTTGGCAGATTGTGATTGCGGTGTGGTTCACAATTTTAGTGGGAATTATGATTGATTTACACTTTACTGTCCGCCAGGGCTGAAATTTTTCATGCATCAACAGGCGGTCCACTTGTAACAGCACATAACATGAGAGAAATTAGGACAAGAAAGAAAAATGCATATATTTACATAACATTGCAATCACTGAGAACCGTACTCTGTGCAGATATCAAGGTGCTACAGCATCCTTGTGTATGAAAATAAAATTACTCTTAAAATTATGTGATTTTTGCTGGAGTCTGTACCAAAAAAGACATATTTGTAGGCCAAAGCATCTCTGCACCACCATGATACTTCAATTCAATCAGATTCTGTCACATCTGCAATTGCTATTTGGGTATCACACTTGGGCATTTTGCATTTTCAGTATTTAGATGTTAAGATGTAATTTCAGTTAGAAAAAACGGGAAGCTCTAACATGGTTGGTGCTGTATTATCCATCATTTAATATGAGGCTGTACAGCTTTATTGTAGAAAATCTCCATCTTTTGAAGTCATTTAGTCTCATTTTCAGTGTTAAAATCTTGTTTTTTTTTTTTTTTATCAAGCATGTTAACAAATCTGACCAGCAGGGTGAAATAATCCCAGATTTTTTTCAGTCAGTGTCATTTTCTCAGTATTATTGGGCTGATCTGCCTCATTCTACCTTTCAGAATATTTCAAAATATTTATAATTGTCACCCCTCCCCCAAAAATATCCTGAGATAGGTGCAATTGCATCAGGAGCAAATCTCATCCCTTGTTTTAAGAAACAAGAAGACAATTTTAACTCTGAATATGAGACTAAATGACTCATCAACATGGAGATTTTTTTTTTTTTGCCAGCCTTCATCGTCTTCAGGAAAATGATCACTGGCAGGGCTCAGCCGGTGTTTTGCGAGAAAGAAGAGACGCTGCAGAAAAGAATCGGTAAAGACTTTATTAGACACTACAAATTACAGAGAGAGGGAGAGGCCGAGGGCTGACCAGCACAAATACTGAAAGTGTTATGCATCCATCCTATGACATACAAGACAGAATACTCCTTTATGTTGAATTTTTGTACACTCTTAAACAGTCCATTGGTGTTGCCATGAATACAATGGTTACAAGTCCATTGCAATGTCCAAACTAGGAGATGAAAATAATTTTGATGCACTAAGAAGCCCTTCAGTGCAGATCTGAACCTATCCGAGTGGTGCTGTGATGAGACGTTACATTGCTGAGAGACTGGGGAACAGTCAGTGTATTCAAGGCACTGAAATAGACTCAGAATTATGGTTACTCTTTCCATCTGTGGGTGAGGTAGTGAGATCACTCTACAGTGAGGTAATTTTGGGACACATAATGGATTAATATTGGCTTTATCCTATGTTTTATCATGAGGAGGGACGCCTCGGAGAGCTCGGGGCGCCGCTCCAGTCGCTTTTGGACCCTGTTCACGTCGAGTGTGCGGATATAAGCTATATCGCGCTGAAGGAACCGCCCTCAAAGCAAAAAATATTGACACCATTATTTGTATTTAGAGACTCATCACTTTACGACTCACACAGCTTTGGATCAGATCTATAATGTCTGATCAAGTCTGGACTGGGGTTAGACCAATACAGCCCGATGACGTGCCCATGTGTTAGACTGATACTGGCCTTGTGTTAACAATGGCATATTGACCAATCAGGAACACAGTTACAAGAAAACGTGAAAAATCTGGCATGAAATAACATTTTTTGTTTGTTTGTTTACAACTGATGCAAACTAATTCATTAAATGCCAATTAATGTGCCATGATGGTGTAAATACTGCTTCAGAGGCTTTTCCACCTTGACAAGAGTACAATTGTGAAGGAAAGACAGAATTTTTTGGAAATTTTGGCACAAAAAAAAAAAAATCACCAATTTCAGCTTTGAGAAAACCCATATTGGTCGCCCCCGCCGGTCTGGACTGTGATCATCAAAAGCACGCAGCACTACACTTCAAAAACAACCAAGTTTGGGGAGACTCCACTGTCAAGCCTAAAGGAAAAGAAAAAAAAAAAACAAAGAGCTTCCCAGTGTCCATCACTACTGCATCTGAGGCTGAGGGAACCAGTCACACACACACAGAGCAGCACCAGTCACCAGCTCTAGGACTTCCCTTCCTTCACAGTAACTTCATCCCACTGATCGATTGACTCGATCAGCCAGTCAAACAAAAGAGACACGGACTCACTTCACAAGCCACACAGCTACGAGAAAGCCTCACGCTGAATACAAGCCAGGATACTGTGTTGGACAGCTAAGAGAATAAGACCAAATTTAAAAAAAAAAAACAAAAAACAACAGCCTGCTGGATGACTCCTGTTGACTGGAGAGACACGTTAAAGTCATGACAAGAGATGAAAATGCCGTGGTGTGAGCCAAGTGTGTTTCCAGCCACATCTGAACGTCTGGATTTTGCTTTTTGAGAAAGGAGCCTTCTGTACATTCTCTCTTCCGGGTTTTCAAATCTGCCGCCTCGAGTTAAGCGCACTACGATTAACATGAGACCCTAAAGATGGCACCTACATAAGCAGTAGTGTCTTCATGATCATAATAATAATAATTATAATGATAATATAACAATAATAATAATAATAATGCCCAGGAGGTTTGGGTGTTGCTGAATATCCATGAATCTCTGTAAAACTAGCGCATCCTAGTTAATATAGAATATCAAAATACCACTATATGCATTTGTCTTTGAGTAATATACTTGTCTTCTTTAATAATATTCTGGATCAGTTGTGCCTTTAAAATACATAGTCAGTAATGTATAGGAAAAATACTGTACAAAAAGAACAACTTATAGAATAGTTTCATATAAACATATCTCTTGTAACCAATATATCATCTCTGTTCTGAATCGTTTGGTCTGTAGTAAACAAATTGATTGGGTTAACCACAGTATTGGACAACACCATCCAACTTTTTTTTTTTTTTTTTCAACATCTTTTACATTCATACAGCCATCTAAAAGAAGGCAAACATAGAGCTACAAAGAGAGACTACAGACATCTGTACTGATTTTCTAAAATAAAACACTCATGTTAATCATGCTAAGAAAAAAACAAAAACAAAAACAAAACAAAAATAAAGGAAGAAGCAGGAAAAAAAAAAACAAAAAACAGAATAATCAACAACTTTGCAAAAATGATTTGCAAATAGATTTGCATTCCGCTGAGGAAATCATGCTGAAATCTGAACAGAAACCAAGGAGGGTGATTAATGGTAGCCAATAACAATGTCAATAGTAGTATTAATAATAACAACAATCATAACAATTGAATATTTAAAAAAAAAACAAAAAAAAACAAAAAAAAAACAACAACAATCTTCCATCTGAGAAATAAAAAAGGTAGATAAATATCAGGCGGAGGAAATTTTTGAGTGAGCGAGTGGAAACATTGCACCGGATCAGATTGTGAGACACGCATTAGTGCAGAGAGGTTAACTAAGGTCGTCTTAGTTAACTGAGGTTAACTAAGAAGCTGAGATGGGTTGTTGGGGTGGGGGGGACAAGAAGGGGGAGGGGCGACCCGTCACAACATGGTGGCACGGCGGGACCACGAGGTGCAGAGGCGGGCCGCAGGTGAGACAAACACCCAGGTAGTCGAGGTTGGTTTTTATGTCCGGACAGGAATTATTGCTCAGTGTCGGTGATGAAGAAGAGAAGAGACGCTGGTTTGCCACGGCGACGCCATCCTACACCGCCACGCCGCCGTTACACAGAGGAGATTCACGTGCAGAAAATATCAACAGTGCTCTTATCGGAGAAGCTGGAGGACGCGCAGCGGGTGAACCGAGTGTTAGAGAGTGTTGTGTTAAACATGACATGGAGACCAAAAAACAAAACAAAACAAAACAAAAAAAAAAACAAAAACAAAAAAAACAAATACAACATGAGCATCGACAAGAAGTGAGCGACACAAATTTAAAAGACGCCGCATGCCTCCGCTAAGGAAAGAGGCGGCAAAGACGATCACAGGACGACGGGGAATTATTAGACGGACTAACCTTTTTTTTTTTTTACGAGGAATAGAAACACTGAAGAATCCGGGTGGTAAAAAGAGGAAGAGGGGCGCGGGGGGGGTGGCGGCATCACTCTGGGACAACAGTACATGATTCTAAACACAGCAAAGGGCATCGAGGGAGCAAAACACAACAAAGCTCAGTCCTGATCTTCATGTAGAAAATGGGCACAAACATGAACAACAAACAGCATGGCATTGTTTTCCAAAAATGAACAACAGAGGGAGGGGACTGGGTGAGGACTCCGCTGGTACGCTGGCTCATAACTCCTCATAGTAAGTCAAAGTATGCACATGTATATATATATATATATATATATATAAATCTGTCTATATATATCTATATATATCTATATAGACATATATAGATATATTTGAATGATGTGTACAGAAAAAAAATAAGAAGGAACTGACAAACAGAAGCTTATGACAGAATTCAAAGTCAAAATGACATTTATAATACCAGAATCATACAGGATCGTGTTAGGGACGAGGGGAGGAGGTGGGATGGAAGGTGTGAAGGGACAAAAAGGGGAGGGGATCTGTGGGGCGGGGTGCGGGTGGGGGGAGCAGTGCCACCAAAAGTGACACATTGTCCTTCAAACTCGTGTGAGGGCGGGAGGGTGAGTGGGTGGGTGGTTAGGGGATACGTTGGATGGGGAAGTCGGAGGGGGGGCGGGCGGGGCCGGTGGGTCCGGGTTTTGGCTCACAGGGGCCCGTGCCGGGCCTCGTATTTAGCCAGAATGTTCTTGCAGCGACCCAGCTCCTTCCTCAAGTCCGCTACCTCCATGCGAAGCGCGGCGTTCTCCTTCTCCAGGAAGCCGGCCCGGATGGCGATCTGGTTCTCCTTCAGCCGCCGGGCGTCCCGCGACCGCTTGGCCGCCACGTTGTTCTTTCTGCGCCGGGCCCAGTACTTGTCATCCTGCAGGGACGGGGCGAGAGAGGGGGAGGGGACGTTAGTGAGAATCACGAGGAAGGAGCTCGGTCCAAAAAAGCAAAACCACACGAGAGCGTCCTCTCCTGCAGAGGAACATGCTCATCGATTTCCTGCAGGGCATGAAAAAGGACTCAAAAAGGAGAGGAAATCATGGCTTTTTATGCCCTTGGAAATCAGTGCAGGATCTTTTATCATCAAATGTTATTGTATGATTCATCTGCACCTCCACACCTACAAGAAACAACAGTGCTTTTGGTAAAACACAGCTCTCCAAACTTCAACCAGGACTGCGTTTGTTCCAACACGAGTTTCATGATATTAGCTCTGGCTCTGCAGGACATTCTTTGTTCTTGCTTCTTTTTAAGGCAGTACTAATAAATTTGGACTGAAGCTGTTGGTTTTTATGCCAAAGAATGATAGTATCAAAAAGTATTCTGTGTTCCTCCTTCACTGATTTCGTTTCAGGTAAGGTGGAAAAAAGCCTCTGAAGCTGCATCGAACTCTTAAATTTGGATTCCAGGATAAAGACAACACCGCGGCCAAGTCAACATCGCCATTTTTCTGAAACCAGTTAAAGATCCAGTTTGGCTCTGTGGCCCCTCAGTGTGTCTGACGCGCCTGGTGCTTTTTCCTGTGCTCTGTTTTCTCTAACGTCTTGTTCTTTAAACCTTGTCTATGGGAAGCTCTTCACTCCTCTGAGTCTGATGCAAAAATGACTACCTACATCAATAAATAATTCAAGATAAGGGATTCCAAGAGACTACCACTTTAGTATTGATCAGCTCTTCGATAAATATTTAATCAGAAAACTGCATCATATTGGTAGATGAGAGTTGTGGCAGATTTTTAATTTAAAAAAAAAGCAACATTGGCCCCATACTTCAGTCTGTAGCCTGTTACTGGCTTGACTTGGGATGAACAGCTGCTCTCTTCTGTCTCAAGCTACACAGATTCTTTTCTCTCTCTGTCTCTGTCTCTCTTTCCTACATTGTTTACAAATCTGTCTCCGCATTTGAGCACGCAGCTTGGCTTGGCTCGCTGCCAGCAGTGTTCCTATACTCTTGTTAAAGATGCCTTTTGTTCTGGAGGCTGAGTTAGACCCCCACCTGCTTACATAACATGGAAAAAACAGGGGCCCCAGCGTCTCCGCGAAAACAGGATCTGATCTGGCATCGCTCACAAACAGTCCCCGCTCGGTTAAAACGACAACGAGGCGAAGGAGCGGCTCACCTTGAGGTCTTCGGGGATGAAGACCTTGCGTGCTTTTTTGATCATCGGCTGCGGTTTCAGCTCCTCGGCTGAGAATTTGCGTTTCCTGGGGTCGAAGATTTCCTGGCCGGGCACGCTGGACAGAGCCAGGTCCGCCGGGTCGGGCTCGTAGCCCACAGACACCTGAATGGACTCTGGATCGATGGGGCTTGGGGTGTCCCGAGCTGACGGCAGTGCTGCTGGAGGAGGAGGACATGAAAAGACATTGCATGAATGATATCACAAAAATCCCCAAATTCACACATCCAGTTTGACTATTTCCTTGCGAGTGAGTAGAGAGCAGAGAGAGAGTGTGTAGACATCGGGGAGATATCAACCCCTAATTAGTAAGTGAAGGCAGAAGTCAGCAGGAGTCCAACTATAAAGGGCCTCTAATTTGAGCTGTAATGACAGAAAACTTGCCAGAAATGGCACCATTACAGTTCAATGGGACACTTCAAGTCAAAGTAACCGGTTATGCAATGTGTGGAGCGAGCCCTCATCAGCGACTCTTTAATGTCGGGCAGGAGGTACAGGAGAGCAGGGGGTAAACTGCACAGGGCCTCTTGTAATGGCAGGAGGAGGAGGCCACTGAAGGGGAGCAGACTGCTTTAAAATGAAAAAAGCTCCGGCCTTTCTTTCCTCAGAGCCTGCATGACCCTGTCGGCGGGAGCTGATGAGGAGGAAATATCCGTCTTTAACACTGGCATGCACCATGTATTATGTGCCTCATTGATTACTGCTATAAAATAAGTGACTCCTTTTATGAGTAATAAACTGCATGCATCTTGACTGAGCTACTTTAAAAGTTAGTGTAGTTACAAGATCCAACCACCAGATGGCGATGTCACACCAGCTCTGAAAACAAACCCTAGGCAAAGACATGCTGAGAAAAAAATAATTTAAAAAAAGAAAGCACCTTATCTTGAAACTGTGGTTTTCTTGTCAGCTAAACTCAGACAGCAAGATTTTTTTCTTTTCAAATTGACTCGAGGATTTTTTCACGTCAATATGCCTCAACACACTTTTGCAATCTATTTGGCTATTGGACAGGGCTCGTCTAATTGATTTGAAGTGCGTGGTGTAGGTCAGCAGTGGAAGATGATTCAGTTAGTGCCCTTCACTGGGTGTTCATTAGCCTGCTAATTAGCCAGTGATTCATTACATTAGTATTCATTTGTTTGTGAAACAAGGCAACACCTGAACTCCCCCGCTGGAGACTAAAGCCCTGAAAAGCAGTGTCAACTCTGCAACAAATGCTGAGAGCTCATCAGACGTTTTAAAAAAAAAACTGCTGATGTGCCGTTAACTCCTGCGTCCTGACCTACATTTTGCGCTCTGAGCTCACCATGACAGCCACTCAACGCCGGTGACCTTCGGTGAGAGCAAGTGTGGTCAAACAGCGCTCGGCTTGTGGCTCCTGTTGCGATCTGAGAAGGGGGCCGCCGGCTTCAGCTATGACTCTCTCCAACAACGCCTGTATTACAATTCACCACATTCTTTTGAGCCTCTATAGTCTCAGGAGGCGCTGCCCTATCCAAGGTCAAGGATGCCACTGGGAAGCCACAATCGAGAGCCACCTCTCTTCAGATGAGGAAGGAAAACAACACCGGAGGCTGAGGCAAATGCTCACAACATACAACTGAAAGGCCATGTTGAAAATACCTTCTTGAAAATTTGTGCACTTCCTCAGGTTCAGATAAATGCTTCAACCAAGGTGCACTGCAAAAACGCAAAATCTTACCAAGATTATTTGTCTTATTTCAAGTCAAAAATGTCTTATTTCTAGTCAAAATATCTCATTACACTTAAAATAAGACATGATCAGCTCAGAAGTAAATTGTTTTTAGACAATTTTCACTTGTTTCAAGTGAAAAGTTGCTTGAAACAAGTGAAAATTTGCTTATTTCATTGGCAAGTGGCAATTGGCAAGTTTCTTTGCCAGTGGAAAAAGTGAAAATTCTCTTGAAATAAGTGAAAATTAGCTAGAGACAAGAAACAAATTTTGCCAATGAAACAAGCAAATTTCTCTTGTTTCAAGCAAATTTTCACTTGAAACAAGAGACAATTGTCTAAAAACAAGTTACTTCTGAGGTGATCATGTCTTATTTTAAGTGTAATGAGATATTTTGACTAGAAATAAGACATTTTTGACTTGAAATAAGACAAATAATCTTGGTAAGATTTTGAGTTTTTGCAGTGTGCCCACGCTGTTGCACGCAGAACCGTCACACAAGCACTCCACAAGACATTGACTGTATTGTGACTGGCACCTAAAACGTTTAGTTAATTTTCTTTTGTAACAGTGGAAGACGTGATACATCGGCGAACCTGACCGCCCACCATTCATAAACCGAGCCTAAGCACAGTGACAGACAGCAAGCCACTTGCTAAGTTAAATCAGACGCCGTCTTGGACAATCTGTCCAGCGTGGATCACCTGTACACATAACAAGCAGAGCGGCCAAAACATTCCCTCTGGAAATAGTGAGCCTAGCCTAATCACCTTCGTCATTCTGCTTGATCTCCCGATTACGGGGGTAAAAATACAGAGCCGCGCTTGCACTTGTCTACAAATGGTCACAGACTAAAAAGAGCAGGAGACCGCGCAAAAGCCGGTTCACTGACCCGCGGTGTCCTCATCCTCTCTACTACACATTCCAGGCCGGGGGAAGCGGTTGTCAAATGGGTGTTCAATGTTTGCAAAATAGCCCCCCCGGCAGGAAATCCTAATTTAACTGGCCAGGAAAGGTAGCTCAGATAGGACTGACAATGAGCTCAGAAGGCCCGGGCTGCAGACAAACTGAAGTAAACAGGATCCTGATTTGTAGACGCGGACTCAATTGATGACATTTGGTGCTTTAATGTCCTGGACTTAAGCCTCTTGAGCTTGTTTTATGACATGTCTCAATATGGCATTCATGCGTCTGTCTAAGCAGATGGCCGACTATGGCAATGAGCTGCTTTATCGGAGTTTTGTGTTCACGCTGAACGATATAAACTGTGACTGATGTGAAGCTAAGGTGCTGGCTGAGAGCTCAGACACAGGGCCGATGAGCTGAATGTCACCCTGGAGAAACAGCAGCTCTATCCCTCCGCTCAGCTGGGAATGTGGGGGGGCTGGAAGACAAAAAGGAGTTCTCTCTAACTGACTTTAAATAGCCCCAGGATTTTAATCAGACTCCTGTGACGGGGTTTTCTCGTCTTTAGAATGCCTCATTGTTCCCCTTCGGCTTCGGCCGATGCAGCCGATCGGTCCGTATCACGAGGGGCTCGCCTGAGTGGTTCTCTTTGATAAACCTTAATAATGTCCGCAGGATGTTAACCTGTCCTAATAATGTCCTAATTTGTCAGCTGCGCTCTACAGGATGTCCAAAAGCAGCAGCGCTCTTTTTTAGTTTCTTTGGCTCTTGAGCCAGGGCGACTTCATTCCACAAGTCACTCAAGCAGGACGTCCTGATCCCGCCCCACAGGCCACATGACAACACACTTGAGACGAGCTTGAGAGGGACGGCTCCTTAATCAGAGAGCTTATTCAGGAAGAAAAAAAACCCTATGAGCACAAAACAAAATTTAAAAAAAAAAATGCTAAAACCGCAATGGGAACAATTACAGCAGCTATACTTTCAAAGTGTAGCCCGTCCACTCAGGACTGATGAACGCATCAAATGTATCCTGCTGTCTGCCTCAAGACCGCTCTGTGACAGTCAAACTAAACTGCATCTTCATCTAAATCTAATCTCCACTCCACACTTATGGCCTTTAACTTTGCTGATTTATGTTTCTTGTTAAGCCGCTTTTCCTTGACTAACGCATTGGAATGCATCACAACACACCCTTTGACCTCGTCTACGTCTGGCTTCCCCTTTGGCCCCTGCACTGTCGTCCGTCTATTGAGCCGTCGCTGGGCTAAACCCTTCACAAACTCCAACGTCCACAGGCCGTTTTGACTCAGTAACGACTGATTCGCCTATCCGTTGCGATAACAATGTTATCAGCCGCCTGCTGTACTGCTTGCAAGCAGAGCGTGGGATTGGGATTGTGCTTGTTGTGGGTGGTGGTGGCGGCCGAGCGGCTGACAGGGGCTGGTTAGACTAGACTAGACTCGGCTAGCTGGAACAATATTGTGTGCACGTGACAGGAGCACATCCAAGGCCATGTGATCTCTGCAGGGTACAGGCTGTGCCTTGGCTCCAAATCCAGGCTCTGGCAGCGTAGACTCGGGCAAGGGAGGGAGAGGAAGAGTCAACGGGAAATGGAGAGTGTTAAAGGGAAAGGGAGGGCGGGTGAAAGTGAGAGTGAGTACGGGAGGAGGGAGGGACCGAGGCAGGCGGGAGGAGGAGAGGTTCATGCCGTGACAAGCCCCTGTTTGCAGCACAGCGTTGCACACGGCGCCTGCATGTGTCCGTCACATGGCCCAGCACGCTGCAGGAAACCCCAGCCGCTTTCACGTGAGAGGTAAATGTGAAAAAGGAGATGGAGGGAGACCAAAGAGACCCTGTGATGCTGTACCGAACAGAACACACATCCCGTTTAAAATTTAGCCTCCGCGCAGACAGATACATGCGTACATGTGCGCTCAGCTGCCCGCAGGAATAGTTTGTACCGTACAGATGCGCCTCCTCCGGACTGCTGGACTGCTGAACTGCACCGTTTGCCGGTAGAAGTGAGAAACGCAGGGATGTGGAGAAGTGTAAAACCCGGCTAAGAGAAGTTTACCCCCTTTTTTTATTTGCAGCAATAGAAGTGGCTTCCCTTTTATTTTTTTAGGCTGCAATAAATCTTTATGAAGTTTCTTGTTTACATCATGGTGAGGAAAATCAAACTGCTGAGGGATTTTTAAGGAGAAATGAATGCGACAAAACTGACTTTTGTTTACACTGGCGGCTGTTTTGTGTATGATAAAACCAAATGCAGGTCATAGTTCACCCATCTTTTAATTTGCCACAACAAAATGTTTACAATCCCACATCAAGGCTTCTTCCCTGCGACACAGCATGCTGAGGAGCAGAGTTTTGTGGCCGTGGTACACCAGCTGTGCAGATTTACAAACAGCATCGATGGCATTATTAACTGCTATAATCAGATTTCCTGTGTTTTTTGAGCGTCAAATTGGCTGGACCATATGGTATGGTATGGCTCCTTTTGGGGAGCGTTGCAGATGATTTCACTGCAAATCTGGACCACAAGGTGGCAAATCATGTGACCGTTGGTTGTTGAGTTGTTGAGCTTCTCGGAGAAGTCAACAGCATGAAGATGAATGTCCATTCCAAGCATTTTGGTCTAGATTGTGATCTCAGCAGGCTAAAAAAGCCACTAGCTACAAGGTTATTCTTCTTGTTAGTGACAGCAAACTGTGCGTTTGTCGGGCATGTTTATTAAACTGAGAGTTTTAGTGTATTTGTCTTTGCCGGATGCTTTGTGGATGTGTTTTGATTTGTTTTGAAGTTTTGTTTATGTCTGAGCCGACGGTCGGTTCTATAAATGATTCAAATCATTTTGGTGTCTGGTGTATTGAAAACCCAAATACTGTCTGGCCGCGGCTTCACCGACTCAGTTACACAGCTTTATGTGACAGTCTGAATGCTACTTGACTTCTTAATGCTCACTCATTAGTATAATCTTCGCCATTCTGAAAATGCCAATTTAATTATCAAACTCGCATATTCTCAAAAACTATTTCTGAAGCAATAACACATGACTTCAGATTCTGCTTGTAATATGTGGGTTTATATGTCCTTTTCACATCATGATGATGGAGATGTATCAACAGTTAAAGGTCTAGGTTGGGTGTCTTCTGGTCTTGCTCTTTCTGTCAGAGATACAAAAAAACTTGGAATTTGCGTTTTTGTTCTACATTCAAAATTATGTTTAAACGATTTTACTTAAAATCAATCAACAAATGTATATCTAAAATATTATGTCACATGAACAAGTAATTGAGCAGTTGGAGATTACAATGCAGGGCAAAGGATAAATGTCATCCATCTGCACACTGAAGTTCAGCTAACTGTAGTGCCAAATTGGTGTTAATCATCCATGTAGGGCGCCTCCTCCTAACTACTGCAAAGTGGCTTTAATCAGGGAGCATCAAACCTTGCAGAAACCCCAAATTCCATTTTTCTTCTCCCAGAGGAAAAAAAATAAACTCCACAACACAACCACCGAGTGAACGATTTGTGCAGCGAGTCTATATGATATCCGAGCTCGACGCATGAGACCGTGCATCCTTGGACTTGAGCCCGTGTTCTTTTGACTCCAAAGTCCAGACCTGAGCTACAAATCAGAGTCAAAGTATGTGGGCGTGTTCGTAACCTGTGGTTCAGACACTCTAAATAGCAGAGGCTGAGCAGCAGGGGTTTCTGGAGCAGGAGTGAAATGAGAAACAGGGCAGAAATAGTTGAGCGTAGGTCGGACAGCGCTTAGAGACGATGCCTTAAGGGACAGAGGCAAAGGAATGACCTAAACAGCTCCTGCTTGCTCTGTCTCAGCGTCTCAGGACCCCCAGGGTTGACAATTAACCTGTTGACGAGGGGTGATAACCTGTGTGTGTGTGTGTGTGTGTGTATGGCAGGTGAGCAAACATCAGCTGTAGCCTGACTAGCCCATATCAAACTCCAACAGCGTTTTTGTACCTCCTCTTGTGAGTGAGGCAACAAGGAGTGTGTGTGAATCCATGTGTGTGGAAGTGTGTGTGTGTGTGTGTGTGTGTGAGAGAGAGAGAGGGAGAGAGAGAGAGAGAGTGACAGTACAAGTGCACATCAGGCTTGGCAGCATGTGTTGTGTACCTGCTCTGCTGGGGCTCTGGAGGCAGTTCTGGGGCACCATGCCTGTGTGAACGGATGTGGTGGCTCGACTGCTGAGGTCCACCACCGAGGGGGTCGGGGGGGCGGCCGGGGCCGGGGCCGGCGGCAGCGGGGCCTGTGGCTGCGGCGCCGCCTGCGGGGCCTGGTCGCTCTGGGCTGTGTTGGCGGGGATGCCGTTCTCGGACAGAAACTCCTCCAGGTCCATGTACTCAAGCTGGAAGTTGTCGCCATCGTAGGGCAGCGTCTTGTCCCAAAGGGTCGGCCCGAGGAAGGCCGACTGTGGGTGGCTGGTGGCGCTGCTCTCATCCTCCAACTTCTTCTCTTTCTCCTTGTCCTTTGCAAACCCTGTGAGTTTGCAGATAAACACACATCACTGTTGTGCAGCAGCAGACAGCCATTTATTGCATGGGAAAAAATAAGAAGCACAACCATGATTCATCATCATCTCAGCACTAGGACTCCACTTGTGTGCAGGTAATGGAATGGGATGATAGACAGCCAGTGCATTCAGCATTAACACAAATAGATGAGCCACTGTGAGCAGCAACAGTAGCTGCTGCTGTTGCATAGGAAAGGCGCCCTCTAGGGACAGTACTCGGAATGACTCATGAAAAAAAAAAAACCCCATTCAAAGCGACAGAATGAAAGGAGTAAAGACGGAAAACTCATTCAGGAGTGTTAGCAGCGCTGCCTCCCTCATAAGAAACACATGATAAACAAACAGAGCTTAAATGATATTTATTTTAAGAAGTCTGAGCCTGCGCTTAGTGAAGTTCACGTCTGTCAATATCTGTCAGTCAAGCAACAGCCAGCCAATACAATCAGCCTTGTGTTTTATTTATTTTTTTTTGCTACATCTGAGTTAAACGGTTACATTGTTTCGTTATATTTTTTTAATAAACAAAGATCTAATATTATCAGAAAGTGCCACTGTCGCTGGTTTGAAGTTGGACCGTGTCCTTCGCTGCACGGACCTGTCAAACCGACCAGTGTCGACCGGACAACAACCGGCAGAGAAACAACAAGGCGACGGCGCAAACCCGAGCCGTTCAGCGTGCACGTCAAGTTTTGTTTACCTTCGTCGTGGTGGAAAGGCAGCTTGAGCGGATTTTCCAAGAGGGATTTCAGCACACCGTGAGTCGGCGGCAGGAAAGTTGGGTTTAGAGGAAGGGGTCTGGCCATTTTCTCCATATGTCTTGAGGGGGCAACAGGAGAATAAAGCTCGCAAAGACGGAGGTTTTTTCCCAAAACGCGACCGAATGTGTTCGCCGGTCGTCCGGGTCCTGTGACAGAGCGCTCCGGGTGCGGGGAGAGCTGGGCGTCCGCGCAGCAGACAGTGCGGCTGTCTGTTGTCGAGGCTGGCTGGCAAATAGCTGGAGGAGGAGGAGGAGGAGGGCGGAGGGACGGGAGCTGTGGCGGAGCCTGTACAGCCTCCATGTGCGGAGACGGACGTCCGTGACGTCAAACTACCGAGGGGTGGGCGGAGGGGAGGGGACGCTTCCTATGATGCGTTCATGTGACATGGGAATAGCCGACTTCGCCGCTCAGAGCGACCACTCGGAGCGTGCTGCCTTCAGGGACTGTCGGAAAAATGATAATTTATGACTTAACCCTCCTATTATCTCTTTTCCAAAATTAAAAGGGACAAGTATGCAAACATAAAATTAACATAGTGATATCTTTTCAGTGTCCTGTATATTTTGTACACATTGGTGTTGCATAGGGTCTGTTTGATCCCAGTTTTTTTTTTTTTTTTTTTTTTTTAAACTGTGTAAAACATATAAAAAATATCAATGCCAGAACCAGTCCGGTTCATATGATATTTTGGACAGAAAAACACAACTTTGATGTATAAAGGGTGAGGGTTACGTTTTAATGGGCTATTTCAGTAGTCAACAATATACATAAACTACCTGACACATAAAGTTAAATTCTCTGGAGGTTTAAATTATTCACACCATCTGATAACAACTGGTGGTAAATTTGAAGGTGGTGGATGGATGGTGAAAAAAGTGCAACTATAAGCATAACCATAATACTTTCACACATAATATCTCAGATGGCGCTAATTGAATTTTAACTGCACTTGTGGAAATGATGCATCTCACCTCTGTGTCTGCCTGCATTGACGCACCTGCACATAACGAGGAGCTGAGCCGCTGCCTGGGCTGCTTAGTTTTTGCTAACAATATGGGATAATAAACCTGGCAGGCATTTATGATTGCTGACATTTCTCCATGAAAAGCTTTTTTTTTTTTTTTAGTCCAAGGTTGTGAT
The DNA here is from genome assembly GCF_902150065.1 of Myripristis murdjan. NCBI lineage: Eukaryota > Metazoa > Chordata > Actinopteri > Holocentriformes > Holocentridae > Myripristis > Myripristis murdjan. The sequence goes on along the minus strand of NC_043987.1, from coordinate 28,896,280 downwards.
ACACTTCTAAATCAAGGTTACATAGCACAAGAAATTCAGGGGCCACAGCTGTTCTGGCTTGGTTTTATTTGTTGGTATCTTACAGGTCATCCAAGACTGTAATCTAATTGGCTATGCTTTTGAAAAAAAAACAAACAAAAAAAAAACAAACGGAGTTCAGAGTGCAGCACAAAGAGACAAATCCGAGGTTTGCGATGCAGGGCGGCAGGTTCAGTCAGCGGGGGTTTATCCACGAGGCAAATTTAAACTTATCAATATGATTTGAAAGGATGGCTGTTTTTAGTGTTGCAGGTTTCATGTGGGAATTAAGGCCTATCAGAGTTTGAAATGTTGACCTTTAAATATAGAAGCGTCCATCACACTCCATGTTTCTTCAAAATCACACCAGCAGTGCCTGAGATATCATGTTAGTAAATGGACAGAAAGACCTTCACCTCTTACAGCTGGTGCTCACAAATGTCACCGAAATTGGGATTATACTAAATGTGAAATATGACTGCACGGAGCCACAGAATTCAGGGGGCATCATCAAACCCCTAGGTTGTATTTATTTACCACCGAAATGCTGATGTGAGCTGTATATTCAAGTAGGCGGCTCCCACATACCGTATTCCCCATATGTGGTGAATGCAGCTATTTTGGGACGGGGCTACCTCCAGTTCAGGCCAAACACAACCTGTTTGTAACGGAGTGGCAGTGTTTTATGTTTGCAAGGTCACAGCACTCTAACCATCACATCTAAATATGAGAATAATTCAGTTAAGCCGTTTATGTGCACAGCAATAGAAGGTGTTATTAATACGCCCAAGATTTCATAGTGCGCTTATTGACTGAACCCACCGTGCATGCTTACCTGCAGCCTGCAATCATTTCTCCAGTCATTTCTTGCATTTGACTGATGTTTCATGTAATTATCTTGTAATCTTTTTTGCAATATTTGAGCAAATACATCAACTTGTAGAAACTCACACAGAGTGGGTTATTAACGGAGTTTTGACACCTTGCCCAACACTCCAATTAGGCCACCGGTTGAACTCTCCATGGCTTATTTGCAAGTGGCAATGCAATCCCAGAGAGAGTGACTCAATAACATTAAGGTGTTTAAATGTGTTAATTGCGCTATTCTCGTATCTGAATTTCCACATGAAATGGAAAAGCTGCTGCCTGTAAACATCCTGAAATCACTCGTGTGTGTGCGCTCCTTGTACACAGTCACCAAACGGCAGCTTACCCAGCCTGCGCTTGTGGGTGTAACATTTTGATTAATATTTCTCAGCGAGCTCATTCTTTTCCAAGTGCTGCTCTGTTAATTGTCTTTCTCACAGATAATCAAATTAAGAAAGGGTACAATGATCCCTGTAAACTGGAGCAAATGTTGTGAACGGTGTTTGGGCTACAGTTATATTCATTTTTCTCCCAGTTATTATAGGCAAGATGTATTATTTTGTGTGAAATGATGAAGTTTCAAACATGGAATAGTTGCCTCGATGATTTGAACATCTGAGCATCACCTGGAAATAATAGGAACGATCATTTGAGGTGAAAAAGAAGCGCATAAATACACATAAATGCACGGAGCTGCTGTTAAGTATGTTTGTCCTGCCGTCCTGCCGGTGCATCTCCACTGAGAATCAGTTTGCAGTTTTAAAACACTCTGAGCATCTGACCTGAATGACCTCCCGGGGATAAGAGCGCAATTTTTTTTCCAAGAAAATTGCTTTCAAACTAAACCTCATTTGAATGCAAAATCCTCTTTCATGGCCAGTCAGTGTCCTATTGTGTGTGTGAGTGGAGCAGCTTCGTTTTTCTGCCAACACAGGTTTGGCTTTAAATCGGTTTTATATGTTTTCCAGATGAGATGCGTTCATAAATGTAGACTCGAGTCTCCAAAGCCACAAAGATGTTCTAACTCTGAGATCGAGTGTATTTTACTGTTATCCTGAAATGTCATTCGGTGAGTTTGTTACTGTTTTATAAAATGGACTTCAGATGGGAGATTCTTCCCTTGTTGCCTCTGATTTGCCGATAGCGAATCAGAGGCAAGTGCAATAAGCAAAAAACTCACTGTAGCACTGTGGTGAAGGTGACGTGAATTTCAGCTTGACCCACTTTTAACCCAGCGGCTGTTGACAAACTGTAACTCTAGCCCTGCAGGTAGTGGCACATGGAAACTCATGTGTTCTAGCTTGGCTGAGTCACAGCTTCAAACTCTTACCACCCGGCCCCCGTTTGTTTCTGTTTTTTTTTTTTTTTTTTTTTTTATGATTCATTTGTCTGGATCATTAAAATCACCCCTTTCCCCACAGAAATCGCTTCAACCAAACATGACAAGAATGACAAGCTCAAGACAAAACAAACTTAATGAACAGATATATCAGAAAAATCCACGACAGGAGCTAATTATCTAGACACAGATTAAATCTAGAATGGGAAAAATCCATTTATTTGAAACTGCCCTTGTGTTTCTGGAAACACGCAGAAACTATCTACAGAGAAACAAGGCTTTTCCATCCAAATTAGCTTTAGGTCTGAGCAGCGCTGTCTGAGAATGTCCTTTTATTCCCAGAAAGATTTGCCTTTTAAATTGTGCATCCTAATGAGAGTCCCTCACGGGCCCCTTCTGGGTGCCCTAATCTTTTAGCTCTTTGAACAGACGCCGTATTGGGCCTCATTCATGATCTCAACCAGGTTTGCAAAAGCACACTTGGCAGACATGAAGCTGAACTGAGATCCAGTTCACCTGGTTGCTTTCTGACGGTTTTGCAACTGTAACACAAATGAGAGGTTTGGCGAGTTTTAAAATTGCATGCAAATGTCAAAATAATTAACTGCCTCTGGGCTCCCAGCAAAACCCCTGAAAATAAATGAACATTTCAACACTTCAAGACAATAACAGACTACATTTCTGTCTTGCGTCTGTTGTTTTCTTCGCATATACATTGGATATTAAATATATAGGTTATATCTTTCAGTGGACCAAGATAATAAAGAAAATTATAAGGAATTCTATGGGAAATTTCCTCTGTAAAATAAACACCACCACTTCTCCTCCTCCTCCAGCCTCTGAGTAATTATAATAATAATATTTATTATTATCATTAGGTGTGCCTGTCAAACAACAGTTCACTTAATCTGAAACAATACTTTTCTCTAATTTGAGAAACATGCTGTTATATTGAGCCCTTCTGTCTCTTTGTGTGAATGAGTGTTTCATAAATGCAGTAATAATCATAAACGTGTATTAATGTTAACTGGGGAAAAATGAGTTTTATCAAAGAACATTGCTCCTGAACGCGTGTGCAGAGGAAAATGTTTGTTGTGAGAAAATAAGTCAGCTGAGCGCAGCAGCAGAGTTCATCAAGGACACATATAGAGGCCGATTCAAAGAGCTCTGGAGCTCCTTTGAAAATGTCATTTCTGACCGTAGCATCCGACTACAAAGCATGACTTGTGTGTGAAGGCAGAGGAGATTACACAGTTTCCCAGAGGGCAACTGCTTAGTCTCAGGGTTTGCCTATCACGTCATTAAAATTTCCCTGAGATATTTTTATTGGAGTCATGTTTGCTATGTAGAAAAGGACAATCGGCTCATGTGGTTGGATCTCACTAAACGCTGTGAAACAGGAGGCAATTACGAAAGACCGTGGGGAGCACATCATGGGTTATAGGAGGCCATGAGTGTAATCAATGAGCCCAGTGATTGTAACGATCGGCCTTAAGTTGCTGTCTCGGGCTGCACGCTGCAAAAAAATCTCCATCTTAACGAGTCATTTAGCCTCATATTCAAGTTTTTGTTTTTCTTCAAACGAGTGAAAAAATCTGCCAGCGGGATGAGGTAATCCCATCTGTCTCCAAACGCAGTTTCAGTTGTATCAGTTGTGTCAGTTTCAGTTTTCCTGGGAACAAGCATAAAGACAACAAGAAAACAGCAGATCAGCTCATTAGGATTGAGAAAATGCCACTTTATGAAAGAAAATTCCTGAAAACAAACTGATTAGTGTTTAAAACAAATGGGATTATCTCACCCTGCTGGCAGGTGGGGCCCAAGGATGGCCATGATGGCGCGTTCATCCATCTGTCCAGCCGTCCAGCTCTTCACTCCAAAGCCTCAAAATCTACTGGGCTGATTGCCATGAAATTTGGTGAGCACATTCATTCTCCCCAATGCATGCCAATTCTGGTGGCCTCAGGACCTTTCCGTTATCCTCAGACCAAAATCTCAACTTTGTATACAAGAAAGCATGAAAGATAATTAGCTGATTGCCTTGATATTTGTTAAGTGCACTTACAATCCCCAAAGGAAGATTCCCTTTTATTGTGTCGACCCTGTGACCCGTCCTCTAAGTGCCGTCCTCAGGCCAAACATTTGACTTGTACACAACGCTGCACAGATTTGCATGTTTGCTTACTTTTCTGGATTATGTGACTTTTGTAATTGCTTATGGTGCTTACGGAAGAGAGATTCCTTCCATAAGCCTCGAGGTTTTTTTAATCTCACCCGCACATCTTGCTTCTTTTCTGTTGTCGTTTCTCTGTTGCTTTGTTTTATATGAAATAAATCAAAAACAAAACATATATTTCTAAATGTAATGGATGGATTGTCAAGTCATTTGCTGAGGGCGCTCATGCTTCCCAAGCAATGAACCCTGTTGATTTTGATATCACCATCACAGCCACCCTCATTATAAGCTCCTTAAGCCAAGATGTCAAATCATAAATCATAAATTTTGGAAAAGCACTCATGCTCCCCGTGGGATGAACCCTGTCAACTTTGGTGACCTAATGGCTCTTTTTTTTTTTTTTTTTTTTTTTTTTTTTGTAGTGCCAATCTCAAGCTAAAATGTACAAACCCCATGATTATCTATAATAGTCACCTTTTAAAGAACTGAACTGAAGCTTGAGGGCTTTCAAAAGATCGAGAGAGAGAGAGAGAGAGAGAGAGAGAGAGAGAGAGAGAGAGAGAGAGAGAGAGAGAGAGAGAGAGAGCCTGTATGGTCTAATTTTAAAAAAATCATCACACACATAGTTTTTTTTTTCCCCCCTCTAACCTTCTGTGATAAATCAAAAGCTAAAATGAAATTCTAATCATTCCAGTTCACTTCCTATCATTAATCATGACATTAACGCTTGGTGTTTTATCTTGTTCTTTTGGAATTACTCCATCTTGTAACACACGATAAAGTGACAGAACAATTTTGTAAATGAGGTCTCCGGTGTTTTCTAGCCTCTCCAGAATGCACCATTGAGAAATTGTGTATTTTGAGCCTTAACAAGAGGCCAAGGTGTCAGCTCTCCACTGAAATGTTTTGACTTGTAAAATAGGCCTGAAACTTGCAGGCTGTGCGGCACATCCGCCTTCAGTGGCTCTCCAAGCATGGCAGTTTTTGACTGGGAGCCTTGTATGCAATTCATACCAAGATTTATTCAGAGCTGAGATTTCGCAAAGGATGTAAACAACTTTGGTTCAATGCATCTGAGAGGCCTGAGTCAACCAGTGGGATGATTGTGTAGCTTCAGACAGGCTGCAGTGTCCAGGATACTGCTGCACTGTGAGTAAGGGATAACCGCTAACTGCTAAAATGTTACATAACAGGAACAGTTTTCCACAGTTGGAGATTCAGCATCGTTTCAGCTTCTGCAGCGGGCTTAAGGCCCTCATGCCTGCTGCCGAGGGATTACTCCAATCTATTTCATCATGATTATTCATTTTCCCCGCTTTCTATTATCCCCTTTTCCAAGAGAAAATTTGGTGCTAGACAACCCTTGACCCATTTTTGGCATCAGGTCAGGATTTTGGTTTGGGCATTATGTTGCTTGCACACAATTGTTTTACAGCACATCCAAAGGCTTTGTCACAACAGTCTAAATGCATCGGGCATTTTGTTAGTGGAAGGGACTGAATGCAGACTTTGGCTTTTTTTTTTTTTTTTAACAGTTTTGTAAATCTTACACAAGGCAGAGGCGTTTTAGTCAGCTTTTTGGCTTCTTAGCAGTTTGATACAAACTCTTGCCAAGCTGCTAAAAGTCAATAATGATATTAATATTCTCTATGAGTAATTCAAATGGCTTCATTGTTTTCATACCCATGTGGCAATGTAATGTGAAAGTAATCACAGGTTCAAAACAGTGGAATCTAAACATATTCTCCAAGTAACTCAGAGGTCTATATGTTGTCCATAGCAACAACAACAACAAGAGGAACACTTATATGAGGATGCTGTTTGTTGTCTACAGTTCAAGACTCAATACTATACTCCCATTCAGACTCAACACCAAGCTCAGGAGACTTGGGACTCGACCCCAAGCTGTGCAGCTGGATCCTGAACCTCCTGTTGGGTCGACACCAGGCAGTGAGGACAGGCTGCAACACCTCTGTCCCTCATCACCATCCGTGGGTCCGCTGTAGAGAGAACCAACATCTTCAAGTCCCTCAGTCACCACATTACCAAGGACCTCACCTAGGACAGGCACACTGACCTTGTGGTGACCTCAGGCAGCTTAGAAAGTTTGGCCTAAGATCTCAGGACCGAGCGCATCATGACTGGATGCATCGGTGCATGATGTGGAAACTGAACCACCATCGACTGCAAGGCGCTGCAGAGGATTGTTTGGACGATCCAGAGCATCGGTGGATGTGAGTTTCCCTCCATCCAGGATCTTTACAATGACCAATGTGCCAGAAAAGCCCACAGGGATTATCAGAGAGCCCAGCCACCCCGACCAGGGACTCTTTCAGCTGCTGCCATCTGGCAGGCACTACCACAGCCTTAAGGCCCGGACCAGCATGAACAATATGTAAAACAACCTGTTGCCTGTTTGTCTTAGACTCACACACACACAGATACACACACACACACATATCTGTGCATACACTGCATACATATATACACATATATGCATGTACAAAACACAAGCATAGCACACACTTTATGTGCACACATTATAAGCACATCATTTAAACTATCATATTACTATTTTATTACATTTTAGTACAATTTTTAATCATTCATGCCCTTATTATTTTATTTTAGTGCCATTTTAATGTGTTTTCTATTATTTTGTTGCTATTATCGCTGCACTGTCAAGATAAAACCAAAAGAATGTTTCTCTCATTTATTATTATTGTTTAATGGGATGCAAGAAGGAAGGAATTTTGAATCTTGAATCTCTAAATGTCATTTATTGGGTGTTTTATGTGCTTTTACTAACTTCTTAACCGTTTGTGACGCAGAAGAAAAAATTCCACAAGGTCTAGTGGACAATAAAGATTTATTCTTACTGAAAATAAATCTGACTTTAAATGTAGTAATCAAAAAGTAATCTAACCACGACCTGTTATCTACTGTGGTATAAATCTATCATTACTGCTGTTACTTCTATTTTACCTCTTGCTTACAGCTTGCCTGCATATTTTCTCCAGGATATGTCAATTTTGTAGTTTATTGGGACTCCTCCCACGAGTGATCTTGTTTTTGAAAACAAGCACAAGCATCAGTGTCAGCCTTCCCTGTTCATTAGTAAATATTTCCCAAAATCTATGACGCTTGTGGTTTGCAGGTAAATGCAGCAACGGTGCCTGAAACAGAAGAGGGGCATAAGGGGCACTTTGGCATGCTCTGATTTCATCAGCAAGTTTTCAGAGAAATGTGACAAAGTCTCAGGTTATGCTTTTTCATGATAAATTTGCTACTGGAGGAGAAGCTTTTCTTGTAAAACAAAACATGTGTGACACTTGATAACAGACTGTGCGTGTGTGACACTGATGCTAAATGTCACGCTGCATGTGGAACACAAAGATCCTTATGGACTTGACCTCCAAAATTTGCTCCGTTTTAACTCATTTAAGGGTTCCACATTTCCTATTCCACCAAACCACCACAATTTGGCATCCAATTTTAAGACTTGCCTCTTATGGTGTGACTGGATAATAACACCAAACCACATTGAGCAGAGTCCGAATGGGTGTCAGCATGAGGGACATTGGAGAAAAGAACAATCTGTTTGTTCCTTGACTAGTTCAGGCTTTCTGCCATATAATATCAACAGTTTGTGCCTAAACCTTTTTTTCTGTTTATTTTCTCCCTGATTTCTGAGCTGCTGACTTTCTGCCTGGCACTGCCTGCCTGTTCATCATTTCCCCTTGCCAGCAGATGAGAGATATAGAGGTGTAGGGTTGGTCATCTCCACATCCCACACAGTACATTAAACACTCGCAACCCCCTGCTCTAAACACTCAGTTGCCCACACACATCAAGGCTGCAGGTGAAACAAGTACCTGACAGATGTGCTGTGTGTATTTCTGGAGTCGGCATTATGCTCTCCTGTGCTGTGAGTACATTTACAGAGGCAGGAGGGAAAGAGCTGCATGGATAAATGCTTCTTCACTCTACCGTTTTCCCAACAACCACCACATCATGTAAAAGGACTGGATGCTGTATACGGCTTACATTGCGAACATTTACATTAGTTTGAACCTCTTCAACCCTGCCGGTCCCATCACCCATCAGTGAGTTCATCATTACAAATGCATGCAGCACGCCCGAGATTTGATCAAACCCAGTGAACTTTATTTAAAATTCTAGTGTATTTCCAAAAATACCAAAGATGTCCTGTTGAATTACAGAGAAATGTGTATAAAATGATGCACAAGACATCTGGATATTTTCAGTTTGACATAATGGTGAAGCCATAAAACATCTTGGTTTGAACATTTTACTGAACCTAAGTGTGATGTAGCTCCTTGCAACCAGCAGATACAGATTATATATGTGACACTGTTGTACAATATGGACACAAATGTCTTTTTCTAACTTTGAAGCGACTTTAAAGCAAATTCTGAGTTCAAAGGGTTAAAACATACGACCCCTGCAGTGGAGATTTTATGGACCAGTTACTTTTTCACTTACATATGTCCTCTTTGTCAATCACTCTTTACTTGCACAATGATTACTTGCAATCAAGCTTGTGCTTCAAAACCCTGAATGCATTGACTGCACTGAACTGGCCTCTGACCAAAAAAATCAATGAATAAGCCACTTAATGGACACCTTTGGAGTGGGCTGAAGCGAAAATCTGTCAAAGGTCAGTGCTTTTCACCACAATGTGGATTTACATCTGGGCACACATACATCAGGCACTTTTATCTAAACTATCTTTTACTCTCCCTTGTTATTCAGGGTATTGATTCTGGCCTGGAGAAAGCGCTTTTATTCTGTTGCTTGTAATATTAGATTATGCAGGATATAGAATTGCTTGTGTGGGTCAGATGTCGAAAACAAACGTACTGTGTCTGCCCATGGCTCTAGTATCTCATTCTCTGAGTGCTCCAGGGCCCAGACATTCACTTACTGTCATTAATTTGCTTCTGAGTGTATCTTATAAACCACTTGCGATGTTGTTACATGTTGTTCCGGTGTGTACTGGCAAGCCTTTTAATTTTGTACCTCTCTCTGTGCAGGAAGTTCATGAAGCGCTAAAAGCTTTAGTTCCCAGAGAAACCTCAGGACCTGATTTTACTTTTTGAAACTGGCAGCTGATTTTGTTGGAGAGCCTCTTACAGTGGAAAATAAGGAAAGAAGCAACATGTGCAACATTGTGCTTCTTGTCAATCCAAAGCTTTCAACACACTTAACCATGATGTTTCACAACTTAGATGCCTTAACCCAGGACTGTTGGAGCAAACAGTTACTTGGTTCTCAAACTTTAGCAACAAGGCCCAGTGCACTAATTATGATGGTCTGTGTTCTGACGTTGTATCTGTCTACAAGGGTGTACCACAGGGCTCTGTAATAGGTCCACGTTTATTCTCTATTTATAGAAATAATCTGGGTCAAAACTTGTCAGATGCAAATTTTCATCTTTATGCTGATGATAGTGTTATATACTGCTGTTCAGCAATTCTTGTGCAAGCCATTGAGTAGTTACAACACACTTTTAATGTTGTCCAAAATACCCTTCTTCATCTGAAACTCATTCTTAATGCAAGTAGGATCAACCTTATGTTATTTACCACCTCTAGGAATAGAGGTGGTAAATGGTCTCTCTGGTAAATGGTCTCTCTTGACAGAAGTGACATAGAGGTTAACTCTTATAAACAAACCTGGATATTTTGATCAATGGCTCTGTCAGTTTTAAGCCACGTGTGCAGAACCAGGTGAAAAAGCTGAGGCTTAAAGGCTTTTTACCTTTAATGTAAAATGTTACTTGTTGCTGCTACTTTTTTGTTGGACTATGATGATCTTTTATATACAAACACCTCTGCTCAGTGTCTTCATGTTGCTGACACGTCTTACCATGCTTCCTTGAGGTCCACTGCCATTTGTAAAGCTCTTTCTCACCACTGTGAGCTAGACTCTCAGGTAAGATGGCTTGCTCTGCCCACCTGTAGGCTCTCACAGTGGTACATTGTCACATTGGTACACAGTCCTGTTGTATCTCATAGGAGATATTCCAAATTAAAGTTAGATTTAGCCTTTTTCACACTAAATAGGAGACAGTTAATATTTTGTATACTGTAACGGACATGTGCTTTAAATTACCCTATTTTTACAAAAGATGGAGAGTGCAAGGCATTACCTGATGAGATGCATCAAGTTGATACTGTCTGGCTGTTCTGGGTCAGGAATTACACGTGCACATTTTGCTACATTACATGACTTATTTGGAAGATGCTGAGGGCCTGTCATTGGTGCTGATGTTGCAATGTGTGAATTTGCCAAACTTTCCTTTTCATCCTGGTCATGATATCCACTTTGCCACATGTTTTTATTTATTTATTTATTTATTTTATTTCACTCACTGTGGGAGAAAAAAAAATGTGCTGTATCTCAGGGGGTCTTTGGTCATTGAAATAGGCTAATGTATGTAATTTTGGCAGCCTCAACAATAGATGAATCGGAAACTAGGTCAGAGCTATTCGAATAAAGCTTCAATGTTCAAGCTCTTTTCAAGGCCTGTTCAATATCTGCACAAGAACATAATGCCACTGACAAATATGAGCCCGAGCCTGTGAGTCTGCGATCCATGCACCAGACCGAGCAGGTGGTAAAAGAAATGTACAGATTTTTCATCCACTGATATGAAGCCTCCTTGGTAAAACATTTTATTTATTTTTTTCCTAAATAATGTAGCTGGCATCACTTTTTTCATCTTGTATATTAGTGCAGAAATAGTAGTTTGAACATATAAACCAGTAATTTCGTATCATTGCAATTATGACACTGACAGCTGAGAATTAAAAAAAAAAAAAAATCGATGTCAATATTGTGACAACATTGTAGGGGTGACTACTTGTGCTTTCATAATATAACATGACAGTGTACTATGATCAGATAATAGGATCCCTTTACTGATGTGCAGCTATTAAAACCAGGAAAAGACAATATTTATGCCATATCACAATACTAACATATCAAAAATATGTGACACAGGTCACATCATAATATCAATAATGATATTGATATGTCATCCAGCCTTAATGGCAGTTGTGTAGAGTTTAACATGTATTGAGATGTGCACATGATCAACTTTGACAGGCTGTGCATTAAATATTGCCCACCTACTCAACAAGTAAAATATAAAATTATTTAATTTTTGGAATCAGTCTGTTATTTCGCCGTCTCTCAATCGATTTCTTACACTATGCTTATTACGCACATTCCCAGGATCCTCTGTTGGGTAAGCGTTTAATTTGATGTGCAGATGTAAGGATACAAAAGATTATTACAAACCGGATGAACGTTAATGATACTGTGGGGATTCTCTTTGGTCATAGCTTGGGAAAAGTGAAGCTCGCCTGCCATATAAACACCATATGGCGTTTCATATTGTTCTCAGAACGCCAGCGAGTGCCAGCCATCTGCACCTTGTCTCCTCTGGTTGTGCTGAGTCATCCTTCAATATCTGTCTTTGAAAATGCTTCATATCGCATTGCCACCCATCACGTGGCAAACAATAGTTCCCACTGGCACAGTTAGTAGTTTCCTAGAAGGATGGTGTTTCCCTGGGAGCAACCGAGAAGAAAAAACACGGGAAAAATAATCCTGCCCTTGGGATGCAGCCTGCCAAAACAACAGTGTTTATGTGGTTAGGCAGAGAGATCGGGCTGATTTTGGCCTTTGATATGATGGATATGCTCCCGTTTGTTTGATTACATGTTGTAGAATTGATCAGCACTACACTGGTTGTCCAAGCCCTTAAACTGAATCGATTTAAATAGGACATCTGGATCAGATGCAGTATTCATCAATTTGTTTTATTATTTTTCTGGATTGCAATTAAGAGTTTTATGCTCAGTGGTGTAAATATTGCTTCAGAGGCATTTCCATCGCATGAATGAATGGCATAATCAATAGCCTCCACATGGATAAATATCAGTATCGGCCGCTGTGAAGTCATATCAGTCCAGCCATCAGCATCAGCAGACATGCGCACATTGTTTATACACGTACGCACACTCACACACACACGTAAACAAGATGAGAAACACTGAGGCAGGCAGGCTTGCACACATACACTCATAAGCCCTCTTGCACACACACACACACACACACACACACACACACACACTCACACACGCACATGCACAAACACGCAGACTCACTCCCCTGCTGTGCACAGCTCACAGACGTGTATGGAGTCACATGCTGTCAGCATGGACAGACACGTTTCTGAGCACATGCCCTCTGTCTGTCCGTCTCTCTCCCTCCTCTGTCTCCTACGTTCCTCTCTCATTCTTCCTCTCTCTCTTTGATCTCTCGCTCAGCTGCCTGACTTCCCCTGCACTACTTTCTGTTTTTCTTCCCTTTCTGACTCACTTTCGGTTTCATTATTCCTAACACCCTTTTCCAAGAGTCTTTCCCCCATCCTCTGCTCCCCGTCCGCTGCACAAAAGAGCGGCAGCATGGTGATATTAAGCTGTTGTGGCTGTGTTTTGGAAAATAACTCTAACGTGTTTGCATGCATGCATGTGCACAGGGCTGGTTGACAGTGCAGGAGAACATTGAGTCAGACAGTAAAGGAGATAACAGACAGGGAACAGCACAGCAGACCGCTTTACTTTGCCCCTCTCATTTTTCCATGACACAGAGCGTAAACAATCTGGACCCAGCGGAGTGCCTCATTAAATGACTGCTGTCTGCTCCCATTCCAATGCTCAGTTGATTGAACTTATTGGTGTTGAGCCAGGGCGTCCTCTGTGAGAGGCTCTGAGCGAATTACTGCGGCCGGCGATCAGAAAATAAGTCGTTTATCTACCTCTCCATCAAACCGGTGCCACTGTTTCCCTGGTTTCTCAGATGCTGTCGGCGTGCTGATGTCATTGTCCACACTGCAGCCTCATTGGGGATCCTCAGTGCGTACTGCTTTGATAACGGCACTGCTTACATTGACGGTACCGGTTGTGATCCACGCAGTCATGCAGAGCAAACAAACTGTCTGAAGTGATTTCTCCTGAACATCACCCAGTGCGACTTGTGATTTCTTTCAGCACTTGGAGAGCCGCTTGAGACCTTCGGTGACACGGCAAACCATCTGAACTCTGAGACCTGCTGGAAAAAGAGCAGCAAGGGAACGTCAATAGTCGAAATAATACATTTTATTTCATCTGCGCATCGCTGAGCATCTAAAGTCACCTCACACGATAAATAAATGCAAACACTGTTGGGAGGAAATCTCCTTTTCTGACGTGTTTCTGTGTGGCTGTGGCTGATAATCTCTGGTTGGTGGCGCATGGCACATAGGTTCAACGAATAACCTCTATAAAGTTAAATAAACCGCTTTCGCTTAACTTTTTTAGGGTTTTGTTTATTGAATTTTCAGCGCAGAAGGTAATGACACAATAACTGCACTTGTATCATGTTTACAGCTAATTGGTAATCAGTGGAAAGACGTGAATGAACGCTGAACATTCACCGCAGTTGTGCACTCGGGGTAAGCCGGCTACTGGCCATTCTTCAGCTAAGGTCGTATTCAGGTTAAGCTGTTTACATACCCTGTGACTGAGTCGCCCAGTTGCCATGAATAAACCAGTTCACAGAGTATTGCTGTTTACGCGTACAGGCCCGCCCACAGTTAGTGCGGCCCTCCATGGAAAAAGCATGAAAAAGCCTCTTTGCCTGGGCAGCGGGTTACTTCTAACACAGGGGAAAGAAATGATGATCTAAACAGTAATATTACGCCTCGCTCGCTTGCCATGTTTTTTTTTTTTCTTTTTTCTTTTTTTTACTTCAAAATGTACTCATGATGCAGCAAGAATGTGCGATTTCGCAGATGGTGTGGTCCAAAAAATGAAAGGTGTAAGATGCGTCTATGCCACCGAAGGCAGTTTAAAAAATGAGAGGAAACCAGACATCTTCAGTAACTTCAAAGTGTATTTTGTACTGCAGTGTCACAATATATTTATATTCTGTGTCTGCTGGTTGCAATGCATCACTGAAGCTTCATTACCCTTACACTGAGTGAATTATTCAGACCCAAGATGGAATTCAGCTGGACATGTTTTGGTATCTTAGGAAACCCTGGGATCTCCTCGAGAATGTAATATGAAGTTCTTTGAGTTTGAACCAAGCCCGGCTGCACAGCGTGCATTTGTTAAAAAAAAAAAAAACGGCCAACGGGACCGACAGACTTCAAGTTTAAGGGGAAATTTACAGGAAAAATCAAATTAAATGGGCTAGATTTTTAATATGTTATAGGAGCTGTATTGCTTTTTTTGTTGATATGACACACATTTGTAGTTTTTTCATGTGTCTGTTGAATGTGATGTTTGTTTTATATATTTATGCACTTACCTTTGTTTTTGTTTTTGTCAGGTCATTCTAACTCAGCTGTAACTCCTCAACCCAAAACAAGGTAACCTGGGTTACTGGGTTAAGCCCTGAATTCTGTGTGTGTGTGTGTGTGTGTGTGTGTGTAAACGCTGCCTCTGACTCCTCGTTTGCCCCGTCAGGCCTCGGGGTGTCTGGTGTTGTCATGGAAGCACCCTTGGAGGCTCTCCAACCTGCCCTCAGGCCCGGGGACTCAAACAGGCGCTAATGTCACAGTGCTAATTAGTAATGAGCATTTAGTTGCCATGGCGCTGGATGTGCTCTGTGATACACAAAGGCTTGTGGGGGGGCATCTGTTAACGAGTTTGTATCATCTGTTAACGAGTTTGTATGCCAGTTTGTACATGAACTGTCCCTGTTCCTCTCATGTAGGACAGGATGTCAGTGGGTTTTTTTATTGATACTGATACTAGTGGATTTAAGATTTGTAAAAGTGTGTCGCCCAGACTTTTATTCTTAAAACTCAGTGTTATGATAGTCATTTAGTCTAATATTCATTCTTAAAATCTTGTGTTTCTTCAAAAAAATCTGCCAGTGGGATGAGATCATCCCACTTGTTTCCAACAAATTGATTAGTATTGGATCAAGTGGGATTATGTCATCCCACTAGTGGATTTTTTTTTTTTTTTTTTTTTTTTTTTTTTTTGCACTGTTACAACAACAACTACTACTACTACTGATAATAATAAAACAAACATCATATCCATGTTGGAGGTGGAAGGCAATGACCGTCCAACATCCAGTTTCTCATAAAACACGAATACAACCCAGTTGCTTTAATATTCAGTTGTTTTTCTAACTGACTGAACTGAAATTAAATTTTAATTGTGTTGCCAAACTAACACTAAGACTAGCTCAACCGAATGAAGGGATATAAACACAGCAAGGTGCTTTTCTGCATTTTCATTTTCATCTGTTTTGCTTGTTTCCATTGCCTGCTTTCAGCCTCATTCTGCTGCCTTTTTTAAGAAAAACAAAACAAAACAAAAAAAAACCTTTTATTGCATCATAATCTCCTGTAACCTTGCCACCGCTGTCATTTTGCAACATGAACATCTTTTTGTCTTTTTCTGAAGTAGAAAGGCAAGAGGTTTTGCCAGAGCAGCGGCACTGAAATGACCCCGGCATCAAAGAAATCGATACTGACTGAAAGCAGGATGAAAAATTACTCAGCATAGACAAAATGAGGTGAACATCAACGTAGGACAAAGGAAACATGTCTGCACTGTTTCGTTTTTGGAAACCACACTTTGTATTTCATTTCACTGTATTTTTTTTTTTTTTTTTTTAATGCAAGACACTTAACGAAGCCGCCCTTTTCCACCGAGGGAGGCCTGTAGAATCAGAATCAGAATCAGAATCAGAATCAGAATACTTTATTGATCCCCAGAGGGAAATTACTTTTTCTTACAATAACAACTCCCACTCAAAGTGTAAAGTAAAAAGAGCAAATAGTCAAGAAAAATAAAGAAAGGAATATAAATATAAATATAAATATATATAGAATAAAAAGAAAGAAAAAATATATGTACACGTGCAAACATGGACAGGAGTTATTGCACTATAGGTTATTGCACATAAGTATGGTATTGAATATGGATTATTGCACAGAGGGAATTTGCACAAGAGTTAGTTTATGGGGCCAGCCCACTGACTCAGAGTGTCTGACACTCAGAAATGGTCAACCATCACTAAAGCAGTACAGGAATAGTTGTACAGTATCAGTAGAGCAGAAATAGTAGACCATTGGCTTTGACCAGCTGATGGGAGGATTACCGAGTAAATCCCTCGGTGTCCTGGAAACCTTAACTAGCCTCCTAAATGTGTTGAAGGACAACTTTAGATCTCTGTTGTTACACAGAACCAGAGAATAAAATGTGATATCAGATGTATTTTAGTGCGCAGTTGTTGTTGTTTTGTTTTTTTTTTCACATCCACCCTGAGATATGAACGCAGTTATTTCAAGGCTTCGCATTCAGGGTTTACCTCCTCCGGGATTAAATCTGCGTCAAGAATAAAGGATTAGCCGCCGCTCTTGTTGCTCATACTTGTGTCACCTCTTTGTGACGGTGCTGAGAAAACAATGGATTGAAGTTACATTCTTTGGCCTGTCATTTCTGCATCGGCGTCAGGTGGTGTCATCTTGTCACTCACGCAAGAAAAACACAAACACAAAACGGCCTCCAGAGTGTGTGTGCATGCGTGTGTGTGTGTGTGAGGATGATCGGCTAGACAAAAGAGCGGTGATGTTTCATAACTGACGTCGTGCAGCCTTGGTGAACTGAGCAATAAACAATTTCTCTGTTTCTAGGCAACATCCTTGCCGCCGATCGTCATGAGTTCAAAGGATCAAAGCGGAGTTCATGCTGTTACTCTCTTACATATCCTGGGTTAACACGACCTGCTTTCACATGAACCCGTGTAACAGCAGCTGCTACTGGATCACTGATACTGTTTATTATAACGGACAGAAGACGCTTTCACCAGGGAACCAATTTTAAACCATTGATTTGCTCTGCGGAAGACATAAGAAATCACACACACACACGCATCTTCACACTGCTCTCAGTATAAAGCTGCAACAGCTGCACTGCTTCAAAGTCTCTCATTTAACACAAAAATATGTCATTTAATGTGTAAAAGCATGCACTGACATACACATAAAACAACAAGTGTGCCCGTGATTGTGTTGATTTTTCATGGCAACACGATATATTTTATAGATAATCTTTAACAATATTCATCTTTCAATGGAACAAGAGGTTTTGTAACTAGTAATGAGGCATGGGAATCACCGGGCAACCGGTGATACGATACGATCAAAAAGGTTGAGAACCACTGGGCTAGAGCATCGCTGAAAAATGAATCCTCAAACTTCATCAGTAGGAAATAAAATCGAAATAAAGTCACGGCGCTGGTCACACTGTTTTGAGTGACAAGTCATCTGTGGGAAATGCAGTAAAACAGCATGGTGATGGAAGCTTAGCACCAAAGACTGAGACAAAAAAAAAAAAATGCAAATCTAAGAACATCTTTAAAGTAAAACACTGTCAATTCGCAGCTTCAGCAGCTCCAACTCCAGAACAGCAGCATCAACTTTTAAAAATCAGTCCAAACCCAACTCTTCTGAACCTTTTAGAGGGAGAACTGAACTTTAATTGCTAAATCAGGAAAAAAATAAGATCACTCCAAAGTGCCTGAGTGATAAAAGTACTGAGAGTCGTGCAGGAAGTTTGGTGCAGTGTAACAAATGTGTGACGCCGCGGTGCTGTAGTGCATCGCGTGCTAATTCATCTGTGTTGTTTATCCACTTGGCTCGAGGCCGGGGTGGGGAAGCGTGCATGCATAAAAAGGCCACTCAAGGGGCTTTTAGGGTAAGACCGTGTCCTGGTTGGCCCTCGGGACGCTGCTGCTTTGGGGGGGGGCGGACAGAGCAGATGGCGGCTGCAGGTTCAGGCCAGCCCCGGTTTGACCTGATGACACGTCTCTGTCGGTGCCGTCCGCCTGCCGCTGAGGGGACACTGCTGGCAGAGTCAATGGCAACGCCGGGGGAAGAGGAAGACAGGCAGGCATGGCCCGTTCACTATTGATCATATTGCTCTCTGGGCCTAATCACTATTATCCATGACATATCTGTCCGGTATGATTTCCCTCTGTTTGTCAGTTTGTCAGAATGCATTAACAGGGCACGCCATTTCCTTCAAACATTTCACAATGACTTCGCCATTAATCTAGGCTATAGCTGACTTTGTGTAGTTTTCTCTATTTTTGCAGCAGGGACCACTATCGCCGTCTTGGCTGATCACATGGTGTGCAAAATATGTTGTGGGACTGTTTGGGAATGGTAGTTTAAAATGGTTTTTATTGGACCGTAACAGCCCTGTAACGGACACAGGAAAAGAAGTTTTAAGTCGTCATTGTGCAACCATCTTAAAACTAAAGCCCAAGGCTGCGCCAATAGATTACAACACTGAAACTGAGAATGAGAGGCCGTGCAAAGCTGGTTTGGATGGCGCCCTGATCACGATACGGCTCCGTGTGGTTAGGAGGGCAGCCCGTGTGGCTATTTCCATCTCATACAGAGAGGTGTACAACCAGTACGCTGCCCACCAACGCACCACACTGTTGTCACCTGGGCCGTATTTCACAAAGTGAGCTTAATAATAACAAGAAGGTAGAGCCGAGGCCTCGCTTCAACTAGTGTCAACATTCAATCCAGGCTCGAGTGGCTCCATTATCACAGCGGTGGCGCTAAACGATAAAGACGCTTATTCACATATTACCGAGCCGGTCTCCTCTCGAGCTGATTGTGTGCGAGAGGCGAGGCGGAGTCCCACTGCGCCGCAGCGAGAACATGCGTGTGATTGTGAACTAACTTTAATTTTAACCGACTGCTAATGACCAGTAGGCCACGTCGTGGGAAAATATGTCCCTGGTTTTCGCAGCTTTCTTGAGAATTTCAAGAGCGAAATGATTACCTTAGTCAAAGCCGTGAATTTATAACTTTAAATTGTTAACTTTGAAAATGTCACAATTACATATGAATCATTGCACGGGAGGGGGAGGGGGGCACATGCCTTTGGTGGTTGCGTGTGTGTGTGAGTGTAAGTGTGTGTTGTGGTGGCAGTAGGGGTATCGTCATGTAACTGCCAGTTAACAATATAATGTTCAACTTTCCATCCTAATACAAGATATTTCCTTTATGCTCTTTGATAAAGTAACACTACAAAGCCGGTTGACATATTCTCATATTCGTCATATTCTTCTCCTTTGGCGCAACAAATTCTCAATAATGTTCAAATCTCCGCCCCTAAAAGTTGTTGTTGTTGTTGTCCTCTCTCCTGCATGAGCTCTAGCCAAAGTGAGGTGACGACTCGCCAGAGGTCAGAGGTCAGGCGACCTTTGCACAAGCATGAAGACACGTTAGACTATATTTTTCTATCTGCCCGTTATGCAGATAATTGAAGAACTAGTAATGCCACAACTGTTTGATTTGTAACTGTAATGTAATTACTTCATTTTGGAACAGCGACGAATCAAATTTCTGCGTTACAGATGTACAAATGTAATTACAGTAACGTGTTACTTTGCAAGGCGTTACCCCCAACACTGGTGGTGAAAGCTGATTGCAGTATTTGCTGGTGTTTATCCGGTTATGAGGCAGAAGTCTTGACATTTTAGCTTCGCTCCCTCAGTGGATACGCCCCCCCCACCTCCCCTCCCCTTCCTCCAGGCTGCTCTTCGTTTGGGTTTGGTCGTGCTTCACATTAAAACCCACCAAAAGTAAAACAAATTTGCGGCTCATCACTTCCACATGTGCAGCTGAAGTTTAGCCTACTTTTAGAGGGGATGGCAGGGGTGGCAGCGGGGAGGATGAGGAGGAGGAGGAGGAGGAGGAGGCCCGGGGTGAAGAGCAGAGAGTAAAGGTAGACACGGCCTCAGGGCGCCTTGCTTGACTCTGTTACATAACACCTTTTATTTAGCTCTTTATTTTCTGAGCAGTTTCGGAAGCCAGTCATTTTAATTATGCATAAGAATATGTTTACTTTAGTATCCACTACATTTCAAACTGTATCTATTACAAACTTTCTATAAACACCAGAGAAGAGAAGATTCCTGCTCATTGTCTTCATACTTGGACTTGGAATTTTATTAAAAACACATTTTGGTCCTCCTGATGAAAGTCTAAGCACTGAAACGTTGCATTCTTTTGAATTTATTGCAAGTTTTAAAAAGGTTTATTTGGATATTTCTTACCATGCACCTCTCTGCAGGAAATTCCTCTCCATGAACACTGAGACCGGACAAGCAAGAGCATGAATGAGAAGTAGATGGGGTTCATGTATCCACGGTGGTGGCTCAGTTATTGGTTTTTGATTGGTTGGTTGTTGTCTAGCTACCTTGTTAACCTGGCTAGAAAGAGTGCACATTTTCACTTTAACATAGGCTGAGTAAAATTAGTTCCCCAGCCTATAAGCAGCTTAGGAAATTAAACATAAATACACTCCCAGTTCATCAGTGTGGCAATGGGCCTTTATTTTATTTTCATTTACCTTGCATGCTTGTTTTCCTTACTTTTACTTAAGCATTGTGATTTTATTTCCACTTATGTAATATTTTAGCAATGGAAAAACAGTAGCTGTGCTTGAGTGGGATATTTTGGTCCTCCTTCCACCCTTGTACATTGATGTGTGTGTGTGTGTGTGTGTGTGTGTGTGTGTGTGGCCAACAATATCCTCCGTCTCCAGCTCTGCAGGATACGTTGGTTGATTTTCTGTTGTTCCCTGTGGAGGAAGAGGCCGAGCGCAGCACCGGCTATAGATAAACACGCCGCCAACCCCGGCCAGCGCAGCGGAGGACAGCCGAGCATCGGAACAGACAGGCAGCTGTGTGGGCCGCTTGTTCCCACTGAAACAATGCCGCTGTTATTATTTTTGATAGAAATGTTAAAACCGTTGTGCACGATGCACTCGTCACGGTCGAAGACGAAGACAAGACGGCATATAGCTAATTGTGTGCGCTTTGTAAATCCAGTCTCATAAAATTTTGTGCGACAAGTGTAGCGCTGGACTCAAATTTTGCAAAGATTCACAACATTTAGGCAAAAGAGACACATGTGGTTAAAATCCTGACAAGTAGAAAAATGACCTCAATGTATCGTGGATAGCAGAGTATGGCGGTGGGGGGAAAAAAAGGCCGTTATGACGAAATCTGGTTTATTCTGTGTGTTTACTCTTACTGTGCATCCTAGTACAGTTTGGAGCATCAGCTGCACTGGACTTGGAATATTCAGGATATCAGATATTTGATAGAAATCTGTTACTCAGTGTGGCTTTGATAAAAAAAAAAAAAATACTGAAATGTCAAGGCGCCTCTGCATTTAGTTTATTCCAAAGACTGGCAGGCCTTTCTTCATGTGTGAGCGCTTGATTTTTTTCACTTTCGCCTCTCACAAGTGACTTTCCCTATCTCTCTTTCACCTGCACACACACACACACACACACACACACACACACTGACACTCTCCCCAACCTCTGTCCCTGCACCTTCCCTCCCTGTAGTTAACCAAAGTAGTCTATAGTAATGTTATTAGGCCGCTGCTGCTCATTCATCAATAACAGAAAGTCGACCTGATGTTCGACAGAGGTAATGGCTTCATCGATTTAAGCAGATTTAGGTTACCGGTCGAGCAGCTGTGGGTCAGTGTGGAATCTGGCAGATGAAGAGCTGATTTGCCAATGTCGTGTTTGCTGTGAGTTATTTTTCCTCATACCACACGGGAAGCTGCAAGCACGGGTAGATTGCATCATTTTTTAAATCTTTTGCTCAAGTCTTCCCGAGTCGAAAGGCTTGAATCCAAGTGGAGTCACCAGTCGCTGGCGTTCCACTCAAAGTCGAGTCGCAAGTCTTTTTAATTTTGTCAAGTCCAAGTCAGTGCTCGTTGGTGTCAGTTTTCACTTGTAGTCACTTTAACAGGACTCATGATTGGACATTTAGGACAGCAGAATGATGGATTTTTTTTTTTTTTTGGCAAATCAAATAAAAAAACAACATTTAGTGAGGAAGCTGAAGCTGTCTCAGATTATCTCAGCAGTGTCATGTAGACTAATTTTCTCTTTCTCTCTCCCACGTCTTTACTCACGCCTAAGGTTCATAATTCAGTTTCAAATTGTCATTATATCATGTGCATTACTATTTGTGCAAGTTGGAGTTGATGCCTTCCTTTATACAGAGCCTTTTAGGCAAGGCTAGCTCATCAACAGACTGAGACCACGACTGAAAAGAAAAAGAAAAAAAAAACATCTTTCAAAGTTCAAATTTTGCCTGTTTCCCCGATCGTCTGCAGCGTTCCAGTGTAAAATCGCTGCTTGGTTTCTGTTGTGCCTCTTTCTTACATCTGAGAACATTGTGCTTCTTTCTTTCATTCTTTCTTTCTTTCAGTTTCAGGACTTAGTAACTAATATAAACAGTATATAATTGATAATAATTCACCCAGTCCTCCTGAGTTTATCATGCAGTTTCTGACGCTCTTTGCTGTGTGTAAAGCTGAATTACAATGGTCTACTTCAGCCTTGAATCATGATGTAACACTCTCAACAGTAGTACGCTGAAAGCAAAGCATTGTCATTCACACACACCACACCTGCGCACCTATTTACCGAGGCATTTTTCTCATTATCAGTTCAAGATGAATGCAGCGACCACGGTGACGGCAATCACCGAGGCAGCTCAATCACAGCCTGTTTGATGGGTTTTTATCGCCGCCGAGATGGGAACATGACAGATTTCAAAACAGAGAGTGTCTCTAATCTCTGTCTGCTAATAAGGAAAGAAAAGGTTATCTGAAACCCAGCAGGAGGAACAACATTTTTTCCCGCTCGTCTCTATTCTGGGCTGCATCTCAAATTGAAACCTGTGTGTCTTTTTTTCTTTTTTTTTTTTTTTTTTAATGTTCCGAGACATCCTGCGTTATCATCTTTGGCATTAATGCAGTGACAACTTACATCATCCTCTGTCAATCTTATTTATTCAGCCGTAGAAAATGAGAAAAAAATATCTATTAGCAGGGAAAGAAATAAAAAAAGGAAGAAAGACAGAAAGAAGGAAAAACTGTGGGAATTTGTGAATCAAGCAAGGTGAAGACAGAGTAAAAGGCCTCCAGATGTGCGAACAAATTCTCACAGCTGGACTTAAGGACTCAGCTGGGATCCAGAGCGCACTGGTTCGTATATTTAACACACAATGTCCGCGCCGAATGCCAGAAATAACTTTCCAGTCTCTGTATATGTATACGTGTGTGTGTGTTTTTTTTTTGTTCTTGGTGTATTTAGTGGCGGCGACGGCCAAAAAAACGCGCCACAGAATGAATCAGTCGCAGATGAATCAAGGTCCTCTGTGTTACGTAATACCTCTGCATTCCAGGTAGGATCCCAGCCCGGGCTAATGCCACTGTGAGCCGACTACAGAGCCGTTTGGGGCAAAGAAAAAGCACACAGGCACACCAAAGAAGACATACAAGCACATGAATGCACAACCTATACACACACATGCATGCACGCATGCACAGCCCAGGCCGAGGCCCTCCTGATTTGGAGCAAACGGCTGCCAGATTTTATCAGTGTGTACTCTCGCCTTGTGCAGGGGAAGGGCCGGGGTGAGGAAAAGATGAACTTAGAGCGAGTTCATCTTTATTCGATGAGTATGCGTTTGTGTAAGCGCCCATATGTGTGTGTCTGCAAAGCCCCCATTTCGTATCCTCCGCCCTGTTAAAACATCCCGTGACCCTGTGCTGCTGTGACCTCGCTGCACTTCAGCTCAGAACATTTGCTCCTGTGTATTTATCGGCCTCCTCGCCTTCGCTCATTACGTCTCCGTCTCTTTACTCTCTGTGGCAGAAGTCGGAGGTTTTTTTTGTGTTTGCGCGTCCTGTTCTCACAGCGGCGCGTCGGCATTTAGCGCCCTCGTTCTCTTGGGACCACGTGGGCAGCGGAGGGGGGCATTTAAGGCTGCGGTTAAGTTTTGAGAACACAGAAATGATAAGAAGCCCCGCTCTGCTTCTCCATTCCCTGTTATCCTGCCTGCTGCTGCTGTCATTTTGCAGGGGGACCGTAATCAACCAGTGGGGTATGTTGTTGTCTGGCAAAGCCTCTCTCTTGCTCTGCACACCACTGCCTGGCTGCATGTCACCCAGATCACAGTCAAGAACCCTCACCGCACAATCATTCCAGTTGCTGAATAATACAAAGCAAACAGTGACCTACTTTTCGGAGCAGGGAACATGCGAGAGAGAAGAGCTGGAGTGGAATTTAGCCGTGGAAGAGGAGCGAGAGAGCACGGGGAGGGAGGCGCGCATGCAAATCGGGAGGCGGGGCTACGCCGGGGGGCAGTTTTGGATCCTGGCATGTGTTGTGAGCGTGGAGGAGAGGGGTGTGTCCGCGCGGCCAAGATGCAAACAGTCTGCACGTACTACCCTCTCTTGAACGCCGGGACTCCGGTCCAGAGGGCCCCTGCGTCCCAAGCCACGGCTTCTGGCCTCCTTTAAATGTGATTAAACACGCAGGCACAAGAATACTGCAGCAAGCCCCTATCCTGGAGGCCTCCCTGCACAAGGAATGCAGTTCACAGACACAGGGCCTCACACATGTGTCACACCATCAATCTGGGCAATGTACACTTTCTGAACCGGCCCTCGCCCTTCTGCATTCTCCCCCGTTTAGGTATCTCATTTTGTCCCCGTTTCTTCACGAGTTTCACTCACGGCTTAAGGTGGCATGCGGATTTGCACTTGATGCTCAGGGTGTGTTCTCCTGTGACGCCGACATGGAAGTCACTGTGTCGCTGGAAAACTGAAAAATAGCAAGAACACACGCACACATAAATCACAAAGCCATTTTCAAACAGAGCCCTCACTCTCACTCCTTGTAATTACAACATTAACTTGATTTATTGTCACAGGGTCGTTAAACATGCCTGTGAAATAATAGTTTAGGTGTTGATTAGTGGCCGATTAGGGCTGGTTCTGCCTAATAAGGAGCATAATTCATAAGTCACAACTATCATCGAGCAGAAGCAGATAATGATTTTGCCTTTGGGCAGGTGACAATTCTTCATTAGCCTCCCAAGCCAGCCTCTTTTCCGCTATCTTCAAACGCACCGGACCGGGTCTAGATCCCGTGGCCCGCTAAAATTTGAAGAGATTTGAATTCTGAAGCTGTCACAGCGGCGTTCATGGAAAATGTGCTTCCGGTGAGAACCAAGTTAAAGCAGGAGTTTGCAGCGCTATCTGTGCAAGGCTCATTTATTAGCAGCCCAAACTGTGATGGAATGGACAAAGCACTACACCCGTCCAACAAAACATTGTTATACAAAAACGGCTTATCCGTGGCTAAGCTAAGCTTCAGGAATTCGGTTCCAGTCAGACTTTATTTATGTGACTGCAAAGTGGAAGTGGATATGAGTAAATGACCAGAAATCCATCTTTGCTTTTCCTATATCGGCCTCAGGCATGTACAAATACAGACGGGTAGGTGGAAACATTTGGAAATCGCACAAGTAAGCCACATGCCTTGTCTTGAGAGATGAATTATTCCCTGGAAAAGATGAATGGATGAGATAGAGTTGTTAGAGGTCGCTGGTTTGTGTTGGCCGCTCGGTTCAAAGCCACACTTGAACAGATTTTCATGTAAATGTGAACACAGAGGAGCATCATTCTCTCCGCATGCACCGATAAAATGATTAAGTTGGTACAGTCGCCGGCAGGAACTGTCCTCCGAGCACAGGAAGGGACAAATTAAAGCGTAAATGCAAAATATAAATAAACGCGGAGGCATTCATCCCCCGATAACCACAGAGAACATTATATGATGTGATATCTCTGCCCTTTTTTTGATTAGAGGGCGATCTCTCGGATCACGCAGCGCGGCTCAAAGAAGCCATGGATGTGCGTATCCATAAGAAACATGAAATGTAGGCCACGTCGTCAGCACCCGGCATGCAGCAGCGCTCGGTATATTTAGATCTCAGTACATATGGGGGCCGAATGTGCACTAGGCTGGAGTTCATGGTGCGCTGATGGAAGAGGGGGGGTGGTGGGGGTCCCGGTGTCGCCTATAAGTCAGTGTGGACTGTCAACACCACACCTCGCCTGCTGTTTCCACACCGTTACACTGGCACAGCAACACCTTCTGCCTGCTCTGGACCAATAAAAACACGGCTGCGGTCACAGTTTCAGACTTCTTCTTTTTGAATGCTGACTGGTGTGCTATGGAATAAATATCACTTGTTGTTATTGCTTGTTGGTATATTGGACCAGTATTGATCTTTTATTAACAAGCAGTTCGGTGTCCAGAGGCGCAGATTACACTGTGATTAGATGGACTGATACATTTATTGCAGAATTAAAGCCTTGAATCTGAATTGATGTTCAGGAAACATCATAGTCATGTTCCCCACAAATATGTATGATGATGTATTTGATGACAGTCATGGTGCTGAACAGCTGATAGCAGCATAATCACCAGGTGTAAGGAAACGCTGAATGTATTTTTTGGCATGACAAATTAAAATTTAAATCCAAAGTATGCTCAGTTCCTGAATCCTAATTTGACACTCACTAAACAGGCAGGCAATCACATCAAATTGATCGAGCGAGCTGCCTCTGCTCATGGATTTACCTGAAATACCACTCTGCTACCCTTGGACCAGCTGAAGGATTACTGAGGCAGTGCTTGACCTCTGACCTTGCTCATCCAGGGGTGAAGGAGCAGGCTCTGGGTCAGGGCCCTGCAGCTGTCCTCGGGCTCTGAGAGGCATGAGGGATTGGACGCTCGCAGATCGATCACGCCGACAGATAAGCACATCCAGGTGCAAAGGTTTTGCTGCCCAGTGAATGCACGCACCTTCCATTTTTGCATACCAAAACCATTTTTAAAATGAAGATTTTTTTTTTGTCTGAGATTACACAAAGTACACTGTGTAAGGCATAAAAAATTAGCTGAAAAGATCCATCTTTAGGTTAGCAAACAGTTAATTTTTTTATTAGTTTTCCCTTTAAATCACCAGCAAACATGACTAGATATTTTTAGAGAGTTTTTATCCAGTTTGAAATGTTGGTGATGGTAATCCACCTCTTTTTAAATAAGAATTGAATAGTTATGTTTCATAAAACCATGCATGTAAATATCAACAAACTTTAAATCCAGTTCACTGTAAGGTGGCCATTTCATGTTAATGGCTTCATCTTGTCAAAGAAGAAAATAAAAGTCATAACGTGCCAGATTTCTGCTTTTAAACCCTCGTAATACAGCTTTCAACCAATAGCTAATGTTGTACGCAGTTACTTCAGGAAATCCTCTTTCTCTCAGCCCAGTCAAGCCAGTGTCCAAAACAAGCCACTTCTGCAAAAATAAATAAATAAATAAATAAATAAAAATGAAAGTGAAATCAAAGCCACATTTTATGCAATTGCAACATTAATGGTCTGTGTTATTCTTTGCAGGGTGTAACTCATAATAGTTAGACGGTGTTCCAAGATATTTACTCAAAATAATGCGGCTCATATCCTCTAACATCAATACACCGCTCAAGTGATGTGAAACAATAAAGGAAACACAGGAAATGAGCACAAATACCCCCCTCTGATCATGCCCAACTAATTTGGACGGTCTGGATCAGAATGTGACGAAAATGTGACAGAAAGGCTTTATGTGGATGCCCATCATACGTTGGGGCTTATTCTGGTAATCTAGTGCTGGTAATCAAACCCTGTTACTGATTCAAGTGTGTTGATGAAAGCAGCTCCACGGAAGCCTCTTGTCATCGCTGATGGACACGCTGACCATCCCGTGATCAGAATCTTCCCCACCGATCCTTACACAATGTCGATTCTTATACAATGTGGCCTGACGGGGAGATTTTGTAAGTCAACTTTAACCTCTCTTCACTTTCTCCTTCATCCATATTCAAGCAGGTCCGGCTTCCTCTCCACATAATGGCAGCGGTGCAGAGGCGCAGTCTTCTCTGAATGGACCAGCCTCTGCCCGTTATGAAAGTCTAACGCCGTAATGACTGGGTAGCCCTGGAGATATGATGCAACGAATTCAGCTAAGCCGTCGCGTTATGATGTAAGGTAACCTATTACACAAACAGAAGCGTGGCGTGAGATGTGATAATTGCACAAACAGGAAGTCCTCCGCACGGGGCACAATGCCCTCCGTCAGGCCGGCTTGAATTCAATTTAGCAAACAGATAAATAACTCATAGAAACACTGTCTGTGTGCTTTGGCCATATCTGTGCTGTAGGAGATGGAGCCCCGTGAATGCTATCCTGGCATTAGCTGAGAAAAGCTGCTGCGGTGTGAAATAGGCCTTTTTGTTTCCTTGGGAACTGAGGGGAGGCTTTCCATCTCTAAGCCTTGTCAGGAGCTGAGTGCTGGGGGAGAATGACACTGACCAATTAACAGCAAGAGGGCCGGCGGCACTGTGCCTCTTAGATGGCCTGGGTAAATTACCTTCAAGAGCCTTTTCAATCACCTCAGTGAAGAATGTAATTAAAAAGCAAGAAGGGAAAGGAACAGGGAAGGGGAATTATTACAGCTTTTAGCAGCACTTTGCTCAGGAGTTCATGAAATCTGCTTTTTTTTCCAAAATGCGCCTCTTGCATTTAGTCGATTTTCTGCGGATTAAATGTTCAGCGTCTTAATTCAAAGTGGTGCATCCTTTGCAGATTTTTTCATTAAATATACTGTATTAAATCAATGACGTCGCACAAATTATATTACTGTAATTAGGAAGCTCTTGATGTGTTATGACAATAAGTAGCGACATGTCCCAAAGGGGGGTTTTCGGTCTCCTTGATGGGATAATGAAGTCTGACAGCTTTCACATGGGGAACAGCTAAACACATCCTGTTATTTTCATGTACTGGTGCATTTCAAATTTTAAATGGACTGTACTGTTATGTGTGTGATCATAAAAAAAAAAACAGGATTTTGAACAAATCAGCAAATGCGCTCTTATACAAGTCAACTGTCCCACCTCCCCCCATTGAACATCTCATAATGTTGAATTGAATACAGGCTCCATCCTCTTGCACACCTCCCTGTCTGCCCTTTATGGAAATGATGAAAAATGCACTTTTCTCACCATAGACAGAAATAAGCCCACAGATGAGGATTTTAATGGGGAGTCTGTGTTTTTGGTCACGGGAAATCTCTCTCGCCATTTTCAAATCCTCCCACTGCGTCCAACACACGAAGCCTTTCTGCACATCAATGCGAAAGACACTTGATTTCCCGGCCGCCTCATCATGTACTTCACACCAGCAGCACTTTGTCATTTGGGTTATTGATCGAATGCCGGCGTTTGGATTCCAGACATGCGAGGTAAGCCCTGAGAGACTCACTGTAGCCACCACATTGCCGGGTTCTTGAGATTAAAAGGCTACGAGAGGGCAAAAGTTTTGATTTCGACGGGCGGGATTTAATCATTCTCTCCTCAGGGAGATGAAGTCCTCCGGTGTTGGCATGCCCAGCTGACGTTGCGGAGATTCCAGGGTGCTCGTCTGCATGGTTAAATGTTGTGAATGGGCCAAGAAGGCATGAGATCCTACGTATCGGTCAGTTGAATGTTATGAAATTGATGTCTGGTTCCCTCGGGGGACCATCAGTTTCCTCCCAGCAGGCATTCCTCTGGGGATTTGACTTGTGGTTCTGACATCACAGGGGACTGAATACTGCTGAGTTTTTCCCCAGATGTATAACAATAACCACTTGAAAACAAATCAGCTCGTCCCACAACTGGTGCATGCCAAGACAAGTCAAGTCAGTTTTATTTGTACAGACCAATATCACAAATTACAAATTTGCCTCAAGGGACGTTACAGCAACGCAACATCCTCTGGCCTTAGACCCTCACATCTGATAAGGGAAACATCCTTTTAAAAATATTTTAACGGGAAGAAAAAAATAGGAACAAATCTCAAGGAGATCGACAGAGGAGGGATCGCTCCCCCCACGGCAGACAGATGTGCTGTGGATGTTTTTTTTTGGTATGTGTGGTGTTTCTTGAAGCTTGGGGACTTTCACGCCTGTTCATGGCGCAGTTGTGAACCAGTCAGTTTCGTTTTTGGATACTGGATATCAGTGTAAAAACACATCATTCCCCAACAGTTCATCAAATTTAATCCGGCAGTGCCTAAGATATTGAACGAGAAATTTAGGGCCCGGTTGACCTGATGGTGGCACCATGGTGGGCAAATCAAATTTAGAGTCAAAATGCCAGAAGTCAGCATCAAAATCCATAATTCCTCCAGGTTTCATCCAAAAAAGGTCGACAGAAGGACAGACAAACAGACAGAGCTCAATCTATAGTCTTTTACCGTGGAGGACAAAATCGGCAAGCACTTGAGTCTTGCCATGTTGTTTTATGAGTTGTGAGGCTAAAAAATGTATCACCTGAACACTGAGGTGAACAGTATTTTCAAGCAGGAAGATCATGTCCACTACATCTCCAGCATGACATTAGAATTACAATTTACATCTGACGCTTTTATCCAAAGCGACATACATGAGAGACATGCATGCCGCATAAAAAAACCAAACAAAAAAAAACAAAAAAAAAAACAAAGCTCTTGGCCTTTCCATATCTCACATCACACACACACACACAGGCACACATTACTGTGTTGGACTGATGCATCACTGTGACAGTCTATCGGGCTGATACTGGCCTTTCCTTCAAAATTAGAAATCGGCCAACCAGGCAGGTCTACCTTCTTGGCAGGAGAACGGGATGAAAGCAGCGTTTAGACCATCAAGTGGCTAAAATAAAACATACAAATGAAATTCATTGATGTAGATTGGCAGCTTCTTGAGCCAGGTTTCTTTGTAGGTTTCACAGACTGCCAGGACCATCTGGAATGGGCACAACTGAGCTGATCATCAGATATTATACAACACTTTGGAAATAAGCACTCTTCATTGCTTTTTTTTTTGCAATAAAGACAAATTTTTCACCGACAGGCAGCGACTAAGGATGGCTGTGGGGTTTGGTCCGCCGGTCAGTGTGTCTGTCCAAATATCTATAAATATATTGGACAGATTGCCATTGTGTTTGTTGAGCATGTTCATGCTCCCCAGAGGATGAACCTTGTCAATATTGGAGACCTTATGACCTTTCCTCCAACAACACCCTCAAACCAAAGAGTGAAACTTACACACAAGATATCACTGAATCCAAACGGTGGACTGTGATGATATTTGCTGCCTGCAATCAAACTTCCCAAAGAAGGACTCTGCTTGATTTTGATGATCCTATGATCCATCCTATCGCACAAACCTCAGATCAAAATGTCAAATTTGACATCTCAGATTCCTTTTGGCAGTTTGCCATCAAATTTGGAGAGCATGTTCATGCTACCCAGAGGATGAACCCTGTCAACATTGGTGACCTGTCCTCTAGTGCCACCAACAGGCCAAAATCTACAGACCCAGTTCTGCACTGAGTCAGCAGGGCGGCCTGGCCTATTCTGGGTAAATATTTGTTATATGATTCATTAATATTACATTTTTCATGCAAAGCCCTGAACCCTGAACTAATATTGTTGTCGCATGTCAATCAGATTCCATGAATGCATGACTTTCCTTTATTGTTTTCGATGGCTGACAGCAGTTCAAACTTTCTGTGGATCATTTTGGTGTCGTACGATCATCTACACGCTGTTTCAGAGCCGTTTGCCCCTGAAGGAGGAAAACTCCTGCTCTTGCTTTTCAGGTTCTCCCATCTCATTTCCAGCGGTGACAAACTTGACTTTTGATTGTGATTTTCCAGCAATTCTGGAATTTACGAATTTATTTGTGTATTTATCGATTTGGTTTGATTAGATTCAACTTCATTGTCATTGCACATAGTACAATGAAATGCAGTTTTGCATCCAACCAGAAAGTAAACAGTAGAATAAAGTGCTGATGAGGCTGATGAGTTCATGTGATATATGGTAATATAAACATGAAATATATATACAATAAAAAGACAATAAAAAGGCGTTGACGAGGCAATATTTACAGATAAGGTGCAAGGGATAAGGCATATATAAGTTATACAGATGAAATTAAATGAATACTACATATAGTACAGGATAAGTTATAGATGAAATTAATGAATATTACATATGAAAATAAGCACAGACACTTATTATCACTTAGGTTAGACAGTGCTGTATTGACATTAGATGAGACAACTGTAATGAATATGTACAGGAAGCAGTGAAGCTCCATGAGTGTGCGGGGCAGAGGGGTGACGCTGTGAATTTAGGCCCGTGAATATGAAAGTGGGGCTGGGGAGTGGAGGGAGTGGGCTAAAGCTGTGGTTCAGGGATCCTGAAATGCACTTGGCAGGCTGACAAATGTGCTATGAAGCACCACAAAAGTGTGAGGGGGACAGATGCACTCTGTGCACTCCCTCACGGGGCCTCTGATGTTGCTCCAAGAGGAACCCATGTGATGTTTTTAGACCACTTCATGACCCAGAGGCACGGCTTGACCCTGGACCTACAAGCCCAGAGTAACCGACAGGCAGCCAAACATCCAAACCCATTCACGAGAGAGCGAGAGAGAGAGAGAGAGAGAGAGAGAGAGAGAGAGAGAGAGTGAGAGTCATAAATTGAGAGAGATAAAAACAAGAGAGGGAGATGGGGTGGGAGGAAGAGAGACTCAGCGCTCCGAGGGAAGAAAGAGAAAGCTGTTGATAATGTTGACATGGAGCGGGAGCACCTCATACCTTGCATGTCAAGTGTTTTTAGCATCGCATTAACATGTAAACATCAGCGGCACAATCTGCGCGCTCACCGAGGCCTCTCAGCCCGAAATGACTGGTGAGTGCTCTCAGCATCCATTTGCCGGTGGCTGCGAGAGAGGGTTTTTAAGCCGTGAGATTTGTGGGAGCCGGCGTGTAGGGCTTTGGGAAGCGGTCCAGGCCAGTTGTAGAGCCGCTCTGTTATCCAGGGTGGCAGTCTTCTCCTGCTGATCTCCATAGAGGGTCAGGCAGCGTGGCTCATCCCAGAGCCACTCGTTGGCAAAGCGCGCCCACGCAGCCTCCCATCGTAGTGCATCTTTCCGCTCTGCTCAAAAACACCCACATCCTTCTCTCTCTCTCTCTCTCTCTCTCCCTCTTGTTTTTTTTCTCTCCCACTCTCTCTCCATCACACTCCCCCTCTCCTGTCAGCTCTGTCCTCACTCTCCTCACCACTGCTTATGGAAATGGCTGCTGCCTGACTACCAGAGCTTGACTAAGACAAACTAAGAGTGTGGGGAAAAAAAAAAAAAAAAAAAGGATTTAAGGCCTAAGATCGGTGCCACTTCTCCACGGGTGTTTTAAACTCACTGGTACTCTGGTGCAGTTTTGAATATGATATTAGGTGTAGATGTATACATGCAAGTTCATATATATACCTTGCTCTGCACTGCCATCATGTGTTGGAGGGACGTACTGCAGCCTCGTTGGCTGGTTAAAGTAATCATGTGTGACATCTTCACATGAATACATGTCTGACTTGCCACTTTCTATCGATTGAACGCCACAGCAGTTCAAGCCTCGCTGTCTGGTAGGTGTTCCCTGAGGGAAAAAAAAAAAAAAAATCCCTCTGCTGCACAGGAAGTGACGTGTTTTGTGCGTCCAAGTGATTGTTGTACATTTGTTTTATGCAGTTCGAGGGAAGAGACGTCACACTATCCGAGTGCCAACTGTTCTCTGGGAGGTGCTGTGCCAAAAAAACAAAAGAAAGAACACCAGAGTGATGAGCACCAAAGATGGCAACAAAAAACAACAAGAGAAAAAGGATATTTGATAAGAGATAGATAGATAGACAGATAGACAGACAGATAGGTAGATAGGTAGATAGATAGATAGATAAATAGATAGACAGATACTTTATTCATCCCAAAGGAAATTCACAGAATGCATCTAGAGTGCATCTAGAAGCCCATCAAAATCCAGATAGATGGTTCATAACACTTAAAAATGAGACAGAATACATAAAAACCACAGAGTGCTGAAACAAAAAAATGTATTTCAGTTCCTAAATGAACTTAAGTGTCTTTTGTGCAGTAAAACCGCAGCCTGTGGCCCAGCGCTCACAGCTCGAGCTGCCAATGCTCTTTGGATATAAAATTCCTCAGAATTACATGCTTCTCACAAAAAAAAAAAAAAAAAAAAAAAAAAAAAAAAAGGATTATTGTTGCTGCCGTGTTATTTCAAAACAGGGATTGTAATGATTACCAAATAATTGGATTTGGACTCTTAAAATAGCAGGATCACAAGAGGAAGTCCACGTGGAGGGGGAGATTTTGTATAACCAAGATTTCGCCTCAAATTCAATTCTGTTTTCAGCGCCGAAACAGCAAACACAGCAGCGATTCACACAGGATCCATTTCCAGAGGACATGCCAGAGAGGGAAAAAGAAAAATTTTAGTTTCACGTTTTTTTTTTAAGAGTTTGGCCTCTCTCTCATGCCACACGACAAACCCCACTATTGTCCACAGCGTGATGATAGAGATTAGTGAATTTCCCCTTTGGGACATCAGTAAAGGTACATCTTATCTTATCTTATCGTACCTTGGAGAGATTCCCTGTGGAACAAGCAGCCTTTAATAGACTATTAGACTGCACTAGATGTAGTGAAATACATGGTGAAGAGCAGAGAAGAGATATTATCAGAGGATTAGAGTCCTGGAATAGTTTTATTCTGGGAATACAAATAGGAGGCAACCCCATGACCTGAGACACAAGCTAATAAAAGGCGTGCTTCTCTCCAGCACGCAGTAATAGATCAGGCCGGCTTTGTCTTTAACTTGGGCCTCTGTGAATGGGTTAGACTCTGGGAATCATGGCTCTCTGCTGCTGGAATAAGGGCTCAGATAATTCAATGAATGGTATTCGTGAGAATGAATCACACAAATAGGATGATTTTTGGTAATTTTAGACAGGTTCGGTGCTCTTTATCTATCAAACCCACCACCGGCTTCCAGAGTATCGCCGCTCAATACAGGCAGTTGCGACAACCTCCTTGTTTCTATGGAGACTCCACCTACACAGACAGCCGTGGAGGCAGCAGAAATGTGTGCACAATGCCAATCTCCCTCTCTCTCTCCCTGTGTTTTAAATGCTACTGCTGCCCATCTCCCTGCGAGTCCTCACCTTCCCTCGGCGTCTGTTTGCCAACGCGCCGTGTAAGCTCTGATTGCATCACATCCCACAAAACTACAGATTAGAGAGCGGTCAGGCATGGCAGACCGTTGGTTCTTGGCCCGAGTGTTTATACCGACGCGCCGTGTTGGACGTGCGTTTTCACATGAGTGACCTCCCCCGTCTCGCGGCCGGAGGCAGAGCCTGAGGTCAGGGCCTCTGATCCGCTGTGCACACTCATTAGTCCACCCTAACACTGCGTAACGGCGTCAGGGTTAGAGCGCGTTGTTACATAACCAGACTTATTTTGTCAGGCTCCACAGTCAGAGGCTGAATACCCTCCTCTGTGCGAGAGACCTGGCCGGGCTGGGCAGGAATCTAACTGCTCAGATATACGGCACAGGGATTTAGTTTCCTTACATCTGAGGTTTGATGTTTTTTTTTTTTTTTTTTTAAAGGCTGATGTTTGTATGTTTGTACTAAAACTGTCTCATTATTCAATATAACAGCCATTCAACCAGGAGAGCCTCGAGGGAACACGGCTTTGCTGAATGAAACGTTTATTGATTATGAAGAGATGTTGAGGGAAAGTCGTAGGGAGAGGTGGAGGGGTGCATGGAGGTGGAGCTGAAATGACAGCCCAAACACAAAACAGATGACGTAAAGAAAGGGTAAAGACAGACGTCTGATTGGTTCTTCGGATGATGGACACTGATGAGCTCATAGGTGACTTTAGAAGGCAACTTTACGAAGAAGAAGCTTGGGAGGAGTTGAAGATATGAATGAACCCAGGGGAAAATGGACTGATAGGCTATGAGGAGCCCGTGGAGGACAGGGCGGCCCCTGATAGGCTGGAAGGAGTGAGTGGAGAAAATCCTGCAGGTAGATTCAGGATTCAATATGATCTTTATTATCCCTTCCACAAGGCAATTCATTTGGCAGAGAGGGAGCATCCGTAGTCGAAAAGCCATGTGAGCAAGACATACTGGTTTTCACATGAAACATTAAAACATGAAACATAAGACATGAGCTAAAATGCTGGAGCTGGGATTAAGCCCTATAAAAGGCAATCTCCCTGCTTGAACTCATGTTGAAATACATGTCACCAGGTGTTTTCTCAACAGCGTTTTATAAAGGCTTGTAGGAAGTGAAGGCTGAAACACAGTCACAGAGTGCAGCGAAGTGAGGAAAGAGTGCAATGCAGTCTTTTGAGCATCAGTTCAGATATTCTTGTTAAGTGGAATATCTTCTCTTTACTGTATATAGTCTTTATTGTATATATTTTTGCATTAATTCTATTTAATTTTATTTTATGTTTCCATTGCTGCTGTAACATAATTCCCAGTTTGGGATCAATACAGTACATCTATCTATCTATCTATCTATCTATCTATCTATCTATCTATCTATCTATCTATCTATCTATCTATCTATCTATCTATCTATCTATCTATCACTGATTCTTGAGAATTTGGATAAATCATGTCCCACTAAGAAAAATGCTATTTCTGCTGGAAATTTACAACATTTTAATGAATAAAAAGAATCAAGGGCATAATCAGGGGGTCCTTTGCACATTTGTAAGCTTCTTTTATAGGTTTATTTTTAATTTGTATTAATTTAATGATTATATGTTGGCCCATGGCCTACAAAACCAGTTGTCCTCGGATAGAAGATAATCATTTCAACTTGATTAAAACAACAAAAAGTAATAATTTCATTGAATAATATATTTGCCACATGAAAGAGTACATCATAATTTAACACACTTTTTTTTTTTTCCAAAATTAAAACCTGTTTTATCCAAATTCCCAAGAATCAGTGCTATCTATCTATCTATCTTTCTGTCTCTGATTTTAAAATGTGCAATTAAATGAGGGAATAAAATCTGAATAAAACATCAGGTTTGTTTAATATCATTTTTTTTTTTTTTTATGAGGCTGTGGTCAGGGATCTATCTAACCATCTCTCTGTGTGTGGAGGTACTGAAGTGAGACTTCCTGTGCGCAGCCTCAGCCTCAGTCTCACAGAGGAGGCTGGAGTCTGGCTGCTTGCACTCGTCTTTCCGCTTCACTCTCAGACACACCGCTCCACTTACACACTCACATCTGCGATCATACGTGTTTTACGTCTGTGTAATCTGGACTAATCTCTATACGAGTATGGAGTATACGTATTTTCCATTTGTAGTTCAGGATAATCTGATAATGTGAATGTCCTATAATGCACATCTGCACACGTTTCTGTGTGACTGGTGATGTGAACACTTCATGTTGAACACACAAATCCAGTTTTAACCTGTTGAAATGAAAGTTGCCTTATCTTCATGTCGCGGCTTTCTCTCAATAGATTCTCTCATTGTAGTTGCTTGTTGTTTAGTCTTTGATTGTATTTGCTTCTGTTTGCTTCCCTGTTGTTCTCTCCGCTCCTTCAGCAGCCCAGTTTTCCCCACTGAGGTCATTAAAGTCTCACCAAACTAAATCGAATTTAAACTGAAACCACAAGGCTCCCTGCCCTTCATTACCCGGCGCTGCAACCTGCTGTTTTCCACCACTTTTTAAAACTCAATTCCTTCACAGCGGTTTGCTCATGCATGGGTATTAATCGCAGCCTTTATATGCTGATTGTAGAAATTATGTCTAGAGGTGCATGATAAAGAGCTCAAGCATTCATGGATTATTGCAAGAATGAAGAGCACGAGGTACAACAGGCTTGTGGCTTCACAGGCAGACGCTGCTGTTTTTTTTTTTTATTTTTATTTTTTTAACTTTCACTATATTTCATCCCACATTAGCCCTGATGTGTTGGGCATAAAAGAAAACTGGGTGTGCAGAGGTGTCCAGAAATGTGTCCACCAGTTTCATTATTAGCCTGAGGATCTGTCGTCGACTCCTGCTTTTACTTCAGCGCATCTTCGAGGAATCTGTGTGATAATTGCGAAGTGAGGAAACACCTTCAGCACGGGGCTTTATTTAGACAAAGGTGAAGTGTAGGAATGTGGCAGGGTGTAAAACTGGATTATTGTTTCATTGTTGGGTGTCATCCCCCCCACCCCCAGACCACATCAGACATTAAACACCACCTCAGCTTCGTCTCCCATACTGAACACTGCTATGAACATCTTACAGAGTGGAAAGTCATTCCAAGGCTGTAAACTGGAGCAGCTGTTCATGCAGAACCACGTCTGCTGACTCATTTTTGAAGTAAAATGATAGCGGAGCCAAGAGAAATTCATCAGGAGCTGTCAATTTTCCAGGTTTTGGCATTTTGTGTTTTGTATTCTATAAAGTCTTGGCTCCAGCTGCGGTCTGTGATTACTGTGCAATAAGAAGAAACACTTAGGACCATTGGTATGCAACCATGTCGTGTTCAACGAGGTGAAGTTAAGCGGCTACTCTCCTAAACCATCCAGCATCAAACACGCTCCTATACTGCCCCACTGTGGTCATGAATGGAATTAACCAAAAGGTGTGATTTTAAATTAAATCCTCCGAGGGCTCTGAACTGCTGGGTCACACGTCTGACATCAAAGCAAACAGATACAAGGGGGAAAGGTTTTAAATTAATTTATTAAAAAAGCATTTCTCCACTGAAGCAGAACAAACATCAATCGATTTTTCTTTACTATTGTTTGGAACGTGTACAATCTGAACAGACTCGCCAGGTCGCCAGAACAGAGTAAAATAATCAAGCAAAGGGTCTGCCAACACCACAAAGTCAACACAGCCAGGGGTAACAAGGAAAAGAAGGGTGGGGTGGGGGGGGGGAACGAAAAAAGGGCAAGAAAATAAAATAAAAAATAAAAAAAAAACACAAACATTTAATCAAGTGCAGGTCTGGTTTGGATAAAGCAGGTCTTTTCCTCTGTTCAATTTACAGTTAACAACTCAGGTACTTTTCTCATGTCCGATACATGCAAGGTCAAGGAGACATCTGAAACTACACATGGAGAGTTCATATGCTTATATCATATTGGTTATCTGTGCAAGTATTAAAATATGTAGGTATAATGAAGCAATTTCATATGGATATGACAGAACAAGGATCTGAAAGGGGGAGAAGGAAACAAATACTCAAGTTACTGAGTATCATTAAGAAACTACACTGTTGCACCGAACAGAAAGGAAGACCACATGAAAAATAAAATAAAATAAAATAAACAAAACAAAAAAAAGTTAAGATTTCTAAACTTAGCTCAAGTCACGGAAATGTCACTGACCTCACCGTTTGTATGTCTCCTTTAATTAAATTATTACTTATCTATATAAGTGAAAATAAGAAAAAAAAATCCTATGCTCCACATATGAACAACAAAATACTGCATATCTACGTACAGCTGCGATAAAGGAAGGTCAGTATTATGAAAGGCTAGCTGCCAAAGGTTCAGGAATATTGGCTCCGAGTTGTT
This sequence comes from Myripristis murdjan, assembly GCF_902150065.1. Taxonomy (NCBI): domain Eukaryota; kingdom Metazoa; phylum Chordata; class Actinopteri; order Holocentriformes; family Holocentridae; genus Myripristis; species Myripristis murdjan. The sequence continues at coordinate 28,856,367 of NC_043987.1, read as the reverse complement.
TTGATCCCTTTCTTAATGCGCTCATTGTTGACCGTGTCATGTTTAAAAGAAAAGAAAAAAACAAAAAGAAAAATGCTCGTCATGCTGCTCGGTTGGTCATTTTATCCAGAGCCGACCCTTAGGGGTCCAGGGAGGATGGGTCCGCTGGCTGCCACAGCCCCCAGTCTGCACTGAGGTAGATAAGACAGAAACATGGCGTCCAGCCCGGGATGAAGAAGGCCCTTCCCCGTCGGGCCGCTTGAGGTCAAAGGTCAGCTCTTAAGGGTTAATTGTTGTTAAGGCTTCCTGTGGTCTTAGTTTAGTCACCCTCCTATTTCAGCGGCACTGTCTCACAGGGGACACCTTTCAGTTGAGTTTCGTTGTCCCATTTCAACTTTTTTTCCCCCCCATTTCATTCTTAAACCACTTTCTATTTCCAGTCTTTAAAGGGGTGGACATTTTTTTTTACCCCCTGATGCTCTAGAATAGATAACCCAAACTGAAAAGAAAAAAAAAAAAAAAAAGAAAAAGAAAAAGAAAAAGAAAGAAATCCTCTCCGTTTGGCACCTTGGGAGTCGATGGTAGGAGGACAAAGGAAACGAAACAATGGCAAACGAGAGAAAAACCATGGAAGGAGGAAACCAGAGAAAAACCTAGAGAAGGGTGCGGGGTTGCGTGGCGTGTGGTTGGGTAAGTAAGACTTAGTTGAGGTGGCCGCCCTGGTCGTTAGCTGCCGACGAGTCCGAGTCTGCTGCAGTGGCTGGGGTCTGGTTGGGAACCTCTTCGTCGTCTGACTTGATGCGCTTGGCGTCTGGCTGTTCGCTGGCTGTCTGGTCCCCGTTCTGCCGCTTGGTGGGGAGGGAGGCCGAGGCCGAGGCGTGGGTCGCCAGCAGGTGGAGGGGACTGGCAACAGCCGGGGCTGAGCGGGAGGAAACGGAAGAGAAAGGGTGGCTAAGTAAGAGGAAACACTCCGCTGTCAGAAATGTTCAAACGGTGGTTAACCAACATCTGTAAGAGCAGGAGGCCTGGGTGGACGGCGGTTTGGCACGGCCGCTGCTCGTGCGCAATAATAGAGAACACATTTTTCAACACGAGAAGGAGGACGAGGGTAACATGTTGTGCTTTTCAATGGAAGCAGAGCGTGCGCTGTAGTAGCCGAGCGCACAAATAATTGTCAGGGATCCGGTGGTTAACTCGAGTACGGCGGGATGAATTACGGCTGCAGACGGAGCTCTCCTGGGATGCAGTTAGACGGAGTGTAGTAGCTGTCATGCTAACGGTTATCGATGGTAACAGGGAGCAGCTCTGGACAGCTTCGTTTAAAGTGCTTTAAGAGACGAGAAGTTCAGCTTTAAGCGTCTCAAGTGCACCGATCTGTTAAAAACAATCTGCATCGACAGGATTAAAACCCTGAACTGTTTTAACCTCAACTGTGCAGTTTTTTGTGTTTGAATACAAACCAATCAATACTTGTAATAATTTACTTGGTCCAGCTTGTGTCTTGCTGCATTTTGAACACACTGATTAATAACTCAGAAAAATACAGGATGGAATATTATATCTCAAAGGAGCCTTGTTTAATGAATTCTAATCTTCCTGCATATATATATGTATTCTCTCAGATGTTTAATGAAGATATTATTACAATTTGTTTTTCGCTGAGTGGTTAAATTAAAAGTTCTTGCATTTTCAAAAATGATGGGAATGCTGACACAAGAATAACTCTTCAAATGAAATCCCTGGAAACTAAACGGGTAAACTCAACCCGGTGCTTTCCTCTGCATACTGATAACCACACACAGTTCAGTGTGAAGCCTCACCTGAGTTGGCCTGTCCCTGGATGGCAGTGGTGATGCTGTGGGTGCCATTCTGTGTGATGGTCTTCACAGGCAGCTGGTGCTGGCCCACAGGGGCCTGCTGCACTATGGTAACAGTCTGCAGGGGCGTGGCTGACTGGGAGCTCTGGATGATGCGACTGGAGCCGCATATAGAGGCATGGGTGATGGTCGGAACGGGCTCTACTTTCACTGAGACGAGAGAGAGATGGACAGCGAGAGAGCAACAACAACATCAGTGCTCAGAAATGGCTCATAATACAAAATATTACAGTTGTGTGATATGAATATCATACAGTGGAAATCTACAGGCTGATGAATAAACCACTCTTTTTTTTTTTAAGACCATTTTTTTGACAGTGGAGGTACAATGGACAGAGGCGTGCAGCGAAGGGACAGAGACCCGGGCCCCTGCAGTTAAGATCCTCAATGGTATGTGACACACACTGTACCTGGTGAGTCGCCGTGGCGCCCCGATAAACCACTTTCGGGAAGCGAGCTATCGTTTACCATACTGGTTAAACTGCCAAATAGAGAACAGCTGTATGTGTGTGTGTGTGTGTGTGTGTGTGTGTGTGACCATTTAATGCAACTGCCATTCGCCACAAAAAACAACTTCAGGGTGTCTGCTTGGCGATGACTTGGGCTATAGTTTCCACAGTGGCCATTTGACGAGCCGAAACAAACACGGCGATTCTTGGCAACTGTTATCGTGACAAAGCACATCAGTGGCGACTTTAAGTCCTACGTAAAATCTGCTGGTAAAGTTCATCCTCTGCAAAATCCGTAAAATCCTCAATTCCCCTCTAGCATACGAAGACGCCTCTCCATGCTTCATACGACTCCCCTGCTCGTTGGGTCGTTACTGTAAAACGTCAGTACAGTGAGTCCCTGACTTGCCGCAAGACTGTTTATACAAAAGCTTAGCACACCACACCGGTCACAGCTCTCTGCAATGGTAAATTTGATTCAAATAACAAATAAGTCCACCGCGCTCTGACCATCCTGCTGTGTTGATTTGAATGGGAATGTCTCTTTTACTGTCATTCAGTTTCTATGACGGTTACACCAGTCTCATCATGTGACTTCTGGAATCAGACTGTAGCCGTCAAGACGTCCCCAGGCCAGATGTGATTTGCAACCAGCAACCAGAAACAGACATTCCTGGTCTTTCATAAAGGAATTTGATCTGGCGTGAGCGAAGCATCAGCGGGATATACAGTCCCACTGAGATCCCGACAAGAATGCAACATGGCGTGGTCAGGATTTTTTATTTATGACAAGGAAGATTTTTAAAGCAGTATTTGCAATTAAAAACCAATGATGAAAACTTAAGCATGTAAGGATACCGGAGCACAGGACTTGAGGTGGATATATTATATTTTTTCTAAGGAATTCTTGAGTGATTTTTTAATTTATGACTGGAATATACCAGCTACTGTGGCCGGCGGGTGAAAAATATTTCCCTGTATGCTCCTGACCCACCTTTGGCCTCTGTGTGCTCTCCGTTCTCCAGTGGCTCGCTCTTGGGGATGATGGTGGCTGGCTGGGTGATCACCGCGGGGCTGAGGGACCCTGCCGGGATCTGCTGCAGGACGTGGACAGCCTGGACGGCCGGCTGGGAGGTGCTGGTGGTCACTGGCGAGGCCATGGTGTAGGTCACTGGCTTGATGGTTTGAGGTAACTGGCGCTGGACTGCTATGAGTACCGGCTGGTTGCTGACAGGCGAGCCTGGAACGGATTGAACGGGACCCCATCGCTGTTACTATGTGAGACTTGGGAGTATAGCTGGCAACACAGTTTATACAGTTGTCCCTTGCTATAACGCGGTTCACCTTTCGCGGCCTCGCAGTTTCACAGATTTTTTTTTAGTGCAATTTTGCATGCTTTTTTTTTTTACTGGACTTCTTTTTCTACGAAGGTTTGAACTTTGAGAGTGTTTAAACAAGAGAAAAAAGTGAGAAAATGTTAATGCCTGTCTGAGAAAAGTGTATAAAGTGTGTAGTGAGGGGTTTTACAGCCTTAAAACATCTAGAATAATTGTAAAAAATAAAGCTGACTACTTCACGGATTTCGCCTATTGCGGGTTATTTTTAGAACGTAACTCCCGCGATTAACGAGAGACTGAATTAAGGCGGCAGCACACATCAGGATACAGCAGAGAAAAATAATGTGTATAAATAATGAAGCAAATACAGAACAGTAAACATCACACAACTGACACCAAAATGTATTTAGTAGTATTAGAAGTATTAGGTATGTAATCAAATAGATGTATTGGATATTGATCGGCACTTCACTGTGTCAAGAAAACCTATTAATTGCCAATTATCATTTATTAATGGCATTTATCAAACGCCAAGTGGTTAATATGTAAACAAAAACAAAAACTTTTTGTTGCCATTCTAAAGTTTTTTAGCCTAAAGTGAAAAGTATTTTCATTTAAAATTTGTTGACATATTAGTTATTATCAGGAAAATTACATGTCCAATAAGTACTACAAAAAAAAGTTCACTGAGAGGCAGAAAAATGACTTAAATATGCAGTTTGTGAAGCAAAGAAAAAATGCAGCATGACATTAGATTAAGATGCATTACAAATCACATAATCAAATAGATAATATGGCAGCATGAAGAGAAAAGTTTATTTACAGCATTAAATGTGCATCATTTTCACAACTCAGAGCGTTCAGATGTAGCTGTACCTGGTGTGTTTTGTGCAAAGCGTGCTTCCTGGATGACGGCCAGTTTGGGCTGGACCGCCGTGGCGGAGGGAGGGGCGGGGGCGGGAGCGGGGGCAGCCTCCAGCTCCATGGGAACAGGGGAGCCCTCCCGTGATAGGCTGTCAGGGGTCTGCACACCACTGGAGTGGGCAGAGAGCACCCCCGAGTGATTGGGAGAGGCCGGGGCGCTCCTGAACGGGGACAAACAAGTGGAGTCACATAATGTTCATAACACAATTATTTTGCCTTAAGGAAAGGTGACTACTGGTACTACTGGTGCTGGCAGAACTAATTAAATGTAAATGTGCTGTGACCTTTAAGACAAATCCTAATTACATTTAAGACTGTTTTTGGACAAATAACCTTTTTCTTATTTAAATAAAAATTGCAGTTAAGTATAAAGATAAGTACTACATATGGACAAAATCGAATATCATGACATCTTTGACCAAACACCTCGATATCAATATTGTGGGGCTGACTGCTGGGGTGCTTTCATGATATTTAAACAAGAGATTTTTGCTAAACAATCATCAGGAATGTGGACATGAAGACCAGGCAGGTAGAGACAAATAATCAAAACATAAAAACATTACAACAGTCTAATAAGTTCAGAAAGCTACATTTCTTTACTGTAACGCAGCCTTATGTTATGATATTGATAAGATATTGATTTCAGATCACTGAAAGCCAAGTCATGCTTCTCTCCAGTGCACAGACAGCGAGCTCATTCTCTGCAGATGTCAGTCAACTTCATGTTTCCTGCAGTCAAAGCAACTTGAGCGAACAGAGTATGAGCTGTTGTCATAGTGACGCAGCACCCTTCGCTCCCAGCATTTCTTTCAGAGCAGCGATCCGGCCAATCATCGCAATAGTCTCTGCAACACCATCAGTGGTAGGATCGACGTTGATGCCCCATGCACCGTGCACAACGCAAGATGCATGAAACGGCTCTAAGACCGTCACGGAAATCAGAAAGTGTGACAGGGGCGAGTAAGAAAGATTATTAGATAAAAAGATAACCTGGAGGAGAGGGGTCCGTGGGGGGTCCTAAAAACACCCCGGGGCCTTCGTTTCCTGAAGGCCTGTTCGATGAGCTTGCTCTCTGAGGACGGGTCTATCCTCCAGAAGGAACCTTTGCCCGGTTCTTCCTGCGACCGGGCCACTTTGATGAAATAGCGGTTCAAGGACAGATTGTGACGGATTGAGTTCTGCAACAGAGCAAAGACATTAAACATTATTATTATTAGTATTATTATTATTATTATTATTATGCATCTACAGCAAGGAGGCACATTTTGGACATTTTTTTGCCTCTGATAAACGTGAACAGAAACGAGCCTACGGGCAGCGATGGAGATGGCACACTTGGCGCTATTGCTGATACACTCCCGGGCAGGAGAATCACAACCAGTAAGACCAGAGCCCTGCCTGTTTGAATGGAGAGCTGCCTGTGTGTGTGTGTGTGTGTGTGTGTGTGTGTGTGTGTGTGTGTGTGTAACATTCTGGCATGTGTTGTATTGTTTGGGCTGCAGTGCTGTGGTCAGCTGATTGGCTGATAGTCATTTATGGCTGAGCGAGGTGACATTACAGTATCAGCTTTCACCCCACATTAAGGCGGCTACATGGACGTGCTGCCGGTGCGTCCTCTGCTCAGATTAAAATTAAATCAAATTAAATAAAGCTGATGTAAGGCCTCTCGATTTCAGCGTGACACTTCCCGTCCACGATAGTGTCTACACAAACGACCTGCTGAATACTGCAATGTAAACATAACATCAAATCATCTGATCATAAAGGATGATCGACGTGACACTTTTGTGAAAATCGCTGATGTATTATGTAATGTGTAAAGGATTTTTTGCTGATATCAGATATGCCGATATTATCCAACTTATTTGGCCGATAGCCGATGCCCAAACAGATATATGCACATATTTTTTTTCCACCTAAGTGCAGAGAACATCAAGCCTCTACCGTAGTAGAATTAACATATTATTATGACTTTTTGTGATGACCCACTAGCAGACGCAGACATAAAGTATAATGCTTTTCAAAATGTACATTCACCTGGCAAAATGAGCAAACTATTTCAACTTAGGTTATGGAAAGACATGCCATGTAACATGACATATTTACTTTCAAGCAAAAGTTTAAGATTCCTCCTTCTTGAACAGGCTTTGATGATGCTCTCCCTGAGTCAGCCCTGACAACAGCCACAGCCGAGGCAAATCTGACCCATTTCACGTATCGGCTTGTCATTTTGGCAGAAACTCTCATCTTAAGCTGATGCTGATATTTCATTAGACAGCTGATGTTGGCCGACACTGATGACGTGCTGATGTTTTTGTGCACCTCTAGAGAATATGATGCATTATTACAATATTGTGGGTCATATTTAAAAGCATTTTAAAACTTACTCCATGCTAAAGAGCAGGTCTTGTGAACGTTTCTAGGAAAATTCACTCCCAACAACGACAGCTTTCTTGAACAGCTATGCGCCAAAACTCCTCAGCAACACTTGTCATCTGTTGTGCCATCATGCTGACTCGGTGTCAGAGGAGCTGATGCGCTGACAGTGGGACCTGGGCCAAAAACTCACCTGCCAGCCCTTGTCTGCAGTCCTGTAGTAGGGGTAGTTCTTTGTGATGTGGGTGTATATTCCGTTTAGTGTGAGCTGCTTGTCCTGAGCCAGCGTTATGGCTTGGACGATCAACTGTGCATAGGAGTATGGAGGTTTAGAGTCATCCTGTGGCACAGAGAAGGAACAGTCAGGCTTTTAAAACCACATGGAAAGACTCTTTCATCACACCCATGCAAAATGTGCCGTCATGCAATCATTTAACAATAAATTACATCATTTAACTCTTAAAGCTGCACCAGGTGAGGTAATAATGTAAAACTAGAGCCATCTGTTCAAACTAAACCATAAATATAAATGAATATTACACTGAGATGGTAAATATTAGATTTTTTTTGCTTCATTTGTCCTTTTGGTCTCCTTGCTATCAAAGTCCAAACACTGACAGGCTGTGCATGTTAGCACTGAGCACAATATCAATATTATATTAATAACATGATGTGATTATATCATTTGTGATTTTGGATATCATATTGTGATATGGTTTTAAAAGCTACATAAAGTAATGAACTTATCAGACTGTGCACATACAGGATTTCTGGGTAAAAGTTCAGCAGTTATTTATCACTGCTGTTCGGAGACAACTGTGTCTGGAGTTACCTAATGCAGCTTTAAGACTGTCTGACTTATGACTTTGTAATTCTGAGAAAAAATAAAATAACAATAACAATACAATATCTCAATACAACAACTTCAGTGCATGTATGTATTCCACTACGTGAGGAAATAGGTCCTCTAGATATTTTTGTCAGTGAGGAAATTACAGTCCTCAGAGTCCACGCTGAACTCTTCAAACTAAAAATGTACAGTAATAATGTCTCTCCCACCCCTGCCCAACACGTGCACATTAACACACAGGGGCTGCACTCAGCTCTTGCTCTCACCTTGGGACTGTCCCCCCCTGAGGCCTCTTTGTCATTCTCAGGCTGGGAGTTGTCGTTTATGAGCTGCAGCTCTGCAGAGCTGACCATACGACCCCCCATCCTGTAGCCTGAAGAGCCGGCACCCCGCGGACTGGAGGGGCACGAGTTAGCAGCACTGAGGGGAGAAGAGACAAGGCAGTCAGCTGCGCCAGTTCTGCAGAAATCACTAGCATATGCCTGACATACAAACAAAACAAAGGCATCCATGGAGAACTTAAACTAAAAGCAGAGACTATTAGCTACACATTAGGTTTGTAGTAGGAGCCTCAACCTCAGCGATAACTATCTCAGCGTCTCAGAGAAGGGAGACGATTAAACATCCTGCTCAGCTCATCTCCAGTCTCTGCTGCAGAGACCTGCAGTCGGCCAACACCTAAGCAAACAGCTTCCCCTCTCAGAGGGTCTAGAAAGTGCTGCAGTCATTTTATGACCCACAGTTTGACCTAAAATGATAAAAGATATTCATGACTTGTAAATGTCCTGTGAATGGATGCATGACTACAGGATAAATACGATAATGTAAAGGAGGATTTCCATATCAAATGCCCATTGTCAGGGACTCGAGAGGTGTTTGCAAACCAAACAAACACTGAGTGGCAGGAGCTTGGGGTGCCCACACACAAAACACCGGCTACATTTTTCAGTTAGGATCTGTGCTCACACTGAGACTATTTATATTTGTGTACAGCATGCACACATTATTTTTCAAGTGACACTTGTGTCAGGAGTTGCAAATGACAGAGACCTGTAATAGATCTGACTATTCTGGGTTTTCTCTTAGCCATCTGTCCAGGATGGAGAGCTGAGAGGATCTGTGGCCCTGATGCAGTCACCTCCCACCTTTACTCCGTATTCAGAGAACTAAGCCTAAGCTGATCCCATATATAGGCTGTGTCAAGGTCAGCTAACACCTGAAGGTCAACCATGGGCTGTGTGGGTTACCACAGCAACCACTGCGCCCCACTGTGCGCTGATCTGGGATGGTGGCCAGCCAAACCTGTAAGCCTCAAGAGATGTGCCGAGCGGTCGTACTTCACTCAGTGAAGGTTTACGTTGATTTCACTTTTTCCAGTTAAACAATCAGTGTAACAATCACTACTTCAATTTCAGTAATTATTGTCACTGATAAAGATTAAGTACATAAAAACACAATACGTTAAGGACCATACCACTGATTTTGAATGTCTGACCCATTTATTAAAATGTACCCACCTTTTGCATATTATGCACGGCTTCTTAAGATTTTGCAACACATAATTAAAATTCCTCAGGGGTCAAATTTGAATTTTTGTATGAAACACACCGTATAATGTTCTGCTTCTGATTCTAACAAAGTCATCACCAGTCATAAACCACAGAACTTCTTCTCTGGGTACTATTTCCCGGTGGAGAGACAGTTTTACCCAATTTCAACACGACAGTGCCGATGCTGTGAGGAAAACGAATGTGGAGGACTTTATTTCGGTGATGTAATACTGGTGTGAAGAAAGTTTGAAGTCTTGAAAAGTTAATTTTCATATTGTAGTGGAACGAATGCTAACCAACGGCTGGGTAAAAGGGAAGAAAAAAATGATATTGCAGCTCTAAAATATGACTGCTTGGTTTGGGAAAAGACCAGCGGAAACATGAAGCTGATACATTTTCGATATTGGGCCAAACATGTCAAACAGATCACTGGTATGATCCTCTCACTTTCATTATTGCTCCATGTTATCAGGATTACATTTAATCATTCAACAATTATATGCCACCCTCTCCACTAATGCTGACCCAAGAACAGGGAGGGAAATTAATACCAAACCACTGTACAATTTAGCTGTGGCTGGTAAAATGTCTACCTCTCCACCTGCAACTTTGCCAAACGACCAACCAAAAACAGTAAAATAAAAAGAATGACTCCATTCAATGGGTCAAATAATGAAAGCGGCGGGTAGTTACGCCTCCAACTCTCAATTATTTCCTCTAGCAACTGACCTATAGCTTCTTTTCCAAAATAGACTAATCATTTTGTCTATAAAATGTTAATAATAACGACAAATCCCCAGTACAAGTTACCAGAGCCAAAAGCACTTTTTAAAATTGCTTCCTAAGTGTGACAAGCAAACCAGAAACCCCAAATATTCTTTTTCTAACAATATGAAATGGAGAAAAGCAAGCCAACTTCGGCATTTGTACAGATTAAACGAGCAAATGTTTGGTATATTTACTTAAAATGATTAATGGATTACCAGAATTCTGAAATACTCTTCTGTGGATCAACTAATCAAACGACTGACTCATTATTTCAGCACAACATGTGATTTTTGGTTTCTATCAGCTGCTATTTCTGCTATGCAAAAAAAAAAAAAAAAAAAAAAAAAGTCTTTTTTTTTTTTTTTTGCCCTGCCCAAGGCTTGTGAATCCCCTATTTTATCAGTGTGTCCCCTGTTTTATCAGTGATTACCTAATGGTGCCAGTGGGCGATGGCAGGGGGCTCATTAGGTGAGCGATGTTGTCTGGAATGTTGATGGTCAGCGGGGAGATCTGGGGCTGTACTGGTTTCACTGGGGACTCTGGTGCTTCACGCTTCACCTTCTTCCCACTGGACAAGGCTGTGAACGTGATCTTGATGTTTGTGCTGGGGAACCTGAAAGTGCACCTGCGAAGAAAAACAGAGACACTGCATCAAAAACCTCGACCGGTAGCTCTCACGCTCCCCAAGTGCTGGTGGAAAAAAAACAAAAAAAAAAAACAAAAAAGGCATGTCAAGCTCCATCAAACCACTGTCAACTTGAAAATACCGTTCAAATCCCCAGATGTACTAAGACAAGGGTCTGTCAGACTTTAACTACGAGAGCCAATGTGCATGTGAGTTAATTAAATCTCAATGCCGATGCACTAATTATGTTTGACGTTGATCGCAAAAACCGCACGTGCTCGGCTCCATCCTCCCCGCGCCAGCTGGGAATCGGTAAAGCAAGCAGCGAAAACCGTAACAATCACCACACAAACCTTGTCTTTATTTCACTGCAGAGACGTGTTAGCGCAGAGCCAGGCTTCCTCTGGAGGGACAAAGAGCCTCAGTGGTGGATCTGGCTAAATTTAGGCGCTGTGGTAAACACAAACACATGCTTGAAGCACGCTCCCCTCGGTGCCAAGTAAACATGCATATGCCTCGCATGTCAGCGTGCGCTTCTTCCTGCAGTTATTAAAAGGAGCTGCCACCCACTCCGTCTTGACACACTTATTCTCTCATATATCATCAATGTCATTTTGCATTCTGGGACTTTTTTTGTGATTGCAGGAATTTTCTTTATTGTTTTAAGTTCCTTCCTTCAACCCTGCCTCATCTACTTCAGCGGGTTATTTTTTCCTGCATTTCCCAGAAATTGTTATGAAATTTCACCATTCATTTAATGTTTCATTGTGGTCTGTGTAAAATTGGATATCCTACATATTAGGGATCTGACAAGTCATTACATCAATAATAACTACTGCTGATTCAACTACACATCTGCTAAAAGAAATAAATGGGATGAATCACTCTGACTTCCTCCTGAATATGAAATACATTTATAATCTAATCATTTATCATTCTTTTAAATTAAAAAAAAAAAAAGATGCTGTGGTGATTTAACTACTTTGAATCACAACTTTTTGGTAGATTTTCCCCCACACAATGAATAATGGTTTAAGTAATGATGTCTGATTTTTTTCACATTTTATAAAGTAAGTGTTACATTACTATGTGTTTATTTAACAGGTGTACAGAAACAAATCTTTGACTCAAATCAAATGCAACTGAATCTTTCCAGAAATAAAAATGTTTCTTAAATCGAATTGTGTGTCAAGTCAAAGATTCACACCCGTGTTGTCTACATTTTGCGAATCCACTGGTTGTAAATTGTTCTTCCTCTACAGTTTATCATGATGATATTCAGCAATATGCTTGTTTTGCTTTACAAGATGAAAGACAAAAATGCACTTCAGAGTTTATGATTTTCTTCCTGATGGATGTCTGTATCAGAAAGAAAAGGGAGGAGGGAGGGCAGCTGAGGGAAATCTGCATGATTGCAGCATTCACAGACAGCACTGAATAGAAGGAACAAATTTAAATCACAGTTAAGATCAGGCTCCCCGACACCCCGGAGACAGAGCGGGCCCAGATTGTTTTGCTAAGGCCCCGTTTTCCATTTGGTTAAGGATGTCAGGCGCAGCGTTTCTTTGCCAAGGCCTAACAGAGCTGGCATCTACCTAGAGAGCTATGTCCCCGACACCTTCGTCTCAAATTAGCTTTGCCACTCACAGAAGGAGACTGAAACACTTCCTGGAGCCAGACTGGTGAGGGGAGACACTTTCATTATGCATGTGCCCTCCAAACACCCTGTCAGGAAGGGTAGAGTCCTCTGTCTCTGTGCAGATCTGACTAAGTTATGGAGGATCCTGATTATCTCTAAGCAACTACATATAACCAGCAGGGAAATGCCAACACACCTCTGAAAACAGGAATACGCAGTCTAATTAGAGAGACATCCCAAACGAGCATGTTTCAGTTTGCTCCTTCCTGTTTATCATCACCCTGCTGTTGATTCAAGGCGTGATCATCTGAAATGCCATTTTTCATTAAAATGTTTTTCTATTGTCATTGTTGAGGATAGAAAACATCCTCTCTTCTACGCAGAGAGAGTCCTACAACTTGATTTCTCCTGAATCGGTTTTGTTGGAGATCAAAAGATTCTATCACATGTAAGAGTGAAGCGATGCAATCACCGCCTCAGTTTTTATTTCCTCCCGCCCTCGTTTGATTGACTCTTCAAGCTGCACCTTCGCCAGGCTCCTCAAACGGCACTGAGTAACCGTAAAAAGTTGGCTTGTTAGCACAGCACGTAGATTTTGCACCATTTTACCGAGGATTAGCAGATTTACCAATCTATTGTCACATCAGAAGAGGCGAGGGCTCGCAAAGCGCTTGAGCCTGGTCTCTTCAGTGAGAAATGGAGTCAGTCGTGGATTTTCTCCCGTCAGCTCCACGAATACGATCCGTCCGAGGTGGACGTTAGCTGGGACAACATTATCAAACATGCCGTCGCAGCACGAGCAGGAGCTGTAGAGATTTCAGTTCCAACAAGCAGGATATTTTCACCTTGTTGGACAGGTGGTTGGTCTTAACAGGGTTCAGACAAAATTAACAAGGAGAACTGAAGCCTACCGGACCTCCTGGGATGGATTACTGTAAAAACTGCAGCCCCTAAAACTCCCATTTTATTCCGGTTACTGACTTTTAGGGACTTTCAAGTCTTGGTGGATGGTGCTCAAGAATAATACTAAATGATACTAAATAATACTAAATGGTTTTTCCGGTTTATAAGCCCTTTCATGTTGCTCTGAGGTCATTAACATTAACACTGCCTCCAACACCACCTTGACATAACTTGGTGGGCGTAAGACAGTTCACTATAAACAAGCCTGCAACTCTGACTTCACCTGGCAGCCAACAGGACATATCTCGGATACAGAAATACTCCGCTTTGACACATTTCACGTTGCGTGCCGTGTAAAATCACTAAGCCGGTGCGTGTTGAGTTTTACGACCCTAGAAATTCACTCGGCCAGTGGGGAGGCACACATGCTGCTGGACAGTATTAATGAGATGTTGCTGTCCGAACTAGATCAGCCCAGGTTTTTAACAACAACAAAAAAAAACATTTTCCAAAAAAAAGTCAGCTTATTTGTTGGTTTGAGTCCACACTGGAAATCTGAATTCTGTTTTGTGCTGAACTCACAGGCGAGAGAGCCTTGATCATTTTGTTAGGCGACACCCCACCTCCCAGAGTTACCATGCATTCATCGGGACCTCTCTGCCAATTTTCTCCTCTAATGCACAATGAGGCCTGAACTCCAAAACACAAATGCACAGTTGCTATGCCGCTAAGCTGCGAGGACGGTAAACAAACCGGTTTCAGCTGAAAACTTAGTACCCACGTCTCACAGCAAACACTGTCACTTTCAGTTGCAGAGGACACCCCAACCCCCCTTTCTTTTTTGGAGAGTGTAAACAAAAGAAGACAGCAAGAGAGCAAGAGTAACAACTTGGGAGAAAATCTGTGGGTGTGGAGAAGACATGGAGGGAGGGAGGGAGGGAGGAAGGGAGGAAGAGGAGGGGGGTGGCTGTTCCTTTCTCTTCAGTCTGTTTACATCACCAAAGAGGAATCCCTGGAATATAACCAACCTGTCTCCCGGGCCAGACTCTGCCAGTTCTCTCATGCTGTCAGTCCGCTTCCTTCCTTACTGGCATCGCTCTCATGATAGGCCGCTCACAATCGATTACGTTGCTTATAAATCACGATAAAACCTGAGGAAAAGTTGCAACCGTGCAACGCCGGGTCTCACTAACTACAGTGAATAATATCACTTGCCGCTTGCTGATTAAAAGCTCTTTAGCAGCAGTCAGACGGATCAATACGAGAACCTAAAACCACTTGGTGTTCCTTGAGTGGGAATTGATCCGTGTACTTTGGAGTACAGTAACAGCGAGCGTGTACAGCGGATCAAACTGGGGTTGAGATCACAACTGTGCCGCAATACATCAGCATCATTATACATTAAGTTCTCTCTAAAGTTAACTAATGCACAAAAACGACAACTAAACAAGGACATGGATGATGGCGATAAAAGATTATAAACCATTTTTTTAATATAAATATTACAATGATATCAAGGCAGCAACTAGAGATGACTGACCCGGCTACTGTCGATAAACAGGCACAGTCAACGATGAAGAAATTGAATTAGACCATCAAACAGAGAAAAATATGACCTTTGGGTAAGAATTAATGTTAATGACAAAATAAGCCATATGAAAACACACCAGAAAACGAGGAGGAGATGCAACATTCACTTTTAGCTCGGCTTTGGACTTACTCGCTGGAAACTGCATCGAACCAAATCACTTGATTACATTTATGTTCAAGTTTGCCTGGTGCAAAAAAAAAAAAAAAAAAAAAAAAAAAAAAAGAGCTTTAAATGCCAACTGCAAAACAGTTTAGAGCTAAGTGGGCTCTATTCCTTATTTGCTGGGCTCTTCTTGTTTGTATAATTTAAACAAACCAAATTCTATTACAAGTTCTGGCAACCTAACATGGCCTTGCTTCGACTGAAAAGTGCACATCTAGTAGAAAATCTCTTATTTCTTATTCTGAATTTTGCAGAGGTACTCTTATATCAGACATACACCCAGCAGCACTTGGGTTTAATGAAAATCTAAACTCTAATTTTTTTGCTATTGCTCTCCATTGTGTACTTTTAGGTTAAAGATAACTGCATGAATAACAAATGGGTCAATCCTCAAAAGTTACATTTTAGTTGAAACTGCTTGATACTGAGTGTGAACCAAATATCAGAGTGAGTCATGGATTTCCAAAATATCTCCAGTCATGTTCTAGGAGGAGTGAGACTTTGCCAAAAACCAAAACCACATAAAAAAAAAAGGTCAGATTTTTTTTGTTTGTTTTAAAACGAGAATGGCAACTCATTTTCTCCATGTGCAAGACTATACATGGGTCTATAAATTCCACCAAATAACTGTCTCAAAAGCAAAACTTTCCACATGAACAAAGTTAAACAATGCCATGCTGCAATATAAAAGGCTGCAATCATTACCTCATTTATACTGTGAATTTGGACATTACCCACATCAATGCACACTGGTTTTATTGGCTTTTTATCATCTATTTATCATCTGGGCGCTATTTATTTATTTATCATCTGTTTATACTGTAAATACATTGTATACATCGATGCACACTGGTTTTATTGGTTTTTTGCACATTGGTACTTAGATCTTTAGATCTCGAGGGTCATCTTTATTCTTTATTTTTGATTTACTTATTCTTTATTTACTTAATCTTGTACTCTGTGGATACTGCTGGAAACTGTGAATTTCCTTCGGGATGAATAAAGTATCTATCTATCTATTATCTTTTTTACCATCTAAAAAAAAAAAAAAAAAAAAAAAAAAAAAAAAAAAGGCAACTCACAGTGTACACCACCACCTCGTGTGATGTTAAATGCTTTGCAGATGATTAATGAGATGTAATATTTAGCAGGCACTCCTTGAGCCGCTCTTAAATAAAAGGCCAAAGGTCCTGCAGGCCCCGTGGTGCCGCTGGGAGCCGGCAGGGCGGGGACGGCTGGTTTGTTTACGTTTAGGGTCGATAGGAGCTCCATTCACAACCACAACAACAACTCACTGCCAGCTCACCGTGTTACCTGGAGGCTTAATTAATCTTTAAAAACAACGCAGTGTTGTGTTACACCTGGCTCGGGAAAGGTCATGCAACAACCACCGGCTACCATTGTGCCATATCACCATTAGCATCGCTTTTTTTTTTTTTAGGCACCCATGCTGGCTGACTAGACACACACATACACACACAGACACACACACACACAGACATTGAGGAATGTGGCTATCGCTAGCAACGGCTAATTACCACAGCTGCTCCCGGGAATGACAACAAAGAAAAGGGCATTGTAGACAGGATGCTGGGTCCTAGCTAACACGCCGAAACACGTGTTCCCACCTCAGCCTAGCTAGCAAACACAAAACCAATGTTGTGAAGGGCTGACTTTAGCTCTCGCAGGCTAGCGGAGCGGGGAGGGGGACTTAGCATTAGCCTCCACATGTTCCCCGGGAGAAACTCACATTCGCGGCAGCTGCAGAGGAGGGGCGCCCCGTCGGAGGAACACACCGTCTACAAACACCCCGTTTTTGCCGAGACACCTCAGGTAGAAGTCTCCGCTGCCGGTGCCGTCGTCGCTGGCGGTGAATATCTCCAGGTGCCGTCGGGAGATGAAGCTGGAGTGGCCCATGCTGACGTCCACGGAGCCCTGAGACGAGTTCCTGCCGATGGTCACCGAGCGCTTCTTCATCATGTACTCGAACTCACGGCCCTCGAGCCGGGCGACCGGCCCAGACGATCCGCTCACCACGGCCATCTTCAGGGGAAAGCCTCTAAACGCCAAAAAAATACGTGGACGAAACAAAACAAAACACCGGTGTACGGACGCCCGACTGTGACCTCTCAAAGGCGTCGCGAATGGAGCAAATTTACAACGGGGGGCATCAAATTCAAAACAGGAATTTAGAGGGGAACATGCGAGGACAGGGACAGCGGCTCCGACCCACCGCCGAGAGAAAGGGTAGCGGAAAGATCCAACCAAACGCCGCAAGAGGCGGGACTTGGTTTCTTGACGGCTCTCTCCGCCAATGAGACGCGCGGGAGTGCATGCAGCGATGCCGCTGCGGCCAATCACAGCCGGGCATTAAACTGAGGACAGACTCAAGGTCGGTTGATTGGTAGCAATACGCGCATATGCTTGGTTTGGTGTAAGAAACGGCACGTGGAGTGTTTTTACAGGAAGGGAAAGGACTAAATCAGTTTACACGTGCGATCCCCCCATCCCCCATAATGATCATACAGGATCATCGATTATCTACATTCATGCGTCAGCAATAACACACCTACGACTGATCGATCGCCTATCCGGACAACACGCAAATATCAGTCGTTGCGTTTTAGCCGGTTGGCTCGATCACATCCACGAATCAAGCCGGTCATTTCATCGCAACAGAGCAAAAACCACAGTTGAAAATCGTCTGTCACGTCCACTACACAATCCAGCCCTGGCTTTGAACACCCCTCCTGCAGCATCCTGTTACTTTGCAGTCAAAGAGTTTGATTATCTATCAAATGATCACTATCGCTTTATGTGACAACTGCAAAGGCGTCTCGTGTAGTTTCGTCCTCAGATGCGTTTGTGATATTTCTTGAAAAAAAAAAAAAAAAAAAAAAAAAATGAGCTGGTGGTGCTGCAGGTTTGTGAGTCCACTGCAGGTTATATCACCAGGCTGAATGACCCTGCCATCTGCAAACCACTTGTTTGTAAACAGTAGAGGGCTATGGGGAAGTGGTGTGTGTGCGTGTGTGTGTGCGTGCGTGTGTGTTTGTGTGTGTGCAGAACTAGATATCGCCTAGGATTTTGGATATCAGATTATCATGACATGGATTTGACTTTTCCTGGTTTTAAAGGCTGCATTACAGTAAACATGCAATTTTCTGATCTGGTTACACTCTGCTGTTGTTTGCGTCTACCTGCATGGTCATCATAGTCACATTATTATTTACTGTGTCAAAAACAACCAACAGACACCCCTAAAAATATTGATGTGGCCTAACATATTGTGCCATTTGACTTTGCCCCTGTATCACTCGTCTTTTGTGTCTTGTGCTGGAACACAGGTTTATTTTGAGAAACGCTACAGTAAAACAGGAAGAATGTCAACAATGAGAAGGCCAAACAGGAACAACACCCCTGGAGACTCACATGAATCATCATCAATGAGAAACAACCACAACCACAAAATTTAATCTTTATTACTGATCACGCTAGGTGACAAGTAATGATGCTGCAGCTGCACGAGGCCCGACGCTGTGCCTCCAACATGCTGCGATGCTGATGATGGTGTCTGCTCCTTTTTGTGGCAGTAATAATGAGAATTTATATTCATATTCTGTTTCCTTTAAGTGGTCTGTGACTTCCGGTGAAACAATAAAATCTTTCATTGTAAATGCATAATCATAAAGCATCGTGCTGAAAGATCTGACTTTTTACAGTTGAAATGCATATAAATCATCTTATCTGAAATATATTGTTTTTTATATATTGTTACTAGTTTATCCTGTGTATTCATTGAGAAATTATTACAAATGGCCAAAAACATGACAAATATATTTTTAATGTCATGAAATATTTATTGTGAGTTATTATTGACATTTTTGAACCTATATGTCCTTTTTACTGACACAACACCTGAGGGCACCTATGAATTTCCATATTTAAATATAATAATCATGCATTAATAATTATTTTCAGTCCATACGGGTAACCTCCCCTTGTCATGTAACACAGTGTCCTTTAGAAATGCTGGTGTAGGACAAGAAAAATGGTTCAAAATATCATTATTTATACTGAGAATTGATGTGACGCATTTGAGATAAAAGCATAAAAATTAATATAATCATCATAATCCATCATAATAATTGTTTTTTTTTTTTTTTTCAGTACAATTAGCACCATTGCAGCAGGAATTCAAACACCACTGCTGATTTAAAAAAAAAAAAAAAAAGTGACACCTTGAAATCAGCCGGTTTGATCACTGTGTTTCCGCAGAAATATGACTTGTACTGTCACCATACTGTATTCAGGAATCTGACTCCATCATGAGGTGAGACGAGTTTTGAAGAGCCTCGCCTTGACAGGAAATTCACACTTACTGGTAACTTCTCACCTAAAAGCTGAATAATCGGCAGCCTCTTGTAGAGAAATAAAACAGGATGTTGCGGCTTTGTCTTTTCTTTTCTTCCCTTTTGAAGATGAAATAGAGATTATAGTAACGCCCCCCCATCCTTCCCATAATAATCTGCCACATTAACCAGTAATTTCAGCTCTGTTCAGCCACTGGAGGGAGACATGCACCTTCACAATCCCCTCAAGATGGCATCATCAAGTCACCAGCCATTTTACGCTTTGGGCTGAAATAATCTTCAAAACAGAGC
This sequence comes from Myripristis murdjan, assembly GCF_902150065.1. NCBI lineage: Eukaryota > Metazoa > Chordata > Actinopteri > Holocentriformes > Holocentridae > Myripristis > Myripristis murdjan. The sequence continues at coordinate 28,836,670 of NC_043987.1, read as the reverse complement.
AGACCAGACTTGCTGCAATGATGGTCACCTGTCACTGAATCTAGAGGGAAAAAAAAAACACAAATGTGACCAGCCGCTGCCAAAACGGACCAGCAACTGGCTGTAGGGCATCGTTAAACCCGGTTTATAATTAGCCTGCTGCGGTTCTGGAGTCCAGGTTTTGTCAATATTGGCTGCCCTCCACAGACTGCCCTGACAGCCCTGTTCGTTATCTCCCACCAGCACGCATTCATACGCATTATAATATAAAGTTGAACTGCAGTAATCCGTTGATTTGACGCTGCTTTGATTGTGTAAATCATAGATTATCACATGCTTTTCAAAATGATTAGATGGAGCTATTTGGAAAAATCCATTTAACAGCTCTCTGCAGGAAACCCAATGCATTACTGTTGCTTATCCTTGACTCCATCTGTGCATCTTTATTGTCTTCCTTTCATCTGTCTTGTGGTAAATCTTGTTTTTCTAGTGGTGACAGCCAGTCCCATTTTCACTGTGGGCTCCAGGATGATTACAGTTTCCACCGCTGTGGCTCAGGTGAAGGCTGGCCTGAGTACACACAACTAAAGTGAACCTCTTTCAGACCATGTAGAGGCAAAACTTGACTGTAATTAACGACATAGCGGCGACCCATTATCCGCTGAGCGTTATCTACACGCTTTGCTTGAGGTGTTCTGAGTGAACGCATCAACGCGGGGATCTGTGCTTCATTTTTTTTCATTGTTCTCAAATCCTCCGAATCTGCGTCCCTCATGGGAGGCGATAATGTGCAATGAGGAGGACGGTCGGTGATTGAGCGGCGTCTCATAATGACTGCCAGCATCATGACAACCTGGGTTTTCAGCATAAGAGGCAAGTCAGCATCCCATGGGCAAGGGGCTGAACAGCAGGATTTCCATCTCTGCCTCGCTCTCTTTGCAAAGAAAGCCCCATTACGCCTCTCCTCCATTTCCTCTCTCAGGGGCAGGAACCAAATGGACACATTAATAACACTCTCCGTTGTCTGAGGGAGCTAATGGTGCCCTGAGTGCTGATTAAGGCAGGGAAGAAATGGGTGTGGAGGAGTTGTGTTAGTGTTGCTACAATGAACAAGCTGAAGTCGAACTCCGGCGTCTGACGTTATCCGAGGCAAAACTGCTAATTGGCAAAATGTTTTGCCACTTGGAATTAGGCGTTAAGTCTGACGATGGCGCGCCGGTTGGAGAGTTTCACTTGCTCCACTGCTCTGGGAAGGAACATGTTTCCTGTCTCTCAGCAAATTTCTTTGTGTGGAAGCTGATGAGAGGGATGTTTATTCTTTCTGCGTGGCTCTGGGCTGGGTGGATCTTACTGAAATATCCCCGAGCAAAACCTACAGTTCTTGTTTGGCTAGTTTTTTTCAGGAGGCGGTCTCACATAAGAATACAGCAGCATGCTTTTTAGATCATGTCCTATATGTTTAATCAATAACTTTTTTTTTTTTTTAAATGTCTGCATTACATAAGTTGCAGAATCAAGCAACAGTTTGTTAAACATATAAATATCATCTGGCACAGAACACAAGCGACAATGATGAGATACAGACGGCATATGGTCATATTCATCCCTTCTTCATCCCTGTAAAAGTGCTTGAAAACAGAAATGTATTTTCCATTCCAAAACAGTCCTGAGGAACCGCTGCTATTGATATACAGCATCGCATCAAGTGTTATTACCCTTGTATCAAATGGTGGAATAAAGTCTCTTTCCATGGTCCAAGTCCCGGGCATGTCTGAATGTGGATTTATCACATATCCTTCGCTGAGGCACAAACCTCACGGATTTAGAGGAGCCTTGGCTTCACCTCTTGATGAGAAGCCTCCGCTCTGCTCTGACCTGCCAATTCCCTCTGGATGCTGCTGGTTTCAGAGTCCAGTAGCTGAGGGCCAGCATTCCCTCAGTCCAGCCTCAATCATAGATCCAGCATGTCTGATTTTGGCAGGTTGAGCTCCTCGTCAGACACAGTGATGCTCGCCATGTACCAGAATATCCAGAGGACCAGGCTGAGGAAAATAATCAGAGGTCCAGTCAACACGAAAAAGTCCCAGAAGCTTAACGGTGCGAATATCCCCAGGAAGAAGAGGACGAGGCCGGCCACATCAAAAATCAAGGCCAGCGCCAGGAAGAGAGAAGAAAAGGAAGATTTTCGCTTCCCCATGGCCACACCAATCGATGGCAGGGTTGACGTTGTCTGGGGGGACTAAGGCGACTGAGAGGAAACCAATTCACAGAGAGGCTTTTCTCCTCTCTGGGTCATTCTTTTGCAGTTGCAGCACACATCACATTTCTCTCCTAGCACAAGACAAAGTGGCAAGACTCGTATCCAACCGCAACAACGAGTTGTGCTGCTATTCCTGGCGTGTGACGAACAAAAGCCCAAAGCATCTCAGTCCGTCCTCATTCCTTTGCATAGCTGACGTTTCACACCTTTCATGTAGCTAACGTGTGGAAATAGATGCTTTTGTTTGTTTTCTGTGTGACAGATTCATGCACATACATGTATATACAATCAGCTGCCAGTGAAACTCTGGTTACCCAATGGTAAGCCTGCCATAATTTACTGCTAATAACTAATAAAACCAAAGTAATCCAAGGCTACATCAGTGTGTTGCATCTCATATCAGACTATTCAAGGCTCCCTTTTGATTTCATTATCACTTGGAGTTGGATCTAACATATACGCCCTGTATATTTACCAAAGAAACAGGCCTGGTGAAGCATTCATGCATTTATTCTGTGATTATAACAATGACGCCCATTGTTGAGTGACTGACATAAAGGGGAAATGCACATAATGGAAAGTTCTTTCTGAGCACCTTGTTTGACAAGTCCAACCGTCAATATTTGCCACTGCTATGAAGCCGCCTGCCATTTTAACAGTAGCAGTGCCTCGCAGGGATGAATTACATTTCACAACACGGTCCTCCGTTTGATTAATTATGGCGCACTGTTGTTATGTTGTGTCATTTTCAAGGGAGTAAAAGGGCTACTGATAACCACTTTTCTAATTTTCTATTTATCAGAATTTCTAGTCCTTTTTATACAGCCTGTTCAAGGCGGGAGCGTTGCAGTATTATTTCGCCTCGCCGTTCTGCATATAACGGACGAACACGCCAGCAGCGAAGGGGTTCACACAGCCGAAACAATGTCCGTGAGCACGACTGGGCGCCGACGCTGTTGTGTTACTTGCGTAGAAACCGAATGCTTAGAACCAACCGGCACAGGCCTTTGGTTCACGGCAGATCAGAGGCTGTGTCCGAAATCACTCACTCACTCACTCCTCCCTACTCACTATATAGGGAATTCAATGTAGTGGACTATATAGTGAACTCAATAGCGGAGCGTTTCGGACACTACTCCGCCCGTTGTTCGGCGCCGTTCCGTAATGCATGACGGGATATATTGCCTGGTTAGTGACCATCGGATGTCCACTACATTTTGCGGTGGATTGTGGGATACATCCAGTGGACTATATAGTGAACATAAATAATCACTAGACATTCGGACACCCCTACAAAATGGCGTAATCACTATATAGTGCACTATATAGTGGTTAGGGAGTGATTTCGGACACAGCCAGAGTATTTCTGGGCGGTTCCCGTTGCCATGGCAACAGCTGCAGACACTGGTCTAGGTTAAGGTTTGTTTACATCATGAGTACTGATGTACGGAAGCCCTAAAGGGACATACATACATACATTTTATTTCCTCCGTTTTCCCGTGATAACGAGATAATTAATTTGAGATCTCGAGAAAACAAAACGATTGTCTAGTCTATTAAATCATTGCAGGAAACATCATTCAGTGTAGCAAGTCAGAGGAGCAGGAGAATATCGATCACATATCTCTTCAATCAAGGCCTGACACAGGCTAAAATAGCTCAGCATGACATGTCACGTGTGATGGAAATCTCAGGCCTATCACGTTTCATTCATTCAATTCATTCATTCATTCAAAATGGAGGAAAAATATCTCGTTATCACGAGAAATTTGCGAATTTCCTTTGGGATGAATAAAGTATCTATCTATCTATCTCGAAAATGGAGGAAAATTATCTCGTTATCATGAGAAAATGGAAGAAATAAAATGTATGTATGTATGTCCCTTTAGGGCTTCCGTAATGATGCACAGGCTCACAGAAACATGTTTTCACAAATGTAACGGAAAATGAAAAAAAAAAAAAACAATGAAAATGAAAATATGCTTGTAGCTCCTGATTTTGATTGAAATAATTAAAAAAAAAAAAAAAAAGGTTTTGGAAAGACTTACCTGGTAACAACAAGGCTCACATCTAAGTAGCCAATATTAACATTAACCTGAGATATGCCATGAATTCGCTTCTAATAATTTTTAAATAACTTAAATAAATGATTTGAACTATTTTCATGCATGAACTTTAATGTCACCCTTGTTTGCTGTCGTTACAGTGAAAGAGAGATCCACCTGACAGCCAGGTGATTGTTTTGTCACTATGGAAGTTTCAGTAAAGTTATTCAAACACACTCTTCTGCCGACACGGTGACATCAGTGAAGCGTACAGCTGGTGCCACGGCAAGAGGAACCACCCGGAAATACTCTGACTCTGACTTCATGACTAGCCATGAACCAAAATCCCACAACCAAAGGCCCATGCCGGTTCTACCCATTCGACTTCTATGGTTACACCTCTGCTTCCAGGACGCCTGCATGCCATCTAAAACCACACACTGACGCAGCATTACGCCGGCTTTGTTTCATCCACTGTAAAAAAGCAAAACCAGCGTGATCACAGGTCTTGTGTAGGGCAGCACTGCAGGATCTGTGCATGAAAAAGGGGCTTCTGTTACTGTTATAAACCCCATCAGAGCTGGGCTGTAAATGTATATGTGGATAGGGTGTGGCTTTACAGCAGCCCTGAAAATCTCCTGAGCAACTTCCCATAAAAACAGATTAGTCAGAGCCTGAAATGTGTGTGACTTCCATATGGGCATGTTACAAAACCAACATCAGGGTCCCTGGTCACAAGATCCCGCTTCAAGGGCTTTTAAAGCTTGTTTTGGCCCACACCACTGAGGCAAACCAGTCTGACCAGTGTGTTGTTTGTTGCTGCTTTGGGAGCGAGTCACAAAACAAACAGGACTCCGTATCGCTTTGCCTCGACAGTACATGTCTATAAAAATGTGTCATGGGCCTACACGTTTGGCCTGTGGAACATAACGAGGCGGTTCGTTTAGCGCTGTACAATTAAAATTAGGGTGAAATGAAGGAGGACTAGTCACTCGGGGGGACATTTCACCTAAAAGGCGGTGCAATTAATGGCCTTTCTCCAGAGTCACGGCGACGGTGATGGCAACAGCCGGGATCTTCAGGGATCCTGGTCGAGGCTTGGCGAGGTCTCAGCTGTGGCATCGCAGGCCGAGGAAGAGTCTGAATGTTTAAACAGAGAAAAAGAAAGAAAGAGTTATGTCAGAGGATTTATTGTGCCTCTATTTAGGGCTGATTAAATGAAGATATAGGCAAACACATCATTACAAATCCACACTTTGGCATCTTTCAGTGTATTTCAAACCCCTTTAATGACCTCTTTAGGCAACTTGTCCTTTTTGAATTGAATTGAATTGAAACCTTTATTTATTCTCGGAAGACAGTTGAGGTTTCCCTCTTTTACAATGCCGCCGAGATACACTTTAAAATACATCAACAACAAATAGGATATACCTCATACATTATAATGACACATAATAAACACATACACATAATAAACAGAAGAAAGGGAAATACACATAATACACGTTAATAAATAAAGTTATAAAACTGGCTTATGTAAAATTAGAAATGGACTTCAATTAAAACAGCTACAATTAGAAACACAGTGGCTAGTGATAATAGAGTTAAATTCTGCATAAGTGGGTAGACTTTCCAGTTTTAAAAAGCTTTGGAGAGCATTCCAGGATTTTGATGGCCTTTATTTTCAACATCAAAGTCTTTCTACATTACCGGAGAGTTTGTCCATGGCCTCAGGTGAGGGCAGATCGGGCCTCTTGTTCTTCTTCTCCTCAGGAAGAAAATCCAGGCTGTTATCATAACCTCCATTGAGGTAGGCGGTGGACTTCCCCCATGTCACCCTGCTGGCTTTGTGGACAGGTAATCCCACCTGGCTGGCATCCTCACCCTCACCCCGTTTCGCATGAGGACGCTCACTTTTCAGCGTCTGGTTTAACCTTTCGGATAACTTCCTGGCCAGCCGCGCAAAACTACTCCTCTTCTTCAGGGAGCTGTCGAGGTCATCGTCCGAGACCGGGATGTTTCCGATGTACCACATGAGCCAGCAAGCCAGGCTGCAGAAAATGATCAGAGCGCCGCTGTAGATCAAAAAGTCGCCGTAAAACCTGCCGTCGATGCGCAAATTGGCGAATATGCCGACGAAGAGGACGATGAGCCCGACCACGTCGACAGCTATGGCGATGAAAAATAAAGGCACGCACCCGCCTATATTCTTTATGAAATCCATCTTGGAAATGTTACAGCGCTCACCTGGGTTTGTATAACGGGAGGATGCTTCATATTTACCTGAGCGCACCTGGAGAGCGATGCCCCGCCTCAAGGTTTACACAAACAAGGTGTCTCCCCACCCGTATTCCGCGTAGGTACACATCAAACACACCGTGAACCCTCCCTAATCTGTAGTTCCCATTTTAGAGTTGCCAATACTGGCCTGACCAATAGGCTATGCAGCTCAAATGTGTCTATGGATAGTCCATTATGTCACATCTGATCTCATTGGCCAGATGCACACCAGCATCCCACCTCCAATTTGACAGTCAAATTCCTGTTCACACACTCGGCCCAGTGCTGCACCCACAACATGTCAACTTTACCTCCAATATGCTGCATACAACACAGATCACGTGCTGAAAACAGTGCTGTAACCCCGAGTCCTCTCTGTTCTAGCCATAGCTTGTTAGACTGTAATTTGTTTTTTGCAAAAGGATATTCAAATCCTATGAAAATGTTATGTGTGTTTGTATTCAAGGCTCAAACTTTCCATCTCGTCTAGGTCACGCTAGTCAAATCCTCGGCCTTTGGAGAAATAGAAATCTTAGGACTGAAAAACAAACAAACAAACAAACAAAAGAACCTTCAGCTGTCTTTTCTCGCCCGCAACAGTAAGTTAGTATACAATGTTAAATGCAATGAATGCAGCTCGACATAGTAAACTGGCCACTGACACTTATAAGCTCTTACATCGTTTAATTATTCATGAATCCACATATACTGCACCACAAAGCATTAGGAAATCACCCCTGCCCCCTTTTTTCCTGCATGAATATTAATGAGGACAGTTTATGTTCCAGTGTCCGTCTCGCCAAACTGGAAATATGCGTGAATAATTACCTTTTGTGTAGCACACTGTCCTTGTGCTCTTACATTCTTTTGACAGCGCCTAAAGACCATGGTTATTTAGCTCTAATGCAAATCTTATCATGCACATTTGCCCCTATAGTTCTGTCAGTCTTGCTGAATCACACACAGAATAAAAGTGTCGGTACACAGTCACAGTCTCGTACAGGCTTTACATTCGCTGAAAAGGTCAGTCTTCTATCCGTCGTGCTTTTTAGTGAAAGTTCCTCATTCTGAATATCCTCATCAAACTTCCCCACCCTTTGTCATCACAGATTGAACACCGGAGGCCTGTAAGTGAGCGATCTCTTAATGGCAGGCTGCTTCCTATTCTCCTTGGTGATGGGAATCAGGACCACACCCACCACAAAGACCATCAGGCCAATGGACAGCAAGGCCGGACCCAGGATGTTAGTGACCTTCTTGCAGTGGCCGGCGAAGTACAGGCCGCTGATGATGATGCCGCATACCAGGAAGCTGCCCCCCGTGGACATGAGGTGGATGGGGAACCAGTAGATCTCACAGTTGCTGCGAGGGGTCTCGGTGGTCCAGAGGGACTCGCTGCGTGACAGGCTGAACACGGTGCTCTCTGTGCGGCTCGGCGGCGTCAGCTGGTCCCTGGACTCGGAGAGGGTGCACTCTCCCAGCGGGATGTTCTCTGGACTGCCTGGCATGGCCTCCGCCTGGATGACTCCGCTGTTTAGAGGAGGGTGGAAAATGAAAATTTTCTGTGAGGGAGCAGCATCCTCCCTGAAGCCTCTCCGTGTGCCGAAACTGGTGTGGGCGAGTCATGACTAATGGTTAATGAAGTTAAATCCTAAACAAAATTAGCCTATTAGATAGTGAGTAATGTTGTCTTTACATCACAATAAAGGATAACAAATCCATTTCTAAACACTCACTCACACAAGCAGGACAAAAATAACTTGCAATCTTAAATGAAACTACATTTTTTTCTTAAGTTTTCTCTTTTGGATGTCATGTTCTCCTAGAGTACCCAGTTCTGACAAAAAAAAAGCTATTTTTTCCACTTTTGTTTAGCTTTAGGCACAGCTTGATACAGTTCTAAGCAGGACCAAAAAGGAAAGTAGATGAGCACCTACCTTTACAATCTGGAGCAAGTCGCTTTGGAGGTATTTTTGAGGGATCGACAATAAGTTAAAATCTCTTAACCATCAGAAAATATCCAGCAATCTGAAGGAAAAGCGGCTAAAAACTCCGGTAGACTGTGCGGCCAGTGAAACCAGTAACATGCAGTGCTACGGATCCCCTCTAAATAAACATCTATCCAGCTTCCTGGGCTTTCTCCTCCTCCTCAACAGTATCCTTTGACCACCATCCCTAACCATCATCTACTATTGCCAGCACTCAGTCCTGATGTTGCATCCAGGGCGAGGAGCCTGCCTTCCGGTCCCCAGAGGATATCCATAGAGGCTCCACTGCAGTGAGCTCAGACCTCAAACCACTCAAGCAGATGTCCGGCGCTTTCAAAAAACTTCTTTGGACAGCTCGGGCGCTGTCCTTTGTTTGAAATGCCGGAGATTTTCCATGACTGGTCAGTGAAAGGAAAATAACTGTCTCAAATGGCCGATATACTTTCCACACAAAGAGGAGCTGGGCAGGGCAGCCGGTAGGAAATGGCTCTCTGTTGTAGCTGGATTGATGCAGCAAGCAATCACCCATACAGAGACTTTCCAATACAGCCTGATATGTTGGTATAGTATTGATCTCAAAATACCCTAGAGCAATTATCTGTAAGTTGTAGTTTTGTTCTGTGTACATGAGATCAATGAAATCTGTGTAGCATCAACAACCCCCAGAAAATGGAGGAGAGCCTGTAGAATTTTGTTTTCCTGGACAAGCTGAGAATTTGTGACCCATCTCCTGTATTTTCCCATCTTTGGAAAAACACTATAATGTTGCAGAGAGTAAATACGCTGCGGTGTGTTGTTGTAACGTGATACTCATGTTTCCATTAAAGTGCGCGGACATTACCTTTATGACTTTGTTTGCTTTGTGCGTTCTTTTGGGAAGGCACAAGTGTCAGTTTGTAGGCATTGATCTGAACATGATCCCTCACTTTAACATAATTACACTCTACTGATGGCCTGTAAGCAGGGAAAATGGCTTTTTAGGATGACTACTTAACCAACACTTGTCCCTAAAACGGCCCTTGCCTGATCTTATTAGATTATTGCCGTCATCTGTCTAAAATGCACTGCGGTAACAGGATAACACCCTCTGTGACACAGATTTGATGCAACTCGTCAATACATGCAATGAATCAAACAATCCAACAGAGGGCAGTGCTGGCATGTGGCTTCTTGTTTGGGGTAGGCTTTGCAAGGTGTATCAGTAACTTTTAGACTTTGGTATTTCATGCTGAGATGGTCGCACATTGTTTATTGTGTATTTTGGTAATTACCCTTAATAAAGTGAAGGCTCCTGCTCATTCAGAGGTGCATTCAAGATCCTTTATCTTGCAGCCACATGTTAGAAATTAATTACCCATCTCATGTAATGTGCCAGTTTGTGATTATGACGTGCTTAATTCTCCTTAATGGTCCATTTAAGTTGGTTGCACCCATTTTGTTTAATCATAGTCATTTTTCTAATGCTGAATAAACATAATAAAAATTAAAGTTTATTGGCAGACCTGCACATGGCGGTATGTGTGATCAGGCTGAGTCATAAGATACTTGAAAGACAAAGTAGCTGTGAGGAAGTTAGGGGAAAATGTTTAAGCTTCAAAGAGTCATAAACTCCATTGCAGTAAAGTACAGGAAGTCCTCGACTAGCAAAGCCAAAGTCTTCATTTTAGCTGTACTGTATTTATCAGGGTTTGGCCAATATGGATTTTTAAGGCTGATACTGATATTGATTGATATTTATGGACTGAAGCTGCCAATAGCTGTCTTTTTCTGCTCACAGAAAATTCAAAAAAGCGTCTCCCCCAGAATTTTAATCCTGCCAGAGTGGAAAAGCCTCTGAAACAGCATTTAAATCATCATGGCACATTAAAACACCCAGGAAAAATGTAATTGTTGTTAATGCATGGTGATCCATAACACATATTCAATAGTAGGAGAATTCTGGGATATTATAAGCCTTTAAATGAAGAATTAATTCACAAAAATAAATCAAATCAATTAAAAAGTAACAGGCAATTCAAATAAAATCCTACTGCAGATTTTACAGGATGTTTTTATGTGGCTGTGGTAAGGGAGGAGCTGTCTTCATATTCAGTTTGGACGATGTAACTTGTTGATTACTCCGTTTTAAATAAAAGATCAGTACTAACCCGGTATAATAAAAGATCAGGATTGAACCAATATTTTGGCAAGCTGGAATATCGGTCTAATCCCATTTGATGCTACAAACATAGAGAGTTTCCAGGGATTAGAGCTAATAAGCCTCGTCTTGAGTCAGCATGCTGAGTTTGTTGGTTTGGAGGGGGTTAGAAAACAGTATTAAGACCGGATTCAAATGAACCGTGGACTTTGAGGTGCAGTGCACACACCCTCTGGTTAAAGCCACCAGAACTAAGATGCTCTAACAACTCCAACCCTCACTGTTTTCCTGGGCTGGGGATTAAAGAGCAATACTTTTGGCCAAATGAAGCCTCACACAGGGCCTCGTTAACTCCTGAGCAAATATCAATAACACCTCCGCAGATCCAGTCATCTGCCCATATTCATTCATCTGCAGATAAATCACATTTCCGGTAATACATCACTGATTTACTCCCATAGAGGAGCCCTATTCAGTATAAGTGACCTTGGGATATTAATTAATCTCCTTTGCATATTTACGGCTTTTTGTCGAGCAGACCCACGGGGGGAGCGCGGGATGCAAAGAGCGGTAGCATATAGGCCCTTTTATCTACTCAAATGCAGAGCGAGATTTTGAATATTCAAATTTCACTCTCAGCCTTAAAACGTCCCTTTAAAAGAAAAATCCAGCCTCACACACACATCTTCCACCGTTAAATATCATCAATTTGTGATGCGAAAAATTTCCAAAATTTTGTTGTAATTTACTTTTTGGTGCATCCACTTGCCATCAGCCCTTAGTTTTCCTAGAATTCTTTTGGAAAATCCCTTAAGATCAGGTGTGCATGTGTTGCTTTCAGTCAAAGGTTGGCGCATCAGCATGTGCTGCAAATATGAAATTTGCTATAGCCGAGTAGTTTGTGAACACTGGGGTGCCTATGATGGTGAAGTTGGTGAAGTTTGCCTTGGGTTTTGTTCACATATCAGTTTTTTTGACAAGAAAACAGTGCTCACTCGATCGCTTTTCAAATCAATGTTTACTGTACACAGGTTGTGTTGGTTAAGGTAAGATAAGGTTAAAGTTAAGGTTGATTTTGGATCGGTGTTGAAAAGGAACGTCTATGATTGCAGCTGTCCCCCATAGAGGTACAGCCAGTGATATTTATGTTGCCTGAAGCACAAAATGTTCATAATACACTCCTTAAGGCTAATTCATAAATGTATTATGTAAAAATCAAAAAGGCGTCTGCGGTGCCACTGTAGCCTTCAGAGGCTTCTGTGCAACTCTCTGAGAATATTAATATTAACTTCATTTTGGCTGTGCTGCAAATACATCTGAGGTGATATCAAGCTGCCTTGTTATCCTAGGGAATAAGAGAAATACATTTCTAAACAATAACATTAATAAATGAAAGGTATCATCACCACTAGCGCTTGTCTAATGGAAATAAAGTTTTAAGGGGAGGATTTTTCCTTTAAGTTAAACGTAACCAAGGAAACCCAGTGTAGTTTGCTATCATCATAAACATTATTAACTTTGAAATACTGAACATCAGTGAAATGTATCAGTCCACAGTTTAAGTCCAAACAACATCAGTCAAAAATTCAAATCAGACTGTACCTGTATTACCCTGTAATATATAAAGGTTAATGTGGATTGTGGCCACTAGGGGTGCTGTGGTGCACACTGGGAAAACCTTGAATCCTCGAATCATAATGCATACGCCATTGTGGACAATGCAACTTTTAAAATATTCAAAATGAGGCATTGCAAATGTCCCCTGAGATAAGAAAAAATGCATTCAACATGTTTATAAGGGCCTCAAAGACACACACACAAATGTAAAAAAAAAAAAATTGAAAATAAATAAAACCAAGTGTACAACATCAGCTACTTTTATTTACCTATTTACTAGGAGAGGAAATAAGTGGTGAGTTTGCTCCCAGATACATATGTCACTTCCTTGCTTCAGTGATCACCATGTATGTGTACTCTATATGGCTGGCTGGTTTATTAACTGCAGTGGAATAAAAATAGAAGGCATAATGCACACTTACGCCGAAGGGAAGCTATCCACGGCCCCCTGAAGCTGCTGGACGCCGGATGCCGGGCTGCGGTGATGTCAGTGACCTGCCCCGCTCCACCCCTTGCAGCGGCATGTCAGAGCCAGAGAAAGACAGGCGGCGCTAATAAATGCTGTGGGAAAGGAAAAGGTGTGGATTGTATAAACAGATCAATAGCTCAGCCAGGTCTCATTTCTGACAGATTTGTTTTCCCAGTCTGATAATTGGGCATGAACAAAGTCAGCCACACTCCTCCTGTTGATCTGATGGCTCTCAGCCTGGGCTCTCTGGGCTCACCGCTGCTTTTTTGTTGCAGCAGGGTGGGAATATTGGAGGGTGCTGATAGGTCCTCACTGAGATGAGACCAGCTACACAGGCTGGCTCGCAGAGATCTATGCTGAGCCTTTTTTCTGTACAATTTATGCCCAATTTCTGCATGTCTCCTCCGGTACACAGTGATTAAATTGTGGTGATTAGCTGTTTGGCCAGAGGTGGAGGGTGACTCAGCCCTCAGATTTATCAGGAGGCTGCAGCAAACAAACGGATACCGCATATTAACATACACGTCTGAGTTAATGGGTAATGATTGCACTCTATTCCATCTTTTAACTTTATTTTTAGTGTGACAGGACTGTAAGAGATTTGTGTTTCGTTCCTCATTGTTGACAAGCTGATTTTACATCTTATGTTATATTACGTTTGACATTCTAACCCTGTTTTTATGTTCCAGTACATGTGATTTCTGTATTGTAAAACACCTTGAGCTGCATTTCTTGTATGAAAGGTGCAATACAAATAAGGTTTCTTCTTCTTCTTCTTCTTCTTCTACTTCTTATAACTGAAAGCTGCACAAAGCAAGACTTTTGTATAAATTTTCCGATCCATATCCGAATCTGGCAGTATCTTAGACATTTTCAGTGGTTTTGGATCTGGCCAGAACCTAAAAACAAACAAAGACAGCAAAGAAAAGCCACATGTGTCTGTGTTTAAAGGTAAAAGACTGGTGACCATTGCTGTGTTTTTATGTTACAGGTGAAATTTTAACTTGGAAAAATAATCAGCATATTTGAGTTCAATGACATTTAAACTGGACCAGGATTTAATCAGATCCAGTTACAGTTCCAGTAAAGAGTGAGTCAGAGGTAGCAGAAATCCTTTGCTGCTCTGCCCTCTAGGGTCGAAACTTTCACACCACTGCAGATACTTTTATTGACAGCTGCTGAAACAAACAAACAAAAAAACAAACAAACAAACAAAAAAAAAAAACAAACAAACAAAAAAAAAAAAAAACAATTGCCACATCACTGATTGGGTGTGGTCAGAAGTGCAAAAAGTGCCTGAACATTTCAACCTGTAGAGGGCAGTGCAGCAGATGTTTTGATTTACTGTTGAGTTCCTCTTTAAGCCACATCCTAAAAATGTGGATTTGGTGCAACCCGAATATTAAATACAAAATAAAATAAAATAAAATAAATAAATAAAAATTAAAATTAAAAAAAAAATTGCAGTTAAATTTCCAGAAAATACCCATATTATTTGCCTAAATCCCAAATGGTGCTCCCATGGCCCAAATTGAGCTGTCATGGTCACCCTATTTATCCACTTTAATTTGTGGTATTAAATGATATTGTACTGGCAAATGGCAACACATAGCTTAAGAGAAATATCCAAATTATGTTCTTTCCCACCATCTCAACTGAGTCAGCTGCATAGAGGAAATTTAGTTCTGAGGCATGTGCAGTTTATTTTCAATTTGCCCGATTTCTGAGTAACGAAGCTCAATTAAAAAAAGAAAAAAAAAAAAAAAATTCAAGTCATTACTGCATATTTTGCAACCCCACGGGACCACCAAGGTGCGCAGTTGCAGCTTAAAGCTCAAGAGTGCTTTAATATTTTCATCCAAATATAACTCATCATATTGTTTTTTAAAATCTTGAAGTGTTGCAGAGAGACATGAACTTTTATGCAGGAAGAAAGGGGACAATGCAAAGAATAGCTTTGTATTCAGGCCAAGCAAAGGATGTGAATGCCAGGAATTTCAAATAGCTTCTTAAATTAAGAGTGCTGCTGCTGCTCAGGTAACTGGAGAGAGTGTGTGTGTGTGTGTGTGTGTGTGTGTGTGTGTGTGTGTGTGTGTGTGGAGAGAGGAGGAGGAGGGGGGGCATGACCTGTGTGTGCTAGCTTATTTCCAGGACTATCACTGCTGTTCGGCATGAAATCAAGCAAAAATTAACCAATAAGCCTCCGTCGCCGATGACAGAGGCTGTGATTTCACATGTTATTGTGAGTCTCGGTGGGTGAATCACTCTTGATGGAGGAATGCACTCAAAGGGCGATTTTCACACTTGAAATGATTTTGTAAAACGTCATTCGGTAATGAGCCTCTGATGACTCACGTATTTGCCTCATTTTGGATTAGAATAAGGTTCCGAATAAATGGCCGGCACCGCTTAGACAAAAACAGAGACAAAACAACACAAGAGGAAAATATCCACGGCCTGTATATCGAGGAATTGGCGGTGAATGAAAATGAACAGCTATTTGTCTGTTTTGATGTTGATCAGGATGATTTCTCCATGCCAACAGAGTCTAGAATAATAAAACCTCCACTGTATAAATAATGGATGCATTTGATACAGATATATATTTCTTTTTTATAACCATACAGCCTACATTAAACAGCATCAGTGGTGCATTGCTATACATGCAACACACATACTTCTATACTGGCACCATGTGTGAACGTCCCCTCACACACACATGCATCATCATGTTTAATATAAAGAGCATCAGTAGCTATATTACTATGTGTAACCCTTTGACATGAGCTTTACAAATGTCTCTGTGCATCTGTGTTCCTCATATTTATTTATACAGAGCGTCCTGCACCATGACGTGCGGCGTTCACTTAAAATTAAAGGGATGAGAGACAAAAATATGTAATTTCTCATTGAAATGGTTTTTACTGTCATCACTCTGTGCAAAAAATAATCATGAAACTGCGATCCTTTTGATGCAGAGAGAGGCCTTTCAGTTGATTTCCCCATAAAAGTGACTTTTCATTAGCACATTCTGCCGATTTCATACTGTTTCTGGATTATTTTACCAATCTAACGTTAAATCAGAAGAAGCGAGGGCCAGCAAAGCACCTCTGGTAGGTGGAGCTGTGCCTCCTTAGCTAGCAATGGCCCTCAGACGTGGACTTTCCCACATCAGATCTGCTACTACAAGCCTCCGAAGTTTAGCGAGTTAACTCTAGAGCGATGTCAGCGATGAAAACATTTGCTCACATATTGCATGTTACATATATTCCTTATTGCGGAGCTAGAAACAGTCATAGCTATTTCCTTTCCAGCAAGCAGGATATTTTCACTTTGTTGGACAGCTGGTTGGTCTCATCGGGGTTCAGACGATATCGTTACCCCACAATGGGAACTAAAACCCACCCAGCCCTGCTGCAACACTGCTGAAGAACATGAAGTGAATGGAATGGATGGTGAAAGTAGGACTTGAGAACAATGCAAAACAAGAAAACACATTTTTAATGGGTTTACCATCCCTTATATGGTCTGTGTTAGAGTGTGTAAAACATGCCTGAAGTGCATTACACGTGGTATAAAAGTAGTATAAAGTGTAAAAGAGCCCACGGGACACGAGGCGGATGAGATGCGCTGGTGATTTTCAGCATTGATGTAATAACCTGCAACGTTTTCACATAAACAAATGTTGCTACTCTGAGTGCTGACTGATAAACACCTGGTGTCTGAGGGATGTTTCCTAGGAAAAATCCTCTAGTGATGATTTTTTTTTAATGTTTCCAGCAGCAGGAAGAAGCTCTGCGTATGGGCAAAGAGACAGACGCTCAAACTCCATCGGCAGAAAATCCAGACACAAAACCTGAGCTCACCGTTTGACTGACAGGTGATCTCTGGGAAGCGCAGTGGGGGAAAAAAATGCAGGGCCAATGATGTGGCCAAATAAGTTATAAAAAATTAAACGCGAGTATCTCATGGACGACAATAAAGACTCATCTGGCATTCATCGAGTGCCTGCAGTGTGGCTGGACTCGGTACAGGCACCCTGACGGCCCGCGTGTGTGTTTCTGTGGAAGAAATTAGAGGGAATGGCAGCAGACAAGTCAGCCTGTGCTGCGAATATCAAATCTTCAAGTTGTCATCTGAGATCAAGTCAGGTTTCAAGGGTGTGAAAGCCCTTTTCTCTGAGCCCATATCGTCTGCGACTTAACAGAGGGGTGGCCTGAGAAAGAATGCGACGAGGAGGGTCAATATTATTTAGGATTTTCTGGAGGACTGCATCCATCTTTCATCCCACAGGTTCAGGTATTTTAGAGATGATCACACACACACACACAGACACACAGACTGAAAGTGAGAGAGAGCAAGAGAGCGAGAGAGAGACAAACTGCAGTTCATAAACAAAAACCATGAAGACTCAGAAACCCAGAGGCGATTTCGCAGCATGTGCTGCTTAAAAAACTCGAACAGCGTGCCACCTTCAGCTCTGCGAGGCCCTCTTAAAAGCAATAAAGCTCTAATGATGTCAGGCTGTGAAATGGGGTTGAGAGGCCTCCATCGAGGTTACAAACCAAGTAAAGCAATATACTGCTGCTTCACAAGAGAGACTCTGACATCTAATTTCAAATATCAAGAGGGAGACTAGCGGTATCATAGGGGTCTCAGCGCTCTGAACCATGGGAAATAAGAACAATCTACCAGGGGTCAAAGGAATAAACGCGGCGCGGCCACACCACTGTCCTAACCCGTAAATACGACTGAGCTTTGACAATCGCCACTTTATTATGCCAAGGTGTCCAGGGTGGCAGGGTTGGAGCCCAAAGTTCACAGGTCATGGCTTTCCTCAAAATTGTAAAAGCTGTATGGAGGACATCTGCCTCCCGTTTGATGGAGAACCCCCCGGCAGATGTAATATCGCAGTTTTAGCTGGAGATCCTTTTGAAATGCTAATCTCCTGTGAGCGGCAAAGCTAATCGATAGTATTGATCCGCCATGCCCATCAGCAGTAAGGAAGAGGCCCTGTGGTCATATGGATAAGTAGTTTACCATCTCTTTTTTCCCCTCGTAGACCTCAATATTTTGTGTGTACACTGAATCAGTTCAAAGCGTTCAATGACAGGTTGATGGCCAAGGCTGTACAGATGTTGAGGCCTAATCGAGATAAATGAGGGCTATTTTGTTGCATGCTGGAAATTCAATACGGCGGCCACACTGCGTTACCTGGGGAAGCGCCCTGCAGAGCGCCGTGGCCTCCCAGAGCTCAGTTTACTGGGAGGAAACAGGCTGGGACTCTCATAACAAATGATAATTAACAAGTTTGCTCCCACTATACGTTCTCCTTAAAGGACAGTGGTAGCTTTGCCAGCATAGGTAGATGTAAACACATGTACTGTTTACAATTAGCATCCATCCAAAAATGTAAAAATGAACAAATCAATCAATCAATCAATCAAGTCCTCCAATCCATACAACCACATGTCTTTTGTTTCAACCCTGTAATATTATTAGCCAGCTAGCCATTAAAAATATCTGTTTAAATGTCAGGAAAAGGTTACTGTTGAGGTTTGGGAAAGGTTTGTTGTAATGGTTAAGGTTAGGAAAAGGTCAGGGTTAAGGTTACACAATGTTTTTCGTTATCGCTGGCTGGCTAATATTTGCAAATGCTCGTGAATATTAGCTATCCATAGTATATTGCTTAACGTCCTGCCTCCTACACACTCAAACAGTACGGACTCCATACTGCCTACTCAATCAGCCATTAATCCGCTATTACCTGCAGACTGTTTACACTGAAGTATATTGCTGTATATCCCAGAATGCATCTTGCACTGACTGGCGTGACATGGGGACTCTAAATGAGGCTCTAAAAGCTGATATACTTTTCTTTCTAACACTGTAAATATTTTATAAGCTTTAAAAAAAATGGTTAGGTGACAAAGTAGCCAATGAGATGCATTTGGACAAAAAAAAAAAAAAAAAAAAGTGCAATAAACAATATTTGTTGGCTGAGTCTACATGGTTCTCACTGAGAAATATACCTTTTTCACAGGAGCCATTCTGAAATGAAATCGCTGGTGAACACAGGTGTTGCCGATGACATTAATTAAGGTTGCATTCCATTAAAGTGTAGCAGAGCCTTTCCGGTGAGCCAGCGTGCACAAGCCGCTGCAGTTTGGTTGGAGTGCACCTTCAGTTTTTAAAGTGAAACTCCATGGCCTTTTAATGCCAATAAAAGCCCATTTTGCTACTTTTTTAAATCACCAGTTAACACAACAATGGCTCAACTTACATGTGAACTTTGACATTTGCCGTTTGCAAACAGGGAGTGATGCATTTTACATTTCTAGCCACAGCAATGGTGGTTTAGTCCGGTAGAGTGCGGATCGGGCCACAGATTTATGTCTGAGGCTTTATTTGTGTCTGACCTCCTGAAATCGCCTACGTGTTGCCTTCAGTGTCATCACGTAAATTCTAGCACTGCACAGGAAGTTCTCCAGAACAGTCGGTAGGTCCATCATTTTTATTTCTTTTACATGAGAGTTTCACTAAAATAACCCTGACGTGACTGAGCCCGACCAAAACCTGAATCTAATTTCTAAATTTTTGTCGACTTGTGTTGAGTATCCACACTCTAGCCGCCATGGCTGCACAGACAAAGCAAAGAGCGCCACCTTCAAATAATGAAAGCCCCTCAACAGAAAGTTCAGGTTTAGTTTATTTGTTTATTTGTAGGGGACAAGGACAGGTGGCATTGACAGCTGCGTTCCCACATTCAAGGAGGAAGACGTCGCAGTCCCTCGCGTACTGTCGGTGTGACTGTGACAACAAACAAACAAACAAACAGGATTTCATGGATTACCACTTTAAAGAAATTCTCCAAACACCTCTTACTGCCTGCATTTATCACTCAGCCTCGTTCCCTCTCCCTGAATTTTCCAGGTGAATGATAATGTGTAGTTTATCACAGAGGCGTCTGAGCGCCAGCCAGAGGCAAAGGTTCATCTCGTGTGGCGGGGAGTGTATTATCCTCGATTTCAATGCGTGAGGTAAATTTGCTATTTGTTGTTATGACTGTGAATTGCAACTGGGGGGACCGGCTCTCACAAACAATCAAGATGATGGGCTGTTCCAGCCATTTTCTCCACCCGATGCCGTTATGAAGTGATTTCATTAACTTTCTCCCACTGTCAACAGAGCACAGCATTAGACTAACTTAAACCACCTATTCAATGCAGTCAGTGTGTAGATGTCAGAGTCTGAAGAGTGAATGAATTGGCTTTATGCAGTTTTGCTGAATTGCTTTTTATTTTTGCATTGTTTGTTGTTGCCTCTTTGTTTACTGCTGCTATCTGTTCAGCGTAACATTTGGACAAGGCAGAGAGCAACTGCTGCCACTGAGGCGGTGAGTCGCTTTGTGTTATTTATGGTATGTGATCATAATCGCAAGCATAGTTTTCACTGTAGCTTTGAAGAACACTCTCTTTTTGTAAAATCAAGCGGCCTCCTGAGAGCAACTTCTCAGGTTCCCCAGGTTTCCATTATAATACTTATGGTATTAAAAATTCAAATTGTTGCTGGAAAACGAACTAGAGAGTGATTTCTGAAAGCCAGAAATCCCAGCAGCTAGTTAAGTCATCAGTGATTGATTGGTATTGATCAACCCCCACTGATATATGATGGTTATTTTGTGCAGTGGGGCAGTTAAAAAGTTTCTCACTGCCCTTTTAACTTTATTTTGGATGACTAGACTGTGAACTGGCTGGCCCTCTTCAACCGTGCTGAGCTGATCGAGGGATGATTTTGTTATTCGGGTGTTGGAAAGGCATTTCCCAACCAAAGGCTTTGGCAAATTAGCAAGAAATCATAAATAACCAGAAAATAAGAAATAACCAAACAGTAGCAAGAAAGAAGTTCTGAAAAAATTACCAGAAAATTAAACAAAAATTTGAATAAATTTTGTACAAAAAAATAGCAAATAATTAGAATAAAACTTACAAGGAATATACAGTATATTTAAAATTAAACTACAAGAAAATGACCACAACAAAACCACAAAAAAAACTGAAAAAAAGAGAAAAAATGAAAAAAAAAAACAAAACAAGAAAACATAGATAAAAATTCTCCAAAAATCCCCTTAAAAATTAAAAATTAAAAATAAATAGAATAAATTCTGTTCAGCAGGTCCCCGCACACAGTCTCCTGGGTTTCAAAGCATTAATATGTTCACAGTAAAAGTGACACAAACCTGTTACTTTGATTTTATTTTAAAAAAGAAAAATAGTCCTGAGTCAACACCCCTGGAAGTTGATCTGATTCGTAGACAAGCAGCTTCTTAGATGTTTGTGTAATATCATGTATTGATAAAACTGCACTTAGAGCGCGACGTGTCTCTTCCTCTGTGTCTCTCCAAGTTTAAAGACTTGGAGGGTATAGTGCTCTGCTCCCATTCAGCTCTGTTGAGGACAATAAAAGAAATGCTTACGCCTCTAAATTATGTTGAAAGAATTGATTTTCTCTCGTCATTTTCATCTTTCTTTCGGGACAGCGATTGATTTTTTTTTTTTTCTCTTGCCTCATTGCAAAAAGAGGAACAGGATTTTAATTATAGCAGCTCCTCAGTGTCCAAAGACTCAAAAACAAAACATTTTTCTCAGAAAATGTTGCCCGGCTCAATCTCTTTATCCTGCAACCAATCGAAGATACGGCCACGTCCGACTGTCTAATGTCTCGACGGCTCCGTCCTGCATGTGAGGGATTTGTTTTAGGAGACTCATTTCATGTTTGTGTTTGTAATTGGCATAAATATTGTCAGTATCAACACATTTGTGGAAACTTTAATTTTCTTACACTCATAGTTCATTATAAAGCGCTGTTTGCTGAGAGCCTAACATGCTGAATTATTCATGAGTGTGCTCTTTTCCCCCTGCATCTGTTTTTGCTTGCTACAAACTGTCTTACTGCATTTTAATTACTGTACAACCTCTCAAAACTTAGAGGAGGGAGAAAAACAGAAGGATTTGACCTCACCCGGGAAATCATTTTACCATTCCAGATCAAAGCATTGGTGTGTTTCTTTATGTTTTGTCTTTGACCGAGTGCTAGGAGTGGTTGCTAGACAGCTGAAAGGCCAGAACGAGGCAGGAGAGGCTGTTGTTTTTCTGGCTGGTTCTCTTGGTGCACGGCGTGGTTCGGGTTCGGGGCTCTTTCATTCGGCCCAGTAAGAGCCGGCTCCCGCATCTGCTGAGAAGCACAAATTTAAGAGTTTCTTGTGATGTTATTCTTGGCGTTTAGTGCAGTTGAATCAATATTTGTGACTGTGAACAAGTCACTCCCAAAGCCAGAAACGCAGAGAGTGAGGACTCCAACGTAAGATACCATCAGATATGGAGCCTGGGGCCGCTCCAGAGACGCCGCATTAGCAAAGACGCTAAAGTCGAGCGGGAGAGCTTCCAGGGTTATTTTCCGGGGATATGAGGGTACATCCTCTGGCTCACGACTGACAACACTAGTAAAGTAGGAAACTTATTTGAGTAGAAAAACTTCAAGCATGAAAAAAAAGCCTTCTATTCATTTCCCACTGAAAAGCTCCGGCCTTTGTGGCTTGAAGACTTGACAGTTTTATATCGAAGGGCTTTGGGAGAGAGAGCTGCTTGTCTCCACAAATGCTGTCTGGAGTGTCCTTTTAAGGTGTAAGTTATCTTCAAGAAATGTCCAAATGACAGCGAACAAACAAACAAATAAATAACCAAACAAATAAAGAAAGAATTTTTTTTCTTCACTCAAGTGCACCATAAGTTCTCTTTTTTGCTTTATCAGTTTATTATGGAATTGAAAGTGATCG
Source organism: Myripristis murdjan (assembly GCF_902150065.1). Taxonomy (NCBI): domain Eukaryota; kingdom Metazoa; phylum Chordata; class Actinopteri; order Holocentriformes; family Holocentridae; genus Myripristis; species Myripristis murdjan. Next base: position 28,814,060 of record NC_043987.1, on the reverse strand, counting down.
TACTCTCTCATTTCTGTATTAATTGTTTCTTTTTCTGAATTTCTTCAATTGCTAAAACAAGCATACTACTACTACGACGACGACTACTGCTACTACTACTACTACTAATAAAATTTCAGGAATAATAATTTAATTATTTCATCATTATTATCCATTTATTTATTTATTTCTATTATATTTATGTATTTATTTATTTTTAATTTAATTTTTATTTATTTAATTTTTAAAATATATTTATTTGCTTATTTATTTATTTATTTAAATTTTTTTTTTTTTTTTTTTTTTTTAACTTTATTTATTTAATTATTTATTTTTCAGGCCAGCTAAAGTTGGAGGTTTTATCACTTGGACTGGCTTGGAAAATGTGTATAGAGAAAGTGTAGTGACGTAGCACTGATGTTGATGTTCCTCTGTCCTTCTGCTGCTGCTCTTCTAGTGGAGCTGCTCTGTGACCAGCGATGGAAATCTTACTGGACAGCTCCATTTGTGAATGTGTGTGATGATATAAATGTGAAGCAGGATGTTGTGGAGAAAACAAAATACTAAGTTGACCATCCCTGGATAAAGAAATGGCTTAAAAAAAAAAATCTTACACTCCTGGCATGAATCTCACCGTCATCCTGCTCCTCTTCCTCCATTCCTCTGTCTGTTCTCTTTCCCCAAAAGCATTGTGCGCTGTGTGTTTGAAAGCATGTGCGCACAGCAGTAATTTGCCACTCGATGAGAAGTTAAGACATACTTTTTCCCAGGCTTTAGATAGCATGTGCAGTCCGGGGTGAAATTAGAACTTTCTGCTTTGGCAAATCACAAGGAGGAAGCCGTGTTAATTAGGTTAGGAGCACAAAACAGTTTGTTCCCTAGTTTCTTCACAGTCTTACACGTGCAAATATGATCACTGTAATAATTCTGAAAACCTCCTTATGCAAAACTGAATCGGTGCCTCTGCAAAACGTCTGTGTGCATGTATATTTCTCTGCAGTGTCAACACAAATTCCTGTGAGGTGCTCTGCTCTTCTCCCCCACTGGCTTACAAATGAAAGTTTACCAGATGAAGCCGCATGTTCCACATATTCAACAAATCACACGGTGTTGCTTTTTGCAGATGGCATTTAGGTATTCTTCTCTTTTTTTTGGAAATAATCTGTGCTCCACGGGTTTCACTCCGGCAGAAATCAAGGTCATGGAGTGTCTTTAAAATCTAGGACGGCTCGCCTCGAGAGACGTGCTGTTCATCTACCTCCTATTATGAAGGTGGCACGGCGACCTGCTCTACACGCGTGTGCGCCTCAAGTACAGATGTCAGCGCTGAGGCAGGGAGATTTACTGTACACTTCAAATGCCTCGGTAATCTTCTCAGACACGTGCAGCGATTTGAGCCCCCCGAAAAAAAAAACAAGTTCATGCTAATTTGACGCGTGCAACATGTATTCCTCATTACATGCACGTATGCTACCAGATGTCTGTGGTGGGTTCCAGCGAGCCCAGTGAAGAAACCTCGCCCTCTTGTTGCGCCCTCTGCTGCAGCGCCGTTGATTAATGGATTGGCGAGCTGAACTCTTGAACTGCCAATCTGCTGGAGGCCTTCCGGAGCTGTTTACTTCAGAGAAATTTATGGGAGCGGGAGTATTTTTCCTATTGTGTGCTTACTCTGCGCCCCCACAGAGGATTCCTCTGGCAGACTTCAGCCTAGTTGCACGGATTAAACATCCCTGCCCTTAAGTAGAGGCGTTGAACGGGTTTTAGGCGAGTCGGAGAGCGAATTTCCCTCGTTGCATATATTTGAAATGTAAAAATGTGCATCTATCAGAAACTACAGGTGGTTTTAAACCTCTCATTAATGTTCTGTTGCATTGCGGACAATAGGCAAACAATGTTGTGTGACTTACAACAGCCAAATGTCTGACACACACCGGAATACGCACACATAAGGCGCCGCATGTGAGAACAGGCACACAAGTAAACCTCTTTTCAGACAAGAGTGCGTCTCCGTTGGTGGCTGCTTCTGACAGATAGTTCTCAGCGGGATACAGTCAGATCAGCCGCGTCGTGTTGACAGAGGAGCGAGGGAGCCTGTGAACATCCCAGTTTCATCATATTCAAACAGTAGGAAGCCTCACACCTCACCTTAGCTCTCTCCTCCCCACGGGAGACAGGAGGTCCCACATCACATGCTCCTCCGTCGCCATCAGAAACCAGGGCAGAGGCTCCAACTCGGGCTCAGACCGGAATATGCGACACGGCCACGCGTTGTGCGCTTGCTCTTCGGGGCCACTAACTTGGTGTTTAAGTAGGCTGGATAATGGAGCGAAATGACTGCACTGTTGTGTTTGGAGGTGTAAAAAAAAAAAAAAAAAAAAAGGAGAAGAAGGAGAAGCAGGGTGAACAAATAAAAGGAGCAATGAGTGCTGCTGGTGGTCTGAAAAGCTCGCCACTTAATCCAACTCTGATGGATGGTTACATATCAACATAGCAGCTGGCAGATCCTGCAAGCACATGGTGATTTAACAGGTGTGTCAGCTGCCCACACATCACAACTCAGCTGTTTGATGTTACGTTGGTGTGCAAAAATGGACAAAGTCTAATATTAATAGTCTTAATCAGGCTAGAATTGCATGGCAAGCAGTAGCTATTTTCAGGATTCATGTAAATACCATGGGAAATTGAAATGGTTATCAGGGAATAGGCCGATTCATGTCTCCTCAGTGAGTATGACAGAGTGGTTGTATGAATATGTGCTGTGTTTGGCCATGTTGGAAAGAGAAATTACACTGCATTCATGTAGTGTTGAGTATTTTGTATATTCCGGTTTCGCAGCAGGGAGTGCACATGGACAGCGATCCTTGTACAATCGGGTTGCATAAATCAGAATTCTAGATATGACATAAATTGGCCCAGTTTTTGTGTTTCAAAATGAATACCCACAGCAGACAGTTTTCTGTGAATGGTAAAGAAATTTGACTTGAGAATACTTAAATGAGCCAAAGCTAAAAATTTCAAATGCAGTGCAACCCTACCAAAACAAACCCTTGCTTGTTTTGGTAGGGTTGTTTTCATTATCTTTATTTTCTGCTTCCAAGTTCTTAGCTCATGAACACTGTTAGATTTTTACATCTCCTTCGCAAATATGGAAGTGGGAGCTTATGGACCGTTAGTGCATCACTTCTCCTTTAGAATACCAGTTTCTTCGACTAAGATACGCCACATAGCAGAGTATTCAGACGGGAACTTGTTTAAATATGACATTGCATGAATGCAGGGTAATAGCAACAGAATAGTTAAAGCAGACATAGCTAAGGTAAATAATTTCCTTGTAGCTGCAATCGGTGAGAAAAGTCCACCACAGATATTAGGCTAATTGATCTACTACCAATCTTTTCCAGTTGCAGTATGAAACAACCTCTTCAGGAAAATGAGCAAGCCAGAATTCCAGGCCAGTCATCAAGAAAAAAAAATGTTGGCATTTTATGTTCCTGCAAGCCAAGGATAATTGGCCAGGACCTTAAGAGACAATAAGAGTCGAACAATTAACGTTACTTAATGCTGTAATAAACATTAAGTAACAGGTAATAAACATTAAGTAACAGTTAACTAACCGTTAACTAATGTGACTAAGAATCATGTACTAATGCTGTTCATGCTAAGGTATTAATTTATATGTTATTTAAGGGTTATTGTAGATATTATTAACATTAGTAAATGCCATAATAATCATTAACTAACAGTTAATTAACCATTACGGCATTAACTAATGTTAACTAGCATTAATTGTTGTATTCTTATTGTAAAGTGTTACCTCCTAACCTTAGCGACCTTTTCTAACATTTATGACTTTTCCTAAGCTTGACCAAGTAGTTTTGGTGGCTAACGAAGCAAACAAAGCAGATGTAAGTGGTTAAAGTAGCTAAAGAGCTAATGTTTGCTAATGTATGTGCGTGTGCAAATAGTCATGTAACGTCAACACAGGCTCCACCACAGTGACTAAAAGTTAAAATATTGCCATACAAGGTATTTTCACAGAGATTCATTGGTTTGCATAAACTGGCAACATTTTTCCTGGAGGCTTGGTAGAGAATTTTGGACTTTTTTTTGACTGTTTTTTTTTGTTTGTTGTTGTTGTTTGTTTGTTTTGTTTTGTTTTGTTTTGTTTTGTTTTGTTTTGTTTTGTTTTGTTTTGTTTTGTTTTGTTTTGTTTTGTTTTGTTTTGTTTTGCCTGCTCCGTCTTTCCAGATGTAGACTGAAATAATGTAATACACAACAATACCATCCTGATCGTCAGTGGGAAGCCCTGAACTTCCATCGATTAGAATGTGATATGTAGATCCATGAAGAGAGGCCTATTGGGTTTTGTGTTGTGGTCTAAAAACTGTTTCCGAGGCTTTTCCACAATGCTAAGAATAAAGAATAAAGAATGCTAAGACTAAAAATGATGAGTATATGAGTGGTTTTGGTCCAAAATATCAGTCCCCGCCTTAAATGACTCCCATTGGTTGAGCTGTCCTCAATCCTCCACTCAGGTTTGTCAGAGAAATGTGAAACTTCAGCTGTGCGGCTGAAGTCCTTCACACGTTATGATAAAGTGCAACGGTCAACAGAAAAGTGTGTGACGGTTTAACTTAAGAATGAGAGATTTTTCGATGTAGAGCACATTTTCTGACAGCAAATAGGCCGTGAGAGGTTTGATAATGCGCCAGTGCTTTCATATTGTCACAAGGTGAAAAGGGCATTATCTCGGATTATTACATATATTAATATATATTTTCTGCTGGCATTTGATCAAATGGACATATCTGCCAATCACAGCCTCTGGGGAGGGCCTGATCTCCAGTGTGCTGTGCATTGATCTGCTCCATGGCCTGACCCCTCTGAAGTCTGGAATTGTGCTCAGCTTCAAGCAGAGCAGGCGAGGAAATTCAAAGTGCCTTTGACCAGGAGAGAGAGAGAGAGAGGGAAAAAAAAACTCAAGGAGGGAGGACAGAAAACAAGAAATAGAGGCTGAGGGAAAACAGTGAGAAATGATAAAGCGTATGTTTGAGGGAGTGAGGACTTACCAAGCTATTCCCATTGTTATCTTGGTAGCAGATGGAGAGTGAATTCTGTGTATGTTTGGTGATTAATGAAGGTGCTTGTCAATAAGACAATGTGGGCAGGATATTAATTCATCAGTCTGGCAGGAAGCACCGACTATAATTGACGAATGTTCTCTCAGAAAGTGGAGAAGTGGATAGAAATGGGACTCTGGCAGTTTTTTTTTTCTTCCCTTTTCTTTTGTTTTAACTGCAGCAGGGAATGAGGGTGAGTTCAGTTCAATGTCACACTATAAAATGGGCAAGCCAACCCCATTCATCAGGCATGTTTAACATGCTGACAACAATTGCTACGAATCTGTACCACCTGCATGGCTCCAGTTTTGTAAAAACATGCATAAAAAAATCCAACTAGTTTAAATACTTGCTCTCATTTTCTCAATATGCCTTATTCTCTGTTTAAATACCTGAAACTTGCACTAAATTGGAAATAAGTGGACCCATTTCAACCAAAATGCCAAATCTTTCTCTTGTCTTGCACAAAAATCTGAGTTGAACGCTGAATATGAAACGACTCATTAGGAGGCAGGGATTTTGCAGCGTATCTGATGCATATGCCTCCCATGTAGCTTATAATATCTGTTGCAATCTGTTTGAAAACTCGGTAGTTGGTGTCGTAAATATGATACTTCCTGTGAACGCAGTTTGATATGAAGAAGGATTTCACAATCACTCCCATAATTGTTGTAATTACGGTTATGACGGCAATTATCATCATCATTTCCTGGACACATTCCACCATCCTTGGTACTTTAGGTGGTGCAGAGGGCCCATAACCTCGCTCCGACGAGAAAAGCAACCGAGGTGATGAGGCCTGAGATGACAGTAGCCGATTGTCTGTGGTCCAGCGGAGCTTTGCCGAGCCTCGTTAAGAAATTATTCTAATCGCATTCGTGTAATGGATCATTATCTACAGGTAGGCGCCTCAGTTCATTATCGTTCACCTCTTAATTTGTAAAAGCGCCGGCTTGTAAAAATGAGAAAGACCTGAGAATGACAAATTGCTGAGGGTTTACGTAACCTGCCACCGCAACCATCTTAGAATAGTGGCATGTGACATTTCCGTGCTAATAAAATGCTGTTTTCCCGCTCATCGTTGCTTATGGATATGACGCAATTTTGATTAAACCACAGAACTTGAAGAGAATAGAACAGACACTGAGCAGTTTGCCGTGATTATTTGGCTGGTGCATGATAAAGTAGCGACTGCGGTTAGTTGACAACGCACATACAGGGCGGTAAAAGTGTGTCAGACTATCTTAATAAATAGGAAGATATGTTGGATTGAGTTCATTATGACTTCTCTTACTGAGATCTTCTATATGTTTTCTTTTTTCACAGACATGCATGGTTTATTTACCTGACAGGTTTCGGCGTTTGACTTCCGTCTTCATCAGAGTGTCACATGGTGTTGGTGTGACGCGTCTTTATCAGCTGTTGTTTTTTCTGCTGACCGTTCGCCCTCTGCAGGATGCCGCTCCAGGTCTGTTGATGGTCCTTGGGCCTCACTTCCTGATCTCAATGGCCTCCATGATCCAGCGCTGATGTTTGTTTTCTTCGGTGCGGATGACTCCCAGTCCATGACGTGGTTTTCCCGTTTGCAGTGACGTGTGATGGCTGATTTATGGTTTTCTTGTTGTGCCTTTTCCTTGATTGTTCTTGTTTGTCTTGTTGCTCTCTCCTTCTCGCACTCCTTCTTGTGTTCTTTTTTCCTTGTAGTGAAACTCTGTCTCCCCGATATATGTTTTATTGCATGGAATTTCGTATGTGGTGTTGCATTTGTTTTCTGGATGTATGTATGTGCAATAGGAAGATATGCTGTGCCACAGTTGGCTGCACTTTTTCTGTGGGTTTAACTATTACTCAGTTCATGAAAGCTTTTGAAATTGCTGCTCAGAACAAAGAAAAAAACAAACAAAAAAAGCTGATGCACTTTATGATTTGAACAGCAGCGATACTGCCTTGCTTGGAATAATAGATGTTGAGTGGAGGAAGAGCTGGGTAATCTCAGGAGCCTCGGGCCTCTCACAAACCGCCACTTTAAAGTAGATTCGCACTAAATTGGAAATTGGACTTTTGGGGTGCCATGCTGTAAAAAGTAGACCTTTCCCCGTATTTTGTTTCCGCTGCATTGAGTTATGGGTTCTGAATTTTCAAGTAAGTTATTCGGGGGAACAATTTTATGGACATTTTTTTTTTCCTTTATACCATGTTAAAGAGGCATTAAGTAATCTGTGACCTTTACTGCAAACAGCAAGGAATCTACACAGTGCTTTGGATAAAAAGTAAAAAAAAAAAAAAAAAAAAGAGAGAGGCATAAATAATCTTTCGTGGCTTTATTAAACCATTTTCTGTTCGCAAAAATAAGCTAAAAGTACTCCTCACTACTACGTCTTCCTCAGTGTCTCTGCAGAACCCATTGTATAGGTCAAGGACAGATAATGGGAATGCATAGTCACCTGATATGTAGCCACACATTGTAGCCCATTATCCAGGTGAGTACATCTCCAAAACAAAAACAAGACCATTATGGAACATAGAAAACAAGACGTCTTCTTCGTATTCTTTACATCAAAACATGGTTACTGTGTTAGATTGCGTGGCAGCATGTATAAAGACAAATGCAAGTATAGCACACTCCATAAACATACTAGTAGAAATAAATCCCTTGGCAAAAACATTTCTTTCTTTCAGGCCTTGAGGTTGTAGAATCTTAAGATAAAAAAAAAAAAAAATACGGCTTTTTGCTCTTGATAAGATTTTCTCCACATTTCCCCCCTCTATGTGATTTTTCTATGGATTGCACGACTGTATATTACAGATACGACAGTGCGGTTCAATTCCATGCAACGTCTACCCAGCGAGGGTGTTTTGTCCTTGTGTCTGATTGCGCCGAGATGCTCAGTAAATTGAGTTTTCACAGGCCTCGTGGTTTTCCATACACACCGGAGAGAGCGCTTATCTTCTGCAGTCTTCCTTTGCACGTCCGGCGATGACTATCAAACCTCTGCACGCGGCGTCCCTGTGTGGTTTTATTTGTGGGAAACAATGCCCAAAGCTTGCAAGAATAAAAACTTCCACTCGTCCGTGCATACAGGTGTAAAAACACACCGCGCACTCGCTCTACATGTGTTTTGCACCGTGCAAGGTTGTTGGTTTTGGATGGGTTTGAACAGATGTGTGTGCCTCCCCCCCAATAGGGTGCAACAAGAGATGGTTCATACATCTATGTTACTGTCCCAGGGACCATAAAGGAACCCATTTCATTATATTGCAAACTTTTATTTCCTGCAGGAGACACCAGTTATTAAAGTCATGCATGCTGTTAATGCTATCGGGGACCCTGCATGTCCTCTCCTGACTTACCAGTGAGCAGAAATACGACCATCTGAGTCGTGCATGCATAACCAATGAGCGTGCATTTTGAGGTCTTACAAGGGGGGGAGGTGGAAATGTCCGCTCAAAAGGATGGAAGTCTGCATCGACAGGATCCCGATGTGTCTGATGTGTGCATGGTGATGAGGCTGTGGAGGGCTGGATGGAGCCAAGATGGTTAACTTCGAGCCAGACATGGCAAGAGCCAGTGTGGTTGATCAAGCCAGGCATTAATGTGCTTTTGGAAGCAGAGTCTCAAAAAGTGAGACCAGAAAGCACGAGATTATTGGACGAGCAGAGAGCGAAGTTTTGAGCAGCAAAAACCTGGGTAAGGCACTGCCGCGTATCCAACATTTAAATATGGAATTAGATTGGTTGACAAGGCCTCGCTGGTGTTTCAAAAGCCGCTTTGCTTCATCTCGCATTATTACAAGTTGAAATCAATTTGAATGAATTCCTGTAGCTGAAGATATTTGATATAGTGACATGACATTGATTGAATCATAACTTTTTTTTTTCATTTTGTCGAAACTGAAATCGCCATTATAGAAGTTAAGGTGTTTCTAGTATCAATAACAATCAGTGCCATGTACATATTACCCAACAAACATTTATTAAAAACATTATTTAACTGTGGCATAATACTTTCTTTTAGATAAAGTTAAATGTTGTAAATGTACCGGAACAACAAAAGTCCCACAAAACACCCTGTGGTCTGTCCCTGAAAAAGTAGAAGCCTGAACCTTCTGGATGTTATAAATAAATATAAAACGCAGCAGTACAACTAAACAATTTTAGACACCAAACTAGATTGTGCTGTGTAACAGAACTGAACCAATATTGTGCAATGTTTCCCTGCAGGCCACTAAAGGTGTAATGATCACACTCACTCATCTTCCGCTCCCGGGGCGGGATGTGGTGATGACGCAGGGCAGGATGTTGGGATGCAGAGGAACGGGACAGTCAGTTCTCACATTAAAAAAAAAAACAAAAAAAACATCGGTAACAGTTATTTCAATTTTAATTATTGTTTTTTAATTGATTGAATGTGCGTCTGATGCACAGATGCCAAAATAAATGTTTTGTCTTCGATAGGAACTGCCTCTCCTGCTCTCTGCCACTGTACTCAACGGGGATGACATTTTCATGACTTAGGCAACATTTGTACATGCAACTTTTATTTATATTGCTGATTTCATGAAACTGTATTTAATTTAGCCAAACATTCTGCTGAATCAAGATGAGAACTGAACGTTTGTTGAATGTTGTTGAACAGTTGGGCATACGTCTTACAGTTGCTGAGGAACAGAAACAAAAATGTGATATTTAGCAGTTTATTCAACACTAATGCAAAGGTTTTCTAATATATTTATTAATGTGTAAATGTAGGCATACACGAAGAGTTTTAAAGGTGTTGGTTATGGGATACTAGCTCAGGTATTACTTGTATGGGATGGAAACGAAAGTCATTTGTGTTGTCCGTCCCTCAGTCCAGGTCCAGGCTGTGAGGCTGACGGCTGAGGAGGCTGAGCTGTAAATTCCTGCATCATCACTGCCAAAAAATTTTGTGTCATGAGCGCCAGTTAAAGTCAAGTGCAGTTAAATGTCACTGTTATTACTTTGGATTGACGCCATGTGTCCTACAAAGGCATCAATGGTTGGGCTTCTGACTTTGAGTTTCACCTCTGTGGCTGGATCTGCACAGAAATATGGAAATGCCGGTTGGCACAGCGAACCACTTTCTCCAATGAATTCCACTCAAATTCAACCTTTTTCTTTTTAATCACAAACCTGCATTGCATCATGGCATGAAAAAAATGTTCACAAGCCAAAACAGTTGTTTCAGAGGAACATATAAATGCCTATGTTTATTTTATCATTTTGCATTAAACCATGTGGCTTCTAATTCCCTTACCAGCCTTTTGTGTCAAAAATAAGCATGTAAAAATATGAATTACATATTTACATAGAATGATTACCATTACTTAAACATGGTGAGGGTACATATAACTGCTTCAGGTGGTGTTGAGCATTTATTCTGCTTGGTCATCATCATGACCATCAAGGTTTTTAGTCTCTACACATAGTAAATAGTAAATTATAGTCTGCCATGTTAATCCCAACTCCACAAAATAACGAGATTAAAGGACATCACTATCAGTAAAACAAAACAAATTAACTCTTCTTTCTAATGTTACACAGCTAAAACATGTTTCCGTACTCCGACTGAGCTCGTTCATCATGGAGGCAAGTTTGCACAAAAAAAAAAAAAAAAAAAAGTGAAGGTCCATTTCTGTGGCCACTGCTGCTCCTGGTGGCTCCGTTATCTCCTCGTCTCGGCTGGAATCCATCACCAACCTCGGCAGAGTCGAGTGTATCCTCGTCACCGGGGCTGCAGGCTGGGCGATCTCCCAGCACTCTGTCCAGTTCTCTGAAAGATGGTCATATCACCCTGGCTCTCCTTTTTTTTTTTTTTTTTTTTTTTTTTTGTTATTAACCTTAGCCTTTCTGTGTACCAACTAAAGTTGTTTCTGTGACTTTTTTCTGGCATTGCAGCAAGGTTTGCTGGTAGCCTCTCCTCCATTTGACCATGCAGTTTGATGTTTTCTTCTTCCACTTCTCTTACAAGAAGCAGAGGAAGTTTCCTTGCATTTACTTTACCTTACATTTACCTTATTTGCCTTATATTTTTGTAGTCTTTGCATTTCTGGTTGTTGGACCTCAAACCAAATAAGTAATGGATATGTAGATAAAAAACAAGTACAGAGCTCACTTTCTTGTAATAAAATGAACTGCAAATAGAGGAGGATGGTGTCTGTGTGTGTGTGTGGGGTGGGTGGGCGGGGGGTTCATTAATATTTGATGAGCTGGGAAGGTTTCAGGACCCCTTGCTAGATATTGCACAGGAAGTGGACAGACAAAAGCAGCAAGACAAGTAGCTTTCGTGTTGCTTAGCAACATACCACGTACACATGGACTGATAGACGCGTCAGATCAAACGCGTCTTTGACTGCCTCTGGAGGCGGTTTGGATTATTACCTTGAGTGCATTTACATCTGGATTTGATGCATTTTTGTGCTATTTAGTCACAATCAGTAATTGTAACACAGAGTGGGAACCAGAGAGTGAGTTTTAAATGGCAGATATCTCCCAGTGAACCAGTGGTAATGTGAGTGATACTGATAAACAACTGCATGAGCAGCCCAGATATAGCAACTTTTGACTCATAGGAAATTGGAGGAATTATCTTACTGATTTTTTCCTTGAAAAAAAAAAAATCTGGATTGTCAATATTTTCTTTCAAGCATCTCAGCATATGTTTCTTGATATGAGGGACTCAAACAAGGAAAACCATCTTAGGCAATCTTATGAAATTGTCTGTGCTTGCAGAATGAGAACGTCACAGTCGATTTTGGAGGATTTCCTCTGTAAACTGCAGCTACTCTGCTCCTCCTTCCCTTATCCTTCCCTCCCTTTCGTGCATTCGCCAACTATCCATTCCACAGAGGAAACACTCAGGGCCATCTCAGAGTTGGCTACACTATTGACTGCTCTCATTTAAGCGCTGGTGAAGCAGTGTGTTGGAGGGATCGATATGAGCCGCCTGTGGAGGCTGCATGTGTGTGTGTTGTACACGAGAGTGGGGGGTATTTAGTGCAAGGAGAACTGCCTGGGCCTATTAGGTGCATTCATCATCAGACTCCCTTGGTAGAATGGTCACTGGTGTATGTCATGGTGTTTACACACTCCTCACACACACAACCTTCCCTATTTACTCCCTGCATTTACATGTTGCCCACATCCATACGTTACTCCCGTGGGGTTGGGAGTTCCAGCAGTGGGCAATAAATTACGTGAGCGCCTGTTGTCCAATTTCTGGAAATGTTAGTTATTTAAGTAGAACTGTAGGTGAAATACTGGCTCCTGTTTCTGCCCTGGGGACTGGGCAGCCTGTGTTTCTGCTGTGTGGCATGGGAGTAGACAGGCGCCCTTTCATCCTGTTATTCTTTGCGTCTTTGGCACCATCAATCAATCACAGCGAAGCTTATCCTTCATGGCACTGTGGCTTCTCATCAGATCAGGCAGGTGGCAAGGCATAAGGTCAACAGCAGCCTTTTTGAAAGCCTTCATTCCAGAAGTTGACTCAGCCAACAAATTCCAACAATTTCCAACAATAATAAAAGAAAAATGAAATAAAGGCAGAAAGTTCAGACTCCCAAGAGTCTCGGTGCCAGACTTCATCCCAGAGGCCTGCATTCTGCTTCTTACAGGACGGAAAGGTCATCCTATCAAAAAACTGACCTCCAAGCAAGAGTTTACTGATACACAAAGGCTGAATGGTGAGATTTATAGCCAAACATGGATATTTTACAATGCTGCATGTGGCATTTTATTTGAATGGACCTCACCCCGTTTACCTGGAGGCATGGCCGTGTCCCCTCTGATGATGGTATGACTGACCTATCGTATTTCTGGTGTGGTTTTTCAGTCTTACCCTTTAACCGTGGCCATTGCTAATGGTTCAGAAGGATCATTCAAGCAGTGTATTGAATAAATAGGGCAAATGACGGTGCTGAAATAATGGAGTTAGGATGTTTAATGATCAAATATTTGACCACTACTGTTCGATTTGTGTCACACTTGTCCAAATAGCCATGTTCCTTATTCCATCTAAATGCAAATGCAAGGGTCTTGAAGGAAGTGGGAACCACTGCCATTTTCAAAATGTCTATTTGTATGTGCACTATTGTAACTATGAGGTTTTGAGAGGAATGCATTTGCGACCCTCTTCTCTATGAATTTCAAGAGGGTTTTAGATGGCCGGTGAATGTCATAGAAACAGTCGGTATTAATGGCTATAAAAGTAATAGCAATCTCAATGCCTTCTGTTGATGGTGTCAGAGACCAGATGCACAAATTCTAACCATAGATTCAGCTTCCTTGGAGAAAAAATAGGCAGAATATTTCTATTGATCTGTTTTAAGCTGAGCTTTCCACAACCTGGTCAGACCAGCTAAAAATACCAAAAAGAGCAAAGGATATAAATTCATACAAAATATTAAAAGGTGCAAAAATGAATGAGGAGTCAAAATAAACAGACAAAACTTCCAGCCTCCACCCTGCACACACTTCCTCTCTAAGCAAAACAAATGCAGTTAGTTCTCAAAGGATTCAACACCAACAACACAAGTCAGCCAGGAGTTGTTTATCTCTGTGATCCGACCTGCAGATATTCCTCATGTCCATGTGATGCGGCTTCTGCAACAGCGTTGTTTGAAAATTGGTGCAAAGTGCAACCCGGTAATTGGGGATCAGAGACTGCTATACTTTGGAGCTGTAGATTATTACCATTAAAGCTAATTATTTTACTATGGCACTTCAAAGCACACCACAGTGAAGCCTTTGTCAAGATCAGATCATGATGCAGAGCTCATGGCCAGTGCAGCTGAATCTCCCCCCTATGGGCTGTGTAAAGTAACGTGGCTCTCAGAATGAATTCATAAAACTACATCAAAAAGGCCTTGATTCATAATTTCCCAGCAAATTGGTTGACTAAACTCAGCCACAGTTAGCATAAAAAATGAACTCATAATGTTAGTCGCATTTTTACGATGACATTGGTGCAACGTAGCAACGCACGTAACCTTAGGCTGGTTAGCTCTGCATATAATGGACACACATCACAGATCCACTGGGTTTTTGCCATTAACAGGCTCTGCTCTGCATGGCCTGGTTCTGCATAATGGGAACAAGGTATTGGGTCTAGTTAGCAGGTTGAATTCCTTGATAGCAACAGTCCAGATTTCATAAGTCAGATAGTATTTTTGTGTTTTCCTATCTAGAGGAAAAAATGAGCAACTCGGCATCGGCTTTAATTTCTTTGGTCCATCTTGGGTTCAATACCAATACCAGTGTTTGTACTTGTGCTTGACCTTGCCCTGTCAAAGGCAATTTAGGAGCTAAACCATGTTTTTCAGTTGACTGCTCCACCACATTTTACACTACAGGCAGAGCTGGTTAAACCTGGATGGTTATATAATGGGTAGGTGGGACTTCAGCTTTAGGGGAGATTTAAAAATTAAACCGAGTATGTGCAGGAAACAACAACCAACCAAGTCATGCATGGAAAATATATGACTTATTGCTTAAAATAAGTTACTGAAACTCTTTTGCATCTGTTAGTCAATTTTCAGGTCCATAACATGATGAAATACATTAATCTGTGTTGTAATCCAACTTGCAGGTCACAAAAATATTTTAAAACGATGACATCAGTCCACCACCCTACCTCCAGATGCAACTTTTCAGATGTTTCTCAGTATTTTGGAGTGGATGAAGACGGGCGTTTTCTGTTCGTCTCATCACCCTTTAATCCCTCCGCCTCATCGTCTGAGCCACTCACAGCAAGCATGGCACATCAGTCCTGCATGACGTACCATGACGCACTATACTTACAGCACAAAGGAAGTGCCTGAGCCAAAACAAGAGGAGAACTGTCTCAGTGGTTGTTGCCAACTTGGCAGCTCTGCCACACGATGGTATCTTTTCAGACCACTTGGCAGTTTCTCCAAAGTGGGGAACAATGTTAACATGTTGACTAAAGCACTGGCGACCAATTAGTACAGCTGATGCACGTAAATTTGCACTACTTGCCTGACTAATGCATGATTACAGCATTTCCCATACACAGCGTAGCCCTCCTTCCACTCAGAATGGGGGCCTGCAGCAAATACATTCATGTGAAAATTAATGTGTGACATCATTTGGCAACTTCTAGCGACTTTTTGAATGGCCAATAGCTACTTTCCTTGGAAACAGAGGTGGCCTCTCACTTTGTATGAGCAGCATGAAGCTACACAAAATGGCAGATGGTGGACCCATTCAAAGAACATCACTTCCAACAGCTGTACCCTCTTCAAAAAAATGCAAAAAAGAAGCCTTTGATGGAGAGGGCAAGAAGCAAAAGAGGAGTGAGGGACAGAGGCGGGGGAAGACCAGAGCGAACCTCGGCCAGGCATTTAGTAGTCGACGAGAGCGCCAAGAGCTGAGGGGGTTCAAGGTAGGAGGCAGCCACCAGGGCCGATCGATGAAGCCAATGCAGATGTGCCATAAAAATGCAATTCTTCCTAATGGCCACCAAATGGACAATGGACTGGCAGCCAAAAATAGTCTGGATGAATGGAAGTCAGTGAGAGGGGAAAAAAAACGACCTCTTTCTCGATTTATTACTTTACTCAAGGTTTTAGGCCTCAGTAACTCGTTTCAGGTCTTCTTAAAAGCTGATTGATGTTGATTTTGTAAATTATATTTCCATTTTGAGAAAACATGGGTATGGTTTTAAGGTGTGGTTACATTTTTGACAGTTTAGTTGTCAGTTTGGCAACTAAAGGGCATTTTATTCTTGGAAGAAAAAGCATCCCTGCCCATAAAGTGGTGCTATTTGATGCATATTTGTGGTTTGAAAAAGGTCTCTGGGTGTCTTGCCAGCCAAAGAATCTCAACCTGGCACCGTCTACACATGTCTACACTACCCTGATAGGTAGGCCAATGGGGATTATCCATAGATATAGAAACACTTCTATATATATGAGGATATCTGTGTACAGGAATGGACACAACTTCAATATATAATTGCTGCCTCACTGTTTACACTTTGATGCAAAAAGTGCATTTTAGTTTCAACATTTGACACAGCAAACATAGCCACAGTTGTCCTGAGGATTAAATATGGATATGTTTGAGTATGCCTGTATTTTTGTTTTTAAGATCTGCTGCCTTGCCCTCCCAAGGTTGAAACTTTCAGGTATGTTGCACCTCTGGCCACACCCAGTCAGTGATGTCACACTCACATCACTGGTGTGAACATACACTTCATTTTGATAATATAAACTTTATATTAAACTGAAGCAACAGTGCAGTGAGTAGCACAATTATTTGAAGTCGGCAGCATCATTTCCTCAGTCAGATTGCTGGCTCATCCTCAGCCTCACCCTGTCCTCCACGTTTGGGTCTTCTGGCTCCAAGGAATAACAAGATGGCGACAATTGTAAAGGGAGATTTGTCTCTTCCAAAAGTGAGATCAAAAACCAAATGATGATGTCAGAACAGCTATGCCAATTTATTTCACACAGCGTATGGTTCAAAGCTGAGCTGGCTCTCTATCACTTGTTTGCCAGACCACAAGGTAAAAGTCAATATCAGCTACTTGGCAATTTTAATAACTGAGTGAGCTTGTAACTAATGCAAACATTTTACATGAACATATTGCATTAACCAAGTGATAATGTGTTATTCAATCAGTGTAACCAGTCTAGTAATGCTAATCCCAGTTGGCTAGTATCAGCCTGTGAGCCGCTGTTAGTTTTTCATCATCAGCAGCAGCAGCTATTCCCACGACACTGACATGAGAAATAATATGCAAAGTTACCAACCAGCTGCTGTTTGCGGTGGCACTTGCTTTGCCGACATGATCCTGCTGCACGAGTACGTAAAAGTATGAACAGATTAGATATATTCAATACACATGTGATGTGCTTTAATAGTTTGTAAACAAACAAAAAAACAATGCACAGGAACAGTCATATATTTTGTTGTTTCAAAGCCTTTAAATTAGTCTCCCATTGTTTGTGCAATTACATAGACACCTTTTTCGTTACCACATTAAGTTGTACCGGGCGAAAAAAAACCCGTCATCAGACTATGAAAGACAAATACAGTACATCAAAAGGACAACAAAGCTTTTATGGCAGCAAATTAACCTCACAACCTTTTTTTAAAAAATAAATAAATAAATAAATAAATAAGTGGCTATAGCTTTATACTGCATGAGTAGGAAATATTGCACATAGAGAAAAAGGCTCTTGGGATGACATCATCGATTAAGTGGAAAGCAGGACCAGAGGTTTGTGAGATGCTGAAGATTAGCTGAGTGTGAAGGATGGTTACAGACCTGCTTCAGCCAGTCTACTGATGGTTTGCACAGTTGACCCCCTCCCCCACCCCCCACACCTCCCCATGTAAAAGCAGAGGCTATCAAATGTACTTCATTACCTGCAAGCACTACAAAAAAAAAAAAAAAAAAAAAAAAAAAAAAACTTGCACTCTTATTTGATTTTCAATCATATGTACAAATAGCATAATTTTGAAGAAAAACAAAACAAAATCTAGTTGACATCATTCAATGCAGGCCTGACATAAAAGAAAAAAAAAAAAGTAGCACATCAAGTTAAAACAATTCAAAGAAATACATTTGGTGAACTCAAGATACAGCGGCCAACATTTGTCACAACCACACTGTCCATAATCTACACTGTCGTAAAGTAGTCTGATATAACTAAAGAGAGACGTGCAACGTGATATGAGCATATTTAAACAGTCATAGTTGTGTGTGTAATGATACATCGTTTTTCTACCTTTTAAATGAGACTGTTGCCATTGCAAATGACATTGTATTCAAGTCTTTACTGTATATACAACAGCCTACAACTCAAATATCGGATGATGTAAAACAGCAGTGCTGCTGATGTTTTATCTGTACAATGCGGTCAGCTTGTGTTTGTAAAACCGGTTATTCCAATCTGACCCTATGCTGTGGTGAGTATTATAACAAAGAGAAACGGCTCAACAATTCTTGCAATTTTTTCCAAGGGACAGTGTGTTGGCTTCATCATATCTCAACAGATACTGAGAATTTCTGTTTATTCATTCATTAGTTTTTTCTACATTTGAATCTAATCAATTTTTTTTTTTCACACAAGAACCTGTTTTTATCCATCACACTATTTGACAGTACAAGTTGTAATGTTTCATACTATGGCCTTTGGATTCCCCGTGTCATTGAAAAACAAAATACTGCATAAATAAGTCTATGCTATACAGGACTAGTACAAATTTACTTCAGAGGATATAATAAATTCAGCCACACGTCCTAAATTTTGACTGCGATTCTCGCTTCTCGTCTCAGAGTTTCGGATGAATCCAGGCTCACCACATTCAACTCAATTTAGCGTCGAGAGATTTTTTTTTTTTTTTTTTCTTTTGAGGTATTTGAACTGCATCGCCTCTTGCTGTACATCTTTCACTGCTGGTTCTGCTGGTAAATCATAAAATATTGCACGGAAGCCGAGACATGACGAGACGCGTGACACAAAAAAAAAAAGCGTGATTGTTCAGTTAAGAGCATATGGGATTTCACACGATAAGGCATTGCTTTAATGATGAAAACATCTGCACAAAGACCGGTTCACAGTTTTTAATCCTCGCCTGACTAGTGATTATGACGATGACGCCCTCTTTACTGATTATTCCAGTTACGTCAATACGGCTGCAACAATTTTAACCAGTGTAACCACAAACTGCAACTACGACTACTCCTCGGCTCGGATGCCATACGTGTACAACACTGAGTACCTGATATGTAGAGATGGAAGCAGCTATTCCTGGCCGAACACACCGAGCAGGGATCATCCTCATGGGCGATAAAGCGAGGAAACGCGGGGAAAGGAAATTAAATTAACGCAAACAACCATTACATTACATTTTCACCTGTGGATTTAGTGCCTACAGTCTGAAGCTGCCCATTGACAGTGGTAGGAGGTTGATTCAACCATAGCCATACACAATCACTCTACGGTACAAGCACGGTTGAAAAAAAAAAAAAAAAAAACTAAAACAGAAAAGATAAAGAAAGAAAATCCCCATACAGATATTATGTCCACATGTCGTTTCTGGAAACGGTTTGAATTTGGGATGTTTGACTTATCTAAACTCAAGATCATTACTGTTGAATCCAGGATAGATTCTGCGTGGGAGGAAAAAAATACACCCAAGAAACCAATAAAGCCAAAGGGCCAGCTCGTTTTTAATGCTGCTAATATAGCCTATTTACAATCATCTATTGTATGTAACAGAAATAGCCTCTGGTTTCACTAATAAGCTGATATGTTCTGGCCATTTATCAAAGAACAAGAGTAAAATAAACAAACAGAAACCGAGGGAATTCATTAATTGTGCTTTTTAACCCACAAATCCACTTCATTGTTGAAATGGGACAAATTTTTAAGAGGCACCGCTTGAAGTGCTTACATTAGCCAAGTTCAATGAGATTCTCTAAAGCTATAACAAGGACTGAAAATACAAATAGTAAATATAGTATATTTATAGTATTTATAAAGGTTGATACAATTCCCTTCCAGTCCCATGTCCAGTTTAAAAAATATTTTCTTCTCTCGGTCAAACCTCTGACATGAAGCATTCCTTATGTGTCAACGTGCAAAGCCCTTATGTTGCTCTAAGAGAGGAAAGTACATATGTCTTTGCCAGTGTTGATTCTAGTTACGCTGACCCAAAATCGGGATGACACAGGAAGCTTGTGCTAAAAAGCAAGAAGAGTTTAAATGTGGGAGGTTACGTTAAAAAGAAGACCTAACACCTCTGCTTAAGAAACCTGCTGATTTTGGAGTTTTCTGCTGATCTCTCGGTGGTTTGTCACAGCAATCCTTTGGCCAGCCACGTCGGGGTTAAACAGTTACCTCGTTCTTACTGGCAGTGCGATAGTTATGGTGGTGGCCGGGGATGTACTGTAGGTGGTCCACCGTGTGTGTTCGTCGGGAGGCAAACGCCTGCCTCTTGGAGGTGGTCACCTGGTGGTTGACCGTTAGCGTATTGTAGGAGTCGCTAGAGGCACTGGGATGAGAGTGCATCTTGGTCATCTTGTGGCGGTCCATGACGGGCGTGGTGGGCAACAACATGTCGGCGTGAGACATCGCCCGTGCCATGGCCTTCTCCCGGAACTTGTCGCGCCGCATCGCCGGGGACAGCAACAAGGGGTCCTGGGAGTGGAGGCGGTCCGCCGACAGCAGCTGCTCCTCCGAGAGGTGGCGGCTGCTTCCGTACGCGGCGGCCGCCATTTCGCCGTACGAGGACAGGCCGTAGTCGCCACGCCGCGGCGTCCTGGGAGGAGACAGCACGTGGTCCTGGGACATGGCCCTCTGGACGCGGCGTGGACGCTGCCGCTGCTGCTGGGGGTCTGCGCTCAGCTTCACCATGTGGGTGGGTCCCCGGCCCCAAAGTCAGGCAGAAGGTGCTTCCTTGCGTAGTACTCGTCTATGTCCTTATCACCTTTTGTGGGGCAGCAAAAAAGACAGAGAGATAATGAGAACAAGACCGTCTGTGTTCACATCAACAGAATATCGGTTTTACTTCACCCTCGGACATTCTTACGCTGTTAGATACATACTTACATAGTGATAAAATATTTATATCACATTTCTGTGTACCGACTTTCCGTCAACCTGTCTAACTAATTCTTCATTTGGTTTCCTTGAAAATGGGTCTGAATTTGTTGCTTTCAAAGATAGTTGCGCTGTAGGAGAATATAAATATAACTAATAGCCAATTAGCTGGTGAATCCTGGGATAAATCACAACATCTTCTGTGGCGGCATTGCGTTATTGCCAATCAAATCCACTGCCACTGGAGAAATTGGCATCTCTGTCTCTTAAGCGATGGATTTCCCCCCGTAAGATTGTTGAACACTGGCGCAAAATGGTGAATCTGGAAAGAAATCCTTGCTCTTTGATTCTGAGGGACTGATCCTAACACCCGGTGTTTACTGTTGATCTTTTAGATAGATGAAAAAATGTTCCCCTGTGATGGCATGTTGGCCAGTTATCCACAGAAACAAAAGACAGCATGGACCCAAGAATGAAAGATACCACTCCAACAGCGTTTAAGATATCCAACAGTATTTTAGGGAGAAAATTCTCTTTGGGTTCTCATTTTTAGGGTAAAAAGTTTCCATGTATCTCTCATATGCTGCCAATGGGTATACCTGCCGATGAATAAACCAGTTATCAGAATATTCCTGTCCTGTGGTGTCCCATACTCGGATAAAATGGGACACCCATTAAAAACTATGCTTTTTTTAAAAAAAATATATTAAAATGTACCAATTATGCTGTTCGAGTCTGAGTCTGCACAAAATACATTAGGATGTTTGCATGCTCCCATAACCTGTTTATTATGGAAGTAAGCCAGGCATCGTAGCTGTAATCAGAGTATGAGCTTACATGGGTCAAACCAATTTATGAATTCTTCATGGGTCAGCACAGAACCTGCAAACTTGAGTCACCCGGTTAATGGCTGATTTGTCCATGGATGCAAACACAG
Organism: Myripristis murdjan; assembly: GCF_902150065.1. NCBI lineage: Eukaryota > Metazoa > Chordata > Actinopteri > Holocentriformes > Holocentridae > Myripristis > Myripristis murdjan. The sequence goes on along the minus strand of NC_043987.1, from coordinate 28,792,431 downwards.
CCGCTGAGAGGGAGAGGATGAATAGCGGGCCGACGATAAATTTTGACACGTTATTCTCCGTTTTGAATATTCTGTACCCGGCTGCTGTTGAGGGGCCAGCGCGATAACGCCTATGAACACACATCAGCAATTTGAGAATGCTATTCAAACCATTGAAATGTGCTGCCCTTTTTGTTCCACGGGGGAACCGATGACTCTCATCAGCATAGCTGTCCTTCTGCCTGGAGAGGACTGTCAGCCTGCTGCAATCCCGAGCAATTCAGCTGCCAGTGCTGCCTCAATGCCTAAGAAATCGTTTATTTCTTCTACCGGAATGTGATGTGTGCCAACGTGCTCCTGATGGTAAAGTCATTACGCTGGTATTAGCCACAAGCGGAAATCACCTCATAACTGTAAACGTTTAGAGGCAGTCTACCTGTTTTTGGCAAGGTGGCGCACAGAGGGGATGGCGCCCGGGAACCGATTTGATGAAGTGTTACAGCTGAGGGGTCGTTACCTCGGTGGTAGTTAATTACTGACGAACACAGAGGTCGAATGGCCATATTAGGACCACACTATGCTTCACTGACTTGTGGAGAGGGAGGATGGGAGTTGTTTCTGTCTGGATGCCTGTGCAACACTATCTCCCTGGGAGAGATGTCATGCCTGGATACAGAAGGTCACCTTATTGTCCCTCCATAAGGGGTTTCATCTCCCCGGCTTGGTGCATTACTAATGAAGGAAGCCCAACTTTGGCCTGTGGCAATGGGCTCTAGCATCTCCCCACCCCAAGGGTTAGTTTAGATGTGACATTACGGTAGAAAATGTCAACCAAACTCAACCAGAGGCTACAAGCATAAAATCGACAAGCCATGCCCCACAGCTCCACTGATAGGTCAATCTCAAGTATGCTTTTACTGTGAAATACTCGTGGAGATTATGCAGGAAAATGGTAATGCACTGTTTTCGATGCTGTTTTGTGTTGTATGTTGAAATGATCGTTTTGATTGAGGGTTCCTGGGCTTGACAGCGATCTCTAAATGCACTTCCTGTTAAGTTGCCTTTCGCAGCCACTCGAGCTAAGGACTGAATTTGGATGATGTGTTTTGATGACTGTGTTACAGTGTTTATGGTTTAAGTGACTACGAAATGATTTAAATGGGGCTATGCCTGCTGCTTGATCTCTCGCTTCTGCGGCACTGATAAAATGTAGCACTTTACAATTAGCATGATTGCAAGAGGCCAAAGGGTCCCAAACGTGGGGTGGAACTACAAACAGAGGAAATTGCCAACAGCAGCTAATTAAACCCCAGCTCCCACTCTCCTAGATTAGATTCAATACAGCAAGGATATTTATGTGTCAGCTATTGATCGCAATAGGCAGCCCAGAGGAGAAAGGGCTGTAATCATATGATGCACAAACACTTGTGAAACTGGTGAAACATCAATTATGAAGTGATCTTTAGAGAGGATTTGGAAGAGGCGTGGTTAAAGTAAAGGGGGAAACGGAGCAATATCATTTTGCTTTTTCTCGTTGGGAGGATTAAGGAGGCTCGTTTGTTCTGAGGGGTGTTGTAATCCCTTTTAGGGTGATTAAGAAGGAAGAAGACAGAGCCAAGTAAGACTCCTCTTTCCTCCTTTGAGGAGCTGAGCAGGTTATTTTAGAGTAGTGTCCTCCATCTCTGCCTCTTAGACATCACTGAAGGACAGACAGGATGAAAGAGGAAGAGGCTCGCCACACACATGCAAGAACATGCATTTAAAATGCCAAATTAACTTTACTAATCTGATTTAGTCATCATCTCTCCAGATGGTTTCATTAAAAAGCAACTAATTATATTACTTTTGGGCCTGTTTCCAATGACCTCGTCCAGGCTCGAACCTACAATGTGCACATATTTTTTTAGGCACTTAAGAGGGGAAGAATGTTCTTCAAGGGAGGACTTGCGTGTTTGACAAATTCTGCGGGGTGTATGGGTGCTGTCTCAAACTGAAATCCTCTTTGTAGTTCGCCGTGATTCATCTCTATGATTTTCTGTGTGTGTACAAGGGTTCAGCGAGATAAGAGCAAAGCCCTGAGTTGATAAGGGAGAGAAAAGGCAAACGTATAAAGGAACGTCAAATGCATTGAAAGGACACTGCGCTGTTGCATGTTTCCTCATCACAATGATACAATGGAGGGGGATCAATAACACATCGCATGAAGTATTCTCCCAGTGTGAAACCTTTTCAAAAGACTCAAGGACAGTGTGTGGCAGTTTCACGTGTGTTCACCGCAGCCCTGAAAGAGGCGGTAACAAGCACACAAACGCTACAATCTGGCTATAACAGTGCAAGAGCTGCAAGCAGGGAATTTCAAAACAGCTGCAATGTGTTCAACTAATTCCTACTAATTACAGTTTGAGCACAAGAACACAAGTTGATATGTGAGATATAGGGCTCTGCAGTGTTTTCATTGGGGAATAATTTTTCTCAAGAAAATATTTTAAGATAATTATCATCATCATTTTTTTTTTTTTATCACAGATTCACAGTCAATGAATCTGTTAAAAAAAATACAATATAGTGCAACAGCAAGTAGAGAATGTGGCTTATAGTATTTTTGTTTTAGTTTTTCTGTATTTAGGCTGACAAGAAGGCAAAAACATGATGGCACACTTAGCAGCACATATTCATTGCCTTACCATATCAAAACATGCCTGTAAAGCACATTAAAGCATGCATGTGAGTAAAGTCAGAGAAAAAGTTGTGTAGGAGAATGTGTCGAGCAGTTCACGGAGTTATATTTTTCATGCTCCAACATCAGGACCAGAGGAACACCGCCCCAAAAAAAGAGTCCTGCACTTAAATTCAGACTTCTAAGCTTCTTAGAAAAAAGGTTCCTCTTTAAAACTGATGTTTGAAAAATGGATGGCCTCTCGTGGGTCATATTCATTTAGTTATTCCCTAAAAAGGCATCATATTAAATTTATTTTTTCTTGTTTGCTAAAAGATTTAGTTTGAGCGTGTTTGCAAGACCCTGTGGAGCTCCGTGTCAATTTGAGCTTGTCACTGAGCTTATGAGGATCCTCCAAGGTAAGAAATAGTGCAGGCCTCTGCTATATAAATATATTTTTTAACAATCCTTTAAGCCTTTTGGATATATTTGGCTTATCCTAGAGTCTATGGTAAGCCAAATATATTCAAAAAGATGTTCAGTTTTACTTAAAAAGGGTAGCTTGGTCAATACATTCTAACAAAGGACTCAAGTTGAAAAATCAGCATAGCGTTGCTCACGTAACACATTTGCGCTCCTTGATTATGCTGGAAATGACAGACAAAGCTGCAACAGAACACCAGGATTCATCTCTACTGCAGCTAGATGAAGGGTAGGAGGGAAGGAAGGAAGGAAGGAAGGAAGGGAGGACGGAGGGAAGGAAGGAGGGGCTACAGCTGCAGCATAACACGTGCACCTAATTGCAAATAAGCAGGCGACCACAGACCATGCAACTGTCATGAGAAAGACAATGTCACACAGCCACATCATCATTGTGCTGAAAATATCAGAATGAAGATAATGAAGCTGACCCAGATAGCATTGCTGGGACATTAAACCACCATCTTGTTGGCATATAGGGGCCATTCAGCTGGAGTAATGGCTGTTAATATGTCATTAAGAGACATTAGCAACATGACATGGGCCGCAGATGGAACCAAATTACACACCAATTAGGTGTCAGTCAATGGGCTGATAGATGGAGGTGAGGGGAATGGGTATGGCAGCTCTGACGTATGGTCATGCATTTTAAGGACAAGTTTATTCCACTGAGAGGTGAAAAAGTCAGAGCAGTCTGCATGTTGAGCTGCCAGAGTGTGTAAATACTTATCACGATGCATGTCTCTGTAATGGACATTCCTATTCAGATGCTACTATGACACCAGACCGGTCATGGTGCATGTGGCAGTCCTTCAAAGCGCTGGGCAATCTCATTTTCCGCCTGTTTTTTTTTTTTTTTTTTTTTTTTTTGCCAATGTCCGGGCAAGCGATCAAGCAAAAGACGACGGTGGATTTCTAACGACGGACCACCTACTTAATTTGTGGAGAGAGGACGAGTATTTACTTAAGTCAGACTTCATGGCCAGCTCGTAGGAGGGCGGTAGGTGACTGAGGTTCTGGAAGGATCTGGAGAGGGACAGGTCGTAGGGCTCTGTGGCCGAGGTCAGGATGTTGTTCATCCGCTGAGGTCTCTCTGCAGGGGAGACGGAAGAGGTTGCAGCGCAATCAGTGCACAATCAGTCAACCATCAGACAGAAAGCTGGAGCTCATGCACCGGGGGTCTCTAGCAGGAGAGACAAGGGAGGCAGATCGTGTGAAAAGCTGCTAAATGTTACCACAAACTCTCCAAGCTGGCATCAGTGACATTTGCACGCTGGCTAATTAGGGCTATCTAGCAGACATTAGCACCAGCACCGGCTTGTAGTTGCATAATAACATCACTGTTGCTGTGTTAAATTAGTAGTAAGGACGTATAGCTATAAGCAGGAAAGTGCATTATGTCATAACGTCAGCATTTCAAATTTGCATCGGCGTCTAACTTTGGTGCCATAAAGTCAGAGAAACAGGCTAGAAAATCCCACTAAACCATTATTACATAATGCACACTAATGTTTTTTTTCATCCAATCCAATTTCCGTGTTAGTTATTGTTGGCAAAACATCAGGTTTCTGTCCACAGGCTGCATACAGCATAGCATAAAGCTGGCATGATGTCAATCGAAGCCACATCCAAAAATAAAGTAACAAAAACCAATATATATATCATGTGAGCTCGTTAACAATATGACAAATTACCAATAATTAACAAATTACCTAGTTTCCACACAAGGTTTTATTTTGGGCTCAGTGACATGATGTCCTTTCCTGTGTTTTTTTTTTTTTTTTTCCTTTGCCTTGGAATTGGGGTTTGGATTAAATGGGCAAGGACTAAGGACAAGACCATTTAAGGTGTAATAACATAAATTTGCAAGAAAATCTACATAATTGGACTTCACATCACTTAATTTGTCCTTAAAATTTTACTGCATGGATCATTCCACACCACAACTATCTTTCCAGGCACTTTTTTTAAATTTATTTTTTTAATTTATTAGCCTGGTTGTCATATATTTCACCATTATTTGGACCCAGGTGATTTTCCACTGGACCTCTATGATGGCACCAGTCCCAAATCCCTTACAGAGCGTTCGGGAGAGGAGGAAGAGTCGGGAGCTGGCTCTGTTAACTGTCCTCCGCCAAAATCAGCTCTTCAAACCGGCTCTTCCAGAAACACATGGTCGGTCATGGAGTGCGCCTGAGTGACAGTTCACATTTATGGCTGTCAGTGGTATGTGTGGCACCATTATGGTTCGCTGCACCGTGAGGAGCTCCTGCGGCTACAGTATACGGGACACCTAGTCATGGGTCAAAAGGCGCAAGCAGAGGCGATGGGGTGGGTGGGGCGGAGCGGGGATTCTGGTGGTGGACTGAAAAATAGGGTTGGGCGAGTGTAGGGAGGGCAGGGACACACAACACCAAGGAATATAAGGTGTCAAGGGGAGACATTAGCTGAGTTTGGGAGAGTGTGTGTGTGTGTGTGGGTTGTAGGGAGGATAGCGGGTGAGCCAGATAGGTGGAGTGAAGGAGAAACGAGTGGATTAAGGCATATAATAAGAGATTTTGAGATCGGACAAAAGGTCACGGATTGCAGTGTAAGTGTACAATTTTGTGCGTGCAAAAAGCACACATCATCCAGCAAACAGAGCTATGAAAAAGAAAAAGTAAAGACGCTGAAAAATAGAAGAAAGAAAGAAAGAACAGAAAAGTCTTCTTGCCATGACCCCCAGTGCAGAGCTACACTATTATGAACACAGACGATATACAATATTTATATATATATGTATGTATAAATATATGTAAGAAAACATGAGAGGACAAGAATAAGATACACATAAACACCAAGTGTATGTGTATTACTTACCGTATCTCAATGTTCTGTGGGCTAACAAATCCAAGTGAAAGAGAGAGGATCAATAACACACAATTTGAGCAGAAACGTTTTCACCCCACCAGCACGGTAAACCAACGCTAGAGGTTGCCGCTGCTCAACAACCAAAGTTGCGAGCATCGCCAAGGGTTAACACAACCAAAGTCGCAACTGTTCTCCTGCATAATGCATCACAGCCACAATCCACGTCTAAAACTAAATAGACTTCAAAAGGTCTATTTGAAGGGTTTTATTTGGTGCTGGAAGTACTTTTGAAACCCATTTCCCCGCTGAAAGGACCATTCTGTTGAAGAGGTGCAGAAGCATTGACAGGATGTAGACTGCAGTGCTCCATTAATGTTGAAAAAGTTTGTACAATGATTCAATGACAAGCTCTTAGCGCTACCCTGAAAACACTGATAAAAAACATTGGCCTCTGCAATGTTTGCAGTCGTGGAAAGGAGTCTAGGAACAAGTAAAGGCTGATTCCTTTAATTACACAGTGTTTCGCTGCAATTTCAGCGGTGTGGCCATGCAGTCATTCCACGCTAAACGTTGCTCTCCTTTCACTTAAAAATCACATTTAGCAAAATAGATGGGGTGCAATAACAGTAATTGGTTTTTCAATAACTTCAGCAAACTGCGGGAGATAATCCTTTGATTGTCATGCGTTTTTGTTTTTCATTTTCCTCAAGGCCTTCTTTATCATTTTGCCGCATTTTAATTTCCCTCTAAAGGAAATACTTCTGTCCTTGCAATTGGAAATAGTCTATCATTTCAGTCAGATCTGGGGAAGAATCTCTTGGCTTCCTTCCCAATCTAGAGGCTCTTCATATATCATTTTGGCACCACTAAACAAGTCATATCCAATCACCATCTCGGAAATCTTCCCTAAACTTTGGTGCATGGAGTTGGTTTTTGCCACTGGTACTGTACAAGAATACTGATAAAGACATGGTGAGATCTAGTGGCACATGATGTTCATTTACACAGAATTGGCAGTGTACCAGATAGTTAATCCAAAATGTCATGTGTAATATGTCTGTGTAATAGTTCATAATTGCGTATACTTACCCAGTTTAGGTGTGAGGGCGGTCAGATCCAGGTGGCTGTGTTGATAATCATGCTGATTACCTATTGTGAGAATAACAAAAAAAAAAAAAAAAAAAAAGTTGACATTCAAAATCAACACGATTTGATGGCAAGAAATAACTTGGCTTGACATGGAGCTGTTACTCTCTCCTTTTGCACACAGTATATTTAGTCCTTGACCTTGACTTTAAAGTAAGCCTTCTCTCCGGCGCAGCGCTCCGGAGAGATCGCATCGTCCTGGACGCCGGTATGGTATCAGTTGGCTTTGCCATGCTAAATCCAGCCGGTGGTTCTATGTCCAGAGATATGAGCTGCTTTGATTCAGCCTGTCTGTCTGAAGTGAGCAGTAAACACTGTCACTGCTCAGCTCTGTGTGTGTGTGTGTGTGTGTATTTCTTCTTTTGACAAATCACAGCAGAGCATTACTTTGCTAAAGTGATTGATTATAGTCTTTTAACATGGGACATGGAAACAAATACACCTCAGGGTAATCCATCTCTGCTATAGTTAGAAGGGTCAGCATCAACGAGTCATTTGATGTTAGTGATATCACGCTGTGTTGTTTTTGCACTAAAATGATTAAAGAACAAAGCAACAACACAATAGGAGACCTCCGTCGGTGGGCAGCCATAGGAGTTTGGATCATTTCAGAGTGAAAATATTCCCTTTATTCAATTATGCCTAGTTCAGTGTCACACAGCACAGCTTTCCTCAACAGCAAATGCAATAAAGTGGGAATATTTGATTGCTGTGCCTTATTTGCATTTAAATGCGTTCATCTATCATCCTATTAAAGTGCTAAAGACAATGAAAATCAGGGCACTGATACCTGGAAAGACTCAAATGAGCTCTTTAGAAAGCTTGGAGTTGAAAGACAGCAGGTTGTGTTCTTATTTTGTCAAAGCCCAGTGCCTGTCTTTCAATTATGTTGCCTTCCCAATGGGCGGAAGTGACATTTCTAACAGGAATTTAATTTGACTCTTGAGCAGATCCTGCATGTGGACAAGGCAAGTTGGAAGGGAAATGTCTTGGCGGTGTAAAGATTCATCTGCAGGATGTCGGTGGAGCTCCTTGTTAACATCAGTTGAACTGATATTCAATACAGGAAAATAATGAACACAAAGACATCCTCCGGTAAATGGTCTTAAGTACCCAAATAGCACAGTTACAACTATAAAACAAGGCTTTAGTCCGCTCTCCCTGCAGCTGTACTTTGCTTCCCAATCACAGGTTTGATCAAGGGACCAATTATACTGACTACAGACAGCTCAGCTAAATTACCCTGGTATGAACTCTAAATGAAAGCAGCTTTGCACCAAATAAATAACAGCCTTTTACTATTTGTGTAATTGCAGAAGCCTCAATTTTAACAGCTGAGAAACCACCCACCCCATAAATTCCACACATAAAAATGTACCGCTAGTTTTAAACCGAGGTTCAAAAGTTTACTGGGGGTAATAACCTCGCTAATTTGATTTTCCTTTAGCCAAACTCCGAGACAGGGCTTGCATGTGTGTGATCCAATTATCCACTTAATGTACAATATTTGGATGGTATTGCAGATGCTGCACGGTCATTAGCGCCGAAACAGCTCTAAAGGTAAATCTGGCACTAAGCTGAGTAAACATCATAAAAAAGACATCCTTTAGTTTCTCAGGAGAAGCCCCAGAGTAGCTGCGGTGAGGTAGCTGAGTTAACTACAAAGGCACAATCGGGTCCCAGGACTCTCCGATCTATGAATGTACCCCGAAGTAAAGAAAATCCATGCGCTCCAGCCAGCAAATCTGTGGAGTCTGGTGCTCTCACAAGGAGCCGGTCTCGAATCAGTAAAGCAAACTGAGGCGGTCATGTGGTGGTGCTTATTTACAAGAGAAATGAGGAACTTCACTTTTTTTTTGTTGGTCTTTATGTTTGGTTTTGTTTGGTTCCAAGTTGATTTTTGGGGATTGCTTGGATCTAATAAGTGTTGCACTGATGATACTTAATGCATATTGTATTCATTGTTCACTGATCCTTTTGCTGGTTTTAAGTGTGACCCATCATTCTTCAAACTCCTGCCATTGATGATTTGTTGTTTCGCATCTTTAATATGTAAAGGGTGTTTTTTCATTTGTAAAGCATTCTTCACCTTGTGATCTGCATGCTCCAGTTTTTCCACTTCAGGTTTTTCTGGAGTTTTCTTGACTGATATAAACCGACCCTGTCATGAATCAGCCCAGGGACACTGAGCGGTCAAACCAGACAAAAGCTGTTTTCTGACGAATGGGCTAAAATGAAGGCAGTCAGAGGGCAGCGAGCATGCTCGTTTGGAGTTTGGAGAACTTTCTCCCGTAGGTGTTTTTGGTCCTGGGAGAACGAGAGCTTTCAAACACCTACACTGCAAAAACCTCCACCTTAACAAGCCATTTAGTTTCATATTCAGTCTTAAAAACCTTGTTTTTCTTAGAAACATGGTAAAAATCTACCAGTGAGATCAGATAATCGCACTTATCTCCAGTGCTACTAAACTTTAGTCAAGAACTTTTTGAATCGTCTTGATAGCAGTAGGCTGATCAGCCTTATTGTGCCATGTTTCAACATATTTATACTTGTTCACAGAAACAAAATCATAAAACAAGTGAAAAAGCATCAGAGCCAGGTGGGATTATCTCATCCCACCGGCAGATTTTTGACTCATCTTTAAGAAAAATGAGTCAATAATGATCCTGGTGTAGCTGAGATGTAGATTTCTTTGCAGTGAAATAACCAAGTCAAAGGACACGTGGAAATATGAGTCCTGGTGGTCTTAGAAGTGAACTGTGAACTGAGCTAATTAGAACAAACAGCCCCAAAAACACAGTCGGTTATGAGGGTTTATTCAGACAGAGGTTGAAAAATGAACTGAGATTAAACCATGTGGACCGTCACATGTATTCAGCAATTTCTTCATTTGTCCTTAAGTGATATTAGCACCAGAGAAGATAAATTACAACACAGTGACAAGTCCATCATGCTCAGCTGAATCTCTAACCTGGCTGGATGACATGTTGCTAAAACTCCACTCGTTAAAAACAAGCGACTTTTGAGTCCATGTGACTGGTGTTTGCAGCAAAGTCAACTCTTTTCCACTCTTCTCCAAAGCAAACCTGAGGGCGTGATTGCACTGAGAGATGTGGGCAGGGATGTGCAGCTATGATGCCTCCTGCCTGGAGGGCTTCTGACATTAGACACTAGACACTGGAGTGTCCGTGAAGGCTCTTATATTACCATGAAGTGAGCTGAGTCATAGGTTGGAGTTGCCATCACTTGTAGCTATCCACCCCCTACGCATATCTGTGAACATGCATCTTAAAGCATATGATTTCTTCATGGTTGAAAGGGAAAAAAAAAACCCACTGTGAATATACATCAATATAAACCCATGAGTGAAAACAATGTCAGGAAAACATTAGGAAAACACAGCCTGCAGCTTGTGTGCATGTCTCCCAAACCACTGCTGAGTGTTCTTGGCGTTACATAACAACCCGGTTAGTGTGATTTGGTTTTTCATATCATGGGATGCAAAGGAGTATTTGTGCAGCGAGAGCTCCCACTTTGCCTCACAGCGGCTGATGTTTCAAAGCCTTAAACTGTTGTTGCCACAGTCCGAGAAAGTGGAGCAGATTTCTTTGGATTTTTTTTTTTTTCTTTTCCGGATATCAGTGTTTAACGTAGCATGTATTATCATTTAAAGCGAGGTGTCATGAATCCATTTGACACAGCGCTCAGCAGTACCTCGACGCCGTGTGAGGAAACATACCTGCTAAGCGTTATACATAATGCAGGAGGTATCACTTAAGTGTGTCATGCGGATCGGCCGTAATAATGCAAGCACTTCTGTCCCAAATGAATAAAATGCTTCCAGGTTCCACAGGGCGGACAGAGGGGATCCCACTGTGACCTAGATCCATTTTAAACGGCTCGCTCTGGGGAGCCTGATGGACAGACGCTGGCTATGGCAAGAGCCCATGCCATGTCATTATGCTGGCAGAGTGTGAAGTACCATGTGGACCCGGTGGGGCAGCTCACCTCGCTTTGCCCTTGTGCATGTGTGTGTGTGTGTGTGTGTGTGTGTGTGTGTATGTGTGCGATAGAGAGAGATGGAAGCTCGCTGGCACCGAAAGTGTCTTATCTGCACCTCAAGACTTCACAGGACTCAGGACTGGATGCAGTGGCGGACAAAGAACACAAACCTGAGTCAAAGTGCAGATACTGCTGGTCAAATATTACTGCACTACAAGGGAAGGATACTCAGATTTTTACTTGAGTTAACATAATGGAGTACTTCATTTTATAAATACTTTAAGGCAGAATGAGCAGGATTTCCCTAAAAAAAAAAACATGTATGCACTCATATAAAAATAATCCCTCAGGACTCTTGTGGGTGTCGGCCTTTGGGCAGTGGGTGTGCAGCTCCCAGCCAATCACAGCGCAGCGTGGTGCCAGATTGATAGCACCACATCCAATGGGAAGCTTCGGAAATCCCAGAGGCAGAAGAAAGGAAATGTAGCGAGAGCGGACAAAGCCTACTCCTACTCATTCTGCCTTTGTGTATTAAAGAGTACATTTTCTTTTTTAAATATCAACACATTGCTGCATTATTTTCACAGTGCATTTACAGAGCCAACAAAAAGCAACAGGTTCGTTCTGAAAGAGGACGTCTTGAAGCTGGACGACCAACTTCAACTTTTACATCAAACCCAACTGAGGGCAGGTGCTGTGATTGGTTGTTTCCTGTGTGGCCAATTACATTTTAGAATAAAAAAAAAAAAATGAATAAATAAAACAGCTGACCTTCAAAGTTATGCTTAAAAGTGACGGGTTACAACAACCTTCATAGAAACTGTAGTGGAGTCAGAAGTGCAATATTTGTCTTTGAAATGAAAGGGAGTCAAAGTCAAACGTTTCCCAAAAAAGTAAAGTAAAGTACAAATACTCAAAAAATGTACAGTACCAACCAAAGGAATTATGACAAACCACGTGTTTACAGCTGAATTAATAAATCAGAATACCAAATAACGTGAACAGTTGATATTAACTATAACAAACTAACACAGCAGATTAATTTACCCATGGTTAATGCAGATTGAGGCTGGATTAACATTTACCACCGTGGCTTCAGGAAGCACTGACGCTGCGTTCATGTCACATCCGATTTCCTGTAAATACGAGCCGCTGACTGCAAATACCATTCACGTCAGCCTCTCCCCAGCGGGGTACATGGGAATATTTTAGTGGGCTTTGAACCACTCGGGGTCATAAACTGCGGCTAATAAACAACACAGGGAATCTTCCGGTGTTATTTTTCCTTTGCTGTACATGAGGCCTTTCAATGAGGCCTTTCATATTACAACGTGATCCAAGAGTTCACATTGAAGCCATGCGGTTTATGTGCTTCTTTCAATATGACATGAACGCTGAGTGCCTGCTTGTCTTAAACACAGTTTCTCATGTATTGCATTTTTTTTTTCAGAGGTAATAACACCATTGACCCTGTAACAAAAGTAGCTTTTTTTTGCTGTTTTAAATAACCTATAAACTTGCATTTGTCTCTTTTGCCATCAATTGACACTGGCCTGTATTTTTATGACTTGGATTTTATTTTATTTTTTTTTTCTCAGGAACTCAATTATCTTTGAAAATTTCCAGTTGCCTTGCAGTGCACTGCAAAAACTCAAAATCTTACCAAGATTATTTGTCTTATTTCAAGTCAAAAATGTCTTATTTCTAGTCAAAATATCTCATTACACTTAAAATAAGACATGATCACCTCAGAAGTAACTTGTTTTTAGACAATTGTCTCTTGTTTCAAGTGAAAATTTGCTTGAAACAAGTGAAAATTTGCTTGTTTCATTGGCAAAATTTGTTTCTTGTTTCTAGCTAATTTTCACTTATTTGAAGTGAATTTTCACTTTTTCCACTGGCAAATTTTGCCAATGAAACAAGCAAATTTTCACTTGTTTCACGTGAATTTTTACTTGAAACAAGTGAAAATTGTCTAAAAACAATTTACTTCTGAGGTGATCATGTCTTATTTTAAGTGTAATGAGATATTTTGACTAGAAATAAGACATTTTTGACTTGAAATAAGACAAATAATCTTGGTAAGATTTTGTGTTTTTGCAGTGTGTTCACCACCCTGGGAACTGGTCAAATCAGATCTTGATAATCCATAAATAAATAGTCTAATAACATCAGTCATTTTGGAACTTGCCTCTCAATTTGTGATGCGGTGGTGACAACAAATCAGTTCATTTTCCATATTCAAAACAGACATGATATCAATGCTACAAAAGCACTGCGTGACATTTGCATCAAAACGGTGCAACAGGAGGCGTTTGTCCACTTGTGGAGCCGGAGGAGCCACTCAAACACCAAGTCCCTCCGGCTTACCCAGCGCCACCCGCTTGACCGGTGGTGTTTTTGACGGGAGCAGAGCTTCTCGGAGTCTGCGAATTGCTAACAAGGATAAGCACAGATTTATCTGATGTCTTCTTCAATACGTCAGAAGTAACATCATACAAAGCTGCCGTTATCCTTGCCGTGAAATACAGGACTCCTTGACTTAAGAGACCAAAGACGGAGCGGAAAGCCGAGGGATCCGAGCTGAATACAACAGCCAGGAATCGTGTCTGGGTCCGGGGGGAGAAAAGCCTGCGCTATGAGGCGGATTTGCAGGGAAAAGAAGAGCCAGGCGTCTTGAGCGCTTCATTATCACCATGCAGTTACTTTATCAAAAAAAAAACCATTTGAACTCAATGTGGACCCACAATAGTAATTATAACTGTAAAGTACAGGAGCTGTACAAACAGTCCCTTTGGTAGCACAGGAGAATAAAATGGATCAATGGCAATATGGCTCTTGCTCATATTTCTCATTTCTAGCTAAACTGACTGAAAAAAAAAAAAATATCACTCAAAAATCAACAATCTCTCCTTTTTTTCCAAGACATTTGTGTGAATCATATGTTAAAAAGAAGAAAATATTCTGTTTTTAAGATGATAGTTTCCTAAGAAAAAACAAAATATACACACTGAATATGTTTATGTCAGTGAGGATGCATCAAAGCATTTTAAATCTTTGCTTTTATGTGTGATATAAAAGAAAGGCAATTATCAAATTAGTTATTTTTCCCACTTGTTTTTGTCATTGCTGTTCTGTTTGTTTGTTTGTTTGTTTGTTTTTGGGGTGGTGAATGATTACACTCTGTGTTTTCTCGTAATTACGTTGGTATTTTGGCACAAAGCAATTACTAATAAGCGGGCTGATGAAACGGTTTAATGAAGGAGAAATGTCAAGCTTTGTGAAGACACCACAAACTGGAAAATTACAACTGAGATCCGTTAATGACTTTGCAATTACGAGTCGAGCCTGACTGCTTGCTAGCATTTAATTGAAAGTACACAGAATGCAGAAACTAAATGTTGACATCCTTTCGTGCAGTTTGGGGAGGGCCTCGCGGCACGGCTCGTCTAATTTGACTTCTCACACACACACACACACACACACACACACACACACATGCAGAGACTCACACTTTGATCAGGCAAAAATGTGCATGTTAAATTCAAGGTGAACTATAAATTCACACCGGACCAAATTCGGACGACGTCCCCTCATTGAGGCGGTGCGGCTCCTAATGTGCATGGCAGAGGCGAGGACATCAAAGGACAGAGGACAGGGTGGTTTCCGAGCCAGGTGCTCTCTCTCAAAAAAAAAAAAAAACTCCCCATTTGTGCGGCTGTCAGTGTCCCCGCGATCTAAAGCGCTATTCTTCTCGGCCACATCCATAATGCTGACAGATCTGTGTCTGTGTGTGGGGGGCTCTGAGGCGTTCACGCGGCCCTCCCTCCCGCCTCCCGGGGAGAAGCAGCCAGACAGCAGGGCTGAGGCGACTGGCTTGGCATTACACTTGACGTCTTCCCACCAGGGGCCTCTGGGGCTGAGGATCTTTGTTTCCTCGTTATTGATTAGGGATTTTGTGTTGCAGCTCCTGTGTGCACCATGCTGCGGCGACAGGCTTTTTCCAGTCAAGTAAAGGGGCCGACTTTGTGACTTCTCAGGAAGAAAACCCACAGCAAAGTCTGACCCTGCGGACCACAGGGGCAGGGATGAATGGACACTGGACACTCAGAAAACCTAATTTGTCATCTATAGTGCGCATACGTGTGGCGGCATCAGGAAACAAAATGTGCAATTTAGGAGAGGCGGCGATGAGAAAGTGCCGGCCACCGAATGGGAGTCTTTATTTTTAGTTCTAATGATAATGTGCGGCATGATAGCGAGAGAGAGGCTGTAGAATTAAAAGCAGCGCCTACTCGGATTCATGACTAATGTGGATTCTTTGTCGACGCCTTTCTCTTTAATGGGAGTTGTGGAGAAGCGTCAGCCCTCATTCATTCTAAAATAGACCCAGATAACCTTGGTGTTCCTTGACGAAGAGAGGGGGAAAAAAAAAAAAAAAAAAAAAAACTGAAATGCCATCAGTGTCTAGCCATTTAGTGATAACTCATAGAATCTTTTATGAGGAAGCTGTGAGTAAGTGGGTGTTATTTTACAGCCATTTCCGGGAGTGAAGGATTTTTTTTTTTTTTTTTGGCTCGGTAGCACATGTCTTTCTCTGTTGCTTTGTGCTCTTCACACTCCTGGCACTTTGACAGAATTAAAGGAACAAGTGCCCCTTTCTTCGCAGCCTCGTGAATAGCGAGTGATGATTAAAACAGATAATTGTATCTATTTACATATAAATGTTATTGATGCTTGTCCTACCGCGCTAAGCCGCCTTAAGCCACTGCAGGAGCTGTTTGACATTGATCTTGTTATAATCTATCCATAATATTTGGATCCTCCATCTGAAGTTACCTAATTAAATGAGCTTTCACGACAAGTAAACAATTGGGGATGATGATGCTAATTAATAGTGGCTGAACACTGTGAGGCGGTACGTGTTGAGACGCTATTATTGCATTTGTCTAATGGTGTTTATTTGGAGACTTATGATTAATACGGCACCATCAAGAGCTGGAGCCGGATCCGTGCCTCCGACGGTGGCAGGCTGAGCGAGATAAAGGGACAGCTGTACCCCGCGCTGCCGGAGAAGCCACAGGCCTAACTGATTAGGTGCTTTCATCCATAATATTGACCACCCTGCCACCAATCTCAAATGAACACTCGAGCGGTTATGCCAGCTTTCATTAAAATTTGTGCACAGTGGGTCCTTGGGAAACAGCCGAGCGGACCCAAATGGTCCCGAAAACCGGAAGGGCTTTTAAACGCTGTATCTGCCGCGGATCTGGAATAATAAATCGTGACACCGCCGACAAGCAGCAGCAACAGGCGACGCATCAAAATTGGAGAACGCTAAAACAGACAAACCGAGCTGCCGAGCGCATAATCAAGTCTGCTGATGTGTCTTCGGGCAACGCGTCTTTATCTCAGTGGCTCTGGCTAATGCCCCCCGGGCGACGCTGTTAAAAATGATTGCTATCGCGCCCCGTGTCAACATGCCCTCCAGCCAGTCGAAGGTGGCGCTGGCTGCTGTCGTCAGGGCCGCAGACGCCGACTAAAGTTGGTATGTGAAGACTTCATACTGAGGCGTCTTATTAAAACTTTTGCTTAAAGCCCCCAAAAGTCTCTGGGTGACTTTTGAAACGGTACTGTGCCCGGAGCTTCCTGATGGTGCGGAGCTGCAGAGCGCTCGCCTCTCTCTCTCTCTCTCTCTCTCTCTCTCTCTCTCTCTCTCTCAGGTGGCTGGAGCTACGGCGCCGGATAGGGCTGAGGCTCCGGTTCCTTTGACATAATAATCCTGATATAATGAGAAATCTTCACTGGTACCCTCCCCAGCCACAGGAGGCCTGAACCGGGCCAGCAGGGCTAACTATGCACGTCTATAACACAAGGTGGATGGGGCTGTTTTTTTAAATCATCGATGGAGGCAACAAGATAAGAAAGGAGTGGAATTATTGTTGCTCTGGGGAAAACGAAGATGTATGAATAATGATTAAGCCCTGCAGTGGAAAAGGGGCTGATGTTGTTCGTAGGTTGCACCGAGCAACATCACCTTTCTAGTGGTATCACCCCAAAAATGAGTCTTCCAGCCCATCCCTCCTCATAGTGCATAGTGCACCTTTAAGATAATACAATAATGATGCATTCATGTCTATAATGGCATTATGCCTGCCAGCCTGAGTGTTAAGTGATGCTCAAGTGTTGTGAAGGATGAGTCTGAAAATTGAGAAGGGTAGTCATTTTCCGGTCTACAACTGATATTAGCCTTGTCAAGAAAATTCAACGAAATGTCTTCTGCGAGTAGAAATCCCTTTTCGGCGTCACCTGCAGACGGCGCAGGCCTGCAGATTGCAAGAAACGGGAATTCTCAGAGCCGCGGCCCGACTCTGGAAAGTCGGAGAAAGTGGGCTGCAGCAGTCGGTGCAAAATTCATGGAGTTCAGCAACTAAAAAACTTTGGAGCAGGGTCGAGCCCGTCCACCACATCTTGAAGCCGAGTCCCAGTCCCGCCCCAAAACTGGCTGACAAGACCGGCGCCTGGAGCAAAATATGGAACTGCACTATACTTACATATTAAATAAAGATGAACAACTGACTGGCATCAGCTGCAGTGTGAAAAAGTTGCAACGAAGATGTCAAAGTCAAGTCTGATAGTCAAAAAATCTTACCGTCTGTTTCAGAAAATGTGTTTTTTTTGTTGTTTTTTTTGTCTGATTACGACTGCTGTGCGATTTCAGTACCTGTGACTGGGAGATGAACCACTCGACCGGATAATAGTAATGATCTGTGTGTGTATGTGTGTGTTCACGACCGGTTGCTTGCCTATAAGATCAATACAACCTATAGAATGGGCTAAAGATCCATTAAGCAAATCACAAAAAAGCAAATAGCAGAGGTGAATAGTGCATTGTCCATCTGCTCTGTGTTTATGCTGTTAAGAAATGCATTAAACACGTATTTTGCTCCACTTCAAATCAAATGTGCAAACTCTCATGAAAGAAGGGAAAAAAAAAATGAATGAAGGTGCATCTATTCAAGCTCAACTCCACCTCAAAACAAGCGTAAAAAAAAGCTCCGTCCACACACAAGTAGCGCTAACCAGAGATAAACGCCTATTTTTTTTCCTCCTCTCAGTTTCATCCTCTTCCATTCCTTCCCGCCAGCTGCAGCTAACAGCACGCTTTACCTATCAAAAGCATAAGCCGTGGTGTGTGCGGGAGACCTCCCTCAGCTCCCAACACTCACCTCCCGTCACTTTGGCACCGCTGGACACGGGCCGCGATGCTTTTTTCTCACCGTGCTCGCTGTTTGTGCAGCAGCAAGAGCCGCCCCCCCCCCCTCCTGCGCTTTTCCAGCCACTTATCCCCGTGCATATATCAAGGTAATAAGTACTGTGCAGTCACGGGGAAAAGAAACTAAAACAAAACCAAAGAAGCTAAATGACTTGTTTTTCGGCAAGGTCTTTGTTCTCTACGGGTGGCCGCGGTTGTTGGTCCTCTTCACAGCACTCAAACCGCCTCTTGTGGCACTGACTACAGGAGTGACAACTAATTATACAACAGCAGGAAAGCGGGGAGCCACACTGTGCACTGGTAACTTACTATAACTTGGTAAATTTACTTTAAAAATCCCCATTCCTTTTGTTTCCTCATGCATGAAATAGGATATTCATCTTAAAATAAGATATTGACTTGAGGCAGGTGGGTGCTGAAGAGACGGATGAAATTACGACGGTGGGAGATGATTACGAAAACAGACACATATATTGCCGGGAAATACTGATCAAATGCGGCGCTGCTTTCGGTGGCCTATCGCGGCTGAGATGTGAGGTGAAATCCGATATCGCAACATGCTGTGGGATTTATCCCGACGGGTGCGAGCGAAGCCGAGACACCGGCTGACAGAAAATGATACTTGTTATTCATGGAGGAAGAATAGCTGTTAAGAAGTCTGGGATTTTGGGGGGGACAGTCCTGAATACATAGCAGTCAAAGCAACCGGGGAGGGAATAAGTCAATCAATCAGAAGACAGTACCTCTCGCCAAAAGCTGAAAGGTTAAATCAGAAAGGCTGAGATCAGATAGGGGCCGGAAGAAACAAGGGAGATAAGGAAACAGGTGAGTGGCTGGAGATGAAAGGGAACACTGAAAAGGAATGAATAGGAGTGCATGAAACACGGTGAAGTGGTTGTAGGGTCTTTGTATCGCCGCATTGAAGAGCTGTCAGGATCATACAGAGGAGAGGTCAGCCGACAGATAAGGACAGAATGGGCGGTCGGTCGCGCGGAGGTGAAGGAATCCCCCACAGTGCCAAACAAAGAGAATGAGAAACAGATGACAGTGAAGAGATGCGACCCTCCACGGGACGCGAGGCGTTTCCTGATCTACATAACATCAAGAAGGCAGAGATGAGGAGTGAGGAGAGTGCCGCTGCAGAGTGGCACCAAAGAGGCAAAAATCAAATTGGATATGTATGACTAGGTCGGAAACTGGAAAACACGAGACCGGCTACGAGGGGCTTCTAAGCCCGACGCCGTTGCTCTTTAAAATCACGAATAAAGAAGAGCCCGCTGAGCTCCGTTCCTGCTGTTAACTCCCCACACAGCCGGAGAACAGAGATGAGAGAGAGGGTATATCAGGAGAACATTTTAATTTGCTTTGGTTCAAATCAGGGGAGTAGCTGATAGTTGGTTGCATTGTTTATCTGGTTTGGTTTGGTTTCACGCAGCAAAAAAAAAAAAAAAAAAGAAAAAAGAAAAAGAAAATGATGCAACTCTTAAGATTCGAAATCAAAATAAGCCATGTAGGAGCCATGACCTCATGAAATGGTGAGGGTCAGACAAATATTGTGAAGCTGAGGGGTGGAGAAAGAAAATTAGTTTCTTCTAAGACCGTTTTTTTTTTTTTTTTTTTTTTTTTTTACCCCTCTCTCTCGAAAGCAGCGTATTTCGTCCCATGATTCATTTTGTTTCTTATGTTGTTAACTGGCAGCTGCTTCCACCCAAAAACGCAAAACTTCTTGTTGCTCAGTTGAATCTGTATCGGATCATGTTCACACCACAAACAGTCTGGTTGTTTGGGTCCGTATCAGGCGTCGATGCAACCGGACCAAACACGGCAGGTATGAAAGCACCTTCACACACTCTTAATAAAAGTTTAAAGTGGCTGTGGCCGCACCGTACCACTTGTAGGTGGCTAGCGGCCATTTGGGAATCCGGAGTTTGACTTGAGCGCTCTGTTTGAATGCTGTGCCCCCGATGAAAGCATTTATTTTATGAATTAATTGACTTATTTTTTAAAACTTGGTGGGTTTTTTTTTCACAAAGAGTGCCTCGCCTTGGCTCTCCTTGTCAGAAAAACGACTTCCCATCCACTCATCTCACTCATTTCCATCTTCGGCTGCTACAAAAAGCAATCAATCGGACATGAAAACCCTCTGAGGGGCCTTGTTTTTCTAAGCAGCGGTGAATGAATAACACTTATAGCTCCTGCAGTAATGCTATTTCTAATGCCATCACCGCCTCCTGCCACCTTTAACCGCCGTCTTCTTCAAAAATGCTTCTTTTACCCCGGTCGATACCTAATGTGTAGATTCACGGGTCGAGTTTCCGAATGAATTGGCCCTGCAAAGCATTTTGGAGAAGCCCCGCCCGGCTCCGCTCTCTGCATTGGACCAGGCCTCCTGCCGACATCTTACAGGAGCCGTGCATCCTAATGAAATCTTCACATATGCAGTTGTTGGAGGCGGGAAAAAAAAAAAAAAAAAAAAAAAAAAAAACGTCCACCAGCCAGTCATGATTTGCATTAACTCTCTCCGTATGAAAGGGACGTGCACGAGAGGACCTTGCGGTGTTCATTTACAGATGGAGATGAATAGGAGAAATCAAACAACAATTTGCGGGATTGATTTGTTTGGAGCAGCGTCGTGCCTGCGAGTGTTTCACGTGGCGGAATAAATGAAGTCCCTGCCACCTCTTAGCGGTTCTCTTGTCTTCCATCTGAAGACTCCTGCTGTCAGGGAGCCTCACTGAGTCACATTTCGATCTCTCCTTTGATGTGTCTCTCCGCTCCCTCCATCCCTCCAACCAAACATATCTCGCTTTTTAATTAGACTCAGGAAAAGATTGTCTCACTTTTTCCCGTGCATGTTTTTTTTTTTTTATTTTTTTTTTTTAATGCATGTGTCGAGCTGAGCATGCATTATTCAGTCTGAATGGGCACTGACTGCATTTACCCAGGCAAAATTGTCTCTGTGTTTACTGCAAATATGGGCCAGTGGCTAATAAGTTGACGATCGCAGAGACAGCGCTTTATATATATATATATATATATATATTTATATAAATATATCAAGAAAAAAATAACAGGAAATTGCACTTCTAAGGCCTGATAGATGAAAACTAAATGAAAACTGAGCATAGCCTAGAGTGAGAGATGAGAGGGGTTGAGGAACTGGGCTTGTGTGGAGTTAAAACACACCTCTGCGTCTATGGGAACAAACAACGTACAGGCACTTCTCACAAGACAGAGTGATGCACTAACAAGCCCTCTGAGCGGCTCATTTTTCTGCCTCTTGCTGTTTGTTCATTTTGGGTGCGAGACACATCCATCTATGGGCTTGCAGGGGTTATGACTTGTTGGAGATGAAATCCTAGCGGGCATAAGACGACTAGCATCTGCGCCGTCTCTCCGTCTCCTGTCTGTGTTAGCCGCTGCTCTTGACAAGAAAACAGAATGAGAAATTCGAGTCAGACGCGGAGGAAACACAAAGGAGAACATTCTGGATGAGGTAATAGCCCATCCAGTTTCTTAAAGGGGCAATAGGTAAGAAAATGTGCTGCCCCATAACGCAAAATGACTGCAATGCATCTGCAGGGGGTTAATAGAGTTGTTGATTAATCCCCGCCGCCTCCTAAGGTGATATAGGCGAGCGAGTGATGCTAAACATTTCAGCTTCGGAGGTGAGAGCAGGGCTGGGCGGGGGGTAATGGCTTACATGAAACTGTGTTACTTAATTAAATTACAAAATAAAATGAAAATAACGCACATAGTTACTGACAAAAATCTTATTACATGTAAAATGCAATTACATTAACTTAAACGGCATTAAAATGTATGAAAATTACATCAACTAATCAAAATGTTGCTGGTTACAAAGGGAATATATCCAAATAACTTCCTGCTTGAGTAAATATTTTGTTTGTTCTGCTGCATATGTGTTTCTGCTGATCTTTCCCAAAGCAATCAATCATATGTTAGACCTCCGATATCATTTATGCAGCCTTTTGGTTTACATTCACTCCACTACAATATGAAAATAAACTTTCAGAGACTTCAAACTCCCTTCACATCAGTACTCCATCACCATAATAAAGTCCTCCACATTAGTTTTCCTAAAAGCAGCAGCACCGTTGTGTTTTGATGACTTGAAATTGGGCGTAGTGATCTCTCTCTCTACTGGAAAAAATAGTCCCCGGGGAAACGTTTGCTTTACACAGCCAATTATCAGCTCTGTGGTTTATGAACGGTGACGACTTTGTTATCCATGGAGACAGAACATGATAAGGTGGCTATTTCGGCCAAAAATGATAATTTGAAAATCAAGGGGTTTTATATTTTGATTAATAGGTTGGTTAAGAATGGTGAGCTGCAATGTAAAATGTGGGTAAATGGTAATAAACGGTGCAAACATTCAAAATCACCGACATGGTCCTTTAACAATTAAAGAGCTCTTCTCGTTCTTTTGGCTGAAACTGCAAGAGGCTTGTTACAATTTATAGTAAAAAGCATTTGCTCGCTAATCCTTACCTTCAACCTGGCTAAGGGCCCGCAGTGAAATGGTACGATGACACTGCAATCTTCATTTTACGTTCCGAGTACTGTTGCTGAGGTTTACAGCGCCTCGTTTCATTTTTAGAACTTTTCAGCCTTTAAAAAAAAAAAAAATGTAATAGAAAAGCGGTCACACACTAATCAAAAGCAATGAATTGCAATGCTTTGATGAAGTAATCGAAAAAGATATATCACTCATCACATCTTTAAAAGGGTGACTAATCTGTAACCGATTATATTTCAAGAATAACCTTGAAAAGTAATCAGACTGCCTCACTTTCTTGCCAAGGAAGCCACTCTGGTATTTTTCATGTTGATATATCTCTCCTTTAGTAAACACGGATCTCCGCTCTAATTAGTTAACTTCTCGATTATGGAAATTATTTGTGTCAATTACAGGCCACCGTAGATCAAGGGGGTGGAGGGGGGCGGGTACCAATCTGCGTCACAGACGTGTCGATGTTGTCAACGTGGCAATTCTTGCTCATCGCTGATAGAGGCTGATAAAGGTCACAGATTAACTTCATGCCCCTTTAAAATCCCGCGGCTGACACATCAGCGAGAGGCTCTTCAAACAATCCAGGGAGGGCGAGATTTAAACTCAATTACAAGAGGTCTTCAGCAACTTCACAGAAACGCTGATCAGAAGTGCATGAAATAATGAGTCTGCTATGAACTGGTGGGCCCCTACTTCCTGCTGACATGATTAAAAAAAAAATCTATTGTCACCTTAGTGGACTAAAACAATCAAAGCACAGATATGGAAATTCATCGTTCATCATTTCCAGGTTGCAATATTTGATGTGATTTGATTCGAATAGCAACAGACAGGAAATACCCACA
Organism: Myripristis murdjan; assembly: GCF_902150065.1. Lineage (NCBI taxonomy): Eukaryota > Metazoa > Chordata > Actinopteri > Holocentriformes > Holocentridae > Myripristis > Myripristis murdjan. The sequence goes on along the minus strand of NC_043987.1, from coordinate 28,768,660 downwards.
TTTAGACGAAGCCGATCTGGAAAGAGAGGAGCGCGAAGCTGCTGAAACGCCGGGGCCCCCAGATACAGGCACGAATAACAGGACACAGTGGGGAACGTGATTTCAAATAACATCGTGCTAATTAAATCCCTCCATAAGTCTGGCAAAAGCTATTAAATTGACTTCAGTGAGAATGCGGTGTTGCTGAAATTGCATTCGTCTGAAACACATCAAATAATAAAATGGTGATAAGTGGGGGGGGGAGGGGAGAAAAATCAGCTGGGTCAAATCATCAAGTTAATTTTGTATTCTTTTCCATCATAAAACGGAGTGTCTCCCTTTCTAGATTGTCTCAAAGTTGAGTAGAGATCCCTGATTGAAGACATTTCCTGTCAGGATTTCACAGGCGAGTCCTAATAGATGAATGAAAGTGAGAATTATTTGGTATGTATTTGATTTCAAAACCGGCATCATCATAATTCTTGCACTACACCGATAACCTCAAGTCCAAATAAACCAAAGCAAAACTCAATTAAAGCCCAAACTCTTGTCTTTTCCAATTGACGACATTTTTGTGACATTTTTCACCATGACGAGGAGGTGAAACCACACAACCTGAATGAGAGCTGAATCAGATTATGCGGACATTTTTATTTGACCTGCCGCCATTACAAAGAGCTGTGTGCCGTTGTCGCCGGCCAACTTCTGCATTCCAGTTTGGTGGAAACTCTCATCGCCTATCCGCTACTTTCAGCGAGCAGACACAGCGCCACATCGTCTCGGTCCTCAAGAAAGTGTGACACACTTTATGCCCTATATGTGCGCTGTCTCTGCAGCAACTAACCACGAATGCATTTTTTTTTTTAATTTTATTTTATTTTATTTGAAACCAGCCAAATGACCACAGCAAACAGTTGCATGGCGGTTCTACTCCATCCGAGTTCTGCGGGTGCAACAATTGTCTCGGGCTCACTCCTTCAGTCTGACAGAAATGGATTCTTGAGAAGGAAGAGGGTGAACTTGAGAAGGAGACGGACTACCGTTAGAGGGCAAATGAGCCCGCCTGGGAAGTCTTAAAATACCCCTTTAACTAGGGCAGTGCATGGAGGCTCGGGGTATAGCACTGTGCACACTGCACAGTGAACCTGTCCACGTACTGTGCATGGGACACAGGTTACATAACCAGCACAGGACGCCGCAGGATTCAGCGCGGTGGGGGGTTGGAGAGGTGGAGAGGTGGGGTTGGAAGGGCGCGATGGGCGATCAGAGCCGTGATTGGCGCGTTGTGGTCTCCCACTTCCACGTGAAATTACCTGCTGCACACCAACCCGGGCGACTGGGCCGCACACATGGAGCAGGCACAGAATGGCCCCGGGGGATTTAAGCCGGAGCTTCCATTTTGCATTTTAGCAAAGGCCAGCAAAGCAAGTTCTGTAATCGGGCCTTTTAAAACAACCTGATGGAACGTGGTTGGTTAAAGATTCATGGGCCCTATATTCACAGCCATCCTTTTCATTGATGAGGTCTCCAGCAAGGGATTACGGGAGCCTTGCATATTGTTAAAAGTAAATTGGTGCCTTTCAATTCTCACAATATTACCGGCTCTGTCCGGCGCATATAATGAATTCCAGTAATGAACTGGCCTTATACAGGAGAGTACAATATAAATTGTAAAGTGTTGTACTATGCAGACCACATTTGTCACCATTACAGCCAATATTTGGTGACTGCCACAAGATGAATGTGTCCCTGGGGAACAATGAAGGAAGCCTGGTCTAATCTAATGTGAGTCATGATAGTCTCTGAGGCTGCTGTAGGCCCAGGTAATGGTCTGCATTACACAATGCAATAGCAGCCGGTCTCTATCATTTCACCTTGCACCTACAGTGTGTGGACTCAGTGACTCCACGGTACAAAGGCATCAATATCACCTCGAGAACAACAAAGCACAAAGATTAGGATTAATAGAAGAAAAAGATGACCTGCGTGATGTGCACCACACCTGCAGCCCCAAACTGAAAACGGTAATGATGGGATAATAGAGTTGTTACTTACTTTTCAAAATACATCTCAGAGTAAGATAATAATCACCCGGTTTGATATTGAAATGGAACAGAGACATTTAGACGTTCTCTCTGTCTTGAGGCGGGACTGACCCAAATATTAAGTTAGACAAAAATCATCTTCTTTTCTATTTGCCGTGGTTGTCTCCTGTGATTTGGTTCAACATGGAGCCACTTCAGCTAATTGGAGACTTAAATTGGAATCATGCTCCCAGTAACCAAATCTTTGCCCAAACCGCATCCCTGCTCAGCCACTGGAAGACAAATCACAGTGACATGCTGTAATTAAGATCAGGCTCTGCTCCATCGTCCGTTAAAAGGCCTTTATGACTCCCTGATATTTCTGCAGGGGTTGATTGAGTTGTTCATCGATACCAATGACTCCGTGATTACTTGGCTGACTGCTTAGATTTCCAGCGTTCCCGGCTCGCTCTCCGAGTCCGTGCGAGTTTTTCACGCCCCGCTCGCTGAAATTTCGAGGCACGCGTCAAACTGCCACGGCGCATCTCTGCAAACTCCACTTGATTTTAGGAGCATCAATAGAAGACAGTTTTTTTTTTTTTTTTTTCATGGTTTCTGGAGCCGCAGTGCTTCATAGGCAGATCAGTGTTATGATGCATACGTTTTGATAAATTTCTAATTTGCTGTCATACATTACAGGGCGTTTTATCAAAGTAGTCTAAAACCAAAGGGTGCAGAGCCCTGATGTGCCTGCAGCATCCGTAATGTGTGTTATCATATACAGATATGCGATTTAAAAGTGATTATACATCCTATATAGATAGGGTTTAAGATGTTCATTGACTGTACGACAAATACGAACGCTAAGTGGTCGTCCATGCATAATGAGCACTCTATATGCCGGGTTATGGAGTTCAAGCCATGCTGAAATATATTATCCATATTGCAGATGCCAGCGCCTCGGTGTAGACCGCTCAAATCGTCCGCCTGCAGTGTGCCAATGAGGTGCGCTAGAAGTCGAGCCCGGTGCATTCAGGCCTTAAAAAGTCAGATTACTTAATGCCCCTTTAACCCTGAGGTAATGAGAATGTGTTTCATGTATTAAACATTTTCAGCCAGCTGGACTTTCCAGAGATGACAACCGCTTGTTCGGGTGATTCATACTGTGTGCTCTGAATTTTTGTCCTTCCACCTCCATACAAGTGATTCCGGGCACAAACAACCCTAAACCTTCCTGACCGTAGAGCGTTTGTTTTCTCTGACAAGTGCTAAGGGACCCCCCCACTCCTCCCCCCAAGCCCTCTACCTCTCCACCCCGTTTTTACCCTTGAATCCTCTGTTTTCATAAGAAGCCAACAGGAACCTTGTCAACAGGCTCAGACTGCTGAGGCAGGATGCCGCAGGGCTTCTCAGCATCTACAGCCCGTGGCCAGAAGGATATTAGCATGCACAGAGAGTATGAGGTTTATGTCCACATCACACCATGTGTGCGCATCACATCCAACCTCCCTCTAGTCCAACAGACTACAAGCAACTCAATTTACAAAGGTGCGTTGCCATGGCGACGCGTACAGCCTGGCGATGATGACATTGTTCGTCAACTGTATAAAGCTGCATTTGGGCTTTTTACCCAAATCTTCATGCGGAGTTGCACACACACACACACACACACACACGTGCGTTTTATGTGGATATTTTAAAACATGAGAAAGCGAGAGAGTTGGAGACTAATGTAGTAAGTGTGCGAGTTATTAATTCAGCGTCTCATCTTGACAGCGCCCGTGAATATCACAGCAGAAAGTAGGCCATGAATACCGAGCAAAGATCATGTAATTTTCTGAAATGAACACAGTCGGGGCAAAGGGCAATAAAGCAGAGACACACCTCTCTGCTCACTCTCCGTAATGGGGTCAAGTGTTAAATATGCCAGCTCCCTCTCACAGCAAATTTCATTTCCTTTCTCTTTGATTTGGTTATCTGAGCTCCGGCTGCATTGCGTCTTATTGGCAGCCGGTGCTCTTAAGCCTCTCTCTCTCTGTCTCTCTCTCTCTCTGTCCTTGTGACATTTTAATTGTCACAATAGCTGCGATCCACCTCTACTGAATAACACCCTTGCCGGGGCAGCATCAGTTAGCGGAATATCATTTTAATTATAATTAATAGCTCTCATCCCCCTTGCAAAAAAATGAGAATCACTTTACCCAAAGTCACCGGCAAACAAAATGTAATGCGTGGATTAGGTCTGCTTAATTGAATCAAAGGCAGCATGTAAAAAGATAATTACAGATTTTCTTGAAGCTTAAGATACGGGAAGGTCTGGAGACAGAAAAGCGAGTGAAGGCGTGATAAACTAATGAGTTACGGACAATTTCTGGGAGCTGATGAGAGAGCTGGTTAACCGCAGTATGTGCAGGCCAGCCAGTGCATGTGAATGGTTAGATCCAGAATACAGTATTTCCCATTAAGTCCCAATCACACAATCCTGCATTTCAGCCCGACTGTGATACATGAGGCAGACTCTAGACTACACAGTGGTCGGCTAATCCCGTAAAGCCAGTGGAGAATATCGTACGAGCATCTGTTTTCCTTCCTCTAATCTTCCCTCAAATGTTTACCGCCTCCGCGTGTCGAGTTTTGCTTTGTTTGCTGTTTGTTTGCTTCGCTGTATGGCGGTGTATGGTCTGCCCAAACTCTGCTTGAGCGTCGCATGCCTTTGCAGTCTAATGAATTCATCAAAACACGCGACGCCTCGTCTCGGGTACCTGCTGACCGCGTTCAGCTGATCGCGGTGGAAAAGCCGAACACTTGGGCACGAATTTATCCGACGGTGGGTGTGTGATCATCTGGCGTGGGTGTTGATAAAAAAAAAAAACTCTGACAAATCTGTGTTTTCTGAGCGACACAAGTACAATACTCACAGTGGAGATCCTGCTAACAGAAATTTAGTGGAGCTCATCATTTGATTTAGGCTCGGGACGCTCATTTCTGTCCAAACTCGACGCAGTTAATGCAGGCTGCAGCATTACCATGGTAACAGCTTGCCTAATTTACCCTGATTACACATGTGGGCGCCTTGAAAATGACCATCAAAAGGTATTGGTTTATATATTGTAGACTATACACTGCAAAAAGTCAAAATCTTACCAAGATTATTTGTCTTATTTCAAGTAAAAATGTCTTATTTCTAGTCAAAATATCTCATTACACTTAAAATAAGACATGATCAGCTCAAAAATAACTTTTTTACTTGTGACAGAAGTGAACAAGTAAAAATTTGCTTGTTCCATTGGCAAAATTTGTTTCTTGTTTCAAGCTAATTTTCACTTGTTTCAAGTAGATTTTCACTTGAAACAAGTGAAAATGGTCTAAAGACAAGTAATTTCTGAGCTGATCATGTCTTATTTTAAGTGTAATGAGATATTTTGACTAGAAATAAGACATTTTTACTTGAAATAAGACAAATAATCTTGGTAAGATTTTGACTTTTTGCAGTGTAGGTAGATTGTTTTAACACACGCAATGTGAACCTGAACTTCATTTCTAAATTTTCCTCTGGGTCAGGTGTCCGCCCTCTAATTTAGCCCAACTCTCATTGATTTGTATAGCCCTGCAGTGTCAAAGAGCTTCAAAATCGCCAAATTTTAAAATTAGTACATGAAAAAGACCCCATCCGATGTTTGACCTCGCAGAAAAACCTCATTATGAAACCAAGAACAGAGACTTGCGACTGTCTGCTGTATAGTTCTGTTTTTAACACTCCACTACTCAGCACCTTAACTGTTTATTTATTATTTATCATCTATATATTACATCCTAGGTTAATATACATTCACACTGTTTTTCAGACTGGAGGGGAAGTGGTGATTCCTTAAGAGGCCGAATCAAGTCGGTCAGTTCCTGAATCCCAGTGCCGGGCGTCGGGTTCTGCCACTTGGTTCTTGGTGTCGTGGTTTCATACTAACTCTCCTTATCTATACAATCATGTATATACTTCAATTCCATCTGTATATTTCATTTCATATTCATTACCATCTGTATATTTCACATCTCATATCTCTTTTTCTTAGGTTAGCCCTTATTGTATATTTTTAGTTTTTAGTCTTTATTGTAAATATTTAGCCTTTATTCTATTTTATTTAACTTTATTATATGTTTCTACTGTTACTGCTGGAACACCAGAATTTCCCTGGTTGGGATCAATAAAGTACACTACTCACAAAAAGTTAGGGATATTCGGCTTTCGTGTGAAATTTCAGGATGAACCTAAAATGCATTATAACCTTTACAGGTGAACTTAATGTGACCTTCTGTAAACTTTTGAATGCACATGTCCAACTGTTCAATGTTTCAGTACTTTTTGCACAAGTTGCTGTTCTCTAACAAGGAGCTTAACGGCAAAATTCACATCAGGTGTTTGATGCTCCAGCTCATCGAGGTCGTATCATTAGGGAACGGCTGCTGGAGACTGGGGTACCTCAAATGGAGTGGCCTGCACTTTCTCAGACCTGAATCCCATAGAAAACCTATGGGATCAGCTGAGTCGCCGTGTAGAGGCTCGGAGCTCTGTACCCCAGAACCTCAATGTCCTGAGGGCCGCCCTTCAAGAAGAGTGGGATGCCATGCCTCAGCAGACAATAAGTCGACTTGTGAACAGCATGAGACGTCGTTGTCAAGCTGTAATTGATGCTCAAGGGCACATGACAAGTTATTGACACTGACATTTTTTGTTGTGGTATACCCACCACTGTTGTTGGCTTTTGTTTCAAGAAATTGTTTGAGATGAGGAAATCACCAGTGTATGCTTCTACTTAAATGCCCTACTTTCATGATATAATATCACTGTAGCGTGAACATTTTACATTTTCCATAAATTTCACCTAAAAGCCAAATATCCCTAACTTTTTGTGAGTAGTGTATATCTATCTAGAAGGCACCTCTTTTTGGCCCGTCGGCACGGAAAGTTGACCCATGAACGGCCTCCCCATCCGGTTCTGCGATGTCGCCTGAATCCCTTTGAAAACTACGGCCCTGTCTGCGCCAAGCCCCACCCGTTTCCACCCGTGGCCTTAATCGCTCCTCCTCTGGCCCAGGACCAAACTTCCCACCAAGTTTCAAGCAAATCCGTCTCGTACTCATCGAGCCGGGCCATCACACAAACCACGGCCGAGTGAGCCGCCATCTTGCCGGAGGTAAACAACGGAGGAGAAAATGTGTGAAGTGCTGCTCCTCTGATCTCCCAACCAGAATAGTTAAGCATGCAACCCAGTTCTATTCCATTTAGCTGCATAAAGTGTGGTAAGTGGTATAATGTCGTGTGGATTAGCAGAAGGAGCATTGTGAAGATTAAACAGGCTGGTGTACAGAGAGAGAGAGAGAGAGAGTGGTTGGTGGGGCACAATACCAATTGATCACATTTTAAATGAAGCATAAACTGCACAGCTCAATTAAGTGTTTATGAACACTTTAGCAGGACTTAGTGTTAGAAATGCGTGCAGAATTAATGGACTCGTGGTCGCTAGGTGTAATTATGTGTGCCGTACACAGTGAATTAACTCCGGCCTCACTCTTTCACCGCGTGCCTCGGATAGGTGCATGTGGTAGCACCGGGCGTCTTGTTTAGCAGTTTTCCAGGAACAAATTTTGCCCAATTCTGACAAAACAAAGTGCACTGTTTGGCGTGGGCGACAGGAGGAGGAATCTACAGAGAGAATATGAGCAAAATGCAGGATAGTGTGAGAGGCAAAACTAATTTCCCACGGATGACAATTTTTAGTGTGACACCGCCGTCTTATCTTGGACTCAGCGGATTCAGAGGATGCTGAAATTCAGCCGCTTTGCAAAAAGCAACGAGTATGAGAGGAGTGTGGAAAGGGTTATTATGGGAAATAGAAGAGTTTTAACTTCAAAGGATGAACACAAACTCACACTCACACAAATACGGGGGGGAAAAAAAAAACGAGCATGGCACTCGACATAGTACACTACATGGTACTGTGATACATGGAGAGAGGAAAGGAGCACAGATGGATTGTTCGCTTCCCGATGTAATAAACACGAACACATAAATTCAAATAACATCCCTGATGATCGAGTGCAGCAATATGAGCGTTAATAGGAGCGGCTCCCGCGGTACGCATGGCTTCTGGGGAGAAACTAACCGCATCAGGTCTCCAATCCTGCATGCAGCCCTCTCTAATGTACCTAGTAGAAAAAATAATTGTGATTGCAAATGCGAGAATCAAACCCTGTAGTCCTTATTTTACAGCTTTCTCAAATTCTGTCGCCGTGCTCGGAAATAATTCTGTTGGAAACCACCGGCGTGATGGATACGACGAGAAGTCGAGGATGTTGGGCCCAACTTTCTAAAATGTCACGGTTGTGCAATAAATAAGCGAAATATACAATACATGTTCGTGGGAAGGTATTTATCAGTACTAGAGACTGAACGATTATTCGATCAAGATTCCTCTCCAGTATACATAACGCAATCTCTTTTTCTCACACACATCCTCTTGTGATATTGACATCCTATAAAACTCACAGTTAACACCTCGTCCTGCTTGTTCCCTGTCCATGAGGATCCCGTTCCTCCGTGCTTGGTGGTGCGTTGCTGTCCGAGCTGGTTATTCTTGTGCTTTCTGGTTAGATCAGCGCACCAACATGGATTTCTGGAGGTTGAATATGTGGACTTGGAGGCTCATTGCGCACACGCTTTGCTCTTAATGAGGCCAAATACGTCCCCGGCCGCCGCTGGAGGTGGCAAGGGCGCCGTTCAATCCATCCTCAATGCGTCCTGGGTGCCTTTACACCTGGAGTTTCGTGCAGTTAAGCACTGTCTGATTACAATCCCATCACCCCAGGTGCATGTTAACACCAAGCGTAAAGGGGGTTTGAGATTTCTGCCTTGTAAAACTCACATTCCGGTGCACACTCCATTTTAGAACAGATCCATTCGTTTTCTAATACCCGCTTATTTCTTAATCACACTTGCCGGGGGGCTGGAGCCGATCCCAGCATGCATCGGGTGCAAGGACAAGTCGCCAGTGGGAAAACAATCTCCTCACTCTCGACCCCCCTCACCCCATTTACCTCCTCGCAATATGTTTTTTCTCGCTTTGTTTTGAAAAAGACGCCTCATTACTTGTGAAAACTCGGACAGAGCCTCGCCAGTGTCACTGCAGTTCACGCCGGTTGCCAATAGAGGTCGATAAAAGTCACAGATTACTCGGCGCCCCTTTAAAAAAAAACACTTAACACTTATTGAACCGGTCAACAGCCCTTCGTCAATACAATGTCTTCCCTCCGTGACTGAGGCGAGTCTGAGCGGTGGCATCGATAAGGCGTCGGGGAGTTTACCTGGATCCACCTCGTCGGGCCGCCTCGCAGGAGCGGCAGGTGGAGCTGACGTTTCCTGCGCTCACAGACAAAGCCGTTTTTTAAAAGCCAACAAGGATCCCTGATGGTGCAACGCAGGGGAAACACCATCTGTGCACAGCAAGCAGCCTCAGTCATGACTAGTGCGACACTCTGCATTAATAAAGATTGTCAGCACGGGACTGTATTTATGTTATCGACCTTTAGCTCGTGCTTTTAATCAGAGCAACAGGAGAATATGCACTCTTATTTTTTTATTTATTTTTTTTTTTTTAAATCTTCAGTGTGACAACTAAGTAGTGGTAACAGCTACAGCATGATGCAAATAGAGGTAACAAATATCATGTACATCCAGGCGCACAGGTAAAACTCCTCTTAACTTCTCATGGCTTTCAGTCGACATAATAATACGGCAAAATCAAACACTGCAGTAATAACCAAATATCTTGATATCGATATTGTGACAGTACCGAGGGAGTGACTCTTGGTGCTTTCACTAGATATTTACACAAAGAGATTTTTTTTTTTTTTATTAGCAATCAATAGTAATGTGGATGACCGAGCAGCTAGAGGCAAACAACAGAACGGCTAAAAGTGTCTGGAAAATTGGATCCTTTTTTTTTTTTTTTTTTTTTTTTTTTTGTGTAATGCAACCTTTAAAGCCTGGCTGCTGCTGATAAAATGCCATATCATAATAATATGCTATCCAAAATCCTTGACAATGCTTAGTCCCATGTCAGTGATATCTTGAAAACGGATCATATACAGTGTAGATGGTATATCCCCCTGCTCTATATACTGTATGTAGGCAAAACATTAAAAAAGCATTAAAGCATTAAAGGTCCATACCAGTGCTTTTCAATGTTTGGCCCATTTGCTTCAATTAACCAAATTTTACACTGCACCAAAGTTTACTAAAGATTTCACAACTTATAGTATAATCAAAATCCCTCAATTTTCAAATTTGAGTTTTTGGCTGAAGCATCGATTTATAATGTTCTGCCTCTGAAGCTAACTCTATTGTTCCCATTCATAAACCACAGAACTGATTATTCGCCGTGCAAAGCAAACATTTCCCACTATTTCAAGTTTTTCAAGTCATCGTCTGCTTTTAGATAAACTAACGTGGACGACTTTATTGCTTTATTATAGTGAAGAAAGTCTGAAGTCTCATTTTCAAATCGTAATGGAATGAGTCGAAACCAGTGACTGGATAAGAGGAAGGAAAAAATAACCTTAGACCTCTAAAATATGACGGCATGCTTTGAGGAAAGCCGAAATGTGCAGATTCTACATTTGTCGATTAAACGCTGAACATGAAATAGGCATGAAAATATGGTCCTTTAATGCTGCACGAAGCGGTGTCTGACCACTAGAGGGAGTTGAGAGCACAGACTCAGCCACGCTGGGTACACGGTAGATGGCTCGTACAAAACCCACCAAAAAAAGGTGAAAAATGTGTTTTTTTGCACGGAAATGAGGGATAGATTTCACTCCCACAAGCCTGTTGAATAACTTGGATTATTTTGTCTCTGACCTCTAAATTGAAAATGTGGCGAAACTGCAGATTTAAACAGGATAAAAATACATTAAAGGGAATTACAAGCTCAGATGGCAGATTGACGTCAAGCCAAAGTAACATTGATTTTTGTGTCCTTCGATGCAGTCTTTTGTGTCAAATTACAGATATTTTTTTTCTTTTTACAGATAAATCCTTGAGACTTCATGCAAATGTAGGAGCTGTGGAGAGACGAGGAAGGTCTGGGGAGGAGATGTTTGCCGGAGTGGCAGCTTGCTGGTGAGCTTAGTGACAAAACCTGATAGACTTTAGCCACTGCTGTTACAAAAACCCGACGCTCGGCTGCTGCTGCTCGTCCCGCTCGGCCGGGGAGCCTGAGGTGCGGTGTGATTGTACTGAAGAGCTCTAACTGTGCTCCACATTAACAGGCAGTCCGGTCTGATGCCACACTTTGCTCCTGACGCTCGGCACCATGAAACACAGTCAAATAAATATTTAAATGATGATGAATGAGAGTGCGGGAACAGAAAACACTCCCCGGCTGCACTGTCCTCGCTGCACTTTGTTTTGTCTCTGGTCGTGGTGAGACTGCTCTTTTTGGCAAACGGAGCCCCCTGCATTAGGAATAGAGCTGAAGTGTTTCTTTTTAACCCATTAGACTCACCGTTTTGTATCTAATGCCTTAATAAAAACACAGGAAGGCCTTGTTTTCTGCTCGGCAACAGCCCTAACCACTCAGAATTCAACCAAGCCCGGTGCTGTGTAATGATATGTGACCAGGCGGTATAAAGAACGGGGACTTTCCTCATATTCTGTGAATTAGCCTATATCAGCTTTGACACTGTTGGTGTATTGCTTTTTTCCATATTGCAATATTAAAGCGCAAAGACCGCTTCCTCCTTTATTAAAGAACTCAATGACATTTTGCACTAAAAAAAAAAAAATCTGCAGTAAGTCTGACAGTCCACCTTTATTCTGGTTCTTACATCTGTTAATGGAAAATTACTGGAAGATTGCCATCCTTGCACTTACACAGTGTTATGATACTGATACAAAATCATACACTTTTTAAAGATGCACGATGCAAAATCTGGGGTTGATTGAGGTTAGGATTGTATGGAACCAGCTGAGAGGAAAAAAAGTGGAATAAACGCATAATTTCCTTTGCAAAAGGAGTTGGACAGGGGTTATGTTTTTGCCCCATTCCCTCTGTTTGTTTGTTTGTTCGTTTGTCTGTTTGTTAGCAGGATATCTCAAAAAATAATGAACAGATTCGCATGAAAGTTGGCGAATTAACATATGTTGACAACCGCATCATGTTGGCCGACGTGTGCACTTTTATTTTCTAGTTGATCACTGAGTCAGGCTGATGTCGAGAACCATGTCGACTCAACCTGCAGATTTCGTGCTTATTCTCTATATATTATTCGTGAATGCAGTTTTACATGGTGCAAATTTAACGTGCAAAACGTTTATTGTCTAAAATCACCAAAATAACATTTCAGGAGGGAGTTGGTAAGGTTGTTGATTACTCATGCATCTGCTGAGATTTCTGGCTTCCAAAACTCTCGTTCTGGACTTAACCTGTGTATTTATTTATTTATTTATTTTAAGCCTAAATGAGTGTTGGGAAACGACCTCATGTAGGTGTCTCTGTTGGCAGAACGGGATTTTGCTGTTTGAGCCGATCACAGGCCACTGAAATGTTAGAGCAAACTGGAGCTCATGTTAGCGGTGTGTTTAAAGGCATGAAAACATCGGACGGGTGACCAGTGAGTAATGTGAGCCTGGTGACGTCCGATGAGAAATATCTGCACAATATAATTTTTTAAACACTTTTTAAATGTGCGTTTAAGCCCTTGTTTGCCATTGTGCAGCTTTTAGAGAATAATTCTAATTTTATGTGACTTTTATGTGACTTTTGCCGGTGAAAACTCTACCATACAGTATTGAACATATAACTTTTTTAAAAAATAATATCAGATGGAGATTCATTCTATAGTAAATGTCTCATATCTGCAACCCTGGGATCTGTGTTGTTGTCTGGATCAGGAGTTTTCAAACGTCTTCATGTTGCAGACTCCCAGCTGGACTTCCATTAAGCTGCAGACCCCCAATTTGAGATGGGGGAGATTAAAATATATTTTAGTTTGTGTTCAACATTAAATTGTTTTGATGCCATTTGAACACTGACACTGAATAGACTCAAAGTGTTGAGATAAAAACATAATGTTAACATCCTTTCCTGTATCCTAACAGTTTATAATGAATCAATCTATAGTGAAATTAAACTAAATTAAACTATTCCTCATTTTGCTGACGACCCACTGGACCCCCGGCGGTCCCCGCTGGTCTGGATGATTCTTTCTGCGGCTCAACAGTTCACTGAACTATGGGAAGACGTTTCCAGAGAAACACGTCTTGCATGCATCTTCGCTTTGCTCAAGGCTCTGCTCAGGACAAAGATCCATGTGATTATCCGCTGAAAAACAGGAATTGTCCTTCAACAAACACATCTTACACATCGAGCTGCAACCTTGAAAGCGGACAGAAGACTAGATTATATATACGAGGAAACAGCCAAGGTTGACAAACAACATGTCCAAGGCCTATTCTCAGCTGCAAACAGTGTGTGTGTGTGTGTGTGTGTGTGTGTGTGTTTTTCCCCCGGCTCCTGACTTTTTCAGACCTGGTAGCAGCTGATAGATTTTATTGGTAAAGGAAGCACGCGTCCTTGACAAAGTGACTTTTCATGCACCTTGCAATAGACGATGGGACGATAGCACATCACAAATGCCACATATGGCTGCGGCTGCATTCATGCCTGCGATGACTCAGACTGGTTCCAATTTCGCAGAGTGTCTGGTTTCTTAAAGAAAGCCAGCCTCTCTCTCTCCCTCGTCCTCCGCCCAGTCTCGCTTCGCCTCCATTCTTTTCTTTTGCTCAGCCCTCTGAAGGATAAATTACAAATGATAAAAGTGTGTTTTGCATCCAATCTCCCCAACACAATGCCCATGCCTCTGGTAATGAGGCCATTATTATGCATATCACAGATATCAGGAGGAACGAGCTTAAAAGCTTACACATTTAATTGATTAAGGCAAGCAGGCAGCCATGGGACTTTGTAGCAGACAGGGCTGTTCTCCTGAAGGTCATGATATTTGAACGCCATATTCAAAGAATTCCAATTAAATATCACTATATGTTTGCTTCTATAAATAAACGAATGCCAGGCCGCGGTTCATTCTTGGAAAGCAAGAACAACGTCCTGTCACATCAGAGGAAATAAGGGGCACGTTAACCTGGGGAAGGCGCTTCATTCACAACTCTCTGAAAATTTTCCAAAACGCATCGTGACAAGCCGGTGTTTCATGACGGCACAAGCCATTTGAGGATGTTGAAAATGCGTTTTTACAAATGCACTGTGAAAAGGTTTTCGGGTCTTAACAAAAAAAAGCTGGAAAGCCCTTTGAGAGGCTTTCACTCTTCATTTGTTGCCTGGAACGACTCGCAGCGCTGTCAGCCTTTCCTACACAGTTTACATTCAATGACTTGAGGTTTAGAGCCTCTTGTGTATGTCACATCCCATAACGTTTTCCCGCTCTGAAACTCATATTGATTCTCCTCTCGTTAATTTGATTTTCTTGTTTACCAAGATGACCAAAGTTTGATTAAAACAAGCACCAACATCGGTAATTCTGCCGTATTTAAGCTCCCAATAGTCCTTTTTTTTTCATTTTATTTATTTATTTATTTTTTTTCTGAGATTCATTATTGTAAAATTGGACAAATTCCCAAACAGGATTATGTAAATTCATCCTTGGCAGGTTGGGAATATGCACAGAGAACCATCTTCAAGCCGATGATAAAGGAAACTAAAGATACGGCTACTGACTTTTCAAGCACCTGCTGACATTTCAGAGCAGCTTCACAGCATCTTCAGTGACTGCACACATCCTTAATATGAAAATAATAATAATAATAATAATAAGGCACATTTGCAGTGTAAAATAACTGCTGCCTTCACTGTTTTCAACAATCAGCTCTAATCAGCTCTCTGCTTTGACGCAATGTGTCTTTACTTTGCTTTTATCGTTAAATAACAGCGACTGCACTTCATATTTAATTTGGCTTTATTTTATGCATTTTATGCTTTTTTAAAATATTTCAGTTTGTACTTTTTAAATGTATGTGAGCGTGTGAAAGAGAGGCGGTAGCAACAGGTAAAGACAAGTACCGAAGCTTTTGCTCGAGCAACGGAAAAAGTGAAATCACAACGATACTGTAGATTGCAAAAGTATAAAGTGTATGAATCACAGATGTGCATGTTCGAGTTCAAGTTTAAATATATTTACAAGCCAATATCAGTGTTTGCAGAGAGGTTTACATGCCCACATTACAACAAACAGGGCGACACCACCTGACTGAAAGTTTGCCTTATCTCGAGTTCTCCTAGTACACATATTTTTTGTTTCTGTATTATTCCCGTAATGTATTTGGTATTTTCTTCCATCTCACCATGTGAATGTAAATGTCGGTACATTTATAATGCATGTGCGATTACCTTAGCGAATAAATGTAAAAGTACAGTTATTGATTCGGATTTGTCTCCTGCATAATGATAGCAAAAGCACGTGGGAGGCAATAATATAGACAAAAAAAAATACATTACCTGAGTATCATTTGTACCAAAATTGTATAAGCAACACTAAAACGCTCCATTAAAACCCAGACTAACAGCTCACAACTCCTTCAGTCTGATATTCTCTGTTAAAATTGTATTTTCTTAAAATTGTTTTTCTTAAAATACGGCGGTGGGAGGAGACACTCGTTTCCAATGCAGCTCAACTTGTATAAATACACCGAAGCAAGGCAGAATAAGGCCGGTCAGCCCACTAAGATCCAGAAAACGACACTCGATTTGAGAAAATTCTGGAAACAAGCGGGATTATCTCGTCCGACGGGCAGATTTTTCATCACTTGTTTGAAGAAAAACAGGATTGTTAACACCGAGGACGAGGCTAAATGACTTGTTAAGGTGGAGATTTTTGCAGCGCACCATCAACAAAGCATAAAATTTCAATGCAGTCTGTATTTATGTCAGAGGGGAATCTCCACCGTATCGAAGACAAAACTGACCGACTGCCTGGCCGATATCTGATATTTAATGAAAGGTCAGTATCGGCAAAGCGACATGCAAATCTGTTCGAGCCGAGCCGAGCCGCTGTGATCCGCCGGGCGCCTCCTCACGTACGCAGCATTTCCCCCACCTTTTTCCGCAGAGCCCTGGTAGCCTCGGCGCGCTCCGTGGTGCAATGTGACCTGGATGAGAGCTCGAGGATACTTATCTAATGTGGGGCAGCGCAGATTGCATTGTATCCATGGGGCCGGGGACCGCATAGCTGTGAAACATCAGGGACAGAGAGCGCTCGGAGCAACCCGCCGGTGGAGATGGCCTACTCTCTTCAGCCGGTGCGTCCGCGGTCTGTTCATCACTGCCTCCGTCCCGCCTGAATCTCTGGTGGGGAGCCAGTAGAAAGATTATATACTACTAATGTGTAACTGCAAACATTTATCAAGATCTGGCACGGCTGTAATAGATTTCTTGGCTCCCCACAGATTCAATTTCATTAGACCCATGCTCACACACGGTGGATGGACAACAGTTATGAGCGTAAAAAGCAGATGGTGTACTTCCTCTGTGTTTCCATTGATTTACTAGGGATTAGGCGGTCCCTTTAGCAATAATCAGTACTGCAGGCATCACGGCACACGCGCTCAGCAGAATCTGTAAATGTCATATCTGTAGATGTCGTGTCGGGATTGATTGATCTGGGAGCAAATCTGATTTTCTTCTTCTTCTTGTTTTTTTTTCCCCTTTCCTCCTCCAAAAGAATTCCTCTAACAAGAGCCGATGGCACGACAGCACTTCTCACGCGCTCGGCTGCAATGTCACACAAGTCAAGTGAGGCGGTAATTCAGCCACGTCCGGAGACATCTTGTAGAAGAAACTGACCGAGGATTCAGCCGGAGCCCCCGGGCTTGGCTGTTCCTTTGTCATAGGCTAATGTAAGCGTGGATGCACACTCGCCTCCTCGGGGTGGATGCTGGTCTCTACCCCTCGGATCACAAGTTCAATTAATTTCACAGTTGGCGGCACCCACAGTCATTTTGCCAGGCCTGTTGTCTGGAACTGGAGAGAAATGGGAAGAATATGATGCACCCTGAGCCGCAGTCAGCCCCTCCTCCTCCTCCTCCACCTCCTCCTCCGCACCCCATCCCACCTCAGCCCCCTCCACCCACGAAGGCTCGGCTCGCCCCGGGCGAGATCTGGTCCGATAGGGCCGCGGCTTTGCGGCATATTCCGGCATGCATCGCCACGATAAGGAGGAGATGAGATAGCTGCATGCATCATTACTGCTCCATAAAGACGTCTTTTTTTTTTTTTTCCTGATCTCACTTCACAGAATTTCTTTTTGAATTTGTTAGAAAATACAGCTCATAATTTAACACAATTAACTGGAGGGGGGGAAATCTGGCTAATTGGCAGTGTACAGATAATTTATAACAGTTTGTTATACTGCCAAATATGCAAATAAACAAAACTGTGAGCTTTTCAGACTTGGGGGTGTAAGACATCTGACTTGGATGAAAGTTCAACTCCGGTCACATCAAAGCAAGAGGAAAGTGCTTCAAATGGACTTTGACTCACCGACCCCGGCACAACTAAGGGCTGATGTTAACTTCTAATCTGGAAACTTGAAAAATTAGATTGAACCTTTTTTCTCTATGTGAGCATTTACATAGTTGATGACGTGATGCATTTTGTGTTTGCTGCTTTGGAACTGAAGCATGAAAAAACGACTTCTTGCAATCAACTATTCTCCAAAGCCTACAATGATGTAAACAAAAAGCATGCATTTGTATTTTTAAATAATCCTACATTTAGTTTCACATTGGCTTTAGCTGCAAGTGCATAAGCGGGGGTGTATGACTTCATCTCACCTCTGCTTTGCATAAGTTTGTGTGTTTGCTTTGACAATAAAAGTTTCCAGCTATGGCCTCAAAGCCTCTTTTCTTTGTAGCCGTATTCATGGAAATCGCCTATTGCTGATAGCGATTAGCAGCCCGTGTAGACAGACAGATGCTCATCAGGGAAAACACACACGGTGTTCACGTCATCACCCCCGTCACCGCCTCGGGGATATAAGCTGCTGTTGAAAACTCGAACACTTCAATCTGCACATTTCTGTCTTAAAGGGGATCCGATGAATTGCACGGGGGCTTTTCCAAACCGAAAAATCATTTTGCAAACAAAACGCTAACACTGCAGCGCACATTCGATACGTAGCTGGCTGTTCTGTGATCGACTTTTAGTCCAGTCATTTTATGAAAAGGTTACTACATATATATAGTAACCTTTTAATTCACTGTTTAAATGTCTCTTCTGGCATTTATTCCTTATATTCCTTATTAGCGCATATCAAATCAGATAATGTGTGATATGCATGTGTAAACAGAATAATTCAAAGAACTTGTAATTGACTTTTTTTCTTGTCTTTGTGTGTGTAATCAACTTGTGAATTTTTATAGTGATATCTGAAAGTAAAATTTTGAACCCCTTTCCCCTGTGTGTTAAAAACAGTGTTTTTTGGTAATATGTGGTCATATAGAGGTGATTTTCAAAACTTTCCACCTGTTTTCCCTCACTCAGGACAAACTGAGGATACAAAATCAGTTGAGTTTGCTTCTCTTGCAATTTGTCCTAGGTTGACCCCAATTTTGGCCTAAAATTACTGGACTATTTGCACAATAAATAAATTAGCTAGCTAGCGCCCGTGTCTGTATCTTTAGCCGACCTGTTCACTTTGTTCAAGGGTCATCGGCCAACTGGATAACCAATCAGCTGTTAGCAATTTGTTTTTAAAGCTGCATCAATTGTGTTCAGGCTATAGAAACATGAAACATCCAACTATTATAAATTATTTTGAAGGAATCAGGCGAACTCCCATAGACAGTTTGCTTTTTTTTTTTTTCCCCTCCACAATTCTTGAAAATGTTAACAACCCAGAGACAAATGACGACGAGACGTCTGAGGCCTATAAGAATAAAATGGGTAAATATTAGAATGAAGGACTGTGCGCTCTTCCAGACGCCCAACTGGTGTCTGCCCTTAATGAGCAGTGAAAAAGTGGCCACACAGCTCGTTGAAACGCCCCTGATTGATGGCTCACATTAGAGGCGATGGACTCCATTACAATCTCCAAACCTCGTAAATTCACTCGGCTCTTCCTCCCCGTCTCCTCTGGCTTTTCTCTCGCCCTCTCTGCGTGCCTCTCCCTCGGTTTGCCACTCTGTCAAGCCCGGGCTGAGAGTGCCGCTTGCTTTTCCAGGACAACACACAGGGGACGGCACTAATCACAGGCCTATCATTGCTACCCTCTCGCAGCTCACACACCTCTGTCTTGCTGCAAAGCTTTACACGGCGGTAAGCTTGCATTCCTTGATCTTATTTTCACAGCGTGGTGCAACGGATATTGAATTTTTCATACTCTTGGGCAGAGGCTCCTTCACATCTGTGCTTTTTTTTTTTTTCTTTCTTGAATCTGAAAGCAAAGTGCTGGTTTTATGAATGAGGCCTGCCTGTGTAGGATGCATCACTCCAGATTGCAGGTCTGGGGGGGGGAGAGTCATCATTATGCAACACTGCCTAAAGGGTCGCAGGAAACTGGAGGTGGAGGCTGCTGGGGGAGCTCGGCCTCTCCCATTCACAGAAAACACTCGCCTCAGAGGCGCTGACTAACGAAGAATTTAGAGGAGAGCGCACGGCGAGGACTCTGCGAGTGTCATCAAACCACAGATGAGTTGCAATTGTGATTTCTGATGCCATTTTGCACAGCCACAATTACCAGCCATTTGTATCCGGAGTGAGAGCTTGCCGCTCGCAATTTGACACTCCACCAGCAGCATTATGTGGAGTGGAGCGGGAGAGAGAGAGAGGGAGGTTTGATGTGGAACTAAAATCACATCTCTACCCTACTGGGCGCTGATTTGTTTGTGCTGCAGTTTTCTGTCTCTCTGATGAGCTCATTGTGCCTTTACCAAGCCCTGTTGTGTGTGTGTGTATGTGTGTGTCAATGTGCTTGTGTCTGTGTGTGCATGTGTGCTGAATTTGTGCTCTATTTGTATTCTAGATTAGGACACTGTCCTCGTGTGTACACACCACAGTCAACAATGTTTTTCCGACTGCCGACCACACTGCAGCTTCCACCGACTCTCTGCAGCATTTTCATCATGCAGGCACTGACACTCTAATGCAGGTTGGGCTTTTAATGTTTGAAATTGATCAGTAAAAGGAATAAACACCCCCCAAAATCTTTTAAATAAGCGCGCATTTATGTCTGTCAGTATTTGCATGCATGTCTGAGTGAATTTCTGGGTGCACGTGTGTGTGTGTGCCTGCATTCGTAAATTGAGCTGTATTTGTTTTCCAAATGAGGCCACTGTCCTTCGTCTCCACCCATTCGCCACGCCGCCACTTCTGACCGTTCTGCAACTTCTGCCGTCCTTGCCTGTCAGCTTTTCTTTCTGTCATTCGGCCATTTGAGCTTTTTGTGTCAGCTCTGAACACAAAACCTCGCGGCTCGCTGTAATGCAAGATAACCCCCCCCCGCCTAAGAAAATAATAAAATAATGAAAGAAGCTGCCAGGGAGTGGGCTGCGTGCTGCATCAGGCCTGTGATGCTTTGCACAGCGCGTGAGCCGTCCTCCTCTGAGTGTTTGCGTTCCCCCGCGGCCGGCGCTCCTGCTGTCCAGGCGCCGCGTCTTTCCGTGTCCACCGCTGCCCCGTCCTTGTCCTCCGCTCATAATAGATATTGACAGGTGAGGCGCAGATAACGCTAATCTGCATCCTAATGGGATTTCACATGTCAAAGAGTGCTTTATCATCGTTATTGCATTCAATTCACAACTTCGTTATGGTGCTAATAACATTTCATGGTGGCGCAGCCCGCGGCCTTCAGAGGGAAGGATCTGCAGCCGTGCTCTGCCTCGCTCAGCGGCTGCACTCGGAGCCGCGGCTCATCGTGTAAATCACTCTGCTCTCCTCTGGACTCACTAATGCTTACTGAGCTCCAGCATCCTTGGCACATGGGCCCTGTAGTCCCATTAAAATAAAATGTTTCTTTTGCATCATACCAGTAAGATGCACCCACTAATGAATTAAAGGGGATTGCAATTTCTATTTTGCCTTAATAAAAAAACATGCTTATCATTAAGTGTATGAAGCCATTTGAGATTAAACATTTCATATCACTGTTCATTAGCAGTGACAGACATTTAAATAGGTATTTAACATGCCATATCACATACTGACTCATTTAAAGACCATTATATATTTATATCAGTACAGGTACATTTGGCTATGTCTCTATTGCTCTCTATGGCAACATCAGTAAAAAAAAAAAAAGTATATATATTTAGAGGTGACTAGTAGGCTCTCACTTTGAACCTGCAGTGTGCAATTTTCCAATTCTGCACGATCTGTCTCCCTCTTGTAGCAGTAAATTAACTTCTGCATGAAAAAACGCACTGCAATTTACTTTCAGTCTCCCTGTGCCGAGAAAAACGAGGAGAATAAAACAAACAAACAAACAAAAAAAAAGAATAAAACAGCCATGTAATTGTCAGACGAGGTAATTAGCCATGCTATATATTTTAATTATCCAGTTTCAGGTGAAATTGTGAAGTGTTGTTGACGTCAAAAAAACCCGCCATCAGTGGTCAAGCTTGTAATGCCAAACGCAGGAAGAGGCCTGGTGATCACTGCGGGAACTCATTTGGCATTAGAACAAATGAAATGTTTATTTATATATATAAAACTATTGCAATATAACTTAAAGTGACCATCTATAACCAAGTGTGCTGTATATATATATATCTTCACAGTGTGGAAACAATTCTGCAGCTGCACAGGCAAATCATATCGCTGCAATAAAACACTGTCAGACAATATAATAAGGTGGCAGGTCTGATTGCTCTTGATATTTGAATTCATGGGAGTCATTTAAAGATATTCTGAAGTGGCTGACACAAACATGCCCTCAGGAGATATACGATAGCCTTGATACAAAGATGGGGGAAAAAAAATTTTTTTACCCTATTTCCACTTTGAGATAAAGTATCTTTTGGGAGAAGTAAGCGAGGTGAATTAATGCGAGATAGCTGAGGACGACGTTCCATCGAAACTCCGGATGGTATGCAAACTCATAAGAGACACACACACACACATACACACACACACACATGCACAAAGTTGTTGCACGCCGGTCAGCTTCTCAGTTGTGATTTTAATGTGCAAACACGCGCAACGGTGCTGCATAATGCATGAGGAGAGAGGGTGGATCGGAAGCGGTGTTAAGCGGTTATCTGCCCGTGTGTCAGACGTAGCGGGTGGAAGTCAGCGAAGAGGAAGAGAAACACAAATCTTAATATTCACTTTTGGCCATGTTCTGAGGGGAAGACTTGTGGGATCGCGCCGGAGTGTGAGATTCATGAAACCAACCTCATCATGCTCATTAGGCTGCTGTTTAATGGACGGGCTAGATGAGGAGCGGAATCAATTCATATTGTGCATTTGGCCGCCGCGAATCTGTGCGCCGTGAGGGCACTGCCTTCCCACTGCTCGGACTCATGCTTATCGAGAAAGAAGAGGAAATTGCCACTTCTGCAGAATGTTGCCCTGACTTAAAATAACCTGATAAAGACCGTTTACAGTCTTGGTGCTGCTCCCCAACCTTCAAAACGCCCCCCCGAGATTTTCCAGGATCTGACATGTCAAATATCCAAGCGAGTTTAACTTGTTTCATATTTGTTTTGAGGTTCAGGACCGTCGGGGAGGCTAGTTCAGAAATCGGTGAAGCTTCGGATGCAATTTACCCTAAACAAGTTTATCTTTCAGGTTGGGCAAGTGCAACTGGTTTCATGATTGCTGCCACTTTACTTCGCTAATTTCTGCTGTTTTTTTGTTTTTTTTATCTCTTATGTCTGATTTTTTTAAACCCTATAAAGCCATTTGTATCATATATGATACACATTTTCAATTCCGTTTTTCGTTTTCAGTTTAATCAATACTTTACCAAAATACTGTTGTATACCTTTGAACACTTCCCCTGTTCACCCTGGACCATACCATTGGCATTTCATGTACATATCATATATCATACACCAGAAAGGTCGTGTAATAACATATTTTTTTAATTTTTTTTTTTTAATATATATTTTGTTATAGGACTAAATAAAGGGTTCAGTTTCCAAAAATTGGAATTTTCTGCCAATTCTTTCATAGTTCAGGCTTTATAGGGTTAAGCAAATGTGTTGCCATCTTGGTCTCAAGAGTTTACCCTGATAAAGAAATATAACACTTGTATCCATCAGGAAACTGGATTCATGTGGTATAAGCAAGGACATTTCAGAGACTGTGTGTCCAGAAGTCTTGTGGAAAGCGTTTTAACTTTTAATGCGAGTACATGGTGTGGCCGGCGGGGGTCTAAGAGCAAAAAAATAGCCTATCCAGAATTATAAACTTGGCCAGTAAAATTATTGGGAAAGAGCAGAGGCGGCCGGGGCGTTCATACAAAATGCAGGTGAAACAAGAAGCTGGAAATATTGTGCCTGATCCGGTTCAGCCCCTCGTTAAAGAATTCATGACGCTGTCCTCGGGGGGGCGCTGTAGAGCTGCTGCAGCAACTGAGAACATTTACAAAAACTCTTTTGTACCAAATGCAATAACTCGGCTAAACTCATAAACACCATTCACACTGGAACTGTTATTGTTGTTTGTGCTCTGATTTACTGTGATGAATTTTTAACCAACTTGTGAAGCCAAAGTTAAATTTCCGCATCTGTTGGCAATAAATAGATTATCGATTATCGCAAATTAACCTAAAAAAAATAATAATAATAATAACAAAATCAATAAAATTAGGAGGAAAGATTAATTTCCCTATATCTGTGAAGGAAAGCACATCAGGAAAGCGGTAAGAGCTATGTCAGGTAATTTCATCATAGCAATGTCATGATGAAATTACATGGCAAAGTCATGATTCTTTCATCTTTAACAGAAGTGGGGATGTTTGAGGTTTTAACTAAAGGTAAAATATGAATTCATATCCGTGTCCCCGGTTGACTGGGAGGCAGTTTTGTCAAAATGGAAGTGGTGAGGAGAAATCTGCCAGCGGCCCTGGGGAAGTTCTGCTGAGAAACCCTTTTTTAATTAGCCATTCTTGTAAAACAGGTATTAGCTACATCAAATACTGTCATTTCCACGGATGTCAAACATCCTTATGTACATATAGCAATTATTGTTTGCAGTAAATACACATTTATTCTGCTTCGGTGGCACAAACTGTGGAAAGTGGCTCATTTTCCCTCGTTCTCCCCTACTCCCTTAATAATCTAAGGAAACAACTGCACAAATGCCACCTCTCCTGCGCCGCTCCCCCGCCGGAAGACAAATATCCTCCCCACGACTGTTACTGTGAAGTACAACGCTGATATTTCTTCCTCTACCCCTTTTTTCCAGCTCTTTCCTCAAAAATGAGAGGCGCTACGTGCAAACGGGAGGGTGAGGGGAGCTCGGCGGCTCAGTCAAAATGCCCAGCTTTTCGCGATTCGAGTACGTCTGCGCTCTCATCTCTGCCAATTAGGCTTGGGCCGGCCCGGGGCGAGGCGTGTCAAGCCTGCATGGTCACACGCAGCGGTCAGGATGGATGCTTCCCGGTGTTGCGAGGGCGAGCTGCGAGGGTTTCAGTCTCAATCTGATGCCCCTTCTCATCTCTCAGCCCTCGTCTCAAGACCTCAAGCTGCAAGATGCAACTTGTTTGACAGTAAAATAATAAAAAAAAAATAACATATATACATGCTCAGCCTCTCTGTAAGCATGTGTGATCATGCCAAAATCTAGCAGGGTGGCTGAAATTGGCTTTTCTCTGGTGATGCTTGAGATATTTTGAGGCACATACCATTCTCTGGGAGTGTGTACGTATTCAGACACATACTGAACATTGTTGCTGCTTTTTCTTTTTTCTTTTTTTCTTTGTTAAATTGCAGACTGTCTGTGTTTGCCGCCTGTATCTCCGGTGCCCGCGCTGGCTTTGTGGATGTTACCTCAGCCTCGGGCTAAATGCCATTTCAAGCAGACAGCTCCTCGAAATGAGTGACACGCACTGAGGCAGGAAGCTGACCAACAAACGCCTCACCAAAGTAACATTCACGTTTACCTGTGTTGCTTTTATTTGGTAGCTTTTATTTGGGTGCTCTTCTGTTTTTTGAGTATTAATTGTACTTTTACCTAGGTTCATTTTTGCTGAATTATTGTATTTAAGCTACATTTGGAATCACATCCACTATAAGTAACACATTTTATAGACTCTGTATAAGCATCAGAAACTGGACCATCGTATACTGACAAATCAGAAATGAGAAGAATTTGGTAATTTTCAGAATTTCAAATTAAAAGAGTCGGTTCAGCCTTTGTGCTCTATTCCTTTCCAGTGTTATGGGAAAGACGGCATCTCAAGTTCTTGTCTCTAAAAAGTAACTTTACTTAGAGTAACTTCTACTCTAAGTGCATTTTAATATTTTTTACGTAAGTCATTCTTACGTAAAGTACGCAAGTCCCTCTTCCCAGCGCTGCCCCTCAAGATGAAAAGCAGCATATTGTTTTGTTTTTTTTAAGCCCGGTAACTTCGTCTCATTCGCACAGCTACGACTGCGACAGACTCGAGCCTCTCTGCCTTCGCTATTTTCAGCCTGGTTGGGTCCACCCCGCCTCGGTTTCCAACTCTGCTGATTATCCAGCCGAGCGGCGAACATCTGCCTTTGAGGAACACCAAACAAACGAGCGCGTCGTGTCGTGCACACTCGAGAGCGACATTCAGCGCGAGGCCTTAATGTCTCTCTTTGTCTGTCTTTGCCTTTCCTTAAACACCATGCAGGCCCTCTGTCATTTGGCAGCTTTGTTTACCTTAACGCTGCACCGGGCAGGATCTGTATGCATTAATACAGCTGTCCTATCAGCCTACATCACAAACAGAGCTACGACAGAGAAAAATGCCCCCAAACTCCATAAATTCGCCCGGTTTGTGCACATTTTTGAACATCTTTTATGTGTGGGGTCAATTTGACCCCAGCAGTTTAAACTTCCACAAAATTATTATAACTAAAATTGTTACCAAAGTTTATGTGTCAGGTACTTTATGTTTCTTTGTTGACAAGCTAAACAGCCCTTTAAATAAAACATAACTCACCCACCACCCCCACTTATACATCCAGTATTCCTATTACACAACTATGGAAAAATATGCAAATCACCATAAAATCTCACTGATTGACCTAAAATTGGAAAGAAATATTGATTTTTGGTGTTTTAATGGCTTTATATTATTTCTAAGTACAGATTTTTGTTATTTATAACCGATGCATTTCAAAGTGTGTACAGGACATTGAAAACATATCATCGTGTCAATTTCATCTTTACCCGGTAGTCCCCATTGCATTAGGAACACTCATTAAACATGAAGAAGAAAAAAAAAAAAAATGATGTTAATCATTTATTTAGAGACGTTAAACATTGGCTGTCAAATTGACCCCAAACATAATAGGAGGGTTAAAAGAAGAAATTACGTGTCAGGTATGAACTCTGGTGGGAGAAATATATAGCGCTTCTATATATAAATAAATACTCATTCATGTTCTGTGTAATGTCAAACAAGTTCACGCCGTGGTGATCATTACCCACTGATGAAACTCTCTGCAGTTCTCATTATACTGTGGACTGTAAAAGCCTTAACAAAAATGTTGTGTGTGGCGTCAGTCCTGCCCCGCTGCACCGCTGAGCTTTAATGATGAGGTTCACGTCGACCACGCTAAACAATTTCTACTGCAACTGTATAATTGAAATTACGGCATGGCTAATTACTCCGTCTGACGATGCCATGACTCACTCCGTTTTTTTTTTTTTCTCCCCCCCTTCCTTTCTTTGCACATGAAAGCAACCCAGAATTGCACTTTTCAATCAACACTGAATTCACTCCTTCAATCATGAGGAAATACAATTTTTTTTTTCCTGAGCAGCAGAGAGCAGCGTCCCGGCCCAGACAAGAGCTGGACTCACCAAAACCGGATCTTCTGCGAGCCTCGTCGCTTTGCTATCCTTTGATATAAATCACCACAGAGCAGCTGGGTTGGTAAACAGGCGCGCGCTACGTGCAGTTTACCGACAACATATTTCAGCTACAGTCGCCTCTTGCTGTCATTTACAGCCGGCGATGAGCGGCTTCAAAGCTTGTGACATATAAAGGGCTCGATGATAGAGAAACCGTGCAAAGTGTGCAAGTGATACCTACTTGGGATACTTTAACTCTGCTTCATTCCATTTGTACTCACTCATGCACTCACACACACACACACACACACACACACACACATGCACATGCATAAACACACAGCCCAGAGGGATTAGAGCGCAGGGAGGTGGGAGAGCTGCAGCAGTGCGTCCCAATAAGACAAGGTCACCTTAAGTGGATTGGGATGAGGGGAAAGCAATTCCCTCGGGACGAAAACAGGGAGCAACTCATGAAAAAGTAATTAAGCAGGATGCACATCAGTGGATGCCACAGGCAGAGAAGGCAAGGAGAGAGATGAATAACCCCTCAGGACGAGGGCTATGTTTGTACACAAGATATCTGGGAGATGTTAGCTAAATGCACATAGGAGGAATCGCTTAACCTCAGCCGTTTGTCGGGTAGTTATATAAATCTAAATTAGAGAGACGAGACAAAAAGGGCAGCTGATGATTCAGCTTTCAGTAATTCATGATGTTGTGTACTCCGAGAGCGGGAGACACATTTGTCTATGAAGCACCAGAACCTCTCAAGTTCAAAAATCACACTTGAGATTGACACCATCATAGTTTGAATGCCAAACAATAATCAAGATCGCATTTGTGGAAGTCTTTCTGTGGAGTCACGTACAGTAAAAAACACTGTTTCTAGAAGATGCAAGAGCCTGAGGGGGAAAAAAAAAGAAGAGGAATCCCTCCTTTGCTCCATAATCAATGCAAATCTAGGTAAAACAGCATGTCAACGCAACACAATGTATCTCCACCAACGCCTGATCAATGCCTTGTCATTCGCTCGCCACAGTCGGTGAATTGCCACATCGGCACGGCCGATCCATCATGGAGGATGGAGACGGACGGACAGGGCCAATCCATACGCCACTCTTCCCCGCTCACTGGTATCATATAAATCACTCTCCCATGCCCTTGGCTCTGGCCTCGTGCCGTCACTCTGCCAGATGCACATTCTGCATGAGCCAGCGACGCCGACGGAGCGCCAACGTCTCCGTGCGTGCACGCGAGGCCTGGCCCGTCGCGTTACATCTCTTATGCATGAATATTAATGGCGACGTCGCTGGGAGCTCTGTTTAACGGCTTGTTACCCCCGACGCTCGTTCAGATCTACACTATTTGTACTGTTAATTCCTTTCACTGCATTTGCTCCTACGCAGGACAATGAAATGTTGCACGCAATTAGATTTGAGGTCGCAGCCGTTGCGCTCAACAGTGGCTTGTGTTGGAAAGAAAAAAAAAAAAAAAAATCAGAGTTGTAATAGCTGACGTGCTCCGAGATATATACCTTCAGCCGGATTGATGTTGTTCGTTTGTGACCGAGCAAACACGGGCGTCCAGTGCTGCCAGTCACACGTGGCTCCCACAAATGTGCGGTTGTAAAACCCACAAGTGAATGAAAAGCCTGACCTGTCCGGCGCAGATATGAGATATGACTTGTTTGTATAACGGCGCTGGAGCAAGGGCGGAATGCACTTGGCGGTGACACAGCGCACATCTGTCAGTCTGGTCCTGACAGGAGGTGGAGGGAGCGGAGGGCCCGCTGACAGCCAGCTGTTAAACTAAGACGTGTACGATTGAGGCTGACAGGACCTCCGCTTTGAAGTGACAGTTACCACCACCAGGCAGCTAAAGCATGTCACCTAATAGGTGCAGTGAAAGGGTGACAGGTACAGCCGGGAGGGAGACGCTGGCGCCGATGCCATTTGTAAGGTACCGCCGCGCTTTGTTGAAGTTCCCCCGTGAAGCTGTTTAAACACCAGTCTAGCTTTTTTTTTTTTTTTTTTACAAACGATTAAAGCAATAATCCAGGATCAACAATCATTTTTCTATTGCTGGTTTTCATAATGCTAAAATGGGTCTATTGCCGGGTTTATCGTCATAAATCCATGCTGCACGTCTGAGCTTTGTTCAGACCCACAGAATTGTGTTTTCATTCTAGTAGAGAGCCCAAAGTTTCCAAATACACAAAATATATCCTGCCGATTCACAGGGAGAAGACGTCATATTTTCTTTTTGATGTCATGCTGCAGTCATAAAGCAATGGCCTGTTGGGTTTGAATATTGCACTCAATATAAGTGTGATTTAGCTTTGACCAGACAAAGTCCATGTGTGACATTATCATACAATATAGATTTTTTTTTTTTTTTTATCTTAGAGTTCAAGAGGTTAAAAATATTATGCAAATACAATGAATTAGAGCAGCTACTCAAAGTACTCCATACTGCCAAGCTGCCAATTACCAGTTTGATTTGATCACGCTTATTTGCGACGGTATCGTCTCAAACCACCAGCGTCTACAAGGACGTTGTCAGGCTACACTAGATGCTGCGTGAGTCTACTTGTCATTTATGAGGCACATTCTCCTGTGATAATTTCCTTTGGGGATACACGTTCTGGCGCGACATAATCCTGTGGCACATTGGAAGTGACATGTTTTATGTGTTCAGCAACAACAATCCATTTGGAATAAACAGAGGAAGAACAAGTCGGCGGCGAGCACGAGCAGCTGCAGCCGCCG
The DNA here is from genome assembly GCF_902150065.1 of Myripristis murdjan. Classification (NCBI taxonomy): domain Eukaryota; kingdom Metazoa; phylum Chordata; class Actinopteri; order Holocentriformes; family Holocentridae; genus Myripristis; species Myripristis murdjan. The sequence goes on along the minus strand of NC_043987.1, from coordinate 28,738,831 downwards.
CGGCAAAGAACGAGAGAGGGGAAGAGCGCCACCTCCACACAAACAAACTCCATCAATCCACAAAAAAAAAAATATGTCACAGCAATGAGAACTTATTTGAAAAAAATAATAGTAATTATCACTTTAAATCAGTGTACTTGCTTCAACAGGTCTAAATCTTGCACTTACCTTGCAGACACGGAGCATGTGAAGTGTTCATTGGATTGCACACACAGTAACACTTTCACACCGTTAGCTGTCTAGACTCACTGTTAACATGCCAGCAGGCCCGCTCATGTCTGCCCCCCCCCCCCACCTCCCCCTCCCCCCCTCCACTCTAGTCATCTAAATGAGCCTTGACTGCTTCATACATGGAGAACAGACCAGCACACGTTCATTTTTTAAAACCTGCTTTCAAAGCCGCCATGCCACCAGCGATACTTTTTTGGAGCCTCGTGCTGAGAACAGAAAAATATTAAGACTCCTGCACTCTGCATCCAATGGCTGCGGTGCGATTATCAGCCCGGGCCACTCCGCGGTCTGTGTGTGTGAAGTGTGAGAGAGTTTTCTTATCAGGTGCGAGCAGAAAGCAGGTTGTGTGGCTTTTCTCCTGCAGGAAGCAGAGCGGTTTGGAATACGTACTGTAGGAGATAGGGACGTCCAGATCGCCCTGCCAGGACATCTGCCCTAAATCGTCTATTGAGTGCTGCGCTGTGAAAACACAAGAACAGCCACTTGTTTACCACTTGTTCTCTTGCCAACTCCGCCACTTATTTATTAAAACTCCTTAAGTAGGGCGATAGTAGGGAATCGGCAAGGAAATCTGCGACCATGCTTTTGTACATTCACACTGGAAGCTTACCAAGTAGGGAAATGTTACATTCACATCAGAAACTTTGCTTTATTCACATCTTTAATCGTATCTAAGTTAGTATAGATGTTTCTTTTTGCACTGGCCAAGATGTCACTTAAAACAATTGTGCATTATAATAAGGTTTTTAGTGAGATGATGCAAAAGCAAGCAAAAGAATGGAATAGCCAAGATCATATTAAAAAGTTTATACCCATCCTTTATAAACATACATAGCTTTACTGATGAGAAACTTGCCACGCTGCTGCAGCTTCCTGCTTTGCCTTCAGCACAGTCCAACTGGGCAGAATCCATTAGAAACGTCCTTTTTGAGAGGAAATAATTCACAGCATTGTCGAAAATGTCTTAGAAATGGCTGCAAGCGGTGCTTCCAGATTTGATGTAGCGTTTATGATCTTGCTCGGCCTTGTTCACACTGTTCTGCTGATCAGCTGATGGTGCGTTCACTTGAACTGGGATCTATGGTGTTCGCGGTGTCAATGCTTTTCTTTGGTATTCCCCGTGAAAATGTAGACGACAGAAACACTGAGTTGGCAACTATTTTTTGGCGTTCCTGCGAGTCTCCTCTTGTCAAAAAGGACATTTCTAACGGTGATGGACGAGAGCCCTGTTGGACCGGCTGCAGAGTCTCTCAGAAACACTAAAGCGAGCGCTGAGGTGGTGCTGATGTCCAGTGTAAATGATGGGCATCAACTTTTCAATACAAGGCAGAAAAATACACCGAACCTTTCCTTTAAGCTCACCACTAGGTGGGAGCGACGAGCTTCTTCTTTTATTTCTATTGGCCTGTACGCATGAAGGAATTGTTCACGTTTTCCATTCATTTCCATGTGTTTATATCCATGGCAGTTAACTGTGCTGGCCGGTCGGTGGATGACTGCCTCCATTGTTGTTGGCTGTTTGGTTGTCGGGCCTGTCATGCGCTGTAATAGCTGCACGGAGGGCGAGAAACGTCTTTGTTTCCTCTCTTATGAGGAAAAAAATAAGACTATGGGCTGCTCGTGGCTCGCAGCAGAAATCAGTGGCTGCTCGGTGAAAGCCCTCACCTTTGCAGAACGCATTTCATCTCATGTAGGAGTATCTTCAGATAAGCTACACAACACACTCTCCACGGGCTAAAAGCCACTCAGCTCTGACTGCGCCGGGGAACTTACCCGCCCCCTCAAAGCAGCGACAGCTCTCTGTACGGGTCAGGCTTCATTCACACGTCATTGTCGGGTCTGTTACTTCGCTTATACGCGTGTTATCGACGGGGCTGATGAAGCGGGAGTGTTCCTTACATGACATGAAATGCAGCAATAGGTAGCTTTTTCCGGGTTAAACTGCAACTTGGTGCAAAAACAGAGAGGGGATATGATTTGTTTTGCATGACGCACCAACGGGTGGTTTCCTCGTCGACTATTAATAGCAGCTCTGGTCTGGTCTGTGGCGATGTGCTTTCAAACTTTCAAAGGCAGAAAAGTGGAGCAGAACTGATAAAAGGTATTGGTGTATTAAGTTCAATTTGGAAATAGGTCTGAATGAACGAAGATGATTCTCTCTCTCTCTCTCTCTCTCTCTCTCTCCCTCTGCTGTCTTCTTAAACCAGTGCCATCTAACAGTCTGTGTTGACGAGTGCGTATGTCCCCTGTGATAATGACACTTGGACACTTTTTGTGTGTCTGCATGTGTGAAAAAGCGAGAGAGAGAGAGAGAGAGAGAGCAATGCCTCATTTTTTATTTCTTTGTGGTTTGTGTGTGTGTGTGAGAGAGAGAGGGCGAGGGGTGTATGGATGCAATATGGACACCATGCACTCCAATCTTCACCAGTGCATCCTCCACTGACACTAAATTCAGGGGAAGGCTCTGTCACCAGCTTGGGTTGGATAATTACTTTTTTTTTTTTTTTTTTTTTTTTTCTTAAATGTACAAGTCATCCTCTTGGGTTCGATACTCGAAGCTGTTGCACTGGTCAGCTTTGCAGAAACCAAAAACAGGTGGCCCGCTCGAAGCTAGCGCCCGAGCTCGTTTTCACTGGTTGCACGTCGGTGTATCGCACACACTGCTGCGCGCCGCGATTTTGGCAGAAGGAGGACGACAGCATGACACAGCGGCATCACGTGCGAAGCGATTTTTTTTTTTTTTATTCTTGAATTTGTAAGAGCTGCCACGAATCCCCGGACAAACAGACGACAGGGGGTGGACTGTACCTTTCAAGTGGCCGCGTCCCAGAGTCACAAACCCGGAGGAGATGTAGTTGTGCATGTCCTGGCTGCGGAAGTTCTCCTTCCCATAGTGCCCTGTTGATTAAAAAAAAACACATATTGAGACAAATAAATATTACACCTCAGTCTCCCACCAAAATATTGAGAGCAAGGGACATTGATTTTCTCTTTGCCAGACCTTGGTAGTCCATCACTGCTACCGATAAGTGTCTGTATTTCATTCCCCTGTTGTTTCGGCCGCCTCGTGGAGGAGCAGCTATAGACGACAAGAATGCTAAATGAGAATGAAATGACATAAGTGACTAAACCGACTCTCAGTTGGGATCATTAGCCCATCTCAGCCCGGGATCACAAGGCTGCGGTCGGTAGGATTTGGGACTTTAATGCGATTTATCAAATGCCCCTTCTCTCTCTCTGTGTCCACTGAGTGAAATATGAAATTTAATCAGACGGCAGAGCGGTAGGGTTTTTAACTCTAACACCGAGAAAAGGAGATACTTGGCCTTTTTGGTGCACTTGATTTTTTTTTTTTTTTTTTTAAACAGCTTTACTTTCAGAGATGTCGGAGCGCTATAATTTAAGGATTCCAGCTCGTGTTCCCACTTCAGGTGTACGTCCTTTTGGATTTCCCATGCCGTTTGAAGATCACTCTATAGCACAATTTGTTCCAGATCACTGTTGGTTCTGCTCGAGACCAATCCTGTAATTGAGAGTGCCCGGCCGAACACAATGGAGCAAGACAAGGTGCCTGCCAGCGCTCTGACAACGCCCATTTGTCCTGTCAATCACGCAGCAAAATCTTTAACACGAAATAACGGCACGGAGCGAAGAGGAGCCGAGGAGGAGGAGGAGGGAGGAGGAAGAAGAAGAAAGGGAAGCCGGTGGGTCGGGTTATCGAGTCGAGCCTCTCTTTTCCTCTCTCTCTTCTCTTTCTCTGGCTTTCTCTCTCAGTCCCACTGTATATTAACTGGCAAACAATTAAATGTCTCCATCTCCACGGAGCCACTTCAAAGTCAATAGCATCGCTCAGACCTTTGGGTCCTTGGAAGCCGAGATCGAACAGCATTTCAAATTATCATAATGAGAAGAAACACCTGGGACCATGAGCCTCGGTCTTCATCACATTGATGGTTGGCGCTCCGAAGCTCATGTTTCTGCTTTTTCCTTTCTTTCTTAATTTTTTTTTTTTTTTAATCAAGCCAACAGGATAACGGTAAACTGATTACTGAAACACTCTGGTCCCCACTGTCAATGTGGGCCCTCTCTTCTAGGAAATTAGTAAATACTTAAGAAAGCAAGGAATTAACTTGTTTCCCTGCGTCTAATTTCTCTGTATACGAGTTATCTGGAGCTGCTCGCCGCTGTAATATCAATGTAGATGATCCAGCCGAGCGCCTGAGTCCATGTGGTGTCTAACAGGCTGAAATACTGATGATTCATAACCTCAGCATGCTCCAAGGACAGCGCCCCGGGGCTGGATGCAGGTAGTTTGAGATGCTGACTGTGATATAACTGCTCCCATGCGGCAACACGAGCCTATAGCCCCTTATTATATCAGTAAATGTTTCTCAAAATAGCCTTATCTTCACCGGGTAATGAAAAATGATCAGGCTGTCCTCTTAGAGAACAGCCATACGATTTGATGTAAAAATTCAGAAACAAAAAAAATAAAAATAAAAATAAACAAAAAAAACAATTTCTGTGCAGGGAGACATTTTTCATCACATTCAGGAACGAGCAGCAAAGCGCTTCATTACACAGATAACGAGTCCCTTGGTGAAAGTGCAATTTACAATTTCATATTTTAACTGCCCTTGGGCCAAAAAAAGTAAACATCCAAAGCTTTCCAAAGCAGGACACAAATTTATTTTGACGCGTCTTGAATCAGGAGTGTGTCCAAATTTGAACACTACTGTATATTACCATTACCGCACCCCAGAATAATGGATTTGAGGCAAATAACAAATCTGTCTGACACTCACAAGCCATACTCTGATTTTTTTTTTTTTTTTTTTTTTTTAAAGCAATTACTCTGTCTCAGCACTATCACACCGCTAAAATAATCTATATGGCTTGATAGAAAAATGTCAGCTCTGATCTGCGGAGGGGAACTGCTTGATGAGAGATGGCACGTGGATACAGGGGAAGAGAAGCCAGGCTAAACACCCGTCTCCTTCATATCTTAATTAATTAATCGCAAGAGACAATCAAATTTATTTTTGGTTTTATGGGGTTTCACTGAATAATCGACTAGTTGTCAGGCGACTAGTCCTCTATTTGCAATTTTACCTCTGTACAGTAATCAAATTTTTTTAATACTCCGATAAATTCATTAACTCCATGCAACATGTGGACATAAATGTTTATTGGCCTGCGCTCACATTCAAAATCCATCCCAATCTTGTATTTCCAGGAGTTTTTAGTGTGTAACAGTGATGCACACAGTAGCTGGGTGCTGTGTAACGTTATAGCCGCGGCAGAGAAAAAACGGAGCCGCGGTTTAAAACCAAAATGAAAAGCGATCGAGTGACACGGACGACCAAAAAACGTGTTGAGTGACAGCTTTCCCCTCGGCGTGCACAAACTGCGGTTTGACTCTGCTGAATCTGACCGCTTCCACCTCAAAGGCAGCGTGGGGAGGGGGGGGGCTACGTTCAAAATGCACCTCAAAATGCTACATGGAGCTTCATCGCTGTCATTATACTCAGACAAAAGCACTTGGAGTGTAAATCGCCAGAGGAATTTCAAGGTAAGAAAGTCCCCTTCAGTATCCTCACCGTTTTTCACAGCCACTGTTGACAACAGGTCAAGTTTTCTGGTTACAATATCTTAATCTTATTAATAGCACAGTCAGTATAAAAACTAATCTACTAAATATTTAGGGGCAAAAGTCAGTCAACTCAAAAACTCATAAAAACTGGTTTAATACACAAACGACATGTTCTGCACGGTGCCGGGCTCCATGGCAACAAAACAAAGTCAAATCAACAATAACAAATCAGAGAAATTACCAGCAAACATATATCTATTCACTCTCGCCTATTTCTTTTGTGCTAAACAGAATTTCCTACATTTCCCACGTTTCCATGTTTTGTTTTATTGTAGATAACAATCACAAGTCAAATCGGCTGCATTAATTCTATGACCCATTTTTATGTGAATGGGCTCAATAATACGAAGCATTTGTTAACCTACAGAACAGTCACACACACACCTCACACACACTTCAGAAACAGACCAGAACTCTAAAAACAGCGGATTAGAGAAGCACCCGAACCCGAATCCATATTCAGCAAGGAACGAATAACGGCTTTCTCATGAATAAACTACTTTTACGAATATTTTTCTAAAACTTTGGCTTTAGATGATTCATGTTCATCCTTAAACTTAGTAACACAACACAAAAAGGCCACATCATAAACAACACACATACAAACTTCAGAACCAAACAGGGAACATGAGCCAAACAGCAGTGAACTGGGCTCGGTAAATGCCCGTCGCCCCAAAAGCATGATGGGAAACTCCACTGAGTGGCGTTCACTCAGATGTCAGTCAGCGACAGAGAGAGAAGTCCGACATGTTTTCTCACAGCGAGATTTCTTCTGATTTGCAGAGACGATAAGTTCGGTTTCATAAACACATACAGTGTTAATAAGCAGGAATTTCAGCCATTTTCTGTCTTTGTGGTTTAAAAAAAAAGAAAAAAAATCACTTCCAGTTTGAGCCACGCCCATTTTTTCCCCCTGAATCTGAATTATTTTGCCCCAAAACAAATACAAACACAAACAGTGGTGCCCCTACAGCAGATATTATAAAACATCAGTAGTTGTGAAAATGAATAGTCGTGAAAATGAATAGTCTTGTGTCTGTGGTGGCACAAATAACTGCAACACACACACACACACACACACACACACACACACACACACACACACACACACACCAAACAAGTCCAGAAATTTTGCTGTTCGCCTACATTTGGTTTGTTGTGACTTTATTTGGACCACACTGACATGGCGGCCATTTCCCCGTGACGTCTTTAATTCTCTTATCAAAAGGATGCTGTCGTGCTGCTGCCCGTCCAGGCTGCATGTCTGATAATCATTTTATCGTTCTACCACTTTCCGATTGGCCGGCAAATGAGAAAACAACGGGTAGTGAATATCCGGAGGCGCACGGGGTCGTATTTCAAGGTAAAACGACGTGCGATCATCCATTCCAGCCGAGTCCTGCTCCTCCTGCTGACTTTCCATTTCTGATCCATCACTGTCACGGTGTAATCCACAATTATCACCGGCGGATTTCACTCCATCATCATCATCATCATCATCATCTCTGGAGCTGGTGCCTCCACTGGTGCTGCAGTCTGCTGTTTCTAATATCTTCACAAATTTTACAAGTGAATCTTTTAGTTTTGGCAGCTTTCTGATCACGTCTTGCTCGTACTGCCACCCCGAAAGTTTTCCTCTCGACGTTTTAACACTAAATTGTACAAGAAGCTGCTGTTATGTTATGTTACAGTGCAGAGTGTGTGACTGTGTTTTTATTTTGGTTTTAATGAACTCGAGCCGGGGCGCCGCCGTGCTATTGGAGGAGAGACAGACGGCGACAGAACAGGCAAAGAAGAGCAGAAAAATGTAGCAGCAGCAGCAGCAGCAGCGAGCCAACTAATATAATTAAACGGCGCTGGTGCCAAATTTGTGCTCCCCGTCAAAGTTGTATTTAAAAAGTTGTATTCCCCGTCAAAGTTGCCTATATTTTACCAGCCGGCCCTGCCCAGCGTGCACGTACAACCGAGTTTTGGGAGCAAATTATTCAACTCAGAAAGCACAGGGTTATCCATAAGTGAGAAAATTAAAACCTGCAGCAGCTCTAAGGCTCAACGGCAAAATAAACAAACAAATAACTAATGATTAAATGAATTAATTCATAAATAATGAATAAAATTAACTAATTATTAAAATGATGCACAGCTAAGAATGGTTGTTTTGTGAGGGAAACTGGTGAAATTTACATAAATGATGATAGAACAAATAAAGTTGGTGGATAATGGGAAACTGTGCAACTTAAAGCCACATATTGGGAATTTCCCAGTTTGGGATCAATAAAGTAAATCTATCTATCTATCTATCTATCTATATGAATTTTCAGTTTCTCAGTTGAATTAATTCCAAAAACAAAGGTAGTTATTGATTGAGGCCAAAATATTCACTAAAAAGTCACTTGTCTTGATTTGCATGATCCAAAAGGTGCATTTATGATCAGAGGATCAATACGCTTGAAATCTGTATTCCTTATTTTTTGTATTTAAGTCACACCTCCTTACTTATTACTATAAACAAATTATTATTACAAACAGTGCCACATCTGCTCATTTTTAACTGAGGTTTCCCAGACCCATTTTCACAGCATCACACAAGCTTTACTGCACATATTAAAGAACAGAGAGCAAGATTATTGGAATTCATGTTTGGCGTCTCAAGGAAATTGAAGAGCCGATGCACAGCCTTTAAAGTATTATCCACACTAAGAGACACGTTTAATAAGCCTTCAGTTTATGCACAGCATCAGCTCTGAAAACACTGAGTGTAACAACGGGATTAAGTTTCTGCCACGTCCTCGTGACGCTTTCACTTTACCGATTCGGCGCATAACTTCTGTTGCATCTTGTCCCTCTCTTTGTATTATCTCTCTCATCAGTCTGGGCCGCAGCGCTGTCCACTTCACTTGAGATTTTGTCCAACTCATCCCTTTTGATTGCTTATTGTCAGTGCCAATTTTTTAATTCAAATTACCCGTTTTAAATTATGTATCGTATGGAAAGTCGTGACAAAAAAAGGGCCGGGAAGACAGAATAAATTACACACAACACGGAATGACTGACGCCCGAGACAGCGGCAGGCAGTGCATTTTATACTCCTCATCTCTCCGCATCACAGTCTTTCTCATATTTAACGTCAAATCTGTTTCGTCCTCCCTTCATCGTCTCATCAGTAATCCATTGCCTTCCCTCAGCCTGGAGTTTGACAAGCTAACTTATACAGGAAGACCGTCTAGAAGAAACTGAATATGTAGAATATACATATTCTCAGTTCAGTGATTACCGCTAGTTGCAAGGATAAATTCCCTTTACCAGCCAGCCTGAGGCCACATCATCACCTCAGATGTGCCTGAAGTAACTGCAACCACAAAAACCAGAACTGCAAGAATGACGATGAAGGGGTGATGGAGATTGTGACAAGGAACCCAAAATTAGCACCGTCTTCCAGCACTAATCCCAACATCGCCAAGGCCTCAGTGTCCGCAGATCAAGGAACGGTTAGCTTGCCAATCTGTGAAACGAACGCTGCCACGATGTAGATCTCAAAAAGCTTGGAGAGCGAGGCGTCGTTGAGTCGATGATGCGAATCGTATCGACTCGACTGGCCGAAACCGAGTCGACGTGGATTACGGACTGTTCTGGATTGGGACTTTAACCCCAAATGCCACAGAGAAATGGAAGTGGAAATCTGTGAGGAAGACCTGCAGCAGTGAAAGCCACTAATGGGATTTGCACCCTCTACCTAAAGGCTGGCCTCTTTTTTTCCTTATTCAAATTTGGTTTTTGTCCATCACGAACAAAACAAATCGATAAATCAATATTTGGCTTCATTATTTATGACTGAAGGAGTGCAGTGCAACTCAGTGTGTCAGCTGTAATAATAAGTTGATGAATATATGAATCATTACACACAGGCTACATGAATCACAGCCCTCTATAATAATTCCAGGGTTCGCGCCCATTGGCTATTTATTCATGATCAGCTGTAGGAAAGTGGCAGAAATATGACTGTTTAACGGTCATGATTCATGCTCATCATTTAGGAAATTTGTTTATTTATCTGGTTTAGCTCGCCTTAAACCGGCGGCTTCAGCAAACCCACTTAAAAACACAAAACAAGTTTTACTTTGACTTTCTTGTTTAATTTTCATTGTACAAGTTTGATAATGGACAAGCTGATACTTTGGTTTATCTTCATTCAATGTGAAAGGCGAGGCGCTAACAGCCTGTAGGCAACACTGACTATCAAAGAATGAGCTCACACACGTCGATATACGTTTGGATTCGTACAAATGGGACAATGAATTTAGGAAATACCCCATAAGATGGCATTGTTCAGTATACGACGTGAACACCTGCAGATTAGGGATGGGTAGATTAACCAATTCGTATAGAAACTCAGACACACACGGGCACGATGCGAGTGCATTGGCAGAGCAGCCATGAAGAGATACAAGTTTTTGCGTCTTTGCATTGATAAAATCCGATGCACTTAATTACTAGATGTTCTATGCCTTTATTTTGAAACATCACCCATTGAATAATTTGATATGTTGGACTATATATCTCCTATGTCGACTGATGCTGAGCAGCAAACAAACAGCAACATCACCACAAACTAAAGAGAGATGGACAACTTGACAAATATAATGCAATTTGAAAAATGTGCCATGCTGCTGTAAAGTACACTGGCAGCACAGCTAACCTTCTTACACACCTGAGACGGCGACATAGCAGCCCCAAAAATGATGAGCAAAGTAGTGCAACTTTTTTGAATGCTCCTCTAGCTAACAGCTCTGCTCATTCAAAGACAATAACAAACCATATAGCTTTCTTTATCGGTAAAGATATCCAGCCCTTACATGGCTGAACACTTAAACAAGGCCTGTTTGTCAAAGGGCATGATTTTATTTGGTTAATAAAAACCAAACTCATTGAATTGCATTGCGTGATTCCTTTGCATCGTCATATCGCATCGAATCGCAGTGTGTTGAATCAAATCGTTGGAGTATAAATCGAGTTGTGTTGTGTTTCTCCAATGAACTCATCAACATTTACTGAAGAGTTATTTAGTTTCTTGGCTGTCTAACAACTTTTGAATTTATACCTGAATCCTCATCGTCCCCGAGTCAAATGGAACAACCTTGGAAATTTACATGATTCATATAAAGTAGCTAGAAATTACTTTTAAACACGCCTAATAACCTATCGAGCGTTGTGTAAACACACATGCAGAGAAGTGATTTTGGTGATTAAACAGGTACAGACAGCGGCACGGCGGCATCCATACCGAGGTTGTAACACACGGCTGAATGATGGCCCTTTCAGACAGAGCACAATAGCTGCCCTGCTGCTCTGTTTCAATGAGAGGCGAGTGGGCAGTCTGGCAGGCAGAGTGTCAAGCACAGTCAAACCCGTGAAACTGTCATCTTCGTGTTCATCTGATGTACACACACACACACACACACACACACACACACACACACACACATGCCAGCCTGTCAAAGTTGGACCACCCTGAACTTTTGAGGCCGCAGTGAGGAGTTTCAGTTTGTTGTTGCGCACGGGGCGACAATATTCAGACATTACATCACTTGTTTTTGAGGAATCGCTCAGCTTTTTACGGTTTGCATTCTCTAAAGCGGTGTTTCTCAACCACTGGGTCGGGGCCCTTTGGTGGGCCGCGAAGCATCATCCAGTCGGCCACAAAAATGTTTCAAGTTGAAGCTAATTTTCCAGCAAGAACTGATTTTAGTAGAGAACAATATTGATAAAATGTATGCTTGAAATTCAATGTTTTAAACACAAACTAGGCATAATAGACAGATCATGATCTTTACAACATCATCAATTTGAAGTACTAAGATAATAGCCTAATTAGAATGGAATAGAGATTATATAAAATAAGCGGGTGTTGGGCCCCACCCTGTTGAAAATACAAATAGGTGGGCCTTGGAGCAGAAAAGGTTGAGAACAACTGCTCTAAAGGACAATCTCACATTGTGTTCATATTAATGCTTTTCATCTGAAATAGTTTAGATTGCATGGTTCTACACCACAGAGATCTCATTTGCTTCAGTGTAGCTTGAATTTTTGATGTAAGGGACATTCAAGTTGTTTTTTTCTTAAAAATGTGCTAGGTTAGACTGGTGTTTAACCTTGGAAACATATATTTAACACATATTTATTTAATGAATGTGGCCTGGCACTGTGTATGCTAACTACAATGATGTTTTTTTTGTAGGCCAACCAGGAAATCTGCCATGATCTGCCACGGTTCACTGGCCATGACCCCACTGGTCTCAGAGTGTGGTTTCAGTGTGTTTACCACAGGTTCATGATGCACAAGATTTATATTTATAGTAATATTGATAAAAGACTAACAATACAGAACCACAGCAGAGGTTGCATTTCAGTGTTACAGGCACACAGACACTCAACATTTCTTCATCTAGCAGCCTAACAAAAGACTGGCTACAGTTGAAAAAAAAAAAAAAAAAAAAACTTCAGCAACTTCAGCTGGGAAAAAATAAACTATATAATAGTGCTACAACAAAGAGGCTTTATTGCAGACTATTTACGATGTAGTTATTTTGCAGCACACCAACTGTACTTCATTTGTAAGGTAGTTAGCCATTTGTTAGCAACGTTACTAGGAAACATAAAAGCCTCAAACTTTACAAATGGGATTTTAATGGTGTATTTTATCTTAAGCTTGTCTTCATAACAGACCTTGCATCAGGCTTTTAAGCAAAGTCCCACTGAAATCATAATTACTTCTCAGCCAGGAGGGCCCATATGACTTCCAAATTTTAAGCCTCAAAATGAAACGACAGCAAGTCCTTCATGCGTCCTAGAAAAGAAATGTTATTGGCTTTTATCGAATGTTTTATGTATAATGAAGTCTTTTAGCAGCCCTCACGGATTTCGCAGACTTCTTTAGGGATCATTGCAGCTTGAATTACTTGATTTCAAGGCAGCTTTTCTGTTAAAAAAAAAAATAAAAATTGTGATGCGTTTTGCAATGTTTTGGGGGCATTTTTTTTTTTCAATAAATGGAATTAATGAATAAGTGAAAGATGCAAAGACACTTTCAAATGTTTCGGTTTGTTTGTTTCTTAATAATTTCATTAGAAAATAATACAACTTATTCCAGTGAGAACAAACTGAATAATAACAATTTTACCTTACATGCTTAATAACCTAAATTACCTCATTCTGAGTAGCCTGCTTTTTACAAGATATAGTTTTTGCTCTTGTTATTTTCTCTCTCCTGTGCCTCACTCAGTGACTCTCTCTCCATCTCTGATTTATATTCCACATCCAACTTGATATTTTCAATCCAATTTCACAGCATTTTTAAACATTTTATTTGAGACTTTTTTTTAATTCTAAGCCTGTTTTCTTTCTCTGGCACACAGTTTGTCATGCAAGGAAGTAGAAAAACAAGGAAATATGTCTGAAATATGGCTTGACGTTTTTGGTAAAATTTGGGGTAAGCAATGAAGATTCATGAAATTTGCAGGAGTGTTGCAGTGCTTGGACAAAAATGCAAGGTAGCAAAATATTCACAGGATTGGTTGAATTTGCGTTAATCTTTGCAGTTGCGGTATCATGAATTCCTGCAGGTATGTTTTTAGGTCTATCACCCACTCCGATGACGTACAGATGACTGTTGGACCCTCAGTCCAGGGTAGGTCTTTCTTTACTCCACGTGTGCTTGTACAAGAAATAAAAGCTCAGAAACTCGCAAAGAGAAACTATGTTAAAACTTAAAAACAACAATTACACAGGTGAGGAGAGTCTCTGCCCGCTGACACATCATCTTTTGAAATGCCTTCACAAAGAGGCGCAGGGGGATAAAATGCGCCCAGCTGAATTGTTATGGACCTAAAAGAGCTATTGATGTTCTTAAGTGTAAAGAACAGGTTATCTTGTGCTTAGTCTTGTGCTTCCAAAATCCCCTCTCACCAATAAGCTACTGATGTGGATGAATAGTGCACGCAGATCATTCACTCTCCCAGCTGACACCAGTGCCGGCAGCAGTGGTGTCATGACTGACAGCGCTTTAACAGAGGCCTGCCTAACAGGTCCAAAGAGCTCTTCAGAGAGAGCTTTCAGCCCCAGAGGTAGTTCCCACTGAAGGACATAACACTGGATGTTTCCTCCAACCCCCATGCATGAAATGTCTTAGGAGAGGCTGACCAAGAATGACCACTCCTCAAAAATTTAATGATAAGAGCAGATCACTAACATGTACACTAAGTGGGAATGTGCTAGCCCCATCTATGGCAGGCATTGGTGAAAACAAAGAGCAGACTCAACTGAACAAATAACTGCATTGACGTCTCTCGAATGATTCGCTTTTTAGCATGAAATGGTTGGTTGCACTCATACCCTGGAGAGTCTTTACCACGCCCATAGACAGTCCTGCATTCATCAATTAATCTTGATGTGTTACCCCAGACAAGGCATATTCCCTATCATTGCTTCTGGGACAATGTTCCTGCGACAGCACCACTAGCGGTTATATTATTTCCTTATACTATAGAGCTGGCATGTAATCCATTGGCCACCAGAATGACCATCTCCTCTCTCAGGAAGGATGTGACTGAGGAGAGGGAAAGTGTACAGCAACCTTTTTGGCCATGGCCAAAAATGATGGAGTATGTCCACAGTCCAGGAAAGAATGATCCTCAGGCAACATCAAGATCCATAGCGGACAGTGTTCTGCCTTATGGCAAACAGATCCACGTCTACCTTCCCACAGATCTGGTTTGCTATGTTGGGAGAGGATGCCTCACAACATGAGGTTTGTTCCCATGTTTGTCATGTCTATAATATGTAGATCCTGAATAAGATTCGCTACCACAGGTCCTCTACCACCTTCAAAAGAAGTACAGAAGAGCTATCGTGCCACTGCGAGCTGGGGCTATCGTCGAGCCAGATGATACTAATAGCCCATGGCCTCAATGTGCGACAACAAAAAGTATTCCACAGTTTCCACAGTCATGCCAATAGCCCCACAGTGTTGACCTATAACCTGCCCATCACACACCGCATCAGTGTGAATGCCAGGTAAGCCCTTAACTCCACCTCAGACCTCAGTTAGTCCTGTCTGGCTTATGGGTATTCGGTGGCCCATTAGTACCTGGAAACTGGCCCTGACAGACCCACAGAGGCATGATCAAAGACTGGAAGTGACAATGGAAACAACTGGCCTTGGCACAAGGCCAACATTTAGCGTGACAGTGGAAAGCCAGCTTTTGAAGTCTGCAGTGCTTGTTTATGAAGGCCTCTATGGTCCAGTTGTCCATTCTGACCCATTTCCATTTAACTATGGAGCATAATGTTGAAAAACTATCAGGATACCAATCTCCTGAGGCAGTTTTCCCCAGCTCCTCCACTTCGGGAGGCTTCCATGAACGCCAACACATAAGAAACTACTATGTGTTCAGTGGTGTCCCTTTCCCCAGTGTCAGGAGTCCCCCAGTTGTCTAGATCCATTCTAAATGACGGAGGGTTGAACAGGCCCTTCTCTCACTGCTGGTGGACCTACAGAAGTAAGTAATACTTCCTATACCTCCTGTGAGAGGGCAGTTATACTCTCTGGCAAGAGCACAATCAACTCTCTCGCTCTGTTGACTTCCAACTGACTCTGCCACTGAAGGACCCAATAAGGGCAGATCAGCACATTGAGCATCATGTCCAAAATGGTTGGAGAGAAACTGCTCAGTCAAAGGCATTGCTTGCCTTAGAAGATGTGGCCAGTTATGGCTGAATGGACAGTCCACAAACACATCTGCATCACACTTGAATTTTAAAGAACTGTGTCCCAGCCTCTGCTCTGTGCTGCATAGCCTTGATGAAGCTCCCCTTTCCCTTTCCTTGGACTTTTGGTTCCTCCGACTGGAAAGAATTTTTGTGTTTCCATTTCCACCTCTGCCTGCCATGTTCCTGAGGCAGAGAGGGAATGTGAGAAATAAAGAGTGTTTGGGGAAATTTGGAGCTCTTAGAGGCAACAGTCACATAGTTGAAGAGATTTGCACAAAGCAGGACCAGTGACACGTTGCGGTTTCCTGTTCAAAGTAAGACGGACAACTTTGTCGAGAACAAAGAGAGGATGTTGGTCATAGTACCTCCTCCAAGTTTTCCAGGCGTTCTACTCTGTTCATAAGAGAAAGCCTAGAAACGAGGTAATTGCTGTCCATACTCAAAGACATCCATCTAATGCCTGAGTGAACTGCTTTCATCAACCAAGGAAGTGGACTAGGGATTAGACCCGCAGAGGGTGACTGAGCAACAAACCTTGGCTGAGACTCAGCTAGGCCGACCACATAAGGGCCCCGATCTTAGATGATATGTGGGAGAGTGTGGAGGCGTCCTGGTCAGAGCCCTTGATCGCAAGGCTCCAGTCTTTGGCCTCAGGTCATCAATGTGGATTGGAGGTCTGATGCCTTCCAACTTGACAGTGTGCTGCCTGGCTGTCCATTTTTCTCTTAGCTTTACTAATTGCTCAGGGAAGTGGAAACCTATTTTTCTGCACTAAATACAAACAGAAGAATATTTCAACAAGATATTCCACCTGGCAACGCAGTCAGTGACGGTCGCCAACAACCTGGGACTGCTGGGTGCATCTCCGTCATGGCTGAGGAAAGACAAGCCTTCCCTTTTAATTGACGAGATTGATTTCAGGATTGAAATTGAGTTTGTTGCAATTTTTGACTTTTCGGTTTATAATGAAGCCATGTTGTCATTGTGTCAAGTGGTCAAATGGTGTAAATTTAAAGACAGAATTTAAAAACGAATCAGCATTCCTGATTACTTGTATGTTCGGCCACATTTTCTTCTGGTTTTATTTAACTACAAACAGAGACAGGTTTTATTCCTGACTGAACAGATGCAAACAGTGCCACTTCTACACTCTAGCAGTTACAATGGGCAGACTGTGACAGTCAGATGAGTTGTCATGTCTTAGTCAGTAATATCATTTCAAAATATCATCCAAAGTTGTTGACTTTCTTGTCAACTTCCAAAGGAGTTATAACTAAAAATTTAATCCAACTGCTGTGAATCAGTGATAAAAATGATT
This sequence comes from Myripristis murdjan, assembly GCF_902150065.1. Taxonomy (NCBI): domain Eukaryota; kingdom Metazoa; phylum Chordata; class Actinopteri; order Holocentriformes; family Holocentridae; genus Myripristis; species Myripristis murdjan. Next base: position 28,721,864 of record NC_043987.1, on the reverse strand, counting down.
CCCTTTCTCTGCCTACAAAATGTGGATGACTCAGGTTTACTGCAACCGTGTCAGAAACACTTTAGCATACAAAATGGAAGAACAGAGAACAAGGTTATTGAACTCTTGTTTTAAATCTTAAAGAAACTGAAGCGAGAATACAGACTCTTTAAAAGACTAGTCATACTTTAAAACATTCTTTTGACATAATATTTGCTCTGAATCCTGAATGTTGATTCAACAAGTTACCTAAATGCCATAAACTGGTCATGTTTTTAGTTCACATTCAGAACGAAAAGAAATGCCTTATGTTATCGCTGTCTTTTCTATTGTCTTCTCATAACACTGTCCCATTTAGTAGCAATTCTGTAAAAGAGAGTAGTAGATCGCTTTGGTTTATTTAGAATTGTTACCTTGGTGCCAATTTTTGTCCCTGAGGCCTAGAAAATAGATCGGAGAAGGGGCTATGGATTGGGCTCTGTCCGTCTGTTGCAATTTGGAGCAATTTCTCAAACTCTGCTCACTTGGTTAAGACAAAACTTGGAAGACGGATGGATTTGGACACTGGGGGTCCAGCATTTTGAACACAAACCTTGGCCAATTACAGCGCCTTCACCAAGCTGATAGGGCCCTAAACTTCATGCTCAAGCTCTTGGACACAGCTTTGTCAATGCTGATGAACCTTTAGGGAACCATGCATTTTTACATTGATACTAATTCATTATCACTTTTTGATCATTTACATTGTATATCAAGATGTGACAAAAGAGATTGAACAGAGTAATGTGCAGCACACTATAACTTGGCTCAAGCATGTGACAGTATCAGTGTATATTAGACTCTTCTCTATCATGTTGAAATAAATCCAAATCGATCTATGTCTTCCTTTCCCATGAACTTCCTGTTTTCTTACAGTGACTCAATAGATGGTGCTACTCAAGTGCAGCTATCCTGCTTCCTCTGCCTGAGGACGTATGTCTTTTGTAATAAGCCTTGACCTTCCTCAGATGAAGCAGAATATGTGAACTATACAACATGTCACAGCGGCCCATGTAGCCTGCAGTTTGCTGAATTCCTCCAGTTGCAGGATATCTAAAGGTTCTTCAGAGGCTGAAAGGAACAACAAAGTCTTGGAGAGCAACATCAGGTTTGACTGTGGGAGTCTGAGAGGAGCACAGCACGTGGACTTTGTCACGTTTGCTGTGCACACCAGGCTTGGAGCCAGGTTTTCTGAAATAAAACATGTGGCGAGGGACGATGATACATTTGAAACAACATCTGTGAGGATGAGAGAGCCTTAGTGGCAAAGCCTAAAGAATCACCTCAGCCTGCATGGATTAATCCTGTGATACACCCAAACTTAACAGTGAGACATTCAAGTTTGCTGGCTCTATACTCCGCTGTGACCATTACCTATAGCCTCCCCACACCCAAGCCTGAGAGCTCATCTCCAGACCAGACAGACCTGCAGCTCTTTCATTCCCCTCAGAAAAACGACAAAGCCTCAACCTTCTAACACAAGGATGCTTGTTCCCTGCCAATCGACACCAAAACTAAAAAAACACCATGATGGAGATATCAAAAGCCTACAGCCTGAAAAGGATCATTCCTGGCTGCAAAAGCTCAAAGCTTCAAAAGCTGCATGCTGCTTATTTCTGCTCAGCTGCCCTGAACTCAGAGAACATCGGGTCTTCAGCTCGCAGGGAGAAGTTCTCCAGCTGGCAGATGGTGACCAACACCAAAATGTACTTTTTCACTTCATAAAATGAAAAACAAAGTCTTAGTAACATTTGGTTTCATGATCTGGCATTTTGACTGCTGTTCTGTAGCAACTGTTTCAACTGTTTTACCATTAGCAAGAACAACACACACACACACACACTCTCTCGCAGAATGACACACAAACAAATGCATACACTTGCAGCCACAGACATGTGCATCCATGCATGTGCAAAACCCCATGCTATATTTATTTTTATTTGTCTTCATATTCAAAACAAAGACTTATCTGGTCTTGACTGATGATTATAATTATTGAAGTTGTTGCTGTTGTTAATATTGTGATTATATGCTAATGCCAAGTGTCGATAAATATTTAATACTGAAGCCCAGGCGCACTAAAAGCAACATGAAACGGCGCTTTGAGGAGCGGAACAACAGGCAGCTACACCTGTTTCCATTTCTTTTCCTCAGTACCTGTTAAGTAAGGGATGTGAAGTGTTTTCAACACTCTCCAAGACTTAGTATTACACTTGAGACACAACGTCAAGTGGAGGGGAAAAAAAAAAAAATGAGTGCAAAAATCAAAGCAGATAACTCATTTTTTGTTCTTCCCTACATTTGCTGGAAAATTCCTTTTAGTACCTCTCATTTCCATTTTGTTTATTAGGTCTCTATCTATCTATCTATCTATCTATCTATCTATCTATCTATCTATCTATCTATCTATCTATCGCTGAATTTTGTTTCCCAATCTGGTAATTATTAAATTTATTGTTGACAGTTGATGTGCTTTGTCATTTGCACATCGGGGAAAAAACAGAAACACAGGTTTTCACTGTTAATTTCAAACAACTGCTAACATGAATTTGTCCTGGGAAAACAATTGTGAATCTCATCTTCCCTGGTGTGCCTCCCATCCCTGCCTGGACATCATCCATCATCCATCATCCACCCTCCTCCTCCTCCTCCTCCTCCTCCTCCAACTCTCCTCCTCCTCCTCTTCCTGGATGCACGCTGCCCATTCTCTTCATTCAAAGCCATTCCTCCATGCAGCACAATGCCAGGGCAGTGTAAGCAAAACACACTAACAAGGCCGCGCCACAGGTCGGACAATGAAGGCAACTTTTCTCCGCGTGTGGAGAAGCATGTTCAAAATAGCACTTTCTGGTTTAGCAAATCCCAAGGAGGGAGGCGTTTGGACTAATCCCCTACTCCATTTTTTGCAGGTTACAACTGATACACCCTAAAATACATATTAATTAGGTTAAAAGCACACACACACACAAAGAAATATCCCAGTTTCCACCAATTTTTGAGAAATGCATAATCCCTATGCGACTGATTAGCAGACTGGAATTTTACATTATGATGACTGTAAAAGCTTTAGCACTGGACCAGACTTTTAGTGCAGTTATAGACTCTTCAAAGTGACTTCTCATTTATCCCCCACTTTGAATAACAAAAAAAAAAAAAAAAAACCTTTGATTCTTTTCATACCTCATCCGTTCTCAAAGTTGCATTGAGGCACAAAATTCATAGCACTTAAGTTGTTTGTATAATATCTGAAAGTAACATTAAAGATAAGCTAAGTCAGACAAAAACTCATGAAATCTTAAAATTGTTTTTTTTTTTTCTTGAAACAAGTGAAAACAATTCTACCAGTGGGATGAAATAATCACACTTGTTTTTGATGTGGGAATTTCTCCGGGAACAAGTCTAAATATGTTGAAGCAAGACCGATAAAGGCAGATCTCTAGGATCAAGAAAATGACACTTACAAGCTGATTAGCATTGGCAACGAGTGGGATTATCTCATTTCAGTGGCAGATGTCTTCACTTGTTTTGAGAAAAACAAGAAGAAAAGAAGAAAAGCAAGTGGAGCTAAATGGTCATTACTCATTTTTTTTTTTCAACTCCACCCTCCCCAAACATCACATGTCAATCAACCAGTGTGGACAGCGTGGCCACATCACTTCCTCGATCTCTCGATTCCTCTTTTTTTTTTTTTTTTTTTTTCAATTTATTCCAAGCAAAGCACTGCTGCTGCTGCTGCTGCTGCCAGAAACAAACCATCGCTTCCTGTGCACCAGAGGATTTTGCCCAGGAGGGATCCACCACACACCACCAGGTGTTCAGAATGGCAAATGTTAAAACTTTCATGAGCTGGGAGTCGTCTGAATCACTATTAGCTCATATCAGCTGCCAGTAGAGATTATGAAAAGTATTATTTATATATATATTTGTATGTACAAAATGGCACATGGTATTAGTTGAAATGCTGCAGAAGAAGCTTGTTGGTGACTGTGTATGGATGTGGTGTCATCCACTCTCCTTTGGTAAAACAAGAATTTAGGCAGAAATAACTCCTTGTTACATTTCAATTCCATAAACTGTCCACACCAGCAAAAAAAAAGAAGTTTTTTTTTTTTTTTTTCCCTCTCTTTCTTTCCCTGAAGTCAGTGCAGGAAAAGCGTCTCACACCCCATGGTGCAGTACAGCATATATCAGCTCTCCTCTGACACAATCCCTGGGTGATGGGCGGTGGCGGCGGTGGTGCGAGGGGTGGGTGGGGGCCAGCGTGGAGGCGGAGAGGGGGTGCAACTTTGACATGAGAGTGAAACATAACACTGTTGAATCTGGGACACCATACTAGGGCACTTAGCAAACGAGCTGATCCCCGGAGCAGGGATCTGGAGACCGGATAAAAGTAGGAGGAACAGCGTTGCGAGACAGAATTATCTCTGGACAAAAAGCATGTGTCTCCCGCAGAAGATGTTAATTTGCATCTCAATTTTTAGCCAATGCTGAGTAGGCTTATGGGACCCCAGCATGAGGGAGAGGAGGATTCAGCCGGGGCCTTGCGTTTAATTTGCTATATATTTCTTTATATATTTCCTCTTAAGAAAGCTTAGGGAAAAAAAAAAGCTTAAGGATCACAGCTGGTCCATCTATTTCAGTTCAGAGCGTCAATCAAACAACGTCATGACAGATTTAGAGAGCGAGAGGCTCTCCCTTTACAACATTTAAGCCTTGCACCATCATAATAACACTGCATATTTTGTATGGAGAAACCGTAGAAACTGCTGTACACAGACGTTAGGGGTGTATTTGGATTACACAGGAGGTTTTTTTTAAGCAATCATGACACACAGGGCTTCCAAAATGCAGGTTTCATCATCTGATCTATTGATCTGCACTGAAGCAGAGCCGGTTTACCTACCGTGGTTGGAGGGCTTGGTGTGAACAGGGGTGTAATGATTCTTGGAGGTTCTGACCGGTGTCTCATCTTTGGGCGAGCCATCAATCGCTGCAATGTTTTCGTGCTCATACTGAGATATTGGAATAGGTCCTTGTTGCCTCAAAATGTCTGCCAGGGCTCTGAAACGAAAAACACACAAATAAAAACTGTTAAGCGATTTAAAACAGGAGTGTTTCCTCTTTTGCAATCGCCAGAATTTATTGTGCTCACCGTGCCCCAGAAGGCCCACCTAATTTACTTAGCTAATTTACTGGTTCCAGTTTGAATAGAAGTTTGGAGCAAAGCACAGAGGAAACCTTAATTACATCCACAGGCACCGACGAGTTAGATTTTCAATACTGAGGAACACAAGGTACAGATGAATCATGTTATTTGTGCTGGAGTTCAGCACAGGGCTCGTTTATTAGAGTAAAATCAATGTCTTTCCTTTGAAGGCATTAAATAAAAAAGAAAAAGCTCAAACTGGTTTTTCGCTTTTGTTATAAGCCACCACCGACGTTTAGGAGGGACAGCTTCAGTTGCTGAGATGAAAAACGTAGGTCTTCAGTCTTAAAGGAGCTAAAAGAGCAATTTAACTGTGTCAATGTCAACCTAAAGCAACCACACTTTTCCATAACTCTGTGACTTTGGGAGATATACAGTATATTAATAGCATTTCCCTTCCAGGATGAGCACACTTTAACCATATCTTCTTCACAGATAGAGGCGACCTGATTTTAAATCGTCCCAGTTGGCCGCCATGTCTTATGTCGCAGCAGCTCAGCAGCACGCCTATTTCCACACAATGTGGGAGAAATATGGATGTTTCAAAATGCGAGTTATTAAGAAAAATGCTGCAAAGTTTTATCAATGGAAGGATGAAACACACATGAAGAGAATTTGATAGTTGTCATATCAAATCAGAAAACTGTTGGTGTTTCAGTTTCAATGCTGTGACCTTTTAAGTAAGTAAAATGCTGTAAAATGCAAACTTTTGGCATTTTCCACCACTCCTACACTGAACCCTCTGTGATATTGGTGCCATTTTTGCCAATACCCAGTTGTCTCGCCATTAGCCTCATCTTTCTCAGCTCTGCAATCTGAGAGCGAGGCATTATTCTCGCCACCGACCCATAAATTGCATCTTGGTTTGCTCTGGAGAAGGTGATCAATAAGGCCCGCTCAAATCACTGGCCTTAGCTCTCACTCACTCCCATTTCTTGTGGTTTGGTGAAGGTCACAGATCAAACAGCAAAGCTCTGCCAACATCTCAGCATTCTGCTCACAATCCTCCCCCAGCCGCCGAGGTACAAGTCTAAATCACTTGAGTGAACGACCGGAAATGAACAGAGGAGCTTCACTTTTTTTTTTCATTTTTTCATTTTTTTTTTTCACCAAGTAAATAGCTAATCCCATGTTCCACTACTTCTTTTTGGTCACGGCTGTCAGCATGAATGTCTCCAGCAAGCCACTGAGGTCTATTCCAGCAGACATCATTATGACAGCACTATGTCAAACGATTTGGAGGGGGGTAAAAAAAAAAAAAAAAAAGAAAGAAAGAAAGAAAAAACAAATCATAAAAAAAGCAATTGAGCGCCCACCAAGGCATGGCTTCGCATTCACTCGTCCTTGCTTGCTCTGTGCCTCTTCCCTCTCTAAACTCTTGTGGCCACTGCTCATATTGAAGTGGTGGCATTAAGCAGCTCCACTTGAAAGCATGCCCCATGGCTGGGATAGGAGCGCATTAAGAAGACATAAACTTCAGCGTCTCTTCATTTCTCAGTGCAGAGATCGAAAAACTGCTGGATCAGGATTTTTTTTTTTTTTTTTCCTTTTGTGGTTTGTTGTTTCAGATAAAAAAGAGTCTGTTGCAAAGTTCCACAAGTCCATATGGATATAATAAAACCTGACTGTGCTACCTTTTGAGAAGACATTTGTGATACTACTCTGTTACATTTTTATTGACCTTTGAGCAAAATAATCAATCTGGAAAAAAAATAAAAAAAATAACAGCAACAAAAACAAATTGATTCGCTGAAAGGACGTCTGCTGTGATTTTAGCACAAGGGCTTGGGTATTCCTAACAAAAAGTTGTCACTTTGTTTCTCAGGGCAACAAAAGCTGACTAATCTCCCTTGACATTTTAAAAGCAGCAGGTGCCCAAGCTGCATGACCCAGGTGTAACAATGCTTGGTTATCCTCATACTCAAGTTCCTGGCTTTGGCTGAGGAGCAAGAAATCCTCCTCTTCACTGGCCACCATGGAAATCAACTGACTATTGGATAACAGCAATGACTAAGTGACTATGATTTCTCTCCCAGAGGGTGATAAAAAAAAAGAAATACAAAAGATGTTAATCAGATTTAACCCCTGCGAAACAACGTCTCACAAACTCAAAAGGTCATGTTAAAAAATGCCACGTTATGGTTTTCTTGGAAGCCTGGCTAAGACAGCAACTTTATGCTTCATTAGCTCAAGAGATGTGCAGCAAATGCTGTCTGGAAGCCCTTGGTTACAAAGAGTCAACCTTTGCCCCTCTGACCCAGCTGGCAGCCCAGACCGCCCTGGGTGTCGTCTGCATAACAGGCCCATGTATGCACCATACAACACCATCTATAATCACTTATGTAGATGAATGGTTACTTATGCTTACAGACTCAGTGCAGACTCAGTTCTCTAGATTCTTGTAGAAAACAGTCATACCTTGTATTTAAAAAAAAAAACACAGGTAATTGCTGAAATTAACAAAGAAAAAGCAAAATCAAGTATAATAATCCGGTTTTAGGCCATCATTTGCTTCCCTAACATGTTCACTGCCCCTCGACATAAATTCTGCATTTGTCTAGACTTGCACCATTCCTCCATGAAAAAAAAAATAATAATAAAATATATATTCCATCATTTGCTGTGGTGGAAAACTGCCCCAGGTCTGCTCAGCAAGCAGCATCAGACTCTGTGTTCAAATGGCCTGAGCTGGTGGCTGAGCTGGTGATGGGGAATGTTTTTACATCGCTCCATCACGCCGTAATGTCCATCAGCCGTTTCCTGTCCACCGGCGAAATTGTGTGAGAGACAGGGTGACCATCAGGGTGAAAGATTTTGAAAGGAGTTTTGTTCAAACCCACAGAACAAAAATCTTAAATTGGAGTGGAGACCCCGGTGGTTCCTGCTGAATTACAGAGAAATGTGGAGGAAATGATGCACATGAAGACATCTAGGTATTTTCTATTTGCTGTAATGCTGCAGCCATAAAACAGTGGTGTCTTGGGTTTGGATATTTTGCTCATTATGAGTGTGATGTGGCTTCAAAGAAACGTTGCAACCAGCAGATACAAAATATCTTTGTGACACTGCAACATGGAAAACAATGTTTTTCTAACTTGGAATTAACTTCAGTAGAAATTCAAGGCAAAATCAGAGTTCAGGAGGTTAATTGGCATTCACTTTGTCTTCCAGGGTTGAATGGACTTACATCAATGCCTAGAACCCCCCCTCATCCACCACCCACCCCGAACACACACACACACACTCACTCACATATACACACACATACTGATAAAGAATGGAATATAAACCAAGACAGGTACTTTTTTATGTTTTTTAAGAGCATAGTGGATTTTACAGCTGTTCCATCATGACAGGCTGCTCTTACTGAATGGAAAGATGATTGTAATTCAGTGTAATTTATTTTTTTCCATCTTTGCCCTTATTAAACAGTTGAGAGAGACAGGAAAGAGCCGGGGATAACATGCAATAAAGGTCCCAGGACATTGGAAATTACATGGTATGTGCCTATAGCAAATCTAGCCACCAGGACGCCAGCTGAATATCATTCCTTGATACGTTCCATGGCTAACGAGAACCGTCTTTAACAAGTTCAAGGAAGAGTGAAATATGCTGAACTCTCTTTCAACCCACATTAATGGGTTGTTAGTGGTGGTTAAAATGATTTTGGACCTCACCGCACGTCAAACTGGTGATGAGTGCAGTGGCAAATCAAAGTCTGTAAGGTCTCGGTGACCCCCCCACCCCGTTCCCTACACCCCCCCACCACCCCCACCACCACCCTCCCTCCACCCACACCACCCCCAGTTTCTAATAGCATGAAGGTGACCCAGTGCAAACTACAGGCTACTTCAACTTTCCCCTGCAGGAATGATAATGTGGCAATGTAATGACCGCTCTTGTGGCACAGCACCAGGGATAACCTGTTCCTCCACCTTTCAAGCCTGACATAAATTATAATGATGAGGGCTTATAGCACATATACAGCATTAGAATAAGAAGTGACAAACTGCTGTAAGTTATAGTGGGATTGGAGGAAAGCACAGATGAATGCTTTTGTGCAAACAGAACAGACTTTTTTCATATTCTATGTGTTTGCCTGATGTTGGGGGTAGGTAATCCATCATTTTATTTACCTCTACATCACTAGACAGGGAGAAACAGAGGGAAACAGAGAGGGAGCGAGTGTCTTACCTGTGCACATTCATTTCCTGAGGCGGCTTGGTTGCTTTATCATAGGCAACTTTCGCAGAAATCCCTATGGCGATGACCAGAGCTATCACCCCGCAGGTGATGTAGACCGTGGTGTTGGTCTGGTCCAGCGCCGGATCGTATGTATCACCTGTTGGTGCCGGCGACGGGGACTGTGTTTTGATCCAGTCCGGCGTGTTGTAGTTGGTGCAGCCTTTCTGCTCCAGCCGCTTCCCTCGGTCCGCGCAGCAGAAGCGCAGGAAGCAGCTGCCGCAGCAGAACCGGTGGTCGGTGTTGTTGCAGGCGAACTCTTTGTCGTAGGACCCGCTCACGTCGTAGTAGCCCAGGCAGATGTCGTGGTGGACGACGCTGAGCGAAGGCGCCTGGACCTGGGTGATCCGCCCCGGGATCGCTACCGGCACCGCCGTGGTGCTGTTGACCTCCCTCACCTTTCCGTTCCTCCTCGGTTGGCTTTTATTCTTCTTGTTGGTGGCGGCGCACAGGACATTCAGCGGGTCTAAGTAAATCAAAAGAAGCAGAAGGTGTTTTATCCCCATCGTTTGAGGTCGCACTGCTCTTTATTGCTTTTTTTTTTTTTTTTTTTTTTGGCCTCCACTCTCTTCAGTTTCTGTAATATTACGCGTCCACTTCTTACCGAGTGGAGCTTCTTGCGGGTTTTTTCATCGCAGGTACTCCTTTCTTTGTCATTCTTTCACTGAGGGACTTTGACGGGCGGCTTTGGCATCGATCAGACATAGTGCATCTTCCGACTTTGTGGTCATCCAGTTATCTATTTTCTTAGTTTGCTTTGGCCAAAGTGTCCTCTTTGACTGCAGCTGCGGAGATGCGATAAAGACCCGATGTCCTCCAGGGAAATGTGCCTTTACTGTACCATGGGCTCTTGTTAAGTTCTTATTGAGGCGACCGCGTATTTAATAGTTATCCTGTGGAGAAACGAGGCATGTGGGGAAAAAAATTAGTCCGTGAACCTACTGGGTGAATACAAATGAGAACTTTAATCAATAAACAGGCATTATAAGAAAACGACAAACCCACTGGGGATCGATAGATAATAAATTGCCATTGAGCACTTTCAGCACCATGGACAGCTCCCCGACGTCAGGTTCCTATTTGGCTGTGAGGCTGCAATAACCCTAAAGTTAATAAGATGGGGCCAATGCTTGCCTCTTTCATTGTGTTTTCCTTTAAAAAATAAAATTCCAGTCCTTTAAAAATGAAAATCCTCACAATCCCTTTAACATAGCAGAGAGGAAGCCATAAATTTTGCGCTGCGGGGCGTAATATACTCAAATTCCCCTTGATCTAACGCACCAACTTTCTCCCTTCCGATGGCTAGAGTGAAAATGGAGTATCATCTTCAACTTTTTCCCAGTGACAGTCAAACACAGAAAGGGTGAGAAAATAAATAAATAACAGATGATGAGGACTTACCGAGTGTACAGTGTCCGGTAATGGGGTTGTCTCAGCCACTGCCACTGTATCAAAGAGCCTCGGCAAGACAAGAGGCAAGACCTCTCCCTCCTCTCCGGCCCGCCTCTCTCTCTCTCTCTCTCTCTCTCTCTCTCTCTCTCTCTCTCTCTCGTCATCCCCTCCACCCCCCCAGCACCCACGTCACCAATTCAGGTACCACAGTTAATTATCAATAGGCATCTTCTCCTCCTTGGTCATGCCTTGAGGCTCCACTCAATAATAATTCGTAGGGGGAGAAAACACACACACACACACACACACACACACACACACGCACACTGCATTAGAAGTTCTCTGTCAGAGGGAAGGCAGTGCTGGTGTAAATTCACGCATCGCTGCGCGCACAAGCTGCATCCACTCACAAGTCACCAATCACGTCTGGTGTTGCAGTGTGTGTGCGTGTGTGCGTGCGTGCGTGCGTGCGACTGCGTGTGTGTGTGTGTGCTCAAGCAAATTATGTGGAAACATGCTTATCCGGCTTTACTTTAGAATCATAAATCAAGGGTTCTAGCAAGCGAGGGGAAAGGTGGAAAGGATTAAGGAGGTTGCTTCAAAATGTCAACAGGGAGATTATGATCTAACCTCTAAATAAAAATGCAAAATGTTAATTACAGCTGCAGTGGTAGTGTAAGGTAGTAGTTTCAGCGTCTGGGTCTCTTTGACAGGAATATGATGTTTTGATTTTCATCTCCAGCCTGCATGCCTGCAATTTTAGATGAATTGACTGAAATATCCCATGATGCAATGGCAACATTGCCAGTAAAAGGTCACAAAGAGGTACCTTAGGAGAAATAAATGCCTGAGAATGCGAGTCACTTACACTGTGCTCATTGATAAAGCACTGCCTTGTTATTCAGATAGTTTAACAGTATTCAGCACCGCATTAGATGTGAATTACCACATTTCAGTGGGATAATCCATACACAGTAAGGTAAGGTAAGGTAAGGTAAATTATTAATGATAGGAAGCTGCATTTAATTGCCTTTCAGATACTTTCCAGTCACTGTCTAAACTTCGCTGTGCTCTGTCTCTCAGGCACTGTTCTCTGTGTCAAACCCCATCCATCTAATATACTACATGCAGGCTACAACAGCTGCAAAGAGTTACTTGTTTTAGCCAGCCTGAGTGCTGTTTGATCAAGGTGAATGCTGTTTAAACCAAGGTCTACTGTTATCACTTTTATAGCACGGGGGTTTAATGCAGCTTCTGGTAGGACAAGGTGATCAGGTTTATCGGGATTTTTGAAATGTTGGGGACATTTAAACATTTATCTCCATTGATTTTACCACACTGATTCAGCTCTGCTAAATGGCCACATGTTAGTCTTTTGCAGTGTATTATTCTTAGCGAGCGAGACTGGTACACAGTAAAAAATGGGGTGTCAATATATCAGTGTAAACCTATTTTAACCTAGATAGAGTATTTACAACTATATGGAGAGTAAACCAACTCCAAGAGTATAGTTAAAAGTCAGTGTAAAATCCTGCAGACCTGCAGTGAAAAATTCAACTCTACAGAGTGCTTCCAACCGCCAGTAGACCTACGAAGAAGCAGCAGAACTCTACAGAGTGTTGATTAGGCGCCTGTCTGCACGAGGGGCTGGACGCTCCGCTAGCATAAGGAGAGAGTAGTGCCACTGTCGGGTAAGTAACGTTATCATTCCTATGTTGGCAACATCGTTTAATAATTGTTTTTCAACTAAACAGGCGTTTATAGTTTCATAGATGTCGACTTAGGATATGTTGGCAATATGTGCGTTCTGTTTGATATTGTCGAGTAGCTATAGGCTATGCTAACAGTTCAGAAGTTCGACATGTTCTCATTGAGTTAAGATACACCTATCTGTAAAATGTTAACAGCATATTTTTTCTGAATGCTGCTGGGATATGGATACATACTGCTTGTCTTATGGCAACGTTTTAGCTACTAAATTATTGTTTATTAGTATGCTAATCGCTAGCCAAGCTAATCGCTAATTCGCTTGAAGAAAATGGATTATATCACGGCATAGCAGCAATTAATTAGCTTGTGCCAGAGACGGTTGATAAGATAAGATAAGATAAGAGGATGAATAAAGTTATTCTGCTGCTTGTTCTGCTGCTGCTGCTGCTGCTACAATAATTAGCTAGCACTAGCAGCTACCTGTTACTGTATTGTCTTCATACTGCAGCAGCAAAGTAATATTAACTTTGAAGTAAAAAAATAACATAACTTCTGAAGCACATTAAAAGGTAACTCTTGGTCTAACTATTTTTTTTTCTTGGTTGTTATTTTTTCCCTTTGTTTATTTTAACAGAATATGCTGCTGCGTGTTTTGTTTGGCGGGGAGCAGAAGTATGTTAGGCTGTCTGACCTAACATTTGATGCCTTCAAGACAGAGGGTTAGTACATCAGGATAAAACAATATCACAACTTTTTACTTGGTTAATACACCTAATTCATCGTACGAATAAATCATAAAACCATTCCATCTGAACTACTTAAGTTGATAATTGTTTCTGCTGTGCCTTAAAATGGATGGGAATGACCTATTGACTTGAGCTTCAACTCAACAGCATTTTGTGAAGACATGAGGCTTACTTAGTTGGTGCTTTGATTCTCATCAAAGGAAATGGTCTTTCAAAATTTGTAACAATTTCTGTAATGTCTTCTTTTCCTTTTACTTAAGTGTGCCTAAAATTTAAGATACCAGAAGGCAGGCAGCTAGATATGAAGGTGTATGACCAATCTCACACAGAGGTTGACGAAGACGTTTTTGAAGAAATAGTGAAGGAGTCACCTGGAACCTTCCGAGTCATGTTGAGCAATGAAGAACTTGGTAATCACTGACAGTTCACAAATGTGTTCATATTAAACTTAAAGGTGTGGATTGGAGGATTAGCAGTTCCATTTAATATGCTTCTGTTTTGTTCATATGCCTTAATGCACAGATGCTTCTCTATCATCATCATCATCATCATGCTCAGCAGCATCTGACGATACAGTCATTCTGAACTTCACCATGTGTGACCCTCCGGAAGAAGCAGCCGCTGCTGAAGGAAGTCAACCTAAAAGACCATTCCACATAAACTATGAGGCAAAAGCGGTGGGTAGTGGACATTTTTGTTAAGTCTATCTGGATGTTGTTCCATTTGACGGGAAGTGTTTTTATGTAATTATTTTCCAGTCTTGCGTATGGTTTAAAATTTTCTGTCTGCATATTTTATTTCCATTTAAGTTGATTGAAAATATCCTAACAACAAAGCCCGGTGGTGAACACATCATGCAAGAGTATGCAAGAACCAAATCTCTGAAAGATGCTACCAGAAGACAGATGATAAACATACTTACTGCTGAGATGACACAAACACATGGGTAAGAATCATACAGTACATGTAGGCTGTAAAGAAACATAGTTAGTTTTTGATTGTTTTTAATTGTGTCTAATTGAGTGTCATCATTGAATTCATACATTAGGACATCCCCCCCTAAAAGTGTCAGAGTGAAGTATGCGCAGGGGATAGTTGCTCTGTTTCCATATCTGGAAGACCCATATTCACAACATGGATATGTAAGTAAAAAAGGTCCTTACAACATTAAACACATAATTGCCCTTAAAAATGTTGATGGCATAATCGGTCTGCATGTATTTAATTACATAGGAACATTTCTACGATCCAGAGAGTGGTTCAGGATACCTTGCATGGCGGCTGAAGACCATTCAAAGAAAAACTGCAGAAGAAAGAGGTGCCTCAGTTAGCAAATCTCCCAAAAGTAAGTTTACTTATCAGTTACATATGATATTGATTAAATGTGTAGTCAGGAGTCACTAAAATTGTGTTTTCTCTTAAGTTGGGGGGCCAGGCCATGGTCAACCCAGACCCTTCACCGCTGACAAAGTGTTATCTGATGAGGATGTGGAAGCAGCTATTGCTGTTTTGAAACACTCTGCTGATGAAGACACTGTCCGTGAGAAGATGAAAGCTACCTTCATGTATCGTCGTTCACTGGTCAATGATGAAAAGAAAGCAGCAGATGTCTTCTCAGTCTTTCCACGGTTTCTGGACACACCAGGACTGGTAAGACATCTTTATTAGTTGAATCGCTGAAATATCCCATGCAGCATGCAGTTTCACTCATCACTCCTTTCTATGCACTGTATTTTTGCATTACAGATAGAACAAGATTTCAGGCTCCTGTTTGGTGAGGTCACTGCCAACAAATTCTTGGAAAGGTGGCCCACCAATTTCAAAGCAAACGTTATAAAGGAAAGCCATGGACTGGTGCCTACCACAGAGCTCTTGGAATTAATGCGCAATGCTGAGTCAGCTGCTGAAGTTGAGAATGGTAT
Organism: Myripristis murdjan; assembly: GCF_902150065.1. Lineage (NCBI taxonomy): Eukaryota > Metazoa > Chordata > Actinopteri > Holocentriformes > Holocentridae > Myripristis > Myripristis murdjan. The sequence continues at coordinate 28,706,628 of NC_043987.1, read as the reverse complement.
GACTGGAGCTGTTTTTAATTGCTGTTGTTGGTTATATAGGTAATTGTGCCAATTTAATGTACATGTAGCATACCGCTAACCTGATGTTTGTTTTTCAGTAGGCTGGGACAGTGACATGTGTGCTATCTTGCTGCTGCTACATCTGTTACCACCATCTGCACAAGGACGAAAGAGGCCAGGAAAGATGTCTGCATCACAAGCTGTAGATCACCTCATCAGATTCATCAAAGTAAGAATAAGAATTACTTTATTTATCCCGAAAGGGAAATTCAGAAGTCTCTCAGCTCATCTATTTAACAAAGACTCAGAGCTACCACTTTGCTGCTACCAGTTGATGTGCATGTTCCGGAAAAGAATGCTGAGAAGAATGAAAAAAGATAAGAATGCTGAGAAGAGTGCTGAACAGTTGTTTAAATTATACTTTCCATCACCCAAATTTCATGCACAGTTTGAGGTGATCTGATCTATTGTCAGAGGTTTGTTACTAAATACTGCTGTTGAATGTGTTCTAGGCTGGAGCCAGTGTACAGCAGCATCTTGATGACATCACCCAAAGCAGTCAGCCCTACCTTCTTGCTCAGGGACCCACAAGAAACAGCATTCACACCTTCTTCATTGTGATTGACAAGCATGGACTTCCATGTAAGGCGACAGGTTCAGTGGGAGCCCTTGACGAACTCTTTAAGGCCCATTATGTCTTTGGTACGTCATACAGTTCTTCCCTGACCAACTTTTTCACTTTTCTGCAAACAACCATTTATAACATTGATGTTGGAGAAACAAAGGAAAATCCCAGAGTTGCAGAGTTGCGAGCAAGAATGGTGCGTTAGTATCTAGTGAGATCAAACAATGAAGTGTTTTCTTTGCAAAAGTGACCATGGTAGACCAAACAGCCTTATAAAGCACCTTAAGGTAATTCATGGTCTCTGTACTGGCAGGACTCTTCATCTTAAATGTGGCCAAGTGGGATGCTCACGTTCTTTTGGTAGCTTTTCTGGCTTTAGGAAGCATCTAAACAAGTGTCTTTCATGTTGACAACCTGCATTATCCAAGGCCTTTTGACATACAAATGTCATATGGAGTGAATGACAGCTCTTTTTGTTGTCCCATATTGTTTTCTCTGGTGAGCACTGTGTTGTAAAAATGACATTATAGTCAAGGCAAGTATGGGTAACTGTTACGTTAATTCACTGACAAAAACATAATAAATGCTGTTACTGTAACATTGTATGTTTGTGTTTATTTCCATTTGATAGGTTGGATCACAGCAATTCAGTAATATAGCATAATAGTAAATAGCATCATATGACCTAGATGTGAAAAAAAAAAAAAAAATACACTGTAGAGAAATAACAATTAAATATTATTACACATTAGAGTGTCACTTGAAAAACTAAATTTGGAGTAAAAATAACTATGTGTAAGTGTAATCATATTACTCTGAACAGTGTGAACAAACTACAGTGTTAAATATTTTTACACATTTCATTGTTAATTTCGACACTGAATTGAGTAGAATTAACTCTGAAAATTTGACACTGGCCATAGAGTAAATTTTACTCTATTTTTGAGTGGGACCAAATGTTATCTGAAACGGAGTTAAATTCAACTCTCTAAGAGTTAAATTGACACTCTGTTTTTTACTGTGTAGGCTTCTTTAAAAAATGTATTCCATTTACTAGTTACCTTGCAAAAATTGAAAACTCTTAAGTTGAGATTATTCACTATACTGTATGTGAGGCATAAGAAGTGAAAGATGAGTTGCTGTTTTTTTTTTTTCAGTGCCACATTTTTATGAAGATATAGAGCACCGTTTAACATGTCTACTGAATTTCTCAAGTATTCCCAGAAGTAATCCTCTAATTTCTCACACAGGCCTATCACCATATATTAAGTCTTTTTTTTTTTTTTAATAGTCTTTTTCTTTCTTTTCTTTTTTTGTATTTAGAATACATAATGCCATTGGTAATACTCAAAGCTCTTGGCAAAGTCGAGGTATCTTATCAGTTTGCCTAGAATCATCATTTGAGAGAATGGCTATGATTCAAATATGGATGATGATTATGATGGGGGATCAATCAAATGATTAATGGTGTTAGACACGTGAGTAGCTCATTAAATTGAGCAATGCTACAGGTGGCACGTCCTATTCAAAAGGATCTGAATGCTTCTTCTTTCAGTGGAGATTCCCGGAGGATAACCTTTCAAAATAAAACCTGTCTCTTGTTAGTTTTGGGCTCATCACTTCCCCGTGGCATTTCATCTCACGGTTCCACCTCATGGACTGAAGGGGAAGAACGGGGCCTTATTTGCACACTGACAAGTCACCAAAATATTCCCAGAGAGGCCTTTGAGATCAAGTGTGATGAACTTCGCAGCACCCCTGACAGTGTTGTGCAGATAATATGACAAGGAGACAAGAAAAGGGCACGATGCTTTTGATGAATGTCTTTCCTCACTGGATGCTCTACAAGACAGCATTTGCAAATTAGCCCCCCCGCTCCTCTGTCAGTCAAAATGGCACATCAGATGGCATGTTGAGCACAAAGGGAAGAGGGATTGTCCATTAGTGTTTAACAGCTTAGAGCGCACAAAGCTGGCCTCAGCAGAAAGCGCTGACAGGTAACGATGAGGTCGACATTGGCTGAAGAATAATGAGACCATATTTCCACAGAAGAATGAAATAATGAATGACACAGGGAGATCTCGGGCTCAGAGGCTTTCTGCACCAGCAGTGCAAGACAGCCTCACGCCGGAAAAGTAATATGGCTCCTCTCGCACACCAAAGTACAAATGCAGAGGCTCTTGAAAGCACTCGTAATTGTCACGTTGATTAGTATCGCGAATATGCCCCACATTCTCTCTGTATCCAGTTGGTCTATATTTTGTCTTTCAATCAGGGATTTTATGTGGGTCTTGATTTGGCATAGCTCAGAGCACCAACCAAAATGCCTGCCCCAGTTCTCATGCAGAGGGGAATTGCTCTCCTCTGACATCGGCCCTGTTCAAGGGTCCATTCGGTTGCCTTTGTTAATGGGCCAAGCAGTCACAGCGTGTCGCGGTACCAAAGCCGAACACACGACGCACAGCCGGGCCTAAAAGCGTTTTGACATGACCGTGCTTTCCTTAAAACATCATCAGTCTGCACGGGATCGCTAAAGAGGCCGAGCGCAGTCTCCATTTCTGTCCTATAGACCTTGACAGTGATTACTCTGAACCTCCATGCTGGCATCGTGCCCCGGCTTAAAGCGGCCATGAGTAAGAAGTAAAGTCATATCTTCTCTGCATGACAAGCAAATGGGCTGGGGGAGAAGCTCACTGCCCTGGAATGATCCAGGTTTGCCGTGACTCTACAAAATAGATTCCACAGGAGAATGGAAAAAACAACAACAACATAATTTTATCCTATCAGAATGGAATTTGATTGGTTAAACATGGCTTCGTTTTTGGATGCCACTTTACAATAAGACTACTCATATAAAGAGTTTATGAATCGTCTATAATTAGGTTATCACTTAGGTTGTAACCACTATAATTCATTAATAAACAGTTGTAAACAATTTATAACACTGTT